>NC_058523.1:310032447-310689447 GCF_904849725.1 Hordeum vulgare subsp. vulgare
GCTCCTCCCAAGATCAACTTGTATGAAACTTTGAAAGCTATGCGTATCTCCATGAATGAGAGCAAAGAAAGAACCGCCCAAATTCGCGCTAGACATGAATGGTTTAAAAGGGTGCGTTCTAGTGATGCAAATCACGAAGATCTTAAAGTGCTTGGTGTGTCTCCTCTTGAATCTTTTTTTTCGCGTGTCAAACCTACTTATGGAGGGGCTGGACATGAATCCACTTTGGTTGAAAAACGCCCCGATGATTCGGAGTCCACCTATTCTGATGATAAAGGTGTGGAGAGTGGAGTAGAAGAAGTCAAAAATTTGGGTAGTAATGAAACTCCCACTTTGGATTTCAAGGAATTCAATTATTATAATTGCTCCTTGTTTGAATGCATTTCTTTGATGCAATCCATTGCAAACTCTCCACATGCTTATAGCCAAAGCAAAGCCTCTACCGCGCATATCGTAGATGCTATGATGAAATCTCTTGAAGAGAAGCTCGAACTAGAAGTCTCTATATCGAGAAAACTTCATGATGAGTGGGAACCTACTATCAAAATAAAGATCAAAAACTATGAGTGCAATGCTTTGTGTGGTTTGGGTGCTAGTGTTTCCGCGATTCCAAAGTCTTTATGTGATAATCTTGGTTTTCATGAGATTGAAGAGTGTTCTCTTAATTTGCATCTTGCAGATTCTACTGTCAAGAAACCCATGGGGAGGATCTATGATGTTCTTATTGTTGCAAATAAGAACTATGTACCCATGGATTTCATTGTGCTTGACATAGATTACAATCCTTCATGTCCCATTATTCTTGGTAAACCTTTCCTAAGGACTATTGGTGCTATCATCGATATGAAGGAAGGGAATATTAGGTTTCAATTTCCTTTAAAGAAGGGCATAGAGCACTTTCCTAGAAAGAAAATAAGATTGCCTTATGAATCTATGATGAGGGCTGCCTATGGTTTGAGTACCAAAGATGACTATACATGATTCCATCACTTTCGCCTAGCTAAGGGCGTTAAACAAAAGCACTTGTTGGGAGGCAACCCAACGAATTTATGCTTTTTATTTCTGTTTTGTGTTTTCCACACTTTCATAATTCTGTTATGATTGTGTTTTTTGTGTTTCTTTTTGAGTTTGTGCCAAGCAAAACCGTTATGATTAGTCTTGGGGATGATCGTTTGGACATGCTGGAAAAGACAGAAACTTTCTGCTCACGAAAAGAATTTTCACTTTTTTTCTGTAAGAGCTTTTGAGTTTATTCTTTTTGCTGCTGATTGCTACGCAAATTCTTCAGACTGTCGTAATTTTTCAGAATTGTTGAAGTACCAGAGGTATACGAAATATACAGATTTCTTCAGACTGGTCTGCTGTTAACAGATTCTGTTTTTAGTTGTGTTGGTTGCTTATTTTGATGAAACTATGGATAGTATCGGGGGGTATTAGCCATGGAAGATTGAAAGTACAGTAACCCAACATCAGCACAAGTATAATTTAAGTTTGCTATAGTACCTAAGGAAGTGGTCGTTTGTTTTCTTGTACTAATGTTATCACGAGTTTCTGTTTAAGTTTCGTGTTGTAAAGTTTTCAAGTTTTGAGTGAAGTTCTTATGGACAAAAAGATAAAGAGTGGCAAGATCTCAAGCTTGGGGATGCCCAAGGCACCCCAAGAGATTCAAGGATGCCGTAAAAGTCTAAGCTTGGGGATGCCCTCTCTCGTCTTCAATCCATCGGTAACGTTACTTGGGGCTATATTTTTATTCACCACATGTTATGTCTTTTTTCTTGGAGCGTCTTGTATCGTAGGAGTTTTTTATTTTTGTTGTGTCACAATCATCCTTGCTTCACACCTAGAGAGAGAGACATGCACACACCGTGATTTTGTCGAGCTTCACTTATATCTTTTGCTAGACAATTCAGCTCAGATGTGCTTCACTTATATCTTTTGAGCTAGATACTTTTGCTCTATGTGGTTCACTTATATCTTTTAGAGCACAGCGGTGCGTGGCTTGGTAGTTGATCTATGCTTTGAAAGTAGTCTCGAAAGGGGTAGTTATCCAAAGGGATACGACAACTTCCACCTTCATGTGCATTGAATAGTTAGAGAAGTTTGATTCATCTCAATTAGTTTTGAGTTGTGGTTATGGTAATATTGAAGTCATGCTGGTTACGTGTTGTGGATCTAGAAATACTTGTGTTGAAGTTAGTGATTCCCGTAGCATGCACGTATGCTGAACTTCTATGTGATGAAATCTGAGCATGATTAGTCTATTGATTGTCATCCTTTGTGTGGCGGTCAGGATCGCGCGATGGTTTATACCTACCAACCCTTCCCCTAGGAGTATGCGTTGAGTGCTTTGTTTCGATTACTAATAAAAATTTTGCAACAATTATATGAGTTCTTCATGACTAATGTTGAGTCCATGGTTTAGATGCACTTTCACCTTCCACCATCACTATCTTCTTAGTGCCATGCAACTTTCGCCTGTGCACAAAACCCACCATTAGCCTCCCTCAAAACAGCCACCATACCTACCTATTATGGCTTTTCCAAAGTCATTCCAAGATATATTGCCATGCAACTACCACCATGACATGTGCCACCACGTCTACATTGCCATTGCATGATCGTAAGATAGCTAGCATGATGTTTCCATTGAGTCTATGCCATGCTAGATCATTGCCACGGTACACTACCGAAGGCATTCCATATAGTCATAGTTGCTCTAAGTTTTGAGTTAAAAGTGTGATGATCATCATTATTGGAGCATTGTCCCATGTGAGGAAATAAAATAGGCCAAAGAAGCCCATAAAAAAGAGGCCAAAGAGCCCACCAAAAAATGAGAGAAAAAGAGAGAAGGGACAATGCTACCACTTTTTCCCACACTTGTGCATAGTAAGCACCATGATCTTCATGATTGAGAGTCTCTCGTTTTGTCACCACCATATAGCTAGTGGGTAATTTTCATTATATAACTTGGCTTGTATATTCCAATGATAGGCTTCCTCAAAATTGCCTTAGGTCTTCGTGAGCAAGCAAGTTGGATGCACACCCACTAGTTTTCTTTAAGAGCTTTCACATACTTGTAGCTCTAGTGCATCATTTGTATGGCAATCACTACTCATTCACATTGATATCTATTGATGAGCATCTCCACAGCTCATTGATGTGCCTAGTTAATGTGACTATCTTCTCCTTTTTGTCTTGCAACCTCCACCACATTCCACACCATCTATAGTGCTATAACCATGGCTCACGCTCATATATTGCGTGAGAGTTGAAAATGTTTGAGAAAGTAAAGGTGTGAAACAATTACTTGGCCAATACCGGGGTTGTGCATGATTTAAATTCGTTGTGCAATGATGATAGAGCATAGCCAGACTATATGCTTTTGTAGGGATAACTTTCTTTTGGCCTTGTTATTTTGAAAGTTCATGATTACTTTGCTAGTTTGCTTGAATTATTATTGTTTTCGCGTCAATAGAAAACTATTGTATTGAATCTAATGAATCTTAACATTCACGTCACATAAGAGGAATTACAAAGGACACCTATGCTAGGTAGCATAAAAGCATCAAAAATTCATTCTTATCACTTCCCTACTCGAGGACGCGCATGAGTTAAGCTTGGGGATGCTTGATACGTCTCAAACGTATCTATAATTTTTAATGGTTTCATGATGTTATCTTGCCTTCTTTGTATGTTTTATGTACCTTTTTATATCTGTTTGGGACTAACTTATTAATTCAGTGCCAAGTGCCAGTTCCTGTTTTTTCCATGTTTTTGACTCTTTTCAGATCTGATTATGGAACGGAGTCCAAACAGAAGAAAAACCCCGAAATTATTTTTTCCCGAACGGAAGAAGTCCAGGGGGCTTTTGGGCCAAGCCAGGTGGGCTCCAGGGAGCCCACAAGCCCCCACTCTTCCACTAGGGGGAGGCGGCGGTGGGCAGTCTTGTGGCCACCCGGGCCGCCCCCTAACCTAGGTCTTTGGCATAAAAATTCCCAAATATTCCGCAAAAAATTAGGGGAGCCTCGAAAATACTTTTCCGCCGCCGCAAGCTCCGTTTCCGCGAGATCTCATCTGGAGACCCTTCCCGGCGCCCTGCCGGAGGGGACTTTGAGTTGGAGGGCTTCTTCATAATCATCATCGCCCCTCCAATGACTCGTGAGTAGTTCACTTCAGACCTACGAGTCCGTAGTTAGTAGCTAGATGGCTTCTTCTCTCTCTCGGATCTTCAATACAAAGTTCTCCATGATCTTCATGGCGATCTATCCGATGTAATCTTCTTTGGTGGTGTGTTTGTCGAGATCCGATGAATTGTGGACTTGTGATCAGATTATCTATGATATATATTTGAGTCTTTGTTGATTTCTTATATGCATGATTTGATATCCTTGTAAGTCTCTCCGAGTCTTGGGTTTTGTTTGGCCAACTAGATCTATGATTCTTGCAATGGGAGAAGTGCTTGGTTTTGGGTTCTGCCATGTCGTGAACTTTCCTAGTGACGGTAGGGGCATCAAGGCACACATCAAGCAGTTGCCATCCAGGGTAAAAAGATGGGTTTTTTATCATTGGTTTGATATTATCCCTCTACATCATGTCATCTTCCTTAAGGCGTTACTCTGTTCTTACAGACTTAATACACTAGATGCATGTTGGATAGCGGTCGAAGTGTGGAGTAATAGTAGTAGATGCAGACAGTATCGGTCTACTTGTTTCGGACGTGATGCCTATAGAAATAATCATTGCATACATATCGTCACGACTCGTCATAGTTCTATCAATTGCTCGACAGTAATTTGTTCACCCACCGTCTATTTGCTTTCATGAGAGAAGCCACTAGTAAACACTACACCCCCCGGGTCTATTCACATCCATCGTCTACAACTCCGCTTTTACTTTGCTTTGTTACTTTGTTGCTTTCAGTTCTCACTTGGCAAACAATCTATAAGGGATTGACAACCCCTTCATAGCGTTGGGTGCAAGCTTTTGTGTTTGTGCAGGATCTTGAGATACTCCTCCGCTGGATTGATACCTGGGTTCTCAAGGTGAGGGAAATACTTACCTCCGCTGTGCTACATCATCTTCTCCGCTTCGAGGAAACACCAACGCAGAAGGATTCTTGGTGTCGTCAATGTGCCCATTTCTGGCGCCACTGGAAGGTCTTTTGTGTAGCAGCATAACGGACATCAGAAGCATTCATGCGCCATTGCCGGGGATCCCTTTTGAAACATCAGATCTCTACTTGTCCTCCTTTCGTTTTAATTGATAATGCTTGTACAACTAACCCTTGTTGTGAGCATGTACACTTTGTGGAGGAAAATGCCACGTTGAAGGATAAACTTGAGAAGGGCCTTGTGTCATGCATCCAAGGCGAGAAGAACCTGAACAACCTCTTGAGTAATCAAAAGGGTGTGGTAGGAAAGGAGGGACTTGGACTTACATCCAAGTCAAAAAGAAAAAGGGAGAACAGGAACAAACGATCCCCTACCCTCATGGATATCTTTGTCAAAGAGGGTGAAGGGACTCAGGAGGTGAACAGGAACAAGGTGGAGAATGGTAGCGACAAGAAGGGCAAAACCATTCCTACCAACACAGCCGGCAAACTCAATCCTTCCTATGTTTTATGTCGTGCTGGTGATGGGCATGTTTATGCCAGATTTGTTGGTTCTTACTATGAGTTCATTGAATGGGCTATTTGGGTTCCTAAGACCCTTGTCTCTAACATTAAAGGACCCATTCAAAAATGGGTACCTAAAACCAAGCCTTTATATATTGTAGGAGTTTGCTTCCGGTGGGGTGTCATGGTTGCTCTATAGTGGAGCAACAAATCATATGACCGGAAGCAAGGACTTAGTGGTGGATGTGCATCCTTCCCCATCTATGCCCACCCATGTCCAATTCGCCGATGCATCATCGTCAAAGGTATTGGGATTTGGTAAGGTGGTCATCTCTAATGAGTTATCTATTGAGAAGGTCATGCTTGTTGAGTCCCTTGCTTACAATTTACTTTCGGTTCGTCAACTTGCAATTATGGGCTTTTCCACATTCTTTAATCTTGATACTGTGGTACTTTTGTGGAGCCAGACTCTTAAAGTAGCCTATGTTGTATATGTCGAAAATGGTCTCTATGTGGTGAACTTTTCAAAGCGACCCACCAAGACTGCGACTTGTCTAATGGCTAAAGTTGATGTGGGCTGGGTTTGGCATCGCCGACTAGCTCATGTCAATATGAGTTCTTTGCAAAGTCGCCTCAAAGGGGACCATATTCATGGACTAACGAATGTGAGTTTTGCCAGAGATCATGCTTGCAGTGCCTGCATTGAAGGAAAGATTCATGAAACTGCTCATCGTCCAACGACTCTCATTTACACTAAGAGGCCGTTGGAGCTCCTTCATATGGATCCCTTCGGTCCTCCATCATTTGATAGTCTTGGGGGCAGAAAGTACTGCTTGGTGATTGTTGATGACTACTCAAGATACATCTGGGTATATTTCTTCAAGAGGAAGACTGAGACCCAACAAACTGTCATCAACTTTGCTAATGAAGCTCAACATCAACATGAAGCAAATATTTTGATGATTAGAAGTGACAACGGCACCGAGTTCAAGAACTACACCTTGGATGAGTTTCCAGGTGATGAGGGAATAAAACATCAATATTCAGCACCATATACCCCTCAACAAAATGATGTGGTGGAAAGGAAGAACCAGACGTTGATGGACGCTGCAAGAACAATGATGGCGGAATTCAAATCTCCATATAACTTTTGGGCCGAAGCCATCAACACACCATGTCATGCGTCAAATCGGCTCTATATCCGCAAACTCTTGAAGAAGACCCATATGAGATTCTCACCGGAAACAAACCCAATCTCAAGTACTTCCGGGTATTCAGGTGTAAGTGTTTCATTCTCAAGAAAGGTGCATGTTTAGCTAAATTTGATTCTAGAGCACAATAGGGCATCTTTGTTGGTTATCCTACAAACTCTCATGCTTACCGTGTCCTCAACAAGTCCACCGGGCTCATTGAGGAGACGTGTAACGTGGAGTTTGATGAAAATAATGGCTCCCAAGTGGAGCAAAGTGGTCTATGTGATGTAGGTCATGAAATTCCTCCCCAAGCCATAAGAAGAATGGGGATTGGTCAAGTACTCCCCATTGAGGAACCCCTTGTGGCCAAAGGAGAAGGACAATGCTCTACTCAAGTGGAGCCATCATCGTCACAAGCCCCACACGCTTACGATGAACAAAGAGAAGACCCTCAACCAGTTGAACAAGCTTAAGGGCAAGATCAATTGCTCAAAGATGGTGATGTGTCCCATAATGTACAAGTGCTTACACAAGGTTCCGAATCTGCTCAAGATCAAGATCAAGTGCAACTACAAGACCCAGACCAAATAGAAGCACAAGATCAAGAGCAAGAGCAACCTCAAGAACAAGGACAAACCAGTGAACCTGCTCAAGTCAAAAATCAAGTTGATCAGGATGCTGTCTCTCAATTCCCTTCTGCAGCGCCTAAGAGGGCTACTGGTGCCAAGGGATGATCAAAATGCAAGGGCAAGAAAAGTAATCAAGTCGATGCTCCCCAGTTATCCAATGCAGAACTCTTGGAGCGTCGCGCAGCCAAGATCGCGAACAAGTTGAGAGTCAAGTCACATCTTATGAAGAATGTGCTTGGCAGTTTGAAAAGGAGACTATCCACTCGTCAACAAATTTGGAATTAGTGTGAGCATCACGCGTTTGTTTCATATTGTGAACCTCAACAGGTACATGAAGCGCTCGATGATGAGGATTGGCTTATGGCCATGCATGAAGAACTCAAGAACTTCGAGTGCAATCAAGTCTGGAATTTAGTGCCAAGACCAAAGGAGGAACATAATGTCTTCGGGACCAAATGGATCTTCAAAAAACAAGCAAGATGCCAATGGGATTGTGATTCGAAACAAGGCAGGATTGGTGGCTCAAGGCTACCCCTAAGTCGAGGGTATCGAGTACGGTGAAACCTTTGCCCCTGTTGCTCGTCCAGAATCTATTCACATGCTGCTTGCATTTGCTTCTCATAATAATTTCATATTAGAACAAATGGATGTGAAAAGTGCTTTTCTTAATGGTCCTTTAAATGAGTTCGTCTATGTCAAACAACCCCCAGGGTTCGAACATCCCAAGCTCCCCAATCATGTGTACAAACTTAATAAGGCACTCTATGGCCTTAAACAAGCCCCACGTGCGTGGTATGAGTACCTTACTGAGTTGTTACAAGATCATGGGTTTGAAATTGGGAAGATAGATCCCACTCTTTTTACTAAGAGGGTCAAAGGGGATTTGTCCATATGCCAACTATATGTTGATGATATCATTTTTGGTTCCCCTAACGAATCTTTCAATGAAGAATTTGCTGCACTAATGACCGAGAAATTTGAGATGCCTATGATGGTTGAGTTGAAGTTCTTCCTCGGGTTCGAGATTAAACAAGGCTTAGAAGGGACCTTCATCAAACAAGCCAAGTACACTCAAGACATGCTCAAGAGGTTCGAGCTAGAGGATGTCAAGCCGGTCAAGTTTCCCATGCCAACAAGATGCAAGCTTGACAGTGATCCCAATGGTAAAGCATTGGATCGAAAAGTATATTGCTTCATGATTGGATCCCTTCTTTACCTTTGTGCATCTAGATCAGATATCATGTTGAGTGTAGGGATTTGTGCACGATTTCAATCTGCACCAAAAGAAAGCCATTTTATGGCTGTTAAGCGAACCATTCGATATTTGGCTCATACCCCAAACTTTGGTCTATGGTATCCGAAAGGAGGAAACTTCAACCTAGTGGGCTATTCTAACTCAGATTAGGCACGAGACTGTGTGGAGAGGAAGTCAACTTCTGAAGGATGCCAATTCCTTGGTCGTTCACTGGTAAGTTGGTCTTCAAAGAAGCAGAATTGCGTCTCACTATCTTCCACCGAAGCTGAGTATGTGGCAGCTGCAAGCTGTTGTGCACAGTTGCTATGGATGAGGAAAACTTTAAACGATTACGGTGTCACTTGTGACAAAGTGCCTCTACTATGTGATAATCAAAGTGCTATCAAGATTTCCCTCAATCCGGTGCAACATAGCCACACCAAGCATAATTATATTCGCCATCACTTCATTCATGAACATATCAAGCAAGGTGATATTGAGGTTCACTTCATCAACACTGAAGAGCAACTTGCAGATATTTTTACTAAGCCCCTAGATGAAGCAAGGTTCCGGGAGTTAAGTCATGAGCTAAATATCATTGATTCAAGTAATGTGGATTGAAAATAAGCACTTTGCACCTCACTCTGCATTATATCTTGTTATAGGTGTAGGCATGGACATAGGGGGAGTGTTGTTCTCTCAATGAACTTCCCCTCACCCCATTATGCATAAATCGATCAAGTCTTTCACTTTGGCCATTATTAAATGGCACTTGTGCTTCAAAGACGAGCATTGGTCATGAACCCAAGGATAATTCTTCACGGTGTCATACCTTTGTCTCAAACATAGGTGGCTTCGGCCATCGCCCCCACCTTTCTCTCGTATTGAAGAAAGGATACAAAATGACTAGTCAGTATATCCTGCTGGTGTTATCTTTTTTTTGTTACACTGACTAGTCATTGCCCACATCATTTCCACAAAGTCCTATGTCTCATTGTGTCTTTTGAGCGGTACTATCGCCAGGGGTAGCGGTACTACCGCGAGGACCCCAGCGGTACTACCGCCAGGGGTAGCGGTACTACCGCCAGGACCCCAGCCTATCAAGGCTTGATTAGGGCTTTTTAGGGCTATCTCAAGGGGGAGCGGTACTACCGCCAGGACAGCGGTACTACCGCTAGGACCCCAGCGGTACTACCGCTAGGGGGAGCAATACTACCGCTAGGACCCCAGCGGTACTACCGCCACGATGGTGGTACTACCGCTAGGACCCGAGTGGTACTACCACTGGGCCCGTACCCCTTGGACTATATAAACGAGGGGAGCCCATATTTTTTTGCTTTGCTTCTTCTTCCGCATGGCTCTCTCTCCCTCTCCACCGAACTCCCCTCATTTAGATCTTTCTCTGCAGAGCCCCTCCTCTCCTTTGAGTTGGACAGTTTTCTCCCCTCCTCCTTCCTCCGTCAAGTGCCATGGACACCGGTAAAGCTCCTCCCCTTCTTCTGTTGGTTGGTGTGTTTGGTTCTAGGGTTAGGAGCTTGGTGATTTGGATCCATGGATATGATTTGTGCTTAGTTTTTGGATGGAACGAGGGAGATATCTTAGGGGATTTTAGGTCTTCTGTTCTTCATTGCAATTATTTTGACATGCCCTAGTTCTCCATGTTTTAGATCTAGTAGCTCTTATCATACTTCTCATGGATTTGATCTAAAACTTGGATCCCTTTGACTAGGCTTGTCTCCATCTAGATGATCTCGAGTTCCACATGTGTTACGGCTATGGTGATTCTTGTAATGAGTTTATTTATTAGCCGTTGATCTCTTGAAACGAATGTAGTAGTTTTTTTGTGGGTTCAAATATATCTAGATCTGAAAGTCAACCCCTGGCGGTACTACCGCCAGCCTGGCGGTACTACCGCCAGGACCCCAGCGGTACTACCGCCAGGAGGATTTTTTTTTCTTCGTTGTCTCTTGGCAATATGTGTTTCTTCTTATGATTTTTTGACCATTGCCATGACTCCTTTTGTCGCTTTTTTTGGTGTGTGTGTCTTGTGTGTCACAGGTGGTTCTCATCGCTCGAATCCCGCACGTACCACCCAACCTAAGCAGTATCGCACTCCAGAGGCTCCAGAAGGTTCCGCCACCTCCAGCCTGAATCCTAAGAAGAGGTCCTTCAAGAAGAAAGCTACAAAAGCCAAAGGGGTCAACGTTCGCACTATGGCCCCTAAGGATTTTCTGGCACTCTGCACCCGTGATCCCTATGTTGATGACAAGGCTCATCCCAGGAACAGGCAATGATCTATCGTGACATCATCAGGCCCTTCAAGAAGATAGTTGTCCCAGTACAGTGCATTGACCTCGCTCACTTTCGATGGAATCCAGAATACTTTCGCGAGGCTATCTCCTTGATTGAAAAGCTTGGACTTACAGATATCATCACCTTCACAAAGGACTTCGATCCAGATCTTGTGGCCCAGTTTTATGTCACTGTTCACTTTCAACCTGATGACGTCCGCACCATGACCTGGATGACAGGTAATCAGAAGCTGACTGGTTCGTGGTCAAAGTTCATGCAGTTCCTCAACATCGACTTCGAGGGGGAATAAAATGCTCTTGGGATGCGTCCTCATGCTCCTTCTTCGTCTACTGCCACCCCAAGGACAGACTGCAACAACATTACATCAAGAAAGGTGTGCTCCCCATGCATCTGGATATCATGCATCGGGTCTTCCACAACTCTCTATTCCCTCGTATTGGCAACAAGGACGAGGTGCATGGTCATCTGGCTGAGATGCTTCTGTTGTGTGAGGAGGCAAGGACTAATGATACTGCGCCTCTCGACATTGCTCATGTGATGTTCCATGAGCTCTGGAACTGCATCATGAACTGTAAGGTTCCCATCTATGGGCCTTACGTGTTTGCCTATATTCAGAAGAGGTGGCATGATATCTATCTGATAGATCCCTTCCCTATTCAGGCTGACTATTTTGTGCATGATCCTATCAAGCTCCGTATAAAGGACAAACGGGCCAACCCATCAACTTCTTCTCAGCCCATGGATACGGACATAGAGACTGCTGCTGGAGGAGGACCTACTTCGCATACCCGCTCTTCTGCTATGCCATCTTGGGTCGTGAAGCTAAAGGATCAGATGAAGACTCTCTTCTGTATGCAGGCCAAGGGACAGTATCAGTATCATGTGGCCTAGAAGGAGAACCGTCAGAGGCACAAGCGTGTCTTAAGGACCCTTGATGTGGCTATCTCAAGTGGCTCAGAGGACGACAACACAACAGAGTCTGATTGGATGAGGGCTCAAGGTTACCAGTGGACTGGGTCTGATGCTGAGGAGGAGGCTTCTGAGGAGGACATTGAGGAGGAGCAGGACGAGCAGGATCCGGATGCCACAGATGCGTCTGGCGATGAGGAGGATGAGGAGTGACCACCTTTGTCTTAGTGTGCCCCCTTTTTGGTGTCTTGTGCCAAAGGGGAGAGAGTCTAGGCGCTGGATTTGCGCTTTTCTTTATCTTTATCGTATTTGCTTTGAACTTGGTTTGATCGTATTTGCTATCTTTGCTACGTGTGATGTGAGACTTGGTTTTACTGTGAGACCTATTTTTATCATATGCTCTTCAATTATCTCTATTATTTATCTTTATGTTCACATGCTGTCTACTATGCAAATCCGGTATTGTCATCAATCCACCAAAAAGGGGGAGATTGTTACACTACAGGAATCAGCTTCTTTGCCGTCTGCCATCACAGACGGCAAAGACAATACCCGGACGGCAAAGACAATATCACAAACGGCAAAGATTCTCACGGCCGGCAAAATTTCTGCGTCAGCCTACGACAGCATAGGACCTTCTTTGCCGTCTGCCCCCCCAAAGCTGACGGCAAAGCTCTTTGCCATCAGCTTTCCTTAGGAGCAGTCGGCAAAGTTCTCGAGACAGCAGCCGACAAGAGTTGCCTCCGTTAGGGGTTAACAGAGGCTTTGCTGTCTGCCTCCCCGTCCATCTTTGCCGTCTCCCTTCTCTTCCCCTCCCCTCCCCCTCCATCTTTGTCGTCTGCCTCCCCGTCCATCTTTGCCATCTGCCAGCTCCTCCCCTCCCCCCTCTCTCCACTCTTTGTCGTCTGCCTCTTCCTCCCCCCTCCCCTGTTCCCTCTTCTTTGCCGTCTGCCCACCCTGGAGGCTGACGGCAAAGAGACTACATAGACACCCCAGAATGCACAGCTGGGTGCCATGTGGCACCTTTGTCGTCTGCCAGCTGATGGCACAGGTCTTTGCCATCAGCTGGCAGACGGCAAAGAGACTATATAGTTCCTGTTTTTTTGTTTTATATTATTTCACAGCACATATATATATATATATATATATATATATATATATATATATATATATTTGACAGCACATTTATATAATTCACCACACATATATGATATATAGTTCACCACACATATACTTGGCAACACATATATATAATTCACCACACATATATGATTCACCAATGTACATCCCCATAAATCCAAAGAACCAACATACCAAGTATTGCACTGTTTATCCATATATACATATACATATAGTTCGACATTGTTCATCAACTCAAACGAAAACTAGATGATATAAATATAAAGTTATTCCATCGACATTGTTCAACTCCATGAATGCCAGCTTCATGCATGTAGTATATCCAATCTGCAAAAATGTGAATAAGAAAGTTAGAAGAAGAACAAAATATGATGTTTTTCAGTTAATTATGTCATTTTTAGCGGAAAACAAGCTAAGTATATGTGTGGTGAACTATATATCATTTGTTGGAGCTAAGTTACCTAATTATGTCTTTTTTGAGCTAAATGGGCTAATTATGTCATTTTAGAGCAAAACAAGCTAAGTATATAATATTCATGAGCTAACCAAGGTTCTTATGCCATTTTGATCTTATTATGGCATTTTGGAGCTAAATGGGCTAATTATGGCATTGTTGGGTTAATTAAAGCAAGGATAATATGAAAGAGGAGAAGAAAGAGGAGGAGGAGGAGAAGAAGAAGAAATCAAGAAGAAGGAGGAGGAGGAGGAGAAGGAGGAGGAGGAGAAGGATAGAAGGTCCTTGGCCTTCTCCTCCTCCTCCTCCTCCTCCTTCTTCTCTTCTTCTTCTTCTTCTTGTTCTTCTTTCTTTTCATTTTGCATATTTCTTCTCCTCTTATCCTCTTTTTGGAGCTAAATTACCTAATTATGTCTTTTTTGAGCTAAATGGGCTAATTATCCCATTTTAGAGGAAAACTACCTAAGTATATAATATTACTGAGCTACCCAAGGTTCTGATGCCATTTTGAGCTTATTATGGCATTTTGGAGCTAAATGGGCTAATTATGTCATTGTTGCGGAAATTGAAGCAATGATAATATGAAAGAGGAGAAGGAAGAGGAGGAGGACGAGAAGAAGAAGAAATCAAGAAAAAGGAGGAGAAGGAGGAGGAGGAGAAGGATAGAAGGTCCTTGGCGTTCTCCTCCTCCTCCTCCTCCTACTCCTCCTCCTCCTTCTCCTTCTTCTCTTCTTCTTCTTCTTCTTCTTCTTCCTTTTCATTTTGCCTATTTCTTCTCCTCTTCTCCTCTTGTTGGAGCTAAATTACCTAATTATGTCTTTTTTGAGCTAAATGGGCTAATTATGTCATTTTAGAGGAAAACAAGCTAAGTATATAATATTCATGAGCTAACCAAGGTTCTTATGCCATTTTGAACTTATTATGGCATTTTGGCGCTAAATGGGCTAATTATGTCATTGTTGGGTTAATTAAAGCAAGGATAATATGAAAGAGGAGAAGAAAGAGGAGGAGGAGGAGAAGAAGAAGAAATCAAGAAGAAGGAAGAGGAGGAGGAGGAGGAGGAGGAGGAGAAGGATAGAAGGTCCTTGGCCTTCTCCTCCTCCTCCTCCCCTCCTCCTCCTTCTCCTTCTTCTTCTTCTTCTTCTTCTTCTTTTTTATTTTCATTTTGCCTATTTCTTCTCCTCTTCTCCTCTTGTAGGAGCTAAATTACCTAATTATGTCTTTTTTGAGCTAAATGGGCTAATTATCCCATTTTAGAGGAAAACAAGCTAAGTATATAATATTAATGAGCTAACCAAGGTTCTTATGCCATTTTGAGCTTATTATGGTATTTTGGAGCTAAATGGGCTAATTATGTCATTGTTGGGTTAATTAAAGCAAGGATAATATGAAAGAGGAGAAGAAAGAGGAGGAGGAGGAGAAGAAGAAGAAATCAAGAAGAAGCAGGAGGAGGAGAAGGACAGAAGGTCCTTGGCCTTCTCCTCCTCCTCCTCCTCCTCCTTCTCCTTCTTCTCTTCTTCTTCTTCTTCTTTCTTTTCATTTTGCCTATTTCTTCTCCTCTTCTCCTCTTGTTGGAGCTAAATTACCTAATTATATCTTTTTTGAGCTAAATGGGCTAATTATCCCATTTTAGAGGAAAACTAGCTAAGTATATAATATTAATGAGCTAACCAAGGTTCTTATGCCATTTTGAGCTTATTATGTTATTTTGGAGCTAAATGGGCTAATTATGTCATTGTATGCTTAATTAAAGCAAGGATAATATGAAAGAGGAGAAGAAAGAGGAGGAGGAGGAGAAGAAGAAGAAATCAAGAAGGAGGAGGAGGAGGAGAAGGATAGAAGGTCCTTGGCCTTCTCCTCCTCCTCCTCCTCGTCCTCCTTCTCCTTCTTCTCTTCTTCTTCTTCTTCTTCTTCTTATTTCTTTCCATTTTGCCTATTTCTTCTCCTCTTCACGTCTTGTTGGAGCTAAATTACCTAATTATGTCTTTTTTGAGCTAAATGGGCTAATTATCCCATTTTAGAGGAAAACTAACTAAGTATATAATATTACTGAGCTAACCAAGGTTCTTATGCCATTTTGAGCTTATTATGGCATTTTGGAGCTAAATGGGCTAATTATGTCATTGTTGCAGGAATTAAAGCAATGATAATATGAAAGAGAAGAAGGAAGAGGAGGAGGACGAGAAGAAGAAGAAATCAAGAAGAAGGAGGACGAGGAGGAGATGGAGGAGGAGGAGAAGGATAGAAGGTCTTTGGCCTTCTCCTCCTCCTCCTCCTCCTCCTCCTCCTTCTCCTTCTTCTCTTCTTCTTCTTCTTCTTATTTTTTCTATTCATTTTGCCTATTTCTTCTCCTCTTCTCCTCTTGTTGGAACTAATTTACCTAATTATGTCTTTTCTGAGCTAAATGGGCTAATTATCCCATTTTAGAGGAAAACTAACTAAGTATATAATATTAATTATTTCATTGTTGGGGAAATTAAAGCAAGGATAATATGAAAGAGGAGAAGAAATAGGAGGAGGAGGAGGACAAGAAGAAATCAAGGAGAGGAGGAGAAGGACTAGAAGGTCCTTGGCCTTCTCCTCCTTCTCCTCCTCCTCCTCCTCCTCCTCCTCCTCCTCCTCCTTCTCCTCCTTCTCCTTCTCCTTCTTCTCTTCTTCTTCTTCTTCTTCTTCTTCTTTCTTTTCATTTTTCCTATTTCTTCTCCTCTTGTTGGAGCTAAATTACCTAATTATGTCTTCTTGGAGCTAAATGGGCTAATTATCTCATTTTAGAGGAAAACAAGCAAAGTTTGGAGGAGAAACTTACCGTAGTGGTCATCAAGGAGGAGAAACACCACGGTTGCTCGCACCGGCTTCGTTTGGAGACGGTTGCCTTGGAGAAGGGTCGTGTGATGCCGCTCGGGAGTTATTCTGCAGAAAATATATTTTGCAATGTCTCAGTTAGCTTGATGACACTCAATTATTGATACTAGTTTATAATGAAACTCACCGTGCCAATCGAAGAGAAGACGTGCATCAGCGGAGGGACTTGACCGCTCTTCTCGCACAGACCCTGAAGAGTGGGTCATATTAGTTAGTATTGAAACAGACATTACACACATGATTTGGCTAATGTGAAAAAACATATCACAAAAAGCTCGTACAGGGCCCGTTGACCCGCCTCATTCCGGGCCCTCTCCTCCTCAAGCAATCGTGTCGTGGTCTGGTCCCTCTCATCAAGAGCAGCCTGAAGAGCAGCCTGGCTTGCCAATCTCTCTTTCTCAAGAGCAGCCTGGTTTGCCGCTCTCTCTTTCTGAAGAGCAGCCTGAAACACCATTCCTCGTTACCACAGTAATGATCTATGGTGACACACATAATGAAATGGATGAAAGTGTTCTTAGTCCGTACAACTAACCTCGATGGCAAGTTCGACTGGCCGTGGACGAGACGTTATCTCAGGACATCTGCTCGACTGGCGCGCCTTGATCTCCGGAAGAGTGAGTGGACAACGTATTATCCCATCTCCAATGGCTATCGAGCCATGGGGCCTCCCGCCACGAGATATCATCACCAGCCCTGGATCCAAAGGTTCCTCGCTAGGGTTAAAGTCATCCCCTTTCGTAGCCTTCCCCGCGTCCCTGTATGCCACGAGCTTCTGGTGGGATGATATGTTGGTGAAGTTATTGGGATCATCCAGGTCAGACTCAGAGAATGCCTTTGCCTTCTTGTACGAGGCAGTATGGGCCATGCCATAAAGGTCGTACAAGTGTGGCATCTCAGTCTTATTGTGATGCGCCTAAAAGAGAGGAACAAAATATTAGCATCAAGAATGAATTGCATGAATCATGAAGCAAATCACATACCCAGTTTCGTCCAAACTGAAGTAAGTTGGCGCTGCCTTGATGGTGTGGCACACCAACCATTTGGCTACGCCGATCCTTCGCATTCTCGTGGACGGCTCGCCAGCTGCCTGTGCACCACTCATCAACCAACGCCTCCCAACAATCCATCTTATCCGCACACCATCTCGGTGGCACCTGTAAGTTATTAGAAAGAATTTTTTGCGCTACGCCTATGAATGAAATCAAGAAAACTACGTAGAAAGACTTAAGAATAGGTAATTACCTTCATGTATTACTCCTTCTTCAGAAACTTTCCGCGGGAATCCTTCTTCTGCTTCTTAATACCACGCGTGGCGTAGTAATCTCGAATAGCTTGCGGCCGAGCCTCGTGGAGCAAGTTCTGTAGTTACCGCCTACACTCGACCTCGAGAACCCTGGCCTCCTCCTCCTCATATCCATCCTCACACCTATAGAAGGTCTGCAATCAAACGTGAAAACACCGATTAGTACAATAATTAGGTATATTGTTAATTTTAGATTCTGTAAAAGGATAATTTACCCAAAAGCGGTTGATCACCATCTCGGCCCTCGTGTGGCACAAGACACCATCTATAATCTCCTCCGGCGGGGACTGTGCAGCCTTGTAGTGCTCCCAGGTAAATCCTAGTGTAGGAACCTGACCCTCACCAGGCAACGTGACAAACCCCGGGAAATTTGTCCGGCAAAGCACACCAAGGACGGAGTTCGGCCTGCGGACTCCAAGAGGGTGTACCCATCCCCTGCAGTATGATAAGGTCAACGCATTAGATATTTGAACAAACTTGAAGGCAAAAGCTAAAAAAAGGGTAAATGCACTTACCTATCTCCTTCAGGTTTAATCACCGGCCTTTGCTCGCGGGTAGCCGGGGCGACCGGGAGACGTGTACTACCACGCTTGTACACGGTGGCCCCGTCCACCTGCACATCGCCCTCACTATCCGTAAGCTCATCCCCACCATCCCCGCCCCCTGAGCCACCCGGACCCTCGGTCCAATCCGGCAACTCGGTACGATCCGGCCAAGGCTCCCGTCTGGGCCTCTCGACGTCGGGTGAAGCCTCCGGAACCGTAGTCTCCTCCGGCTGCTCCTGGGCCGAATGCACCTCGACCCGAGGCTGCTCCTGGACCGGAGTCTCATGGGACGAATGCCCGTGAACACCAGGCTCCTGGACCGGAGTCCCCGTAGCCTCCTCCGCAAACGGGTCGACCATACTAGTCCTATACTCGGGTGAATGAGTTGGTGGTGGTAGCGAGGACGGCTCAACAATCCTCCTGGATCTTCCGCGGCCACCACCTCTCCTTGTACCCTTCCCCTTCCTCCCTACCCGACAAGCACCTCTCCCAGTGGGCAATGCCGCCAACGAAGAAGAACCCCCGGCTGGTGTCGAAAGACTGTCTGCCAAGGCTCTACGGAGAGATAGGGGTGGAAGGGAAGTACCACCCCTCGTGCGGGGCGCCTGGGAAGAACCCGTCGAGTGCTCTGGACTCGCGCCCACCATCTTTCAACACCTGCCATGATAAAGATAAAAAGAAATTAGTACTAGCCATTCATCCCGAGGGATAAAGATTAAAAGAAATTAGTACGAGACAACTATCACATGTAAATCCACCCGATCAACACAAATATTCCAATTATGTCATTTTAGAAGAAAACAAGCTAAGTATATAATATTCATGAGCTAACCAAGGCTCTTATGGCATTTTGAGGTTATTATGGCATTTTGGAGCTAAATGGGCTAATTATGTCATTGTTGCGGAAATTAAAGCAAGGATAATATTAAAGAGGAGAAGAAAGAGGAGGAGGAGGAGAAGAAGAAGAAATCAAGAAGAAGGAGGAGAAGGAGGAGAAGGAGGAGGAGGAGAAGGACTAGAAGGTCCTTGGCCTTCTCCTCCTCCTCCTTCTCCTTCTTCTCTTCTTCTTCTTCCTCTTCTCCTTCTTCTTCTTTCTTTTCATTTTGCCTATTTCTTCTCCTCTTGTTGGAGCTAAATTACCTAATTATGTCTTTTTTGAGCTAAATGGGCTAATTATCCCATTTTAGAGGAAAAAAAGCTAAGTATATAATATTAATGAGCTAACCAAGGTTCTTATGCCATTTTGAGCTTATTATGGTATTTTGGAGCTAAATGGGCTAATTATGTCATTGTTGGGTTAATTAAAGCAAGGATAATATGAAAGAGGAGAAGAAAGACGAGGAGCAGGAGGAGAAGAAGAAATCAAGAAGAAGGAGGAGGAGGAGGAGAAGGATAGAAGGTCCTTGGCCTTCTCCTCCTCCTCCTCCTCCTTCTCCTTTTTCTCTTCTTCTTCTTCTTCTTCTTCTTTCTTTTCATTTTGCCTATTTCTTCTCCTCTTCTCCTCTTGTTGGAGCTAAATTACCTAATTATGTCTTTTTTGAGCTAAATGGGCTAATT
The DNA here is from genome assembly GCF_904849725.1 of Hordeum vulgare subsp. vulgare. NCBI lineage: Eukaryota > Viridiplantae > Streptophyta > Magnoliopsida > Poales > Poaceae > Hordeum > Hordeum vulgare. The sequence continues at coordinate 310,052,201 of NC_058523.1, forward strand.
ATCCCATTTTAGAGGAAAACAAGCTAAGTATATAATATTAATGAGCTAACCAAGGTTCTTATGCCATTTTGAGCTTATTATGGTATTTTGGAGCTAAATGGGCTAATTATGTCATTGTTGGGTTAACTAAATCAAGGATAATATGAAAGAGGAGAGGAAAGACGAGGAGGAGGAGGAGAAGAAGAAATCAAGAAGAAGGAGGAGGAGGAGGAGAAGGATAGAAGGTCCTTGGCCTTCTCCCCCTCCTCCTCCTCCTCCTCCTCCTTCTCCTTCTTCTCTTCTTCTTCTTCTTCTTCTTCTTTCTTTTCATTTTCCCTATTTCTTCTCCTCTTCTCCTCTTGTTGGAGCTAAATTACCTAATTATGTCTCTTTTGAGCTAAATGGGCTAATTATCCCATTTTAGAGGAAAACAAGCTAAGTATATAATATTAATGAGCTAACCAAGGTTCTTATGCCATTTTGAGCTTATTATGGTATTTTGGAGCTAAATGGGCTAATTATATCATTGTTGGATTAATTAAAGCAAGGATAATATGAAAGAGGAGAAGAATGGCCAGTTTTTAGCTAAATGGGCTAATTATCTCATTGTTGGGGAAAATGAGGTAAGGAGAATAAGATAGAGGAGAAGAAAGAGGAGGAGGAGAAGAAGAAGAAATCAAGAAGAAGGAGAAGGAGGAGGAGGAGAAGAAGGAGGAGAAGAAGGAGAAGGAGGAGAAGGTATTCTTCTTCTCTTCTTCATCTCTTCTTCTTTTCTTCTTCTTTTCTTCTTCTCCTTCTTATTTTTGTCTTCTCCTCCTCCTCCTCTTTTTCTTCTTCTTCTTCTCCTCCTCCTCCTCTTCTCCTCTTCTCCTCCTCCTCCTCTTCTTCTTCTTCCTATTCTTTCTATTAAGCTAACTAACTAACTAACCTAACTAACGAAGCTAACTAAACCTATCGCTAAACCTAGATAGCACTAAACAGCAAAAAAATAAAAAAAAACATAATCTACCACTAAGTAACTAAAAAATAATCTAGCTACGACTAAATAACAAAACAAAATCTACCACTAAACTACCTACTAAATCTACTAATTAACTAACTAAATCTACCAACTAACTAAACTACCACTAAAACTACTAATTAACTAACCTACCAACTAAACTATATATGCCACAACAACTACAATAACAACTACAACTACAATAACAAGAACAACTACTACAACAACAATAAAAAATCATGCCGGTAGTTATAATCTAATTCCAAAAAACTAAATACCAAACAATAAAAAATCAAAAAATCACTACAAGGAATATGCTAATACACGACGCTATTTTTTCGTCGCTACATCGTCACGGTTTTTAATTTACGACGATCTCACGACGAAAAACCAAGCGTCGAAAACGGAGCGTCAGAAATGAACAGCAGCGATGTTTTGATCAAAATCATCGTAATTTTTATGACGATTCCTGGATTGTCGTAACCTTTACGACGATCCTAAATCGTCGTTGGCAATCTAACTCAGTCCTACGTGGCAGTCCTACATGGCAAAATTATGACGAAATCAAAACATCATAGTTGAAATCAGCCCAACCCATTTCAAATGATCACATGGGCTGGTTTTATTTTCTTTGGGCTTTTTCTTATTGGGCCTTGGCCTGTTTACATACATTTCTAGTATTTGTTTCGATTTTTTTATCATTATAATTTGGGCCCTGGCCTTTTAGTGCCCAAATACATTTGGTCTAGTTTCAGTTTTGGCCCTTTATCATTTTTTAATTCAGCAACTTTTTGTTCGAAAACTTGGTTTCATTTCTATTTGTTGGTCCTTTTCAACCCAATTATTTGTCCAATATTAAATCCAACACTATTTCATATTAAAATCAAGAAAACTCCAAGTCGAATTAAAATCATCCATCATATAACATCACATAATACATCTCTCAAGTTTACATAACACAATAACTCATCTCATGAATACATTTCCTTACACAGGAAAATAGCAAGAACAAGCAGAATTGACCAATAAAACAATAACACATCTGCTAACAATAGAGTTCATCCCACTCTCCTATGAGACATAGGTTCAGAAATCTTTATGTTGTGTTGATTTGAATGTCCCAAGTATGCATCATCGACATCTTCTCACCACTTTCCTAGCAAGAGAAAAAGAGACAAAACAAAAAACATTAGACCGTAACATTACACAAGAGCATAGATCAGTAACTTCAAATCACAAAATATATCCATTATACTAGATGTCAGAGTTGTATAAAAGTTGCTAGTTATAAAAAAATATGGAGCTACCAAATTAGCAGAAAATTAGCTCACACTAAATTTTCCTTTGTGGAGCATATGAAATATGAAATTGAAGTGAGTTTCTATCAAGGATGCTTGCAGTAATTGTAACTGTTCTGGAGGTGATAACAGCACAATGCTTCGGTTAGAAAATTCAACTCTAATTATGCAGCCATCTAGTCACATGTTACACTATCCATTTACAGATGCAGTAAGAGCAGAGGAGGTGTAATACAGCAGCAGCTATCTATCTATTTTCCATAAGCAATACCAGCCAACGACATAGCTCACACTGAAACAGATTTAGTGCATGATGTACTATGTAACAACAGCATCTAATAAGCAAAACATATGCACATCACGCCCATGCCCCAATCCCCAACACTAGTCCTCTAATGGTAGGAGCTAGTCCTGTAATAGTCAGACAACAAGATATCAATTGTGAATGGTCGTGTCATCTACAAACTACCACTTTAACTGCATCCCTTAGAATCCTGACAATACAGCCCATCATTACTCTTATATACAAAGAAAAATCCTAAGAAACTGATTTCATAATGTCCATCCATGATTTTATATATAACACAAACATTGTAGAAAAGGTACACAACAGATAGAGCACCACGACCCAGATATGACTAGCAGCCATATGCCAACTTACACGTGCGCGTCGAAGCGGGAGTCAAGCAGCGCCAGGATGGCGGCGTCCTCCGGGTCATCGTACAGGTGCGCGTCCGTGCCCATCCATCCCACCACCCACGACGTCGCCGTGCCGCTCGCGCGTATCCCGAACATCCCTCCCTCTAGGCTGCAAACATATAGCAGACGTGTAATGCAGCAGCATCTGCTTCCAGTGGCACCAAGTATAAACTTAAAAGACATGTTCGGACGGCCAACTAAGAATTAGTGGAACATGAGAGCACTGGCAGGTGCGGAGCTGGAGCCAAAGTCACTCTGATGCACCATTTAAAAAATTTCAGCAGTAAATATAAGTGTGCTTCATAACCTCTGCCATAGAAAGACAAGTATGCTTGGCACAGAGATTGATATAGAATGCAATGCCAGTGCATCCGAACCAAATATAGAGAAAGCGGCAATATATCATCTTCCTTGATGCAAATTTGCAAATGGGAAACATGGAACAAACAACAGCAGTGCTCATCTCAAATCCATTACGTAAAGGAACTCTAAACATGGTTGTAAAAGCAATAGCCTGAACGTGTACTACAATAATCAGCTTTTCCAACAGACAAAGCTATACCACTTCATGACATACCTTCCATGTAACTAGAAGGAACATATTTTTACTGAGTCAGCAGTTTGTCAATGGAAGCCACTATAGCCTACTACCTAGCGTGAGCGTATCTGAGTAACTGAATCGACTGAAAATACCACTAGAATTAGCATTTGAAAAATGTAATTGAGGGCCTGAAGCATCGAAACAGAGGTAGACTACTATCCATTCCATCAGACCATCAATTAAAAACGATTACTGAAGTGAAGCAAAAACTGGTCCCTAATTCAACATTGTGTACATTATGCACTACCCAAAAGAATGTGCCGGGTTATCAAAGATGATCAAGGAAATCAAATGGGCCAAAACCTATATATGTGGCAGATATATAAATCAAGCAGACAGCTGCAATGACGAAGCATATTCAGACTACACACTATCATTCATTTTGCAAATCCGTTACCACTTACCATTCGGCAGATGAGACTCCATTGCTGTTAATCCTTCTTCCCGAACATGGCGACGTCGGGCTCCTATAATTTTATCGTTCCCCTCCTAACCTGTAAGAGGAAAAATGGCAGCTATAGTTAGAGCAGAGCACATAGACACAAATTCATTCAACACAAGAGCACCTAAATGGGAGCATACAGAGAACCAATGTGCCGGCTGACCAATTATATCAGATGTGTAGATATAAATACACAACAGAAGTTGCATCAGTGAAGAAGGGATTCCAAACATGTGTTTTTACCCTGATTTGGCTATAATCTTAGGATTCATGTGTTCCTTTGAATCAACCACCCAAAATTCTCATGCTTTCGCAATCCTCTGTTTTGCACGTGCAACCATGTATTATTTATGTGTTTCTTTTTCTACCCCTACAGTTTTGGAGCAAAGAAACTCCATGCACACAAGAACCGAATGAATGTGCGAGTGTTGCGCTAATTTGCCTCTATTCCCATAGTGTTAAAAAAGGCCTTACATTTTGAGACAGAGTACACCATCAGAACACCCGCTCACACCGGGTCAGCAATGCCAAACAGTAGGCCATCAGAACATCCTGAACCATTTGTTTAGTAAAATAGTCATCAGCACACTTCTTGCATTTTACATTTAGTGAAAAAAAGGACAGAGTCTATTTTCAGAGTCTTATTCAGCTAAAATCCCAGTGTACTACTGAAGCTGCAAAGACCATGAATCACATCAAACCTATGGCAGTTTCATTTCCCTACTGGTTAAACCTAATGTTGTAGTTACACTCAAAGAGTTCCAGGCTGTAAAAATTGGGACTTGATCATGCGAATCCGACTGCGCTTTGTTGTTTCGACAACACCCACTACTGAATCCCAGATTTAATTTACCTAGTACTTAGCATGTCTCAAGCGTAGCTAGCCGTGACAAGTTACAGCAAACTAAGCCGGGCCAGATCGATCAGATCTAGGCGAGAGGAGCAAGGAGAGGGAGCGCACGTACCGGCGCCACTCGTGGAGGAGGATTCCATCATGGGCCCCCATCTGGGAAGGGTCGGGGATGACGGGGTTGGAGTCGGTGAAGAGGCCGTCTTCGTCCTCGTGGTGCATGTCGTTGCCTTTGGAGTCGAGCATGTCGAGGCGTGCGCGGTGGCGGAGTCGTGGCGGAAGGCGTAGGGGCCGAGGGAAGCCGGGAAGTCGTCGCCGCCGCTCCCGGAGACGTGGATGTGGGCCGCCGGGGCTCCGCCGTCTGCGAAGTTGAGGAAGGGGTCGTCGTGGAAGGGCGCGGCGGCCGGGGAGGAAGTCGGCGAGTCGAAGGCGGTCGCCATGGACGGGCGATGGGGTCAGGATCGGGCCGGCCCTGGCTGCACGGAGGCCCTGGCTGCACGGAGGCGCCCGTGGAGGAGGATCTACTGCCTCGGGCACTCCACCGGGGCGTCGTAGGAGGGGGCTCCCTGTCGTCGCGCGCCCAGCCGTCCATGGCGCCGTCGTCCTGGGCCTGGTGCGAGGGGACGGGCGGCAGCGTCCTGCTCCATCCCCGCGAGCTAAGGCGAGCAAGAAACTCGGCGAGGGTGAGGAGGACGACGAGGTCGGCGATGGGTGGGAGCGGCAGGGACAGGACTGGATCGGGAGGGGGCGGGGACGGGGAGGAGGTGGCGGCGGCGAGGAGATGGGGACGAGGGTGCGATGGGGGGAGGGGTCTGAGCTAGGGTTTGGGTTGCCGGTGGTTTTTTCTGTAGATACATCGATGCATGGATGTGAGATCGTAAGGTGGATGGATGGATGGATGGGCGCCATGTCATCAATCCGTGGAAAGAGTTTTGATTGGTTTGAAAAAACAATGATTTAAAATAGTTTTTAGGTACTAAAAATAAAGGAATTTTGTGAAGCATCTATCAATTTTTTTTACAAAAGGGCATTGTTTGATGTGATTTTGTGCTTATCTTTTGCTGAAATTTTAAATAAGATGGGTCATTGCCCTTCTTCCAGCTTATCTTTAGGTAGCTTTTGTTTGATTTGGCACGGTTCTTTGCATGCATGTTAGGATTATGTGGGTACGTATACTTTTGAAAGGCCAGGACTCCATCACCACATGGAGCTCGTCGAGATACCGCCCACTTGGTCATGGAGGTCGACGGCACCAAGGGCTCCATCACCACCGCGCTCCTCTTGATCTGGAGCGGAGTGGTCAGCACAACAAGGCGGGTTCACGAGCCACAGCAACGAGAGACACTGCTGCGAGCCATGACGAGCAGCCGGGATACGAACGAACAGAGAAACGGGAACGGTCAAACATGAAGCTAGCTAATTTGGGCAACGGTCAAATCATTAAGACTCTCAGAAAGGTGTGGCTAATTATTAGTAACAAGAAAAACAGGGGTAAATCCTCAAAGTGTAAACAAACCTGTGGAAAATCTTCAAATTCCCCTTCAAAAAAATCAGTGATTTAAATAATTTTCAAGTACTAAAAATAGAGGAATTTTATGAAGCATCTATCAATTTTGTTTTGCAAAAGTCCACCATACAAATTTTGAAAAGTTAATTACATAGGTTACTGTAGCTATATTATCGGCTCTCGTGGAAAAGACAAATTTTCGTTGAATCAGGTGGAAGCGTCTCAAATTTGAACTGCAGCTATATTATAGTTTGATCTTTATTTTTCCGAAAAATCATTTCTAGGTACACAAGTATCTACTTAATCAGAGAAACATCAAAATATTTTCAAGATTCAACCACTAGGTAGGAACGGTCATACCCGCTGTTTTGACCACATTTTGAAATGGCCATGAAAAATTCAAAAAAAATCAAAAAAATGGAAAACCTTTGCATTGTGTCATTATATGTGACAGAGTTACCAGGAAAAATAATAAACTTGTAATACGACAATTATTTTTAAAAAGTGTTCTTAAAAATGAGCTATCATGTGTGAAGATCCATGGCTTTCAAGCCAAAATATCAATCTTATGGCCACATTAATGACATAGTTTGTTGAAATGATATAATATTATGCACAAGGATGCATATTGGACTGACAAACAATATTGATTAAGGAAGTTTTCATTTTCCTGGTATGTAAAAATCATTTTCCATTTCTCAAGTGTCCAAAATGAACTTTTTTGTGAAGGACCTACCATATATTTGCTTCAAAATTGGACCAAATCATTTTTCTAAAATACTAGGCCATATTTAATGTATAATTGACAAAATGGTTGGGTGTTAAAGGCTTTTATCGATCTCTCCTAAAAAAGACAAATTTTCGTTGAATCAGCTGAAAGCGGGTCAAATTTCAACTTTATCTACATTATAGTTTGCTCTATATTTTTGCTAAAAACAATTTATAGGTACACAAGTATCTATTTAATCATAGAAACATCAAAACATTTCCAAGATTCAACCACTAGGTATGAATGGTCATACCCGCTATTTTGACCGCGTTTTGAAATGGCCATGGAAAATTCAAAATAAATTCAAAAAAAAGGAAAACCATTGCATTGTGTCATTATATGTGACAAAGTTACTAGGAAAAATAATAAACTTGTAATACGACAATTATTTTAAACAAGTGTTCTTAGAAATGAGCTATCAGGTGTGAAGATTCATGATTTTTAAGCCAAATGATCAATCTTATAGCCACATTCATGACATAGTTTGTTGAAATGATATAATATTATGCACAAGGGTGCATATCGGAATGGCAAACAATGTTGATTAAGGAAGTTTTCATTTTCCTTGTATGAAAAATTCATTTTCCATTTTTCAAGTGATCAAAATGAGTTGTTTTGTGAAGGACCTACCATATATTTGTTTTAAAATTGGACTAAATCATTTTTATAAAATACTAGTCCATATTTAATGTACAATTGACAAAATGGTTGGGTGTTAAAAGATTTTATCCACCTCTCGTGAAAAAGACAAATTTATGTCGATTCAGCTCGAAGCGGGTCAAATTTGAACTGCAGCTGCATTATAGTTTGCTCTTTATTTTTCCCAAAAATCATTTATAGGTATGTAAGTATCTATTTAATCAGAAATACATGGTGTGGTGCCTTGACGTCGAGGTTTGGATGGTGGTCGAGGGCCCCAACTCCAGAGTGCGTGAACTTGCATGCCAGCCGCATGGTCACCGCCTGAACGTTGCGTTGCCACGCGTTCTAGGTGGAATAGTCATGTTTGGTGGGTTGGACAATCCCTCGATAGGTGTTAGCAAGAATTATACAATAGAAGAATCTCACGAGGAGACTGAACTAAGCTCAAACATGAATTAGCACCCAAGTGTTTGATTAGCGGTGCGGGTAATTCACATAGACAATGGGCCTAAATTTTGGCTCAGGATGATCATCTACTAAGGACACTCTATTTGCAAATTTTTAGCTCAAATGGATGAACCTAGGTGGCACTTGCTTTGTAAAGTAACAAACTGTACAGAAATATGAATGTTAATTTGGGCATATGAAGGCACTGTATAAAAATTATACCATTTGGACATGCCAAAGTGACACTTCCTTCACAATGTGCCAATCTGGACAGAAAATGGTAATTGAAACTGGGCTCACATAGATGATTGGATTGAGCTAAAATTTGGAGGAGGATGATAATTTAGGCACATTAAGGTACTGTAAAAATTCAATAAAATTTGGATAAAAAAAATTCTACTTCCTTCACAATGCTCTCTACTGAACAGAATATTGGGAAAAATATTGAGAGAAACTGGCTGAATTAAATGTGCTAAAATTTGGTGGAGTAAGGTTATATGGTCACTGTCATCCCGTGGTAAATTTTCATCAACTATAAAGCAATATAAATTGTAGTTGCTTCACAAAATGAAAATATTACCAGAAACAAAGATTGGATCATGAGCTCACATGGATTGTGAGATGTGGCTACAATTTTATGGACATCTATGTTTTGGGCACATAGATGATGTGGAAAAAATTCAACTCATGAGGATATTCCTATCTAGTACTTCCTTCACAAAGCTGTTAGCTGAACACAAACTTTGGAAATTTGCTGAGAAAGACTTACTAGGCAAATCGTTACGAAAGTTTTCATGAGGCAATGATTTGGATAGGAAAGAGTGCCCAAACAATATGAGGGCAATCAAAGAAATAGAAATAGCACTTCCTTCACAAAGTGCTATTCTGAACATAATAGGCAAATGAATATTTTTGAATTATTTTCGAACTATGGAAGGGAGGGTTTTCACATATTTGAGGAATATATAGTCCAAAGTATTTATGAGAATTTTTCGAGAATTTTCGGAATGATAGAATAGTAGGTTGCTTCACAAACTAGGATGAGGTGGGATAGAATGGACCCATGAGTGACATGTCAACATAGTTAGAACATGTTACGACATTTTTACAATCGTCGTAAAAGTTATGACGATCTCATCTTATGCGGTTACGACGTTTTGATTCACATCATCGTAATTTATATGTAGATTTGATGCCCTCAAACGGTTTACGACGATCTCGGACAACGTAATTTATAGATTTATGACGAATTCATCAACGACATTTTAAAAAACATCACATATGAGCATATTTCTTGTAGTGAATAAAGAACAAGGGGGCGGGGTGGATGGGCTTACCGGCAGTGGGGCTGCGGGGGCTGCGCCGAGGCCTGCGGGGCAGTGGCTGGGCCGGCGGCGCCGGCGGTGGGGCTGCAGGGGCGGCACCAGGGGTGCCGGGGGTGGGGCTGCGGGGGCGCACCAGGGGCACCACGGGGCGCCGGCGGTGGGGCTTCAGGGGCGGCACCAGGGGCACCAGGGGGGGGGTTGTGGGGCTTCGGGGGCGGCACCAGGGGCACCGGGGGGCGCCGGGGGTGGCCGGGCGACAGTGGTGGCGGCATTGGGCGTCGGTGGAGGAGAGAGAGAGGGAGGTGCCGTTTGAGAGAGAGAGAGAGGGCCGCGGTGGGGGCGGGACAACCGTTAGTAGATTCAGGACCTTTGCTGTCTGCTGGCAGACGGCAAAGGGGTCTATACTCTTTGCCGTCTGCCTCTGGCATCTTTGCCGTCCGCCAGCAGACGGCAAAGAAGGGAGTAGGCTGACCTAAGGTTCCCCCGGCCAGATGAGCTTCTTTGCCGTCTGCTGGCGCTTTCTTTGCCGTCTGCGGTAGACGGCAAAGAGTTGAGTGCTGGCAAAGACCTTCTTTGCCATCAGCCAGTTCTTTGCCGTCAGTTTTGCTGAAGCTGATGGCAAAGAGTGTCTTTGCCGTGTGCTAGCAGACGGCAAAGAATAGGCAGACGGCAAAATCTCTGATTCCAGTAGTGTTAGGGCATATTTATGCCTAAGTAGTTTTGGTGATTGATGACAGTACCTTGAAGGACTAATTGTGTGCATTAAGCTTTCAGATAATATATAACAAAGGCACAAGACGATTCGGCACCCTCCGTGGAACAGAAGCACGGTGTCCTCTACGATTCTCTATGGTGGTTTTTGAGTCGTAGGAACGCCGTACTATTAAGAAGGGATCCGTAGTGGAAAGGTTTGGGTTGAATCAATCTTGCACGCACACACTTTATCTTCATCCCTTTCCCCCCAACTTTGGAGTTGTTCCCATCTCTGGTTTATCTCATCTTGCAAAAAGGTCTCCTAGCGGTAGTATCGCTGGGCCTAGCAGTAGTACCGCTGGGCCTAGCCATAGTACCGCTAGAGCTGGCGGTAGTACCGCTGGGCCTAGCAGTAGTACTGCTAGAGCCGGCGGTAGTACCGCTGGGCCTAGAAGTAGTACTGCTAGAGCTGGTGGTAGTACCGCAGGGCCTAGCAGTAGTACTACTAGAGCTGGCGGTAGTACCGCTGGCCCTAGCGGTAGTACCGCTAGAGCTGGAGCTAGTACCGCGGAGCTAGCAGTAGTACCGCCCCTGGTCAGCGGTAGTACCGCTCCAGGACCTTAGTACCGCCATCCTTGCGGGTGTACTTCGTCGGACTTTTTGCGAAGACTTTCTTGGTGGTGGTTGGCCCGGTACTGTCTTTGCGCTACCATGGGCTCGGCGGTAGTAACGCTACAGCGAGCGGTTGTACCGCTGGAGTGCTAGTGGTAGTACCGCTACAGCCAGCGGTAGTACCGCTGGAGTGGCAGCGGTACTACCACTGCAGCCAGCGGTAGTACCGCTGGGCTCGTGCTGTGAGTGGGAAACCGGTTGGATTCCCACCCCCACTATATAAAGGGTTCTTCTTGCTCAAGAACCCTACCTTTGACCCTCCCAAGCTCCATTGTTGCTCCCTAAGCTCAAAACTGCCCGATCTCTCTCCCTAGCCAATCAAACTTGTTGATTTCCTAGGGATTGGTTGAGAAGGCCTAGATCTACACTTCCACCAAGAGAAAATTGATTCCCCCCACTAACCCCTTGCGGATCTTGTTACTCTTGGGTGTTTGAGCACCCTAGACGGTTGAGGTCACCTCGAAGCCACATTCAATTGTGGTGAAGCTCCGTGGTCTTGTTGGGAGCCTCCAAGCTTTGTGTGGAGTTTGCCCCAACCATGTTTGTAAAGGTTCGGTCGCCGCCTTCAAGGGCACCTATAGTGGAATCACGGCACCTTGCATTGTGTGAGGGCGTGAGGAGAATACGGTGGCCCTAGTGGCTTATTGGGGAGCATTGTGCCTCCACGCCGCTCCAACAGAGACGTACTTCCTGTCAAAGGGAAGGAACTTCGGTAACACATCCTCGTCTTCATTGGTTCCACTTGCGGTTATCCCTAATCTTTACATTGTGTATGCTTTTGTTGTAGACTATCTCTTACTTGCCTTACTGGTTTTAGTTGGTAGCATCATATAGGTTCACCTCCTTGTTGTCATTTTAGAGAACCTTTATGTTGCTAACCCTAACTTGTTAAGATTAATTAAAAAGTAGTCGTTGCCTATTCACCCCCCTCTAGTCAACCATAACGATCCTTTCAGCTTTCCACCAAATCAACCTCTCCTACCCATGCATATTCGTTGAGAGAGTGATTTGTGTTGAGGAGACTATCTTTAGAAGCGCAAGAGAAAGGAGTTCATTGATCTACCACATCTATTACCTTTTGGATGGTGGTGCCTCCTAGATTGGTTAGGTGTCGTTTGGGAGCCTCCTACTGTGTGTTGTGGAGTTGAACTAAGATGTTTGTAAGGGCAAGGAGATCACCTACTTCATGAAGACCTACCGTGAGTGAGGCTAGTCATGTGTGTACGTAAGCCATCGTGGAATAGACAAGGCCGCTTCTTTGTGGACCCCTTGTGGGTGGAGCCCTGTGTGGACTCTCCCAACCGTTACCCTCTGTGGGTTGAAGTCTCCACTAACATGGACGTACGATAGCGCCACCTATCGGAACCATGCCAAAAATCGCCGTGTCAACCTCATGCATTTGATCTCCCTACCTTACTCCTCTACTTTACACTTGCATGTTTTACTTTCCGCTACAATAATATTAGAACTGCATGTGTAGGGTGTACTTGACCTGTTATAACTGTCGTAGCTGCCTCTCTAGTAAAATTGGGGAAAGGCAAAAATTTATCTTGTCAAGTAGTCTAATCACCCCCCTCTAGACATACTTTCAATCCTACAAGTGGCATCAGAGCTTTGATCTCCATTTCTTTGGTTTAGCAACCTAAGAGAGTATGGCATCTAGTGAGGAAATTATCATTGTAGAGGTCCTTACTTCGATGGCACTAATTTTGCTAGTTAGAAGCATAAAATGAAAATGCATATACTTGGCTTTAATCCTCATGTTTGGGCTGTTATTCGTCTTGGTGTGCAAGGTAACTTCTTTGGAGAAGGGCATGAACCAGATCATGATCCGGCAGCTGATGAACTGAAGATGTTGCAACTTGCTCAATCCTGCGATATCATCTTCAACTGCCTTTGCCCCGAAGAATTCAACAAAATTAGTCGCCTTGAGAATGCAAAAGAAATTTGGGATACTTTGGTTGATATGCACGAAGGTACTGATTTTATCACGGAATCTAAGTTGGGTGTGCTTCAAAGTCAGCTTGACATGTTCAAGATGAAGGATGGTGAAGGAGTCGTTGAAATGTACTCTAGGCTAGCTCTCATCACCAATGAGATTGCCGGCTTAGGATGCGAAGAGATGACCGACAAATTCATGATCAAGAAGATACTTGGAGCTCTTGATGGCAAGTTGACATAGTGTGCACATTGATTCAAATGATCCCAAATTACAAAGATCTCAAGCCAACTGAAGTCATTGGTAGGATTGTTGCTCATGAGATGTAACTCAAGGACAAAGATGAGCTGCACAACAAGTCAAGTGTTGCTTATAAAGCTTCATGTGATGCTCCCGCTACTTCGAAAAACAATCTTGTCACTGATGAACACATAAGCCTCATGGCTAGAAAATTCAACAAGTTCTACAAGAGTAGAGGCAAAGATAGAAGCTCAAGTTCAAGACAGGATGAGAAGCGTTCGTCCAGTCGTGACCGAAACTGCTAAAAGTATGGGAAGCCCGGACACTACTCAAATGAGTGACCGGCTTCCTACAAAAGAAGAGAAGAGTCACCTCGAAGAAAAAGCTCAATAGATGAGTCACCTCATAGAGAGAGAAGGAGTAGAGAAGATCACTATGAATGAACACACTCACGGAGAGGCAAGGAATCGGAGAAGAAGGACAAATACACCGAGAACAGTTCAAGAAGAAGACATCAAGCTCATGTTGGTGAATGGGTCTTTGGCTCCGAGTCTGATCACCACCCCGAGAGAAGCTATCACTCCAACTCCGACTATAGTCAAGATGAAGGTGTTGCCAGGATTGCGCTTGTTTCCACCAACTCCTACGACTTATTTGATTCACCAAATGAGGGAGTCGGAAACTGCCTCATGGCTAAAGGCCTCAAGGTATCACATCCGGAGTATCTTGATTTCAATACTGATGAGGATGACTAGTTAGGAGAAGATGACTGGCTTCTAAATAAAGCTAGTGAATACACTGAAAATGAACTTGTTATTTATCATGCTAGTTAAGAAAAATCGAATGATGATGATAAGAAAGAAATTGAACGACTAACTCAAGAATTAAAAACTCTTAAGTTAGCTCATGAGACTACTCTAGAAGATCATAGAGAGCTTGCAAGAACCCATGAGAAGCTACGCTTTCAGAAGCTCAACTTGGAGCAAGAGCATGAGTTCTTAAAAGAAATCAATGATGATCTTCGAAACAAGAGTTCTTCTTATCTAGCCAAACGATTACTCTTGTATAACTTTGTTCCCCAAGTTAAACCTAGGAACACTAGTAACAAAGGCAAGAAGGTTTCTTCATCTAGTAACAACAACACTAAAGCTAAATCCAATAATATTGTTGCTAGTACCTCTATTAATTCCACTTACGATTCTCTTAGCCAAGTTACACTTGAGCAAGAAAATGATATATTCAAAGGGATTATAGATATAGGTGTCTTCAAGAGTCTTGCCGGAAGTAAGCAATTTGAGGAAATTATGCACAAGCAAGAAGGACATCGGAAGAAACAAGGTGTTGGCTACTTCAATGTCAACGGAGATGTTTGGGAAGAAGCTCCATATCCCACTCCCAAGTTTGTCCCCCAAGAGGATAAGTCCACTCCTTCTGAAGGAACAAGCTCACAAGATGGGCTTCTACCACAAGATCACAAAGGCAAGGGAAAGCTTCAAGATGACATTGACCTATTTGAAGAAGAACCCCAAGCCAAGGTCAAGTGGATTCCCAAGGACAATACTAGCTCTACCTCAGCAAGTGCTACCACAACTCCAAGGATTGCCATCAACTTGGTGTGGAATACCCAAGAGGAAGAACTAGATGTTCTTGAGAGGTGAATCTGCCAATGAAACTCACTCTTATTCATATTGGCAAGAACTAAATGAAATCAACGCCAACCATATGCATTAGTTCGATGAGTCACACATTCCCTCAAGTAAGCAAGGAACAAGGTAATTAATGCATCTCTGGTCCCATGTGTGCTTCACTCCATGTCCATAGATATTCTTGCATATGTTCCTTAGCTTTGGGACTAACCCATGTAGGTGAGAAGAGTATGAAAACAACAAGGATTGCTCCGAACTCAAGATGATCTTCATCAACATTGAGAATCCACCACTACTTCACCTACTTGAAGTCTTCTACGACAAAACCCAAGGTTAGTTGATCCCTCTTAGTGGGGATATCATATCAAGGGGGAGATTTACTCTAAGACTTGAGTATAAGAATCTACTAAGGATATGAACACATTAATGCTTATGTAAAAGTGGTAACCCCACCTGTGCTTAACGATGAGTATGACATATGATCAGGTATTCTTACTTGGCTCCTATGTCAATATACTCATATATAGATGACTTTGTCATCGCCCAAGTGTTTGACAGCTCCTAGGATGTGTGTGCATGTTCACCATGTTTTATTCATCATTATTATTGTGTGAGCATGTTGGTATGCATGTGTTTGATCATTCGAGGACATCCAATTGTTGTTATTTGGCTTTTGATTTATCTTTTGTCAGTTGGATGGACAAGAATGCCTAGGACCCTTCTATAGCTATCTATGGTATCTCATCTCAAGTTCTATTCATGCTTCATCACAAAACTTGAACAAGCACTTGCCGATCCCTCTGTGTGAAGGTGCACTCAGAGTTCCATATCGTCAAAGGCTTCCTCCCTAAACCTCCTTGAAAAAAACTCGGTGTGACCAACTCCTAAAACTCGGTGCCACTAATTTTTTTCAAAGTTGATCAGGTTTTCAATCTCGGTACCACCGAAATCGCCAACTCGGTTACACCGAGTTTCCCTGTCTCCTGACAACTGAGGAACTCGGCATGACAGCCCAAATGCTTTCTGTCCCCTTTTGTAAGCTTTTCCAATTGTGGAAACCATGGTGAACCTATGTTATGGAGTTGAGGGTGTGGCTTTATCATTTCATGTGCATCTCATGCATCTTGCATATCTTTCTTATTTTTTCTTTTGCCTTGGTTGTTTGTCCTTGTGTGTTGTGTCACCTGTACGTTCATGTGGTGATATGTGCTCATGATCTTCTGCATGTGTGTGGGTGCAGCAAACCATTCGAAAACCCTTTTAAGCACCATGGTTCAAACCCTTCCTAGTCAATAATTCGTTACTTGTGTTTTCCAACTTGTGTTAAAAATCCTATAAAAATGTTCCATTTTTTCCTCACAATTCTTTGAGTGGTGAAGTGGTGCTCTTTTATTTTTTCTCCAAGCTCTCGCATTTGTTTTATTGCAAAACAACCTAGGTTTAAAAATAAAGCAGATATATTGCTTTGCCTAAAAATAGCCAAACCTATTTTACTAAATAGGTTATATTATATTGTGTAGCCAAGTATTTCTATTTTGTTTTAAAAACCCTTCTTATTTTCTGTGGGAATTGTGTGTTTGTCTGCTTTATAAATAACGACAGAGGTTTTATTTCGGGCTTAAGAGAGAGAGAGAGAAGACTATCATTTTAGGCCTAGTAGCTTAGCCCAGTAGCATGTCCCTCGTCTCCTTCCTCTCGACATCAGCAGTACGACGAGAGCTCCTCCACCAGATCGGTCTCCTCCTCCATCAAATGGTCACCACAGTCCCTCTCCACCTATTAAGTGCGTCCCCGACGCCCTAGGGTTCCTCCTCGCCCCATTTTCCCCTTCTCCTTCCTCTCCCGCCGCTAGGTAGGCTAGCCTCGCCCTCGCCAACACCCTGCCCGCCATGGACTGCTCCTGCTCGAGCTCGTCCATGGGTTGACCTTTTCGCAGTGTCTCCGTCGCCCTAGTGCCGCGGGAAGTGTCGCCTGGCTCGCCCTCTCCCTCCTCGACGTCAAGGAGAGCGTCAGGCCCCAGATCGACGCTGCCCTGAGTCACTTCTTCTTCTCTATCCCGGACCAGTTGCAGCCCCAGACTTCGTCGGCCTCTCGCGACGTCTCCATCGCCCCTCCAGCCATAGCTTCATGTCCTAGGTGAGCTAGGTACATCCCTCTTCCTCCCTGCTTCGACTCGTGGCCATATGATCTTCTTAGGAGACGCTAGGGCCATGCCAAGTGCGTGTCTTCCACGCTCTGTCCATAGTAGCAGTGTACGCGTATTTTTTTGTGCATGTGTTCTTGCTCCCCTCCGCGCATGCAGCCACTCCAGACCCTGGGAATGGATATCCCCCTCAATTCCGCACCCCCGCCGGGGCTCTGCTCCCTCGATGGTCGCCGGAGTAGCCGCCGGCGCCGTGGTCTTCTTCTCGGGGGCTAGCTCAAAAGAGCCGAGCCTCCTTTAGATCGAATCCCCCTCCTAGCCTAGTGGTAGCGCCCCTTCTCTCTTCCCTGGGAGACCCAGGTTCGAGTCCCTGTGGGTACAATTAAATTCCTTTTTTTCCTGTGTGGTGTTGGGTATGAGTGGGCAGTGCAGGTTTTACAACCTGAGTACCGTATAAATTCAGATCCATGAGCTTAGCCAAGTGGTAACACCCTCGGGGTGCAACCGAGAGGTTGAGGGTTCTATCCCTGCAACCCCCCTTTTTATTCCTCTATATTTTTCCTTCGTATGGTAGTTTGACTGTAGTATTACCTTACGTGCCTGGATGCCCCTGGTGGAGTAACTAGCAGTGGCTAGCCCAGTGGTGGAGGCATCTATCTCCACCAGAGAGGTGGTGGGTTCGATCCCCCTCTCGCTTCTCATTTTTTTTACTATGTTGGTGATCTAGTTACTGTGTGTGTATGACAGAGGACCCACATGTCATCCTGTGAGGGCCACTGCCAGGTGGACCCCTCATTATAATCTTTTTCCTATGATTATTTTGTGTGGTGGATGTTTTTCCTGCCTTAGCATTTTTCCTAAGTGTTGCAACTTATTATTTTCTTGCCCCTGTTTAGAACCTTGTAATATGTAGAGTATTGTTGTAACGCCCCGGACACACCCGCCGGCGGTCGCCCTTTTTATTCCTCTATATTTTTCCTTCGTATGGTAGTTTGACTGTAGTATTACCTTACGTGGCTGGATGCCCCTTGTGGAGTAACTAGCAGTGGCTAGCCCAGTGGTGGAGGCATCTATCTCCACCAGAGAGGTGGTGGGTTCGATCCCCCCTCTCGCTTCTCATTTTTTTTTACTATGTTGGTGATCTAGTTACTGTGTGTGTATGACAGAGGACCCACATGTCATCCTGTGAGGGTCACTGCCAGGTGGACCCCTCATTATAATCTTTTTCCTATGATTATTTTGTGTGGTGGATGTTTTTCCTGCCTTAGCATTTTTCCTAAGTGTTGCAACTTATTATTTTCTTGCCCCTGTTTAGAACCTTGTAATATGTAGAGTATTGTTGTAACGCCCCGGACACACCCGCCGGCGGTCGTTACTCCTGGCGGGATCTAGACTGGCCCCACATATCAATACTAGTCTTTTCTGAACACTTTGTCCTCACTCATTTGTACCCGGGATCAACTTCCCGGTCGGTCACCCATCCTAGAACTACTCCGAGCCGAGCACGCTTAACCTGGGAGTTCTGTTCGAATGGGATCCCAGAAAAGAAGGAATTCCTTATTGATATGAGTAGTCTATCATCCCTAATAAGCCAGGCTATCACATACACCACCACTCAGAGGAACCGACGGCCACAGGAGCGTTCCCTCTTGGTACAAATGTCTGTGCATCCAATCCAGTACATGTACCATGTCGTGTGCCACAACGGGTCACAAACGTCATGAACAACATGACAACACACCTATCCGCAAACATCCGTGTAACCACGAGGGTCGGCTCTGATATCAAATTTGTAACGCCCCAAACACACTCGCCGGCAGTCGTTACTCCTGGCGGGATCTAGACTGGCCCCACATATCAATACTAGTCTTTTGTGCGCACTTTGTCCTCACTCATGCGCACTGATACGTCTCAAACGTATCTATAATTTTTGTTGGTTTCATGCTGTTATCTTGTCATCTTTGGATGTTTTATGTACCTTTTATATCTTTTTTGGGACTAACTTATTAATTCAGTGCCAAGTGTCTGTTCCTGTTTTCCTGTGTTTTTGGCTCTTTTCAGATCTGATTTTGGAACGGAGTCCAAACGGAATAAAATCCCTAAAATAAATTTTTCCCGAACGGAAGAAGATTAGGGGGCTTGAGGGCCAAGGTACGAGAGCTACAGGGGGCCCACAAGCCCTATAGCCGCCACCAGGGGCGGCGGCTAGCAGGCTTGTGGCCTCCCTCACGCCCCCCTGTCCTAGCTCCTTCTCCTATATATTCCCTAAAATACAGAAAAAAATTAGGGAATACACGAAAACACTTTTCCGCCGCCGCAAGCTTCGTTTCCGCGAGATCTCATCTGGAGACCCTTTCCGGTGCCCTGCCGGAGGGGACTTTGGAGTTGAAGGGCTTCTACATCAACATCATCGCCCTCCAATGAATCGTGAGTAGTTCACTTCGGACCTACGGGTCCGTAGTTAGTAGCTAGATGGCTTCTTCTCTCTCTTGGATCTTCAATACAAAGTTCTCCATGATCTTCATGGAGATCTATCCGATGTAATCCTCTTTGGCGATGTGTTTGTCGAGATCCGATGAATTGTGGATTTGTTCTCAAATTATATATGATATATATTTGAGTCTTTGCTGATTTCTTATATTCATGATTTGATATCCTTGTAAGTCTCTCCGAGTCTTGGGTTTTGTTTGGCCAACTATATCTATGATTCTTGCAATTGGAGAAGTGCTTAGTTTTGGGTTCTTACCGTGTGGTGACCTTTCCCAGTGACAGTAGGGGAAGCAAGGCACACATCGTGTAGTTGCCATCAAGGGTAACAAGATGAGCTTTGTGGTAGATATGAGATTGTCCATCTACATCATGTCATCTTGCTTAAGGCGTTACTCTGTTCTTTTGGACTTAATACACTAGATGCATGCTGGATAGCGGTCGATGTGTGAAAGTATCGGTCTACTTGTTTTGGACGTGATGCCTATAGATATAATCATTGCCATAGATGGCGTCACGACTTTGCGCGGTTCTATCAATTGCTCGACAGTAATTTGTTCACCCGCCGTCTACTTGCTTTCATGAGAGAAGCCAGTAGTGAACACTACGCCCCCGGGGTCTATTCACACATATCGTTTCTACTTTTGCTTTTACTTTGCTTTATTACTTTGTTGATTTCAGTTCTCACTTGGCAAACAATCTATAAGGGATTGACAACCCCTTCATAGCGTTGGGAGCAAGCCTTTTGTGTTTGTGCAGGCACTTGTGATACTCCTTCACTGGATCGATACCTTGGTTCTCAAAACCGAGGGAAATACTTACCACCGCTTTGCTACATCACCCTTTCCGCTTCGAGGGAACACCAACGCAAGGCTCCAAGGCCACGTGGAAATCCTTTGCATATTTGCCTAGGAAGTCCCTAAAGGCGTAGCCGTAGCAGAAGGATTCATGGTGCCGTTGCTGAGGAGTATCAAGACAAGAATAGTCTCCCGTCAGCATCTGTTTCTGGCGCCGTTGGAAGGTCTTTTTTTGTAGTAGCAAAAGTATTTCTGGCTCCGTTGCCGGGGAAGGAGAGACCTATCCAAGTAGGTATCACAAACTCATCTCTTGCATTTACTTTTTTTGCCAGTTGCCTCTCATTTTCCTCACCCCCACTTCACATTTGTCATTTTCATTTGCCTTTCTCCTTTGCCGTTTTCTTTTGCCTTTTGCCTTTTTGCCGTTTTCCTTTGCCGGTTTTCTTGCTTGCTTGTGTACTTGTTTGTTTGTTGAAGTCATCATGGCTGAAAACACCAAACTTTGCGACTTCTCGAGTACCAATAAGAATGATTTTATTAGTGCTCCGATTGCTCCCGCCACTGGTGCGGAATCGTATGAAATCAACGAAGCTTTGTTGAATCTTGTTATGAAAGAGCAATTCTTTGGCCTTTCTAGTGAAGATGTCGCATCCCATATCAATACCTTCATTGAGCTTTGCGATATGCAAAAGAAAAGAGATGTGGATAATGACGTGATTAAGTTGAAGCTTTTTTCTTTCTCGTTGCGAGATCGCGCAAAAATTTGGTTTTCTTCTTTGCCTAAAAATAGTATTGATTCTTGGGATAAGTGCAAAGATGCTTACATATCCAAGTATTTTCCGCCGGCTAAGATCATATCCTTACATAACGATATCATGAATTTCAAGCAACTTGATCATGAACACGTTGCACAATCTTGGGAGAGGATGAAGCTTATGATTAGAACACGTTATACAAATCTTTTACGCTGGCTTGAATTTCGCTTCTCGCAATATCTTGGACTCCGCCTCAGGTGGAACGTTCATGGAAATCACGTTAGGAGACACTACAAAACTCCTAGACAATATCATGACCAACTACTCTCAGTGGCACACTGAAAGGTCGCCTGCTAGCAAAAAGGTACACGCTATAGAAGAAATTAACTCGCTTAGTGCTAAGATGGACGAGTTGATGAATTTGGTTGCTAGTAGAAACGCTCCTTTAGATCCTAATGACATGCCACTATCTTCCTTGATTGAGAGTAGCAATGCTAGTTTGGACGTTAATTTTGTTGGTAGGAACAATTTTGGCAACAACAATGCTTTTAGAGGAAACTATGTTCCTAGGCCTTTTCCTACTAACTCCTCTAACAATTATGGCAATTCCTACAACAACACTTATGGTAATCACAACAAATTATGCTCTTATTTAGAGAGTAATATCAAAGAGTTCATAAACTCTCAAAATATTTTCAATGCGTCCATAGAGGAAAAACTACTCAAAATAGACGATTTGGCTAAGAGCGTTGATAGATTGTCTTGTGATATTGATACTTTGAAAGTTAGATGTGCCCCTCCCAAGGTCAACTTGGATGAAACTTTAAAAGCTATGCGCGTCTCCATGAATGAGAGCAAAGAAAGAACCGCCCAAATTCGCCCTAGGCATGAATGGTTTAAAAGGGTGCGTTCTAGTGATGTAAATCACGAAGATCTTAAAGTGCTTGGTGTGAATCCTCTTGAATCTTTGTTTTCGCGTGTCAAACCTATTGATGAAGGGGCTGGATACGAATCCACTTTGGTTGAAAAACGCCCCAATGATTCGGAGTCCATCCATCTTGATGATAAAGGTGTGGAGAGTGGAGTAGAAGAAATCAAAATTTTGGGTAGTAATGAAACTCCCACTTTGGATTTCAAGGAATTCAATTATGATAATTGCTCCTTGTTTGAATGCATTTCTTTGATGCAATCCATTGCAAACTCTCCACATGCTTATAGGAAAAGCAAAGCCTTTACCGCACATATTGTAGATGCTATGATGAAATCTCTTGAAGAGAAGCTCGAACTAGAAGTCTCTATACCTAGAAAACTTCATTATGAGTGGGAACCTACTATCAAAATCAAGATCAAAAACTATGAGTGCAATGCTTCGTGTGATTTGGGTGCTAGTGTTTCCGCGATTCCAGAGTCTTTATGTGATATTCTTGGTTTTCATGAGATTGAAGAGTGTTCTCTTAATTTGCATCTTGCGGATTCTACTTCAAGAAACCCATGGGAAGGATCGATGATGTTCTTATTGTTGCAAATAAGAACTATGTACCCGTGGATTTCATTGTACTTGACATAGATTGCAATCCTTCATGTCCCATTATTCTTGGTAGACCTTTCCTAAGGACTATTGGTGCTATCATCGATATGAAGGAAGGGAATATTAGATTTCAATTTCCTTTGAAGAAGGGCAAGGAGCTCTTTCCTAGAAAGAAAATAACATTTCCTTATGAATCTATGATATGGGCTACTTATGGTTTGACCACCAAAGATAACTATACGTGATTCCATCACCTTTTGCCTAGCTAAGGGCGTTAAACAAAAGCGCTTGTTGGGAGGCAACCCAACGAATCTATCCTTTTTTCTTTCTGTTTTGTGTTTTCCACACTTTCATAATTCTGTTATGATTGTGTTTTTCGTGTTTCTTTTTGCGTTTGTGCCAAGCAAAACCGTTATGATTAGTCTTGGGGATGATCGTTTGGTCATGCTGGAAAAGACTGAAACTTTCTGCTCACGAAAAGAATTTTCATTTTTTTTCTGTAAGAGTTTTGAGTTGATTCTTTTTTATGCTGATTACCACGCAAATTCTTCAGACTGTCGAAGTTTTCAGAATTTTTGAAGTAACAGAAGTATATGAAGTATACAGATTGCTATAGATTGGTCTGCTGTTAACAGATTCTGTTTTTGTTGAGTTGGTTGCTTATTTTGATGAAACTATGGATAGTATTGGGGGGTATTAGACATGGAAGGTTGAAGATAAAGTAACCCAACATCAACATAAGTAGAACTTAAGTTTGCTACAGCACCTAAGGAAGTGGTGGTTTGCTTTCTTATACTAATGTTATCACGAGTTTCTGTTTAAGTTTCGTGTTGTGAAGTTTTCATGTTTTGGATGAAGTTCTTATGGACAAAAAGATAAAGAGTGGCAAGAGCTCAAGCTTGGGGATGCCCAAGGCACCCCAAGAGATTCAAGGATGCCGTAAAAGCCTAAGCTTGGGGATTCCCCGGGAAGGCATCCCCTCTTTCGTCTTCAAATCCATCGGTAACGTTACTTGGGGCTATATTTTTATTCACCACATGTTATGTGTTTTGCTTGGAGCGTCTTGTATCGTAGTAGTCTTTTATTTTTGTTGTGTCACAATCATCCTTGCTGCACACCTAGAGAGAGAGACATGCACTCACCGTGATTTTGTCGAGCTTCACTTATATCCTTTGGTAGACAATTCAGCTCACATGTGCTTCACTTATATCTTTTGAGATAGTTGATTTTGCTCTATGTGCTTCACTTATATCTTTTAGAGCACAGTGGTGCGTGACTTGGTAGTTTATCTATGCTTTGAAAGTAGTCTCAAAAGGGGTAGTTATCCAAAGGGATATGAAAACTTCCACCTTCATGTGCATTGAATAGTTAGAGAAGTTTGATTCATCTCAACTAGTTTTGAGTTGTGGTTGTGGTAATATTGAAGTTATATTAGTAAGGTGTTGTGGATCTAGCAATACTTGTGCTGAAGTTAGTGATTCCCATAGCATGCACGTATGGTGAACCGCTATGTGATGAAGTCTGAGCATGATTAGTCTTTTGATTGTCATC
This sequence comes from Hordeum vulgare subsp. vulgare, assembly GCF_904849725.1. Classification (NCBI taxonomy): domain Eukaryota; kingdom Viridiplantae; phylum Streptophyta; class Magnoliopsida; order Poales; family Poaceae; genus Hordeum; species Hordeum vulgare. Next base: position 310,076,211 of record NC_058523.1, read on the forward strand.
CTTTGTGTGGCGGCTGGGATCGCGCGATGGTTTATAGCTACCAACCCTTCCCTAGGAGTATGCGTTGAATTCTTTGTTTCGATTACTAATAAAACTTTTGCAACAAGTATATGAGTTTTTTGTGACTAATGTTGAGTCCATGGTTTATATGCATTTTCACCTTCCACCATCACTATCTTCTTAGTGCCGTGCAACTTTCGCCGGTGCACCATACCTACCTATTATGGCTTTTTCAAAGTCATTTTGAGATATATTGCCATGCAACTACCACCATGACATGTGCCACCACTTCTACATTGCCATTGCATGATCGTAATATAGCTAGCATGATGTTTCCATTAATGTCTATGCCATGCTAGATCATTGTCACGGTACACTACCGAAGGCATTCCATATAGAGTCATCGTTGCTCTAAGTTTTGAGTTAAAAGTGTGATGATCATCATTATTGGAGCATTGTCCCATGTGAGGAAATAAAAGAGGCCAAAGATGCCCACCAAAAAAAAGAGGCCAAAGAGCCCACCAAAAAAACTGCTGAGAGAAAAAGAGAGAAGGGACAATGCTACTATCCTTCCACACTTGTGCTTATTAAGCACCATGATCTTCATGATTGAGAGTCTCTCGTTTTGTCACCACCATATAGCTAGTGGGAAATTTTCATTACATAACTTGGCTTGTACATTCCAATGATAGGCTTCCTCAAATTTTCCTTAGGTCTTCGTGAGCAAGCAAGTTGGATGCACACCCACTAGTTTTCTTTAAGAGCTTTCACATACTCTTAGCTCTGGTGCATCATTTGTATGGCAATCCCTACTCATTCACATTGATATCTATTGATGAGCATCTCCACAGCTCATTGATATGCCTAGTTAATGTGATCATCTTCTCCTTGTTTGTCTTGCAACCTCCACCACACTCCACACCACTTATAGTGCTAAAACCATGGCTCACGCTCATGTATTGCATGAGAGTTTAAAAGGTTTGAGAAAGTAAAGGTGTGAAAACAATTACTTGGCCAATACCGGGGTTGTGCATGATTCAAATTCGTTGTGCAATGATGATAGAGCATAGCCAGACTTTATGCTTTTGTAGGGATAACTTTCTTTTGGCCTTGTTATTTTGAAATTTCATGATTACCTTGCTAGTTTGCTTGAAGTATTATTGTTTCCACGTCAATAGCAAACTATTGTTTTGAATCTAATGGATCTGAACGTTCACGTCACATAAGAGGAGTTACAAAGGACATCTATGCTAGGTAGCATGAAAGCATCAAAAATTCATTCTTTACCACTACCCTACTCGAGGACGAGTAGGAGTTAAGCTTGGGGATGCTTGATACGTCTCAAACGTTTCTATAATTTTTGATGGTTTCATGCTGTTATCTTTCATCTTTGGATGTTTTATGTACCTTTTATATCCTTTTTGGGACTAACTTATTAATTCAGTGCCAAGTGCCATTTCTTGTTTTTTCTGTATTTTTGGCTCTTTTCAGATCTGATTTTGGAACGGAGTCCAAACGGAATTAAATCCCCGAAATAATTGTTTCCCGAATGGAAGAAGATCAGGGGGCTTGAGGGCCAAGGCAGGAGAGCTACAGGGCCAACAAGCCGTGTATCCGCCACCAGGGGGCGGCGGCTAGCACGCTTGTGGCCTCCCTGGCGCCCCCTGACCTAGCTCCTTTGCCTATATATTCCCAATAATACAGAAAAAAAATCAGGGAATCCCCGAAAACACTTTTCCGCCGCCGCAAACTTCCGTTTCCGCGAGATCTCATCTGGACTTGTGATCAGATTATCTATGATATATATTTGAGTCTTTGTTGGTTTCTTATATGCATGATTTGGTATCCTTGTAAGTCTCTCCGAGTCTTGGGTTTTGTTTGGCCAACTAGATCTATGATGCTTGCAATTGGAGAAGTGCTAGGTTTTGGGTTCTTACCGTGTGGTGACCTTTCCCAGTGACAGTAGGGGCAGCAAGGCACACATCGTGTAGTTTCCATCAAGGGTACCAAGATGGGATTTGTCGTAGATATGAGATTGTCCATCTACATCATGTCATCTTGCTTAAGGCGTTACTCTGTTCTTTTGGACTTAATACACTAGATGCATGCTGGATAGCGGTCGACGTGTGGAGTAATAGTAGTAGATGCAGAAAGTATCGGTCTACTTGTTTTGGACGTGATGCATATAGATATAATCATTGCCATAGATGTCGTCATGACTTTGCGCGGTTCTATCAATTGCTCGACAGGAATTTGTTCACCCACCGTTTACTTGCTTTCATGAGAGAAGCCACTAGTGAACACTACGGCCCCCGGGTCTATTCACACCTACCGTTTCCACTTTCGCTTTTACTTTGCTTTGCTACTTTGTTGCTTTCAGTTCTCACTTGTCAAACAATCTATAACGGATTGACAACCCCTTCATAGCGTTGGGAGCAAGCTTTTTGTGTTTGTGCAGGCACTTGTGATACTCCTTCACTGGATCGATACCTTGGTTCTCAAAACCGAGGGAAATACTTACCACCGCTGTGCTACATCACCGTTTCCGCTTCGAGGGAACACCAACGCAAGAGCTACTCCAAGCCGAGCACGCTTAACCTGGGAGTTCTGTTCGAATGGGATCCCAGAAAAGAAGGAATTCCTTATTGATATGATTAGTCTATCATCCCTAATAAGCCAGGCTATCACTGTACCCCCGAGACAGGTGATCCCGACGGCACGCAGCTGGCGTGGCAGTACGATGAGGTGAACGATCGCCTGTACGTGAACTAGCTAGAAGACTGAGGCGTTGTCGTGATCATGGGCAAGCATGCAGGGTGGCATAGTCATTTCTCATGTTTTGTAGTTTGTAGTGGAACTACCTTGTTTGGATGCGTGATGTAACTCTGATATTATTTATGAGATGGTAGTTGAATCCCTAATTGTCATTTATTATTATGTATGTGATATGTCACCGTGCTTGCCAAACGCTTATATGCGCTTCTTTCCTCTTTGGGGCCTCGTTCCCCTAAACCGGAAAGGACCGCATCTTAGTCGTTACAATTGTTCCATTGATGTTGAGTCAGTGGTAGAAATGGTAGTGGGTGAACCCCTCTACAACTTGGGACAAGTATTTTGTTCTTAGGATTTTGCATGTTAGATTTACACCTTGTCAAAGTGGGCACTTGGCCGAAAATGACAGTTTGGTGAAAAGCTGTGAATTTCACAAAGTCTAGGAAACTGGAGTTATTTTCTTGCCCTATTGTGTTATGTATATTTGCTTCCCTGTTGAGAATTAGACCAAGAAACAAACTAATGGTTGTTTGCTGGTATGTTTGTCTAGCTCTCTGTAAAGTTTCATGCCCATATACCTCATGTAGATATCATTTTGGAGGCTGCCAAAATGCTTCAGAGCATAAGCAGCTGGTGAAAATTTGTAATTTTCATTAAGTCCCAATCTGTGATGTTTTGTCCAAATTAGGGGTTGTATATCTGCTGATGTGTGATCCCTTTGCCTTAAACACTTGTTAGAGGTTGTAATGTAGTTGGTGGGCTTCAGTTTCATGTCTTGTTCGAATTATTTAGAGGTATATAGCTGCTATAGATATTATAGTCAAAGTGTTATGTTGCTATTAAAAACACATTGTGTGTCAAACTGGTTTTTGAGCTTGTGTGAGCTATGGGTGATGGTTTTGTGTGTTCTCAAACACCATCCCACTTGTATTTTGGTGCTTGCTCAGATGGCAACCTGGTTACACCATTGAGTGCCCATATAATTGTGTTTGTGGCTGTTTTCAGTCTTTAGACCTTCGTAACGTTTTTTGTAGTTTCCGGTTGATCTGAGACTCCGTTCACGACGTTCTTTATAGTTTTTTTGCATCGTTTTCTCGTGATGTATATGATTATGCCATGCTCATGCATGTCAAGATAAATTAACATGAGGTTCTGTCCAGAAGATAAACAACTTAACTAATGCATTTGAAAGTGACTAGAATAGTGATGCGTGCCCTCTTCATCACACATGCATCATTTTGGTTCTTGCATTATGTTTTGCTGGTGTTTATTTGTTGTTATCTTATCTTTGGGTAGCATCGGGAACGGAGAGCGGGTACGTGGATTTTGGAGAGTTCGTGCAGGAAAAACAAGAGTAGTTCCAGTGTGAAGAAATCACACGCAAGATGACCGTGACCTTGACACCGTTTCTAGCTTTGTTATGCTTAGAGTTACATTTCCTTCATTACATGTCCGTTGCCTACCACATGATATATAAGACATCAAACTTTTCCATGAAACTTCAAACACTTCCCTTCCTAGCAAATATTGTTTGGCTAAGTAGGCTTGCTCAACCACCAATGGATAGCATTGCTAGTTACAGGTGCCAGCTGGCCTATGAGATAACATGTGCAATTTGATATCATCATATTATCTGTTATTTAATTAATGCACCTATATACTTGGTAAATAACGGAAGGCCTAGTCTTTTTCCGTGTGATTTGTTCCGTTGTTGCCGCCTTAGTTTCGGTTACCGGTGTTTTATTCCATAACTGAGCGCTCCTAACACGTTCGGGGTTGTTATGGGGACCCCCTTGATAAATCGTATAGTGTTAAAACTTGTGTGGCAGGACCCAACTTTGGTTTTAATCTGCTAATAACTTAATAATTAAGTGCATAGGGAATAGCTTCCCCGAGGAACCTAATCAACCCCCGGGCCAGTGCTCCTCATGAGTGTTTGTCCAAACTAGAGCCGTTTGGGGTGCCAACCTAGGGTAACCTGGGAGATGTCTATCAAGCCACCGTATGCTGTGCTTATCCGACGTGTCCTGAGACTGAGATACTTGGCTCTTATCAGAGTCGTCGACACGTCGGGAGGTCTTGCCAGATTTGCCTTACCTTAGCATATATATTGCGCATTGGGCTTCCGGTGAGACTTTGGGTCTCTCAGAGTTGATATTTTCCTCAAAGGAATCCGACGAGATCACGAGTTTTGTGGTAGAGAATTATTATACGGCCTGTGGTAATTTTTGATGGACTAATTGGAGCCCCCTGCAGGGTTTAATCTTTCGGAAAGCCGTGCCCGTGGTTATGTGGAAAATATGGATATTTTGTTAACATCCGGTTCTAGACAACTTAAAGTAATTCTAATAAAACTGCCAACTGAGTGCGTAACCGTGACTGTCTCCTCCAGAGCTCCTTCTCTGATCGAGAACATGGTGGGGTTATGTTTGATGGAAGTAGGTGTTCAGGATCACTTAGTGATCAATCTAGTCTTCGACCGACTTGCATAGACCACCATATGTTTACTCTGATCAGTGTAAGGTAGCCACCATATATGCTTAGGTTGCTGCAAACCCATACACTTAACCTTCTCACCCATTAACTCGGCTAGATTCGATACCAAGGTCATTCGATTGCTGAGTCCTCGTGGCTCACGGTTTACTACAACCACCCACAGGTACATGTACCCCTGATGTAGGAGATCTCGATGATAGTCAGTTGAAGTGGGAGTTCGATGAGGACAGCGGTAGGCTGTACGTGACTTATCCGGAGGACTAGAGGCCATGGTCATGATCGTGGGGCCAGCATGCGGGATATCATAGCGTTATCTATTTTCATCTTGTCCATAGTTGGACCATACCATGTTCTGAATAAGTGTGTCTATATGACTCTATGACTATGTTCTTATCAGATGGCAAGTGTATGCCCTACTTGTCACTCTTTCAGTTATGTAATGTTATGATTATCTCGCTTGCGAAACGTGTAGATGCACCCCTTTCCCTTTTGAGGCCTCGTCCCAAATAAGGAAAGGGCCGCATCTTAGTCGTTACAAGTTGGTAATCAGATCCTTACGACCATAGGAGCCTTTGTGTGATCGAACTTGGCCGAGTCAATGCTAGAAAAACTTTTTGAGTCTTAGTTATATCGGAGAGTAGGTTTCATTTTTCTCCTCTTCTATGCTCTGGTGAGGTTCACGACTTAGGAAATCTTAATCCTACTCCTCTTCTCGCTCAATTTTTTTAGGATCACGCGGATATTTTTGGAAACTATATGATGTCTATGTGACGGAGTTCTATCTTGGTGCCTCCTGTCTGACTTGATTTCTTCCGGGGAGTTTAGCTCCAGGGGATTCTTGAGCACATAGCTATCATTCAGATTTCTTAGTATCTCAGGATGGAGGATGTTTGTAATTGCTTCAATACCAGTAGTGACGAGAGGAGTCCGGCTTCCCTAGTACTGGTGCAGAGAGTTCCGGATGTATCGCCACACTTAGCATCGTTGTGATTATGAGGGTCTGTGATAGATGAAGTTCCGAAATTCTGGTTATGTGTTGACGGATGTGATATGCTGGACGTGTTAGTATAAGAGTTAAGTGATATATTACTCCTTGTATTCGTGGACTAGATTGCATGACCAGAATATTCGGGAGTTTATAGGTGTGATATCAGGTAGTGACTTATAGGATAATATTCCTACAGATGCATCATGTGAGGTTGGGCTTCGACATTCAGTGGGTCCGTTTGTTCATGGTCGTCTTACAGCGGTTCTCGTTGTGTCTTATGAGTCCTTGTAGCTTGCTACGACTCGGGGACGTTTCGTATGTCGTGTGCACTGCCTTGAACAGGATGGCTACTGTAAGCTCGAGCACGTGCGATCATATCCACGAAGATATCAGACATAATCTCTATCATACGTTTGTTCCGAGCAATCCTAGCTCATACTTGGTTTGCGAGTGGCCTTTAATCAGATGTTGCCGGTAGTCACTTTGAGGAAGCATTCTTACAAATTATTGTTCGAATGCAATTGCTAAGAATTCTTGTTCAGATATTTCTGCCAATTGATTCAACTTTACCTTGAATGTTAATCTCTGGTCTAACGTGTTGTCCGTCTTCAGGATGGCTCCACCAACTCACCAGAATCCGGGTCGTGAGTGTGCTGATGCTCCGCCTCTGCCTCCTCCGCCTCCTCCACCGCCGCCGCCTCCTCCTCCAGAGGCATGGAAAGCGGTGCTGGCTGCAACAAATGCTAACACCCAGATGTTACTTCAGCTGTGGCAAGAGAGGAACAATCAGCAGCAGGGCAATTTCAACCATGGTGGTCATGAGTTTACATCTCTGAATCAATTCCTGGCGAACCAGCCGAAATCCTTCATGTCTTGTGACCAGCCATTCGACGCTGAGGAGTGGATTCGTGACATGAACAAACACTTTGAGTGCAGTAATGTTCGACCAGAGGACTTCGTCAAGTTTGCAACATTTTAGCTCAAGGGACAGGCGGCACTATGGTGGCAGCATTTGAAGGACTCTAGGGGAGGCAGAATGATCAGCTGGGATGATTTCTGCAAAGATTTCAGATCTCACTATATCCCATCTATCTTTGTGGAAGAGATGCATGAGAAGTTCAGACGCTTGAAGCAAGGAGGATCTTCTATGTACAAGTACAACGTCGAGTTCCATGAGCTGGCTCAGTATGCTATATAGGACATCCCAGATCAGAAGAGCAAGACTTATCAGTTCAGAGGTGGTCTGAGGGAGGACTTGCAGTTCTCCCTTGCCTTGCACGATCCCGATGAGTTTGGTAAGTTCTATAACTTGGCTCTTAGGGCTGAAGCAGCTTTGCTCAAAGTGGAGAATTCGAGGAAGCATTTCACAGACTCCAGTTCCTCGCCCTCAACTGAGGTGGTCGAGAAGTAGCAGAAATATTGGGTGTCTCCTCCTTCTCGGCAGATTCAGCAGTTCAAACAGTCAGGTGGTCGTGGTTCTTCCCACCCACCCAACCCAGCTTTCCAGCAGAGGTTTTAGCAACAGACGCAAGGGAATCCTCAAGTGCAATTCCGTCTGTTGTCAGATGTTACTTGTCACAAGTGTGGGCACAAGGGTCACTACTCCAACAAGTGCACCTCTCAGCAGCGTCTTCTGCCCCCTCCTCCAGGGAAGCCTCCAGGCAATGCTATGGTGAAGTTCAATCACATGTCTGCGAGATTCAATATGTTGAATGCAGCAGAAGCAGAAAACTCCTCAGACGTGATAATGGGTAATCTCTCAGTTAATGATATTCCTGCAAAGGTTTTATTTGATTCTGGTGCATCGCATTGCTTCATGTCCCGTCCACTCTTTGCAAAGCATTATTTTGTTTGTGAAGATTTTCTTAAGCCTGTCTCAGTAGTTTCCCCTGGGAGGTTGATGAATTCCAATTGTTTGGTTCACGATGTCTCTGTCAAGATGGGCGAATATGCATTTCTGGCTTCTCCTATTGTCCTTGGCAACTCGGATATTGATTTGATCCTTGGGATGGATTGGCTGGCTATGAACAAGGCATCTATTGATTGTGAAGCTAAAGAAGTGAAGCTAACTCATCCTTCGGAGGACGTTATTATCTTCGTGGCGCGTGATGACACGGTCCGTCTGTTTTCCTTGAATGAGAAGGGTGAGATCTCTCCAATTTCTCAAGTCCCAGTGGTCTGCGAGTATAAATATGTCTTTCCGAAAGAGGTGCAGGAATGCCTCCGCACCGGGTAGTTGAGTTCGCAATTGAGCTTGAACCACGTACTAGACCAGTATGCAAGAGGCCGTATAAACTGGGTCCAGAAGAACTGGGTCCAGGAGCTGAAGAAGCAACTTGATGAGCAAGAACGTGTGGGTCTGATCAGAGCAAGCTCATCTCCTTAGGGTTGTGGAGTTCGTTTTGTCAAGAAGAAGGATGGCACAAACCGACTCTGTGTCGATTACCGTCCATTGAATAAGAAGACGATGAAAAACAAGAATCCACTTCCCAAAATCAATGAGTTGTTCAAGCAATTGAAAGGGGCTAAGATCTTCTCTAAGCTTGATCTCGGGATGGGATATCATCAGATTCGCATTCGTGAAGAGGACACTCCCAAGACTGCATTCACAACAAGCTTTGGCTTGTATGAGTACACAGTGATGTCTTTCGGTCTCGCCAATGCTCCACCGACCTTCTGTCAGATGATGAATTATGTCTTCTCCCATTCAAGAATGAATTTGTCTTGTTGTATCTTAATGACATTCTGGTCTTTTCAGAAACTAAGGAAGAGCATGAAGAACATCTCCGGCTTGTGCTTGATAATCTAAGAGAGCATAAGTTCTATCCAAATTTTCCAAATGTGAATTCTGGCTGAAGGAAGTTATGTACCTTGGGCACATCATCTATGCCGAGGGCATCAAAGTTGATCCATCAAAGGTGCATGCCATTGTTGAGTGGGAACCTCCTGAGAATGTGAAGCAGCTTCAAAGCTTTCTCGGGCTTGCAAGCTATTGCAGAAGATTCATTGAGAATTTATCCAAGATCGCTAAGCCTCTCTCAAGCCTTCTCCAGAAGAGTGTGAAGTTTGTTTGGTCTCGAGATTGTCAGTTGGCCTTCGACACACTAAAAGAGAAGCTCACTTCTACTCCAGTCTTGATTCCTCCTGATGATTCCAAGTCTTATCAAGTGTTCTGTGATGCCTCTCTTCAAGGTCTTGGTGCAGTTCTGATGCAAGAGAATAAAGTGTTAGCTTATACCTCGAGGCAGTTGAAGCTAAGTGAGAAGAATTACCCCACTCATGATCTTGAGTTGGCGACAGTGGTATATGCTCTGATGACTTGGAGACATCTCTTGTTGGGCAGACACATTGAGGTCTACACCGATCACAAGAGTCTCAAATACAACTTCACCCAGCCTAATCTCAATCTTCGGCAAACTCGTTGGGTGGAAATGCTCCAAGGTTACAATCCGAGTGTTGACTACGCTCCAGGCAAAGCTAATGTCAATGCATATGCTTTGAGCAGAAAGGCTTACTGCAACAGTCTCATTCTAAAGCCTCTTCAGCCTGATCTTTGTGAATCTTTCAGGAAGCTCAACCTTCAGTTAGTACCTCAGGGATTTCTTGCTAATCTCCATATTTCTCCTATCTTCGAAGACCAAGTCTAGCAAGCTCAACTTCTTGATGCAATGGTGAAGCAATTTAAAATTGGCTTGGCAAAGAGCATTCCCAAATATAAGTGCTTCCATGTTGATGACAGAGATACCTTGTTCTTCAAGGATTGCCTTGTCGTTCCGAAAGGGGATCTTAGGAAAGTTATCATGGAAGAAGCCCATAATTCCCTTCTCTTGATACATCCAGGAAGTTCCAAAATGTATCAGGATCTGAAGCAGACCTTCTGGTGGACTCACATGAAGCATGAAATTCCTCAGTTCGTGAACGAGTGTGATGTTTGTCGCAGAGTGAAAGCAGAGCATCAACGTCCAGCATGTCTTTTGCATCCCTTGCCCTTTTCCGAGTGGAAATTCTATCATGTTGAGATTGATTTCGTCACTGGGTTTCTGAAGTCCAAGAAAGGCAACGATGCCATCTTCGTCTTCATCGACAAGTTGAGCAATGTCGCTCATTTCCTTACAGTCAAGGAGTCTATCTCGGTAGCTCAGCTTGCAGAGTTGTATACGTCAAGGATAGTCTCATTGCATGGTGTTCCAATGCTGATATCTTCGGATCACGGAAGCATCTTTACTTCCAAGCTCTAGGATTCATTTTAGTCTGTGATGGGTACTAAGATTCGATTCAGTACAACCTTCCATCCTCAGACAAGTGGGCAAGTGAGAGAGTCAATCAGGTCCTCGAGGATATGCTAAGAGCCTGTGTGATTTTTTTTGGCATGAAGTGGGAAGACTGCCTACCTTTTGTTGAGTTCTCAAACAACAACAGCTATCAGGCAAGCTCAGGCAAGGCTCCATTTGAGATTCTTTATGGGAGGAAGTGTCGTACCCTGCTCAATTGGTCAGAGACTGGTGAGTGTCAGATTCTTGGGAATGACATAATTGCTGAAGCAGAAGAAATGTGTCGTGTCATTCGGGATAATCTCAAAGCAGCGCAGTCCCATCAGAAGAGCTACTACGATAGCAAGCATCATGACATGACTTTTCAGCTCGATGATTTCGTGTATCTCAAAGTGTCTTCCATGAAGGGCACTCAGCGCTTCGGCATCAAAGGGAAGCTTGTTCCTCGTTTTGTTGGTCCTTTCAGAATTGTTGGCAAGAGAGGCGATCTTGCATATCAGTTAGAGCTCCCTTCCAACTTCTCAAATGTGCATGACGTGTTACATGTCTCTCAGCTCTAGAGATGCTTCAAGATTCCCGAGCGCACAGTTGATCCCCAGGATATCGACCTCCAGCCCGACATATCCTACCATGAGCATCCAGTTGTAGTTCTTGAAGTGACTGAGCGCAAGACCCGCAATAAGTCAATCAAGTTTCTCAAAGTGCAATGGTCACATCACTCAGTCAAAGAAGCCACTTGGCAACGCGAGGACCACCTTCGTTCCGAATTTCCAGACTTCTTCCAGTCCTATATCTTGGGTCGAGATCCTCTTGTAGTGTGGGAGAGTTGTGACAGCCCAAATGCTTTCTTTCCCCTTTTGTAAGCTTTTCCAATTGTGGCAACCATGTTGAACCTATGTTATGGAGTTGAGGGTGTGGATTTATCATTTCATGTGCACCTCATGCATCATGCATATCTTGCTTCTTTTTTCCTTTTGCCTTGGTTGTGTGTCCTTGTGTGTTGTGCCACCTTGATGTTCATGTGGTGATATCTGGTCATGATCTTGTGCATGTGAGTGGGTGCAGCAAACCTTTCAAAAACCCTTTTAAGCACCATGGTTCAAACACTTCCTACTCAATAATTGGTTACTTGTGTTTTCCTACTTGTGTTAAAAATCCTATAAAAATGTTCCATTTTTTCCTCACAATTCTCTGAGTGGTGAAGTGAAGCTCTTTTATTTTTTCTCCAAGCTTTGGCATTTGTTTTTATTGCAAAACAGCCTAGGTTTAAAAATAATGCAGATATTTTTCTTTTCCTAAAAATAGCCAAACGTATTTTATTAAATAGGTTATGTTATATTGTGTAGACAGGTATTTTTTATTTTGTTTTAAAAACCCTTCTTATTTTCAGTGGGAATTGTGTCTTTGTCTGCTTTATAAATAAAGGCAGAGGTTTTATTTCGGGCTTGAGAGAGAGAGAGAGAGAGAGAGAGAGAGAGAGAGAGAGCAGACCAGCCTTTTAGGCCGAGTAGCTTAGCCCAGTTGCGCATCCCTCGTCTCCTTCCTCTCGACGTGAGCAGTACGAGCAGAGCTCCTCCACCAGATCGGTCTCCTCCTCCATAAGACGGCCACCAGAGTCCCTCTCCGCCTATTAAATGCGTCCCCGACGCCCTATGGTTCCTCCTCACCCCATTTTTCCCTTCTCCTCCCTTTCCCGCTGCTAGGTAGGCTAGTCTCGCCCTCGCCAACGCCCTGCCCGCCATGGATTTCTCCCACTTGAGCTCGTCCATGGGTTGACCTTCTCCATGGCGATCTAGTTATTGTGTATGTATGACACAGGACCCACATGTCATCCTGTGAGGGCCACTGCCAGGCGGACCCCTCATTATATTCTTTTTCCTATGATTATTTTGTGTGGTGGATGTTTTTCCCGCCTTAGCATTATTCCTAAGTCTTGCAACTTATGATTTCTTGCCCTGTTTAGAGCCTTGTAATAAGTAGAGTATTGTTCTTTTGATGTTGAATCAATGGTAGAAATGATAGTGGGTCAACCCCTCTACAACTTGGGACAAGTATTTTGTTGTTAGGATTTTTCATGTTAGATTTACACCTTGTCAAAGTGGGCACTTGGCCGAAAATGACAGTTTGGTGAAAAGTTGTGAATTTCACTAAGGCTAGGAAACTGGAGTTATTTTCTTGCCCTGTTGTGTTGTGTATATTTGCTTCTGTGTCGAGAATTAGCCCAAGCAACAAACTAATGTTTGTTTGCTGGCATGTTTTTCTAGCTCACTATAAAATTGGATGCCCTGATACCTCCTGTAGATATCATATTGGAGGCTGCCAAAATGCTTCAGAGCATAAGTAGCTGGTGAAAATCTGTAATTTTCACAAAGTCCCAATCTATGATGTTTTGTCCAAATTAGGGGCCGTATATTTACTGATGTGTGATCCCTTTGCCTTATACACTTGTTAGAGGTTGTAATGCAGTTGGTGGGCTTCATTTTCATGTCTTGTTCGAATTATTTAGAGGGTTGTAGCTGCTATAGATATTGTAGTCAAAGTGCTATGTTGCTGTTAAAAAAAGATTGTGTGTCCAACTTGTTTTTGAGCTTGTGTGAGCTATGGGTGATGGTTTTTTGTGTTCTCAAACACCATCCCACTTGTATTTTCGTGCTTGCTCATATGGCAACCTGGTTACACAGGTGAGTGCCTATATAATTGTGTTTGTGGTTTTTTTGAGTCCGTAGACCTTCGTAACTTCTTTTTTAGTTTCCGGTTGATCCGAGACTCCGTTCACGATGTTCTTTACAGGTTTTTGCATCGTTTTCTCGTGATGCATATGATTATGCCATGTTTATGCATGTCAATATAAATTAACATGAGGTTTTCGAGAAGATAAACAACTTAACTAATGCATTTGAAAGTGACTAGAATAGTGATGCATGCCCTCTTCATCACACATGCATCATATTGGTTGTTGCATTATGTTTTGCTGGTGTTTATTTTTTGTTATCTTATCTTTGGGTAGCATTGGGAATGGAGAGCGAGTACGTGAATTCTGGAGAGTTCGTGCAGGAAGAACAAGAGCAGTTCCAGTCTGAAGAAATCACAGGCAAGATGACCGTGACCTTGACACCGTTTCTAGCTTTGTTATGCTTAGAGTTATGTTTCCTTCATTACATGTCAGCTGCCTACCACATGATACATAAGCCATCAAACTTTTCCATGAAACCTCAAACACTTCCCTTCCTAGCAAATATTGTTTGGCTAAGTAGGCTTGCTCAACCACTAATGGATAGCATTGCTAGTTGCAGGTGCCAGCTGGCCCATGTGATAGCATGGGCAATTTGATATCATCATATTATCTTTTATTTAATTAATGCACCTATATACTTGGTAAATAACGGAGGGCCTAGTCTTTTGCCGGGTGATTTGTTTCGTTGTTGCCTCCTTAGTTTCGGTTACCGGTGTTTTATTCTATAACCGAGCTCTCCTAACACGTTCAGGGTTGTTATGGGGACCCCCTTGATAAATCGTATAGTGTTAAGACTTGTCTGGCAGGACCCAACTTTGGTTTTAATCTGCTAATAACTTAATAATTAAATGCATAGGGAATAGCTACCTCGAGGAATCTAATCAACCCCCAGGCCACTGCTCCTCATGAGTGTTGGTCCAAACTAGAGTCGTTTGCGTGGCCAACCTAGGGCAATCCGGGAGATGTCTATCAGGCCAACGTACGCTGTGCTTATCCGACGTATCCTGAGACTGAGATACGCGGCTCTTATTGGGGTCGTCGACACGTCGGGAGGTCTTGCCAAATTTGCCTTACCTTAGCGATATATCTTGCACAATGGGATTCCGGTGAGACTTTGGGTCTCTCAGGGTTGAGGTTTTCCTCCAAGGAAACCGACGATATCACGAGTTTCGTGGTAGAGGATTACTATGCGGCCTGTGGTAATTTGTGATGGACTAGTTGGAGTACCCCTACAGGGTTTAATCTTTTGGAAAGCCGTGCCCGCAATTATGTGGCAAATATCGATATTTTGTTAACATCCGGTTCTAGACAACTTAAAGTAATTCTAATAAAACTGCCAACTGAGTGTGTAATCGTGACTGTCTCCTTCAGAGCTCCTTCTCTCATCGAGAACACGGTGGGGTTATGTAGTAGGTGTTCAGGATCACTTAGTGATCAATCTAGTCTTTGACCGACTTGCGTAGACTACCATATGTTTACTCTGATCATCGTAAGGTAGCCACTATATATGCTTAGGTTGCTGCAAACCCATACACTTAACCTTCCTCACCCATTAACTCGGCTAGATTCGATACCAAGGTCATTCGATTGTTGAGTCCTCATGGCTCACGTTTTACTACAAACACCCACAGGTACAGGTACCCCTGATGTAGGAGATCTCGATGACAGTCAGTTGAAGTGGGAGTTTGATGAGGACAGCGGCAGGCTGTACATGACTTACCCAGAGGACTGGAGGTCGTGGTCGTGATCGTGGGGCCAGCATGCGGGATATCATAGCTTTATCTGTTTTCATCTTGTCCATAGCTGGACCATACCATGTTCTGAATAAGTGTGTTTGTATGACTGTATGACTATGTTCTTATCTGATGGCAAGTGTATGCCCTACTTGTCACTCTTTCAGTTATGTAATGTTATGATTATGTCGCTTGCGAAACGTGTAGATGTGCCCCTTTCCCTTTTGAGGCCTCACCCCCAAATAAGGAAAGGGCCGCATCTTAGTCGTTACACTCGGTGACACCGGTTTTGCCATCTCGGTGACACCGACATCGCACGGGTATATATACCTACGGACCGAATGTTAGACATCACTTCGTGAAAACGTTTCCTTCACCAAAACCGTCGCTGCCCTCGATACCCCAGGTCATTGCCCTTGACTTCCCGAGCGCCACCGCCTGTGGGATTCATCGCCGTTGATGCAATCTGCCCTGCCGTCGTCGCCATACCAAACCTCCACCAAGCTAGGGTACAGTTCGATCTCCCTTGCGTTCCCCGAGTGATTCTTACGCATTGGGACATATTTTTCTTCGAGCCTCCATGCGCAAACACTTCTTTCCACCAGAAAAATCTCGTAGACTAGAAGAACTGGAAATTCTAGATCTGATATGTCGCAGGATGCAACTCGGTGAGACTGAGTTTGCAAAATTGTTTCCACCAATTTCTGTTTTAGGGTTCCTCAGAGGAAACTCGGTGAGACCGAGCATCTCTTTTTGGTGCCAGTAAAAATGACTGCCAAGTGTCTGGTAAGCGAGTAAGCCTTCTCGATGACTCCGAAAATTCCAACTCGATGCACCGATTTACATACTGTAGAAGATCATATTCTGAATTTCAAACCTTCAAATTTTCAGAAACATCTGAATTTTGTGATGCTTATCCATTCTGTCTTTCCTATATCCACTTCACATGTTCTGTTGTTTGTTGTTGAGCGTGTTTGTCAGCATGTCAGGTTTAGATGATAGTCAGAATGACTTCAGAGAGCAGAGTATCGAGATGAACTCAAGCACTAGTCCAGAGAGGACTGCTTCAAACCCTAGTTCTCCCGGTTCCCATGGCTTGCCCAAAGGAACCACCAGGCCAAGGAGGAAGATAGTTTCTGATGAGGAAGACTCAGACTTTTTGCTAGAAGAAACTTAAGCCCCTCTTAAGGCTCCTCCAAGGAAAGTTGTCAGGAAGATATCTGCCAATGATGCTGATCTGAGAGCACCTGAATATGCCAAGAAGGGCAAAGCTATTGCCAACGATGCCCTTGCAACTAAGGCTGGTGAGGAAGGCCCAGGAAGAGAACTATCCATCTTGTTGACGGAAAGACTTCTATGTTTGAAGACCCAAAAGAAGCTGAGGAAGAAGCTCGTGAGGAGATCCTAGTTCCTCCCAAGAAGAAGAAGTTGATGGGTGATGCAATGAAGTCTGCTCCAAAGCCTGCTGCTAAAGAAAAGAAGGCTCCAGTTTCTAAGAAGACCACCAGAGATGTACCAGCAGCTGCTAAGAGTAAAGGCCCTGCATCAAGTGCCCATTCTACACAAGATCAAGAAGATGAGAATGCTCCAGTTCTCGGGAAACACTGACCATACCTTCCACTCCATAATGATGCTCATCCTGTAGCAGAACACATGAAGAAGAGGAGGGATGCTGGATTAAGAAAGTGGAGAGCTGCTGATCCATATGCTGTCGAAAGACGAACTGTTGTTGATCCAAGGTTTCACACCAAGGAACAACAAGATTTTTATGAGACTGTCTTGTATGAAAAGAGTCATGTTGTCAGTGATATGAGGTATGTCGACTAGGCATGCATCAAGGAGAATGAAAATTTCTTTCCACATGTTCAAGAGAATTTCAGACTTGTTGACATAGAAGATTTTTTTGGGAAGGAGATGAGCCCATGGAACGACGAGATGATCATGCAATTCTATGCAACAATTCAGTTCTATGATGACTCCTTAGTTTGGATGACCGATGGACACATGTATGATGCTACAATTGCTGGATGGGCTGCTACCATTGCTGTTCCCAAGCAGGAAGAAGGAGATGTAGATGTGTATGTAGAAGCGAAGCAGAATCACAACTCCATGGTCAACATGTACAAGACCATACCTCATCAGTACTTGGCCAGCCACAAGTTTGGTTCAGTATATTTTCTGCAAGCTGGTATTCCCACAATTAACACTATACTACGGTACACTCTCATGCCTAAGTAAGGAGATGAGAAGATGATCAGAGGATATTCAATCAACCTGCTGCACCTACTTCATACCCATACCAGATTTGGTGTGATGGGTTTGATAGTTGGGATTATCCGAAGGACTTCTGCGGATCAAAAGAGATCTTGTGGATATGCACCCTATATTAAGATGCTCATCAATGCCAAGCTAGGCAAGCATGCATATCAACTTGATCGTCCCCATCTACCTCTTCAGCCTGAATTCGAAGACAATGAGATTGTGATGGATGATAATGATCCTAACTCAGCTGCAGCAAGAATGGAATCAAAGGCAGCAGAGGCTGCAGCTTCTAGAAATAGGACACCTCTAGTTCCACAGCTCAGAACACAAGATGAGCAAATGGCATTTCTAGTAAGTAGTGTCCAAGGCATGGAGAAGAACATTCAGGAGATTACGCTAAATCAAAAGAGCCTTGAGAGAGTTGTAGAGACAAAGTTCCACAACATGGATTTGAAGGTAACCGAGTTGACCACCATTGTCACAGAGCTTCAACATGAAGTTGACTCTATGGAGATTCCATGCTCAGAGGATGAAGATGAAGATGAAGATGATGATGATGAAGAGGATGAGTCTCCTCCTCCCACTACCATTGGTTCATCACCCAGCCTCGCTCAGTTGTTGTTCGTGCTCCGGAGACAAGAGAGACAACTTCAACACCAACTCCAACTCAAGCTCCTTCAATATCAACTCCTCCAGCTCCAAGGACGTCAGCAGAAGCCTTCACCGACGCTGTCTTATCGACTCCATCCTCAGCTGCCCAGAGAGGCGAGTAGTTCTATACTTTTGAACTTTTTGGTAACTTGTTGCCAAAGGGGGAGAAATGTATAGATCATAGACTTCGTGTCAGAGAGAGATTTTGACCTTATTTGCTCTCGTTTGGTTTTAAAAACTTTTGTTTTTGGATGACTTTATCCTATATGTGTGTGTGATCATACGCTTTATCCCGTGTGATGCTACTATATCATCTTTTAGCTATCCTTGTGATGATCACTCACTTATCTTGTTGGTGTCATGTGCATTACTTTTACTTTTACGCCCACCAAGATTTATGTGACATGGAAGAATAACCCATGATCCTAATTGATTGTGCATTTGCATTCAAACGCAAATTTTAAATAATGCACAAATATAGGGGGAGCTCTTGCTTTTCACATACTTCTCAAAACGTCGATGCTAATCATTGACTATATCTTTTGTCGAAGCTTTGATTATATGTTGTCATCAATTACCAAAATGGGGGAGATTTAAAGCACAATTGCTCCCTAGGGTGGTTTTGATAATTTATCACAACATATGCATCATTGGAGTAATGTGTTTTCCAAGTATATGTCATAAAAAGTTCAACACATGCTATGGCTTAAGGTTTATGTGGAGATACCCGTAGACACAAGAAAAGAATAATATTGGCTCAAGCTTCAAGCTAGAAAAATCTTCATTTTATATTTGTGAGAAATCACTCTTGAGTCCATAGGAAAGCCAATACTATTAAAAGGGGTTGAGGTAGTAAAATGAACTGATTTCTCAAATGCTCAAAGTTAGCCACCAAAACACTCAGTCATTTTTCCCACATATCCACTGTGTCAAGTTCGACATATACAAATTCGGTGCAACCAACATTGCCACTTTGGACCCACCGAGTTTTAACCTCAGACAGAACCCTAGCCATTCCCACCATATCGGTGCAACCGAAACTGCATCGGTGCTACCGAGTTCCGTGTGACCAACATTCTTTTGCAGAGATACACAAAATTGGAATTTCCAAGTTTGAGTATCGGTGCCACCGAGTTTGGTCGGATGATGTTTAGTC
Organism: Hordeum vulgare subsp. vulgare; assembly: GCF_904849725.1. Lineage (NCBI taxonomy): Eukaryota > Viridiplantae > Streptophyta > Magnoliopsida > Poales > Poaceae > Hordeum > Hordeum vulgare. The sequence goes on from NC_058523.1 coordinate 310,095,274, forward strand.
ACCTTTTCGGTGCCACCGAGTTCTATATATCGGTCTCACCGAGATTCATAAGTTCACACATTTAGTACTAGTCCGTACCACCGAGTTATCCACTTCGGTGTCACCGAGTTTGCACTTTTGTGTAACGGTTGGATTTTGGCTGCTATCTATATATACCCCTTCACCCACCTATCATTCGTGGGAGAAGCACTCAGAACACAAACTTCATTTCCAGATCCATTTTCTGAGACATAACCACCTACTCATGTGTTGAGACCAAGATATTCCAATCCAATCATTTGAAACTTGATCTCTAGCCTCCCCAAACTGCTTTCCACAAAATCAACCTCTCCTACCCATGCATATTCTATGAGAGAGTGATTTGTGTTGCGGAGACTAACTTTAGAAGCACAAGAGCAAGGAGTTCATTGATCTACCACATATATTACCTTTTGGAGGGTGGTGCCTCCTAGATTGGTTAGGTGTCGCTTGGGAGCCTCGTACTGTGTGTTGTGGAGTTGAACCAAGATGTTTGTAAGGGCCAGGAGATCGCCTACATCATGAAGATCTACCGTGAGTGAGGCTAGTTCTTTGTGGACATAAGCTGTGGTGGAATGGACAAGGTCGCTTCTTTGTGGACCCCTTGTGGGTGGAGCCCTGTGTGGACTCTCGCAGCTGTTACCCTCCGTGGGTTGAAGTCTCCACTAACATGCACGTACGATAGCGCCACCTATCATAACCATGCGAAAAATCTCCGTGTCAACCTCATGCGTTTGATGTCCCTAACTTACTCCTCTACTTTACACTTGCATGTTTTACTTTCCGCTGCAATACTATTAGAACTACATGTGTACGGTGTACTTGACCTGTTATAACTGTCATTGCTGCCTCTCAAGTAAAATTGGGGAAAGCTAAAAAAATCTCTTGTCAGGTAGTCTAATCACCCCCCCCCCTCTAGACATACTTTCGATCCTACAACTAGTTGTATCCATGGGTGCCCTCCAAACAATCAACTTTCTAGGGGGGTTCTTGTTTATATATTTTTGTATTATGTAGGACTAGGAATCCTTTTTACCATCCTCCCTCGTCCAATGACAAGTGAATAAGTACTCATTTGAGAATATCCCGCTTAGCATGGAAGATAGTTACCGCATCGTCGCTCCATGAGCGGTACGAGCACCCAAAACGAATGTTTATTTGAAGGTTTTATAGGTGGCACATGCAAATTTACTTGGAATGGCATTGAAATATCATATATAGGTAGGTATGGTGGACTCTGATGGAAGAAACTTGGCTCAAGTATTTGGATGCACAAGTAGTATCTCCACTTAGTACAAAGTTTTGGCTAGAAAAAACTTCAAAACAAGCGCCACATGTTGGAGGATCCATAACAATATAACTTTTATGAAAATGTACCCAAACATACCATTACATTGTCTTCCTTGACTAACTTCAACTCTTTGATGAATGTTGAAAATAATTAATGGGTATTCACAATCATAGAATATGTCCAATATAATATATTTGTATGTGAAAGTTCTCTTTCTTGTACTAATCATTCATGAATTGCTTGTATGACCAATATCGTGATTGTCAAACTTCAATAGATTTTAATCCCTAAACCAGATGTGAAACTACTACTAAGCATAAATCACATTGGTAATTTCAGATTTATGATATTTAATTCATTCAGAATTTACTCTTAGGATATAATTAAGTGAAGCACAAGAGTAAACATTCAAACTACTCTCAAAACATATAAGTGAAGATCAATGAGTAGTTAAACAATTAAGTGGCTATGTGAGGTCACTATCTCAATAAAGATTTTCAGATGTGATAATTTTATTTAAGCAGCAAACTAAACAAAAATGCACTCCACGAATAGCACATATCATCTAGACAAATAAAAGTTCGGGATTAACATAGGCTAATCGATAGTTGTTGATGAAGAGAGGTGGGATGCGTAGCATTCCCAAGCTTAGATGCTTGAGACTTCTTGTATTATTTACTTGGGGTGCCTCGGGCATCTCCAAGCTTGAGATTTTGTATCTCGTTGAATCCTCTCGTATCACGATTTCACCTAAGGCTCAAAAACTTTATCCACACAAAACTTGAAAACAACTCATGAGATCAGTTAGTACACATAATAATAAATAAACACTTCATGTTATGACAAGATCTTGATAACCCACAAGTATAGGGGATTGCAACAGTTTTTGAGGGTAGAGTATTCAATCCAAATTTATTGATTCGACACAAGGGGAGCCAAAAAATATTCTCTAGTATTAGTACCTAAGTTGTCAATTCAACCACACCTGAAAAACTTAATATGCACCAAAGTATTTAGTAGCAAAGTAGTATGGAAGTAACGGTAACGGTGACAAACGTGACAATAGCAGTTTTGCAGTGATTGTAACAATAGCAACGGAAAAGTAACTTAGCAAACACCAATATGTGGAAACCTCGTAGGTAATGGATGAATGACGGATAATTATGTTGGATGGCATTCATCGTGCAACAGTCATAACATAGGGTGATACAGAACTAGCTCCAATTCATCAATGTAATGTAGGCATGTATTCCATATATAGTCATACATGCTTATGGAAAAGAACTTGCATGACATCTTTTGTCCTACCTTCCCGTGGGAGCGGGGTCCTAATGGAAACTAAGGGATATTAAGGCCTCCTTTTCATAGAGAACCGGACCAAAGCATAAACACTTAGTGAAAACATGAACTCCTCATACTACGGTAATCACCGGAAAGAATCCCAGTTATTGTCACCCTGGGGTGCGGATCATAACTCGTAATAGGTGTCTATAACTTGAAAAATAGGATCAAGAACACATAAATATTCATGAAAACATAACAGGTTCAGATCTGAAATCATGGCACTCGGGCCCTAGTGACAAGCATTAAGCATAGCAAAGTCTTAGCAACATCAACCTCAGAACATAATGGATACTAGGGATCAAACCCTAGCAAAACTAACTCGATTACATGATAAATCTCATCCAACCCATCACTGTCCAGCAAGCCTATGACGGAATTACTCACGAATGATGGAGAGCATCATGAAGTTGGTGATGAAGGATGGTTGGTGATGACGACGGCGTCAATTTCCCCTCTCCAGAGCCCAAATCAGACTCTAGATCTGCCCTCCCGAGGAAGAACAGGAGGTGGCGGCGGCTCCGTATCGTAAAACGCGATGAACTCTTCTCTCTGATTTTTTTTCTCCGCAGATGGGAATATATAGGAGTGGAACAAGGTCGGTGGAGCGCCAGGGGGCCCACAAGCCACACGGGCGCGGCCAAGGGGGGCGCTCTGGAGTCTTGTGGCTTGGGGTGGCCCCTCTCCATTAGATTTTGTCGCCAATATTTTTTATTAAATCCAGAAATATTCTCCGTAAAATATCAGGTCAATCTGAGAACTTCTATTTCTACACAAAAATAACACCAAGGCAATTTTGCTGAAAACAGTGTCAGTCCGGGTTAGTTCCATTCAAATCATGCAAATTAGAGTCCAAAACAAGGGCAAAAAGTTTGGACAAGTAGATACGTTGGAGATGTATCAATTCCCCAAGCTGAAATATTTGCTTGTCCTCAAGCAATTCAATTGATAAACTGAAAGTGATAAAGAAAAACTTTTACAAACTCCGTTTGATCTTGTTGTTGTAAATACGTCTAACTTATGTTCAAATTTTCAGCTCATATTCTAAACTAACCACATTAACAATAATATTTAGGTCTCATGTTTACTTATATCAATGGCATAATCAACTAGCGAGCAATAATAATAAGTCTCAGATGATCAAATGTCACAGCCCTAGCTTAGCATTGCTTGCCATTGCATACTCATGCATGCACTCTAAATTCAAAAGGATTTGAATTGAGATATGAACAAGTTTCATAAAGAATTTTGTCAAATGACCAAGATAAAAGTTACTTCAAACAACTACATGGAAATGTTCCTGATTTTCCAATAAAATATTCGACTGAGATAAAAATGTCAACCAATATTATTGGATCACAAAATCATTTCATATTGGGCATTTGAATTAATCCAGCCCTATTTGCATTGGATTTATAAATTCTATAAATAATTTTATAGATCCAATAATTCTGGAAATTGGTGAGTAGTTCTGAATATATTATAAGAGGCCACATATAAATTTTCAGAATTATTTTAAGTGATTTGGTATTTTAAACAAATCAAAACAAATGTAAGAAATTAGAAAACAAGAAATAAGAAAAAAAGGAAGATCTTACCTGGCGCCTACCTGGCCCAGGAAGGAGATGGCCCAGCCCACTGCCCTCTGCCAGTCATCGTCTACCTCTTCCAGAAGGCAGAGGCGAGACCAGGCACGACACCGGGCGAGCCAGCTCCTGCTTCGCGCTGGCGGCCACCCGTGCATCCCTATCCGTCTGTGGCCACCACCTAGACCCCCTCGAGCTCATCCCCCTCTCTGGTCTCTCCCCCATCTCTCACCTTCTCCCTCCCCCACGGATCCCACCGAGGCCGTCGCCGCCGTTCGTTGCAGTCGTAGCCTCCGGCCACCCCTCGCCTCCCCGAGAGGCCCGTTGTCGTCGCAACATCGCCCTCGACCGCCGTCGTTTTCTTCTCCGGCCACTGGAGCTTCCCGGCATCGATTCGCTGGCTAGACGACGACCCCGACCACTCCGTCACCCCCAATCGCACCGCAATGAGCTACTGAACTGTTTCCCCCTCTCCCCAAGGTTCCTCGCGTTCCCTAGCCAGCAAAGCCGCCAGATCCGAGAGCTTCTCGACGCCGGCCATGTCGTCGCCATCGATGTGGTACTTCATCCACGTGCTTGAGCTCAGGAACGAGCTCCTGGAGCTACCAGGAAGCTTTCGAGCCCCTCAGCCGGACTCCCATGCCCGATGAAGCTCGAGCCGCCGCCGCCGAATAGGCTTGTCGCCGGCGACGATTCCAGCAGCCCCACGGCCACCTACCCCTCCAGCTAGATGCGGCCTAGAGTGGGCTACCTTCTCGTGGTCTCCGCGCGTCCAACCCCCGCCGTTCTCGTGATTCCGGCGCGAAGCCACCGTCAGTTTGGTCGCCGCCGGCCAAACTCCGGCGATGTGCGACGTGGCCGTCATTAGGGACTAACCTCCCGCGGTTAGCACGACTAACAACCACTGACAGAGGGCCCCACGCGTGGGCCAAACCCCAATTAGGGTGGGTCAACTCGGGGATTAGCTCAGGTCACTGACCAGTGGGTCCCACTGGTCAGGTTTGACCAGCAACGACCTAGTTGACCTGCTGACGTCAGTGCTGATGCAATAATAGTATTTCATAAATATAATAATTGCAAAAAATATTGTAAACTTTGAAAAATCATAGAAAATAAAATATAACTCCAAATTAAATAAATAATATATGAAAAATGATCAGAAAAATTCAAGGAATCTGATTATGGCATTTTCATGCATGTTTGAGAAAGTTAACATCACCAAGTAGGCAAAATGATGACTAGGGTAAATTTAATAAATAATTTGGGGCTGGGATTTGGTATATATTTGAATTCCACTTCAATTAAGAAGACCAAACATTGAGCTAGAAAACTCAGTACCTTATTATACCATCTTCATGCATGATAAAACAAGTTATGCCTAAGCATCAGGTCGAATCATTTAAAACGGTATCTGGAAAATACCTTGTTTGAAGTGATAATTGAATTTTGATTCCACCAGCTTCAACTTAAGAAATGGTAGCTACATTAGCCATGCTATATTTTATTTTCATGTCATGATCATGCATCATAGTGTTGCATTTCCGTGAACTAAATATTGTTCTTTCTTGTTTGCCGGTGTTGTTCCCTCTCGGTAGACGACGGTTCTGACGATGTGATCATTGACATTGATGAAGACTCATTGCTATCTTCAGAACTGTCAGGCAAGCAAACCCCCTTGAGCATATTGATATAAACCCACTCTCTCGCTCTTGCTCTCTTTGATTGCATTAGGACAAACACGATTCAACTGTTACATGTTCTCGGTAGTTGAATCCATTCCTCTGCATGACCTTCTTTTGTCACAGTAAATAGATGAAACCACTTAGCATGAGTAGCAACTGCTTGAGCCTTGTTGTGCTTACTCATCCATGTTTTCTTACAATGCCTGCTATGCATAGAGTCGTGTCGGGTCTGATCCATCTGGATGATGAATCGAAATGGTTGTGTTCATGTACTATGGTGTGAGAGTAAAGGTGTGAATCCGATTTGGTAAAGGTAGCGATGAGAGGCCATGTAGGAGTATGCTACTTCTCAAACAACAGAAATTGACACGTTGACGGAGACTTGCTTGCGTCAGTTTCTCCCTTAAAGAGGAAAGGGTGATGCAGCAGAGGAGCAGGAAGTATTTCCATTAGTTTGAGAACCAAGGTATCAATCCAGTAGGAGAATCTCGTCAAGTCCAGAGTACCTGCGCAAACACAAACGAGCTTGCTCCCAACGCTATAAAGGGGTTGTCAATCCCTTCAAGATTGATTGCAAAGTGAGATCTGAAGGCGGAAAGTGCAACGAAGTAAAAGAGTAAGGCTGAAAATATGGTGTGGAGTAGACCCGGGGGCCATAGTGTTCACTAGAGGCCTCTCTCAAAATAGCAAATATTACGTTGGGTGAACAAATTACTGTCGAGCAATTCATAGAACCGCGCAAAGTCATGACGATATCTAAGGCAATGATCATACATATAGGCATCACGTCCGAGACAAGTAGACCGATACTTTCTGCATCCACTACTATTACTCCACACATCGACCGCTATCCAGCATGCATCTAGTGTATTGAGTTCATGACGAACAAAGTAACGCCTTAAGCAAGATGACATGATGTAGAGGGATAATCTCAAACCAATGATGAAAACCCAATCTTTTTACCTTGATGGCAACAACACGATGCATGCCTCGCTACCCCTTCTGTCACTGGGTGAGGTCACCGCATGGTATGAACCCAAAACCAAGCACTTCTCCCATTGCAAGAATCATAGATCATGCTGGCCAAACAAAACCCACAACTCGAAGAGAATTACAAGGATATGAAATCATGCATATAAGAGATTACAAGAAACTCAAATAAGATTCATAGATAATCTGATCATAAATCCACAATTCATCGGATCTCGACAAACACACCGCAAAAGAAGATTACATCAGATAGATCTCCATGAAGATCATGGAGAACTTTGTATTGAAGATCCAAGAGAGAGAAGAAGCCATCTAGCTACTACCTATGGACCCGTAGGTCTATGGTCAACTACTCACGCATCATCGGAGAGGTCATGGTGTTGATGAAGAAGCCCTCCGTATCCGAATCCACCCTCCAGCAAGGCACCAGAACGTGCGCCAGATGGGATCTCGCGGAGACAGAAGCTTGCGGCGGCAGAAAAGTACTTTCGATGATCTCCTCATTTTTTCTGGAATTTTTGGGAATATATATGCGAAAGACCTTGGGCAGAGGTGGCCCACGGAGCCCACAAGCCTGGGAGGCGCGGGCCCCCCCTAACTGTAGTTAGGGGGCATGTGGGGTCCCTGGTGGCCCCCTGCCCTGGTTCTCAGGTTCCCCGATCTTCTTCTGTTTCAGAAAAAATCTTTTTGGAAGTTTGGTTCTCTTTGGACTCCATTTAAAATCGTCCTCTGAAAAGGGTCAAAAACACGGAAAAATAGGAACTGGCACTTGGCACTGAGTTAATAAGTTAGTCACAAAAAAGATATAAAAGGCATACAAAACATCCAAAGTTTGACAAGATAATAGCATGAAACCATCAAAAGTTATAGATACGTTGGAGGCGTATCAGAGTACATGGTGGGTTGTCTCATTGGGACCGTCCTTAAGAACTGAGTTATGTGTATGTTATCCAAGACAAGATACTACCACACATTGGGATACTTAATTGACCCTCTTGGCTTATTAATCGCCTAGATCTCTATCGAGGAGTTGCAACTAGATTCTCCTATTTGTAGGAAAAGTGTTGGCGGCCGTGTTTAGCTCTCCCCGACGGGGTAGGCTTCAATGCGGTACATACACAGTGGCACGGTGTACCAAGTGTCACCCGGATGGTGGGCTTTGGAACCCTGCGCACATCGTTTGGGGCCGTAGAGGAAACCTCGGCCGGACTTCGTTGCGGGTTCAGTCTCAAATAGGCGATAAACCTGGACTAGGGTCTTGTGTGGTTAACGGTCGTGGCCGACACCCACGCCAGTGCTTCCGCTTGAAGGTTGCCGAGATGCATGACGTGCATATGGTGCTAAGTGATGAGAGCATGGGTGAATAAGTATACCCCTGCAGGGTGAATTAATCTGTTCGAATAGACGCGTCCTCGGATATGGACTACTTGGAAACATTACGTGGTACATAGACAACTTGGAATGGATACTTTAAATATGCAAGATAAGTGTGAGTGCTATGGATGGCCTTCTCGTAGGAAGACGAGAGTGGTTCCATAGTGGTGTATTGATTGGTGAATATGTGGACTCGTGTGCGCTATCCCACCTCAAAGAAAGAACTTGTAGTCGTAGTACATGTTAGCCAAGAGTCAAAGCTGGCTTGCTGCAGTCAAACCCCACAAGCCCTCCATTGATACTGATGCATATGTAGATAGTTCTGATGTAAGTCTTGCTGAGTACCTTTGCACTCACGGTTGCTTTATTTATGTTTTTGTAGAGAAGATTTAGTCTCATTAAAGGTTCCTACGCGATGTGTCCGATGTTGACCGAAATAGCTTAGGAATCCCACACAGAGGTCTGGTTCCTTTGGTAGGGTCGTTGTAGCTTTTCAGGCTCCTCCAACCATTTTTAATAGATGTCTGTACCCATACATGTTTTTCTTCCTCTTGGTGCTTGTATGACTTGAGTGTCGGGTCATGTGACCCCTGTTTGTAATATCACACTATGTAGACTCTTATGAGTCCTTAATAAATGCTTGAGTCATAGAGTTATGTTGTGATGCCATGTTGTATCTACACATACCGTGCATACCGTGTGTATGTTTGAAATGCATTGGTATGTGTGGGATTCGACACCTAGTTGTGTGCCTTTAGTAGTACTCTTTACAGGGAAATGCCTCTTTCTGTTTCCATCGAGCCTTGGTAGCTTGCTACTGCTCTGGACACATTGATTGACCGACATGTATCCTTCTTTGCTGTTGTGTATGTCCCCTTGGGAAATATCACGCGGTGTAATGGAGTCCATGTAGCTTGCTACGAATCACCTACACACGTTGTTGACCGACACCTACTTTGCTGGGTTATGTATGCATGTCCCTGTATGGATGTACCGCTTGGGTTTATAACTAGTCATGTCGACCCTGGTGCTTGTCGTTCGAATGCTAGCGACACATTCATATACGTGAGCCAAAAGATGCAAACGGTCTCGGACAAGGTAAGGTGGCAGTCGTGGAGTTTACCGTGCGTGAGGCTGCAAAGTCATGTGATGTGTTACAGGCTAGGTTCTTATGACTTAGGATCGGGGTCCCGACATCATAACAATCATAATACAATATGATAAACTGGTATCTCGCTAGCCCTTTCTGAGATTGCAAAACATAAATGCACAACACATCCAAAGAACAAGGACTGACTAGACATTGTAATACATGGTAAAAGAGATCCAGTCATACTCATTCTCAACATCGATTAATAGCAAAACATACAAATGACGGGGGTGCTCTCTAACTGGGGCCTTTTCATAAGAAGAGGATGACTCAACAATAAATTAAAATAGATAGGCCCTTCACAGAGGGAAGCATTGATTTGCATAGGTGCGAGAGCTCGAGCTTTAAAACAGGGATGAATCAAAATTTTGGGTGGTATGCTTTCATTATCAACGTAACAACTAAGAGTTCTCAATATCTTCCATGCTAAATACATTATAGGCCGTTCCCAAATAGAATAGTAAAGTTTTTACTCCCCCTCGACCAATCAATCACATTCCACGACGGGCCGCATCCACGGGTACCATCCATACACACATGAATCTTGGAGGAGTTTTGTTTCATTAAATTTGTTTTGACTTTTGAGCATGGAACTGGGCATCCCGATTACCAGCCACTTTCTCGTGAATGATAGTGAACCAACACATATCTTGAGAATAACCCACCGAGCATGGAAGATACTGATAACCCCTAGTCAACACATGAGCGATTCGGGCATATAAAACAGAATATATATTTGAAGGTTTAGAGTATGGCACATGCAAATTTACTTGGGTCGGCAGGTGAATACCACATATAGGTAGGTATGGTGGACTCATATGAAACAACTTTGGGTTTATGGGGATGGATGCACAAGCAGTATTCCCGCTTAGTACAAGTGGAGGCTAGCAAGAGACTGGGAGGCGACCAACTCGAGAGCGCCAATAGTCATAAAAATGCTTTGAGACTAACCAACATTGAGTGCAAGCATGAGTACGATATAAATCACCATGAACATAAACATCATAGAGGCGATGTTGATTTTGTTTCAACTATATGCGTGAACATGTGCCAAGTCAAGCCACTCGAATCATTCGGAGGAGGATACCATTCTATCATACTACATCACAACCATTTTAATATATATGTTGGCACTCAAGACAAACCATTATTCACTCATAGCTAATTAAGCATGGCATAAGTAACTATAATCTCTAATTGTCATTGCAAACATGTTCAATTTCTAACGAGTTGAATCTAGAAAGATGAGATAATCATATTTACAAAAACAAAATAGGTTGAGTTCATATCAGCTTTTCTCCATCTCCATCACTTCATCATATATCGTCATTATTGCCTTTCACTTGCACGACCGAACGGTGCGAAAAATAATAATAAGAGTGTATGTGCATTGGACTAAGCTGGAATATGCAAGCAATAACTCAAAGGAGAAGACAAGGTAGTATGGATTATCTAATAGATAAGCGATAATGAATATGAGAGCCACTCAACATGTCATCGTGGTTTTCTCCTTACGACCCAAAGAAGAAAGAAAACTATTTACACGGGAAAGCCCACAACAAGCAAAAGAAGAAGGAAAAATCTTTTTGGGTTTTCTATTAACACGACAACTAAACAAACTAGAAGGTGAAGCTAGAACTATTTTTTTGGGGGGGTTTCTCAAGGTTAATGAAACACACAAGAAGAAAACAAAAAGAAGAAATAAACTACTATGGATGGTACAAGGAAAAAGTATGAACACTGACAACTGGAATGAATGTGTGAACATGAATGTAATGTGGGTGAGAAATACGTACTCCCCCAAGCTTAAGCTTTTGGCCTAAGTTGGTCTAAGGCCATGGCTGGCCCGGATAGTATCCAAAGTCATAGTTGGGGTTGTACAATGCTGTGGCAGCTGCCGCCTGGATGGCTTCAGCGTGGAGGCGAGCGGCCTTGGCCTCCCTCTCGTACTCGTCTGCCTCCTCCCAAGTGATAAAGTGCCTTTGTTTTTCCTGAAAATTAAAGAACGCAGGAGCAGGAAGGGTAATATGGACAGCATGTTGTCTATGAAAAATTAGTCGATAAAGGAGGTGTTGATCATTTCTCTTGAAGAACTGTAGCACACCATAGCCTCATAATCACGAAAATAAGGTGGTAGCTCGATATCATTCTCCTTTATAGGTATCCAAAGATAATTGGCTACACAGTGGCATAAACTCCACCAAAGATATCTATGTCCTTAGCATTTTTGTCTAGCCTCCTAGAAATAATAGCTCCTAAGTTATATTGTCTATCACCCATGACCGCACTCTTAACAATACTAAGTCCAGGTACGCAAAGGTGGCAATTTTCATGTTTACCATTAATACATCTACCTATGAAGAGAGCAAGATAATGTATGGTAGGAAAGTGAATGCTCCCCATGGTAGCCTGTGTAATATTTCTAGTTTCTCCCCTAGTGATGCTAGCAATAAAATCATTATATTCAGCTTTCTGAGGATCACTAGAGCTACCCCATTGTGGAATTTTGCATGCATGGTTAAAAATTATAGGTCCATAGTATAAGATTAATCATAAAGATTAAATAGAACATAATACATGTTACACGTGGACAAAAATTCAAACTTCCGCACGAAGGAATCAGTGAGTTGATAATATTGCTTGCATTGGTGTGAAACAAAATCTTCAAGGCCAACATTTCGTATATTCGCGTACAATTCTTCCTTGACTCCAGCACTTGAGCTTCCCTTGGGTGTTCAAGTTCGGGCTCGCGTATCACGGGTCTCGGAACTTCTTGCTCGAGGAACTACCTTGGTATATTTTCCTTAAAATTTTACTTTTTCTGAAAATAAATCTAAAAATTTTAGCGACTCCACATAATAATGAACAAACTCAATCAAAACTTATAGCAACTACTCCCACAAGTGCCTAGAAGCTATATCATGCATCAAAACTACTTGGGATCCTATAATTTTGACATTCAAGCTCAAGAACAAGGTCACCACAACAACAAGATTTTGCAAAATATAAAGTACTATAACAAAAACTAATTGGACCATTGGAGGAGTCATATACCGATGAGCAATCCCCTAAAACAGTATTGCAAATGAAGCATTGAGCAAGGAGATCAAAGATGGCAGCAAGATGAGCTAAAACACGGGTTTGAGGATTGTGGGATTTTTTCTGTAGGCAAAAGGAGTGGATGGGTACTAGAATAAGTGAAGGGGCCTCACATGGGACCCACAACCAGGGGGCGCGCCCAGGGGGTGGCCGCGCCCTGCAGGCTTGTGGCCCACTAGTGCATCCCCCTGATGTGTTCTTAGTACCAGAAATTATTAAATAATACAGACAAAATCATACTAAATTTTCACGGAGTTCTGAGAACTTTTATTTTTCAGGTAATCTTTCTATTGCACGGATAAAACGGGTAAACGAGAAATAATAACTTTTTTACTAAATTGAAACAAAGGAATCGAAAATAAAAAGTTAGGTACAAAAGGTTGTGCTTTCTAAATTCAACCATCTCATGTCCGTAAAAAAGAATCCATCAATAAGGTTGATCAAGTCTTATTGACAAACTTTTTTCGAATGACATGGCAGCGAAGAACTTTTGAATAACACTAGGTTACCTCAATGGGGATATGCATGTCCCCAACAATAGTATATCATATTTCTTCTTGGCAGTAGGAAGAGGGAATTCGAAGTCTCCAATAATGAACATCCGAATTTTTCAATGGAGTTGATGCTATGAACTTGCCTTTGTTGCAATCAATAACATCCCTTGCAGTATTCAAAAAGGGTTTACCTAGGATGATCCACAAACTGTCGTCCTCAGGAATATCGAGAATAACAAAGTCCGTTAAGATGGTAACGTTTGCAACCACAACATGTACATCCTCACAAATACCGATAGGTAAAGCAATTGATTTATCAGCCATTTACATATAGATTTCAGTAGGTGTCAGTTTATTCAAGTCAAGACTACGATATAAAGAGAACGACATAACACTAAAACCAGCTCCAAGGTCACATAAAGTAGTTTTAACATAATTTCCTTTAATGGAGCATGGTATAATAGTTACTCCGGGGTCTCCTAATTTCTTTGGTATTCCACCCTTAAAAGTATATTTAGCAAGCATAGTGGAAATCTCAGCTTGAGGTATCTTTTTTTATTAGTAACAATATCTTTCATGTACTTATCATATGGAGACATTTTCAGAATATTAGTTAAGCGCATACTAAAAAGACAGGTCTCAACATTTCAGCAAAGCGCTCAAAATCCTCGTCATCCTTTTTCTTGGATGCTTTAGGAGGAAAGGGCATGGGTTTTTGAACCCATGGTTCTCTTTCTCTACCATGCTTCCTAGCAACAAAATCTCTTTTGCCATATCGCTTATTCTTAGGTCGTGGGTTATCAAGATCAACATCAGGTTCAATCTCCACATCATTGTCATTACTAGGTTGAGCATCAATGTGAACATCATCATTAATATTATCACTAGGTTCATGTTCATTACCAGATTGTGTCTCAGCATCAGAAATACAGATATCTTTTGGGTTTTCATGTGACTCTATAACAGGTTCACTAGCAGCATGCAAAGTCCTATCATCATTTTTTTGTTTTTATTAGAAGAACCAGGTACATCAATATTAACTCTCTGAGAATCTTGCTCAACTCTCTTAGGATGGCCCTCAGGATACAAAGGGTCCCGAGTCATTCTACCACCTCTAGTGACAACTCTTACAGAATGATCATTGTTCTTATTAGTCATCTCATTGAGCAATTCATTTTGTGCCTTAAGTACCTGTTCTACTTGAGTAGTTACCATGAAGCATGTTTACTAATAAGCCTAAAGTCATTAATAGTTCTACTCATATATTCACCCAAGCGATCAAGCATGTATGCGTTATGTTTCAATTGTCTACTAACATAAGCACTGAATTTTTCTTGTTTAACAACCAAATTATCAAATTCCTCCAAGCATTGGCTAGCCGACTTATTATAAGGAATGTCACCTTGATCAAATCTACAAAGAGAATTTACATCTACTACTTGTGTCGGGTTATCAACACAAATTATTTCTTCAATAGGTGGTGGATTCTTAACATCTTCAACTTCAATACCTTTTTCTTTCATAGATTTCTTTGCCTCTTGCGTATCTTCAGGACCAAGGAATAGAATACCTCTTTTCTTTGGAGTTGGTTTTGGGGGAGGTTTGGGAATAGTCCAATCATTATCATTGCTCAATATATTATTCAATAGTAGTCCAGCTTGTTCAATAGTTCGTTCCCTGAAAGCACAACCAACACAACTATATAGGTGGTCCCTAGAAGCATCAGTTAGTCCATTATAGAAAGATATCAAGTATTACATTTTTCTTGAGAGGGTGATCACGCAAAGCATTAAATAAATGGAGAAGCCTCCCCCAAGCTTGTGGGAGACTCTCTTCTTTAATTTGCACAAAGTTAAATATTTCCTGCAAGGCAACTTGTTTCTTATGGGCCGGAAAATATTTTTCAAAGAAGTAGTAAATCATATCCTGGGGACTATGCACACAACCAGGAGCAGGATAATTAAACCATATCTTAGCATCACCCTTTAATGAGAACGGAAACAACTTAAGAATATAATAGTAACAAAAAATTTCCTCATGCGTAAATAGGGTGGCTATATCATTCAATTTAGTAAGGTGTGCCACAATAGTTTCTTATTCATAACCATGAAAAGGATCAGATTCCATCAAAGTAATTAACTAAGGATCAATAGAGAATTCATAATCCTTATCAGTAATACAGATAGGTTAAATAGCAAACTTGGGATCATATCGCATTCTAGCATTCAAAGATTTTTTTTCTTCCACTTGCATAGCAATTTCTTAAGATCATCTCTATCCATACAAGAAAGAAAGTCCCTAGATACTTCTCCTTCCATAACATAACCCTCAGGTATATTAGGCAATTCATATCTAGGAGAGCTAGGTCTAGTAGGTGAATCATAGTATTCAGTTTCATCAGATTCAACAATATTATCAGTTTTGGCATTCATTCGAGCAATTTGTTCATCAAGAAATTCACCAAGTGGCAAAGTAGTATCAAGAAAAATATCATTGTAAGCATCATGCATATTAAAAGTAGCATCATCAATTACTTACGACATATCAGATTCAGTAGCAGGTGGTGGTGTCGCAAATTTACTCATAATAGACGGTGAATAAAGTGCAGAGCTAGATGGCAGTTCCTTACCTGCCCTCGCAGTTGAGGGGTAGATCTTGGTTTTAGCGTCTTTCATATTCTTCATTGTGATCAACATATATAAATTCCAAATGACTCAGAGAATAGATCTATGATCCCCGGCAATGGCGCGAGAAAAAGGTCTTAATAACCCACAAGTATATGGGATCGCAACAGTTTTCGAGGGTAGTCTATTCAACCCAAATTTATTGATTCGACACAAGGGGAGCCAAAGAATATTCTCGAGTATTAGCAGCTGAGTTGTCAATTCAACCACACCTGAAAAACTTAATATCTGTAGCAAAGTATTGAGTAGCAAAGTAGTATGGAAGTAACAATAACGGTGACAAACGTGACAGTAGCAGTTTTGTAGTGACTGTAACAATAGCAACGGAAAAGTAACTTAGCAAAGACGAAAATGTGGAAAGCTGATAGACAATGGATCAGTGATGGATAATTATGCCAGATGGCATTCATCACGCAACAGTCATAACATAGGGTGATACAGAACTAGCTCCAATTCATCAATGTAACGTAGGCATGTATTCCATATATAGTCATACATGCTTATGGAAAAGAACTTGCATGACATCTTTTGTCCTACCCTCCCGTGGCAGCGGGGTCCTAATGGAAACTAAGGGATATTAAGGCCCCCTTTTAATAGAGAATCGGACGAAAGGATTAGCACTTAGTGAAAACATGAACTCCTCATACTACAGTAATCACTAGAAAGAATCCCAGTTATTGTCACCCTGGGGGATGAGGATCATAACTCGTAATAGGTGTCTATAAATTGCAAGATAGGATCAAGAACACATATATATTCATGAAACCATAATAGGTTCAGATCAGAAATCATGGCACTCGGTCCCTAGTGACAATCATTAAGCATAGGAAAGTCATAGCAACATCAATCTGAGAACATAATGGATACTAGGGATCAAACCCTAACAAAACTAACTCGGTTACATGATAGATCTCATCCAACCCATCACCGTCCAGCAAGCCTACGATGGAATTACTCACGAACGATGGATAGCATCATGAAATTGGTGATGAAGTATGGTTGGTGATGACGAGGGCGTCGATTTCCCCTCTCCACGGCCCAAATCAGACTACAAATCTGCCGTCCCGAGGAAGAACAGGAGGTAGTGGCGGCTCCGTATCGTAAAACGCGATGAACTCTTCTCTCTGATTTTTTTCTCCGCAGATGGGAATATATAGGAGTGGAAACGAGGTCGGTGGAGCTCCAGGGGCCCCACAAGCCATGGGGGCGTGGCCTATGGGGGCGCCCTGGAGGCTTGTGGCCTGGTGGTGGCCCCTCTCTCGTAGATTCTTTCGCCGGTATTTTTTATTAAATCCAGAAATATTCTCCATAAATTTTCAGGTCAATCCAAGAACTTTTATTTCTGCACAAAAATAACACCAAAGCAATTGTGCTGAAAACAGCGTCCGTCCGGGTTAGTTCCATTCAAACCATGCAAATTAGAGTCCAAAATAAGGGCAAAAGAGTTTGGAAAAGTAGATACGTTGGAGACGTATCACAAGACACATTGCATAATATTTTCCATACATTAGGTACTGTATACTATCATTTCCGCAATTTATTTCTACCAATATTGTAGGATCGAAAGTATGTCTAGAGGGGGTGCTTAGACTACTTGACAAGATAAAAATTATGCCTTTCCCCAATTTTGGTTGAGGGGCAGATTTGGCACTTAAGGCAAGTCAAGTACACCGTACACATGCAGTTCTAAGAGTGTAGCGGCGAAAAGTAAAACATCGAAGTGTAAAGTAAAGTTGTAAGGTGGGGAGATCAAACACATGAGGTTGACACGGTGATTTTTGACATGGTTCCGATAGGTGGCGCCATCGTATGCCGATGTTAGTGGAGGCTTCAACCCACGGAGGGAAATAGCTGTGAGAGTCCACGGAGGGCTCCACCCACGAAGGGTTCACAAAGAAACAACCTTGTGTATTCCGCCACGGCTTCTGTCCACACAGGACTAGCCTCACTCATGGTAGATCTTCACGAAGTAGGTGATCTTCTTGCCCTTACAAACATCTTGGTTCAACTCCACAACACGAAATAGGAGGCTCCCAAAAGACACCTAACCAATCTAGGAGGCACCACCCTCCAAAAGGTAATGGATGGGGTAGAACTATGAACTCCTTGCTCTTATGCTTCTAATGATAGTATCCTCAACACAGAATCACTCTCCCATAGAATAGGCATGGGTAGGAGAGATTGATTTGGTGGAAAGCAGTTTCGGGAGGCTAGAGATCAAGTTTCAAATGATTTGAGTGAAATAGCTTGGTCTCAACACATGAGTAGGTGGTTCTCTCTCGAAAAATGGATCTGGATATGAAGTGTGTGTTCTGAGTGCTTCTGCCACGAATGAGAGGTGGGTATGTATAGGCAGCAAACAAAATCCAACCATTACACCAAAAGTGGCAAACTCGATGACACCGAAGTGGCAAACTGGATGGTACCAACATGCACTAAATGTATGAAGTTTTGAATCTCGGTCAGACCGATATATGCATCTCGGTGGCACCGAAAAAGTGACTAACAGTTAGAGGAGAAAACTCGGTGACACCGATACTCAAACTCGGAAATTCTAATTTTGTTTATCGAGGCAACTAAAAGTTGGTCACCAAACTCGATAGCACCGATATGCTTTTTAGTTGCACCGATTTGGTGGAACTGGCTAGGGTTTGTGTATGAGGTCAAACTCGGTGGGTCCGAAATGTGAAACTTGGTGCCATCAAATTTGAGTATGTGGAATTTGACAGAATGGTTATGTGGGCACAATGACTATGTATTTTGGTGGCTAACTTTGAGCACTTGAGCAACCAGTTCATTTTAATACATCACCTCTTTTAATAGTATTGGATTTCCTATGGACTCAAATGTGATTTCTCACAAATAGAAAATGAAGAGTCTTGTAGCTTGAAGCGTAAGCCAATCCTAAACCTTTCATGCATCATGGTGCATCTCCACATAAGCCTTAGCCAAAGCATCTTTTGAACTTTTCTGACATATACTTGGATAAACATATTAGTCCAATGATGCATATGTTGTGATCAATTATCAAAATCACCCTAGGGAGCAATTGTGCTTTCAAATATAAGCCATGAAAACTCTAGGATAAGTGGATAACAAAACTATAACAACAACCTATCCAAACATAATAGTCTCTAGAAATTAATTTGAAAAGTGTATTTCTGTATCTCCGGAAATTATGACAATTTTTAACGAATTTGTATGAAAGTACTGTCCAAAAATTTCAGAAACTTTCCACATTCTAGTAAAATATCGTTATTCAAATACTACAACAAAAGTTTATGTTTTAGTACAACACAGATCACACATGCAATTCAAGCATTCCAAAGGCAATTCTTGGAAGTTTGTATTGAAAAAATATTATAAATAATATCTAACAGATAACAACAAAATTAAAATGATTCTCCAATAAAAATACATATTATGTGACGAATAAAAATATATCTCCAAGTAAGATATATCGATAGTGTTGGAGACAAAAGAGGGGATGCCTTCCGGGGCGCCCCGAAGCTTAGACACTTGAGTCTTCCTTGAATATTACCTTGGGGTGCCTTAAGCATCTCGACGCTTGCTTCTCCTTATTCTCCGCATAACGGTATCTCACCCAAATCTTGAAAACTTCAATCACACAAAACTTAACGGAACTTCGTGAGATGGTTAGTGTAATGAGGATAAACAAAACTCATCATCATCTTAATCAACTCAACATCATCTTAATCAACTCCTCATCGACTTGGTAAAATAGCAGATGTTGATGACCCACAAGTGTAGGGGATCTATCGTAGCCTTTTCGATAAGTAAGAGTGTCAAACTCAATGAGGAGCAGAAGGTACTGACAAGCGATCTTGAGCAAGGAATAACTGCAAGCACTGAAAGGTAACTTTTTATGGGTTTTCTCGTATAAGCAACAAGGAAATAAATGCAAGGAAAGTAAATGGTGCCGAGGTGCAGCAAGTGGCCCAATACTTTTGAACACAAACGATAAGCCGAGGGACTAAACTTATAAAGACTAAGGCATTCCTGAGGACACATGGAAGAGATAGTCAAGTGATTTCACCATATTCCGTCTAGTACTATGTTTTGTATTGATAAGTGTTATGTGGGTGGATCTTTACTAGTGCACCGTCTAGGCTAAGACAAGTACACTCTTATGGTTAAACCCCTTGCACGCATCCGCAAATAAAAGAGAGAAATTAAGGCAAAGCCTAACGATAGCAATAATCTTTAGGATCCAATACTCCCTCGTGCAAAAGCATGCAAACAGGGGTTCAGGTTTCTGTCACTCCGGCAACCCACCATAAGCATTCTTTATACACGATGCATTCCCCTAGGTCCTTAAAAAGGCGAAGTGTTATGTAGTTGACGTTCACATAACACCACTAGAAGAATAATACCACAACTTAAATATCGATCAACACAAATTACTTCAACATCATATCACTACTAACAACTAGACTTCTACCATGTCCTCAAGAACTAAAGGAACTACTCACAAGACATAAAAGAGATCATGATCCGAGAGGATGAAAATATGATGAAAAATCTGGTCATAACAATAATTCTCTAACAATACTCAATAGCATTCACCACAAAAGAGTAATCAACACCGATAGAGTAAAGGGGATGAATAGTGCAAGGTACAACTCCGATTGCAATGGTAAAGTGAGATGGTGTGAAGATGGAGATGGTGTTGGTGATGATGATCTCGATGAGGCCCGTGATGATGGTGATGATGATGAAGACGATCTCCCCTTCCGGGAAGAGTTCTCCCCAGCGGAATTTGCCTGGAGGAAAGGTCTTTTCTTCTGTGTAGGTTTCCGCCCCGGAGCAGCGGCGGAACTTCGGAAAAACTTCTGCCCTTGGGAGTTTTAGGTCACGGGGTCATATAGGCCAAAGAGGGGCACCGGAGGTGGGACCCACCGCCCAGGCGGCCACCTGGAGCGGCCTAGGGGTGACCCACGCCACCGGGTCGCCTGGGTGCCTAGTGACCCCCTCCGACCCTTCTTTGGCCTGTGTTCGTGATTTGTTCGGAAACTTCTTCCCCGTAAATTTCAGCTTAGTTGGAGATGTTCTGATATGGCAACTCATCATGCTCTTTTCTCCGTTGAGTCATGCGTCTACTGTTTCGGCACCGGAAAGTTGTAAACTGTGTAAAATAAGCCAAAACACTATAAGAACAACATCATATTATGAAATATATCAATGAATACAAACAAATTATGATACATAATAGTGATGCATTTTGGACGTATCAACTCCCCCAAGCTTAGACCTAACTTGTCCCCAAGCGAATACTGAGCTCATAAACCTATCCACAAGCTTAGAGACTGAAGTGTTGATAAATAAGAATACGGACAAGAAGCATCATAATTTCTCTACTAAACTCAACCATCCTCAACAGCAATCTCAACTCATAAGGCCCATATGAAAGAGTAGTATCAATTATAATCAAAAGTAGGGCTAAGGAAACTCATCAAACCATGGCAAACATGTCCTTGGTCAAAGAACAACTAATAACTTTTAACTTTTTCTCTACCTCTTATATTTTGATGAGATCAATTGAAGCTTTTTGAAAGAACACGTTATTAGTCAAGAAGTGAAAATGCTAACACAAAGGAAGATGTTTTCTCTAGCTAGGATTAACAAACAACTTACTTATCTTAGTGATAATGTCAACAAAGTTGTGATATGGCAATTCTCAATGAAACAATATAAATGCATGCATCTTTGTCAACATAAGGTGTCTGCTCTTTTATAGGATAGAAAGAAGTAGGTTTACTGACTCAACATAAAAGTAAAGGATTAGCCGTTCGTAGATGGAAGTAGGAAAAACTCATGTGCAAGAACTTTTAGAGATTTTGAAATCAATAAGATTGTAAAACAAGCTTTTCAGAGATGCATAATTCGTCAACGAATGCTAGCAGATAGCCCAATACTTCTCATGCTGGACAAGTTTTCAGGAACGGCTCCCAAAGTGGGGACGATCACATCCCCTTAGTCTCCTTTTTTATCACTCCAAAGTTTTCTGATTTCTCATAAACAACGCGTGAAGGAGGTTTTGTTTATTGCTACTATCTTTTACGAGATGGTCGCACTCATGCTAGTCCCTCCTTGTAATAGGGGTTTGCAGATTAGACATGCAAACCCAGGATAAAGCTTGTCCAGTATGAGAAGATCATGAATTATCTACTACTTCCTCATGAGCTAAAATAGAGGCACAAAACAGGCAATAATATTTTGAAGGTTTAAAGATAGCACATGAGTAATATACTTGAGGAGTGGCGGTGAAATACCGCATATAGGGAAGGTATGGTGGATTCTTGAGAAGGTTGAGGTTTCAAGGTATGGGTGCACAAGCAGTATTCCCGCTTAGTACAAGGGTTGGCTAGCAAAGTCTTTTGAAAGCAGACAAATGATGTTGACTTGGATGCAAAACAATATAAAGTTTAACATAAAGAATTGGCATGAAACATCAAGTTGTCTTCCTTGTCAGCATAACACTTCAAGCATAAGAACATAAAGGTTTTGGCTATGTCGCTACTAGAAAAACTCATGCTTGTTGTTATGACTAATGCTATGTTTGCCAAGATTAAATAAAGTTTTCAAAGCCATACCTGATATATAAGATCAATACTCCTATAAGAATCAACATATAAGGTCGAGTGCATGAAGTTAATACCAGGTGCAGTGAACAAGCCGATATACCTCTCATTAATATTCCATCATAGACAACTGCACACTCACGGATAGAAGACTCTCCACAAAGGAGTCATAGACCTCAATGCAAACTCCTATTTCATAAGATAATTTCGCTAGACATGATACGGCACTAGACCCGACCATAAAAGATAAAAGATAAAAGATAAAGATACCAGGAACTCCCCTAATCTTGGAACAAGCTAAGGGAATGCCATTACCCATGAAGATTTCACTCTTCATCCTACTTGTTGTTCTTCAAGTCCGCTATTATGCGCCGAAGGGTTTGGTTTTCAGCTTCCAGTACGGCCACCTGTACTTTAAGCACACAGAAGTCTTCACAGAATTGGTTAGTGATTCTATGAGCTTCGGATATAGCAGATGACACATGTGGAGCTTCTGGTGGAGGGACAGTTCATGGAAGGTTCAAAAAAAGATCATGTTGAGGGTTAATAAACCCCACGAGGATGGGGTTGTTGGAGCTGGATCCTCGTAATGAAGGATCTCCTTCTTGCTGGATGGTGACCATCTTGACTTCCTCTCTCATGGAGCACTCCATCTCTGCTTGTCTTGCAGCAATTTCTTCATTAGTAGCCCATCCGATGACCCCTTGGTTGATATCTTGCTGGACACGGCGGAGACGACGACCCATGTAGTCTTCCCCGCTTGAGTCTCAAGAAGACATCTTGAACAATAGCTTTTTAGCCTGGCAGAAAAAGATCAAAAGAGAAAACGCACAGAATCACAAGATACAAAACCGAGACGATCCGGGAAAACATATAGCAAAAATTCTGCACCAAAAGGAAGGTAACAAGCCAAAGCGGGATCGGAGACGGACTCCTGGTGGCCCAGGCGGCCTCCCTGCGCGGCAAGGAGGCACGACGCGCCACCAGGTCGCCTGGAGCCCCGGGAGTTCCTTTCTGACTCCACTTCGGCTCAGAGTTTTCCTAATTTTGCAAAAACACATAATACAGAACTTTTATCGATGTTCTCGAAGTTTCCTTACCGTATTACATACCTATTCTTGGTATGCTTCTGCTGGTGTCTAACACTGTATTGCAATATATTCTTCATGAGTAGCTATGTGTATCACATCCACCTCTACATTGATGGGGTCTCCAGCCATGTAATGCTTGAGTCTTTGCCCATTCACAACATGTGGTTTGGTGCCTTCAAATTTTTTAATCTTGATTGCACTCGAGCGGTAGACTTCTTCCATATGGTACGGTCCTTCCCACTTGGAAAGTAATTTACCTGGAGAAAACCTAAAACGAGATCTATACAACAAAACTTTATCACCAACATTAAATTCACGTTTCAAAATTCTCTTGTCATGCCACTTCTTTACCTTTTCTTTGAACATTTTTACGCTCTCGTAAGCTTCACTTCTCCACTCATCTAGAGAAGTCAAGTTCATGAGATGCTTTTCACCAGCAAGCTTTGGGTCAGCATTAAGCTCTCTAATAGCCCATAAAGCTTTGTGCTCTAACTCTAAAGGTAGATGGCATGCCTTGCCATAGACCATCTTATACAGAGACATTCCCATGGGATTTTTGTAAGCAATTCTATACGCCCAAAAGGCATCTCCTAAATTTTTGGACCAATCCTTTCTAGAACTGTTCACTGTCTTTTGCAAGATCAACTTGATCTCTATATTTGTGAGCGCAACTTGCCCACTTGTTTGAGGGTGGTAAGGTGAAGCAATTCTATTATTAACATCATATTTAGCTAGAGCGTTTCTAAAAGCACCATGTGTAAAATGAGATCCTTCGTCGGTCATGAGGTACCTAGATATACCAAACCTAGGGAAGATTACATCCTTGAGCATTTTCAAAGATGTCTTGTGATCAGCACTTTCAGTGGGATTGCTTCAACCCACTTGGTCACATAATCAACAGCCACTAAGATGTGAGTGTACTTGTGTGAAGGAGGAAAAGGACCCATAAAATCAAAACCCCAACAATCAAAAGGCTCAATGAGTAGAGAATAATTCATAGGCATCTCATTTCTTCTACTAATATTACCAACTCTTTGACACTTATCACAAGATAAAACATAATTTCTAGCGCCTTTAAAGAGAGTAGGCCAATAAAAACCTAACTGGAGAACCTTGTCTGCGATCCTCTCACCGGCATGATGTCCTCCATAAGGACTGTTATGACATTGTCTCAAGATATCCTGCTGCTCATGCTCCGATACGCATCTCCTCGCGATCCCATCCGCACCTTCTCTAAAAAGTTGTGGGTCATCCCAAAAGTAATATCTCAAGTCGTGGAAGAATTTCTTCCTTTGTTGGAATGTTAAACCTCGAGGCAAAAACTTTGCAACAATAAAGTTAGCATAATCTGCATACCATGGATCGGAATTAGATTGTACCCGCAAAACAGCTAACTGTTCATCATGAAAACTATCGTTCATCATGTGGTATGTCCTCCATCCTAGAAAGGTTGTCTGCTACAGGGTTGTCTTCTCCCTTCCTATCAACAATCTGCAAATCAAATTCTTGAAGAAGGACCCATATGATAAGCCTTGATTTGGCATCCTTCTTTTCCATAAGATACTTAATCGTAGCATTATCAGTATGAATGGTGACTTTTGAATCAACAATGTTAGGCCTAAACTTATCACAAGCAAACACTACCGCTAAAAACTCTTTCTCAGTAGTAGCTTAATTCTTTTGAGAACTATCAAGGGTTTTGCTATCAGAATGTATAACTTTCAATTTCTTATCAACCCTTTGTCCTAACACAGCGCCAACAGCAAAATCACTAGCATCACACATGATTTCCAAAGGCAAATTACAATCAGGTGGTTGGACTATAGGGGCGGTTATCAAGGCTTTCTTAAGAACTTCGAATGCTTCCTTACAATCTTCATCAAACACAAAAGGAATATCCTTCTAGAGAAGATTAGTGAGGGGTTTCGAAGTCTTAGAAAAGTCTTTAATAAATCTTTTATAGAAACCAGCATGACCGAGGAAACTACGAATACCTCTCATGTCATTTGGATAAGGCATCCTCTCGATTGCTTTGACCTTTGACTGGTCCACCTCGATTCCCTTTTCATAAATCTTGTCGCCAAGAAAAATTCCCTCATTGACCATGAAGTGGCACTTCTCCCAGTTGAGTACCAAGTTTGTCTCCTCACATCTCTGCAAAACTTTATTAAGATTGTGGAAACAATGGCCAAAACAGGTTCCATAGACGGACAAATCGTCCATGAAAACCTCCACAATTTCCTCACAAAAACATGAAAGATAGCAGACATACACCTTTGAAAAGTAGCAGGAGCATTGCATTAACCAAAAAGCATACGTCTATAAGCATAAGTACCAAAGGGACAACTAAAAGTGGTCTTCTCTTGATCGGCAGTGTTAACATGAATTTGAGAGAAGCCAGAATACCCATCAAGAGAGCAAAAGTGAGTGTTTTTGGATAAGCTTTCAAGCATTTGGTCGATGAACGGCAACGGGTAGTGGTCCTTCCTGGTTGCTTTGTTCAGCTTCCTGTAATCAATACACATTCTATATCCAATAATAATTCTTTGAGGTATTAGTTCATTCTTATCATTAGGAACCACAGTCGTACCTCCTTTCTTGGGAACACAATGTACCCGACTTACCCACTTACTATCAGCTATAGGGTAGATAATACTTGCGGCTGGAAGCTTGAGGATTTCGGTCCTCACAACATCCTTCATCTTTGGGTTCAATCGTCGTTCATGATCAACAACAGGTTTAGCATCGGGCTCAAGATTGATAGTATGCTGACAAATAGATGGACTCATCCCCTTAAGATCATTAAGGGTATAGCCAATAGTGCGTGGGTGTTTACGAAGGACTTCCAATAGTCGATCTTCTTCATATCCTGAAAGGTTAGCATTGATAATAACATGATATACTTATTTTCATCTAAATAAGCATACTTGAGCGTATTGGGAAGAGGTTTAAGATCAAACACCGGGTCTTCTTTTGGTTTTTATAGAATTCCCAAAGGCTCAACCGGAAGGTTGTGCTTGAGGATAGCAGGTTGGCTCAAGGATATGTCGTCTAGCTCATTCCGTTCCTTCATATGCATATCATTCTCGTGGTCCTCCATAAATTGTTGCAAAGGATCGTTAGGAGGAATAGAAATAGAAGCAATCTATTCAAAAAAATTATCATTACTAGGAAATTCAGTACCACGAGTTTGCTTCGAGAATTTAGAAATGTTCAATTCATATGGCTCACCATCAAATTCAACAGATACTTTTCCTTTCCTGCAATCTATAATAGATTCACAAGTTTTGAGAAAAGGCCTACCAAAGATATTAGGGCAAAAACTATCTTGCACTGAACCGAGGACTCGAAAATTGGTAGGATATTTTACCTTTCCACATAGGACTTCTACAAATCGCACAATTCCAACAGGAGAGATAACTTCTTTGTTTGCAAGATGAATAGTAACATCAACGTCTTCAATTTCACATGGTAGAATCTCATTCATGATTTCTTGGTAAAGTGAAAAAGGAATAGCACTAGCACTGGATCCAAAATCACATAGCCCGTAATAATTATGATCTCCTATTTTAACAGATACAACTGGAGTACCTAAAATTGGGCCTTTATTCTTGGATGTAACAAGGTTAGTAGAAACAGCACAAAAATTTATATTAGAATCCTCAATATTACCTGAAAGTGCATGTTATTCCCCTAATCGACTTTTCGTGTTAATGACAACACATACATAGCAAACTAATCCTATTTGTTGAGTGTATCTCAGGATGGCAAGTACTTTAGTAGATTGAGAATTATGTGCCAAGGTGGTGTGAGAAGATCGGGATTTATATGTCAAGAAGGCTCGAGATTGAGAAAAGATGATGTAGACTATCCTTTTGAGTTTACTATTCTTGAGTATAGGGATCCCGCACAATTAAGAAGGGATCACAGGTTCTGCGATGAATTTTCTCATACCACATCTTCACTTTCTGCTCAATACCACATATTCTCTACTCTGCTCCTATCTCAAAACAGGTCTAATGCCTCGGACTTCCGGCTCCCTCCGGACGTACGAGGGCCGGTGTAGGGTCGGACGACCGACAAGCTTCGGAAATCCGGAGCTCTACACCAGAAGAACTTGAGCCATATAACTCGGACTTCCGGCTCCCTCCGGACGTCTGAGGGCCGGTCGACCGACCAGCTTCGGAAATTCGGAGCCCTGCACCAGAACAATGTGAGCCATATAAGTCGGACTTCCGGCTCCCTCCGGACGTCCGAGGGCCGGACGTCCGTCCCCTTTCGGAAATCCGGAACCTTGCACCAGAAGAAGTTGAGTCGAATAACTTGGACTTCCGGCCTTCTCCGGGCGTCTAGTCCCTGTTCAACTCATAGTGTTTCCAGTCATATCTACAGCCCTCAGACGACCGACCCCTGTCGGACGTCCGACTCCTTGTGGACGCCCGGACTTCCGTAAACTGCCGGACGTCCGTACCCTGTGTGACTTAAAGTGTCCCCAACGACTGTTTTACGCTCCCCACTACATATTCCCCCTCCCACCTCGTGAGAGGGTGTCCAACACAGCTAGAACACATACAAGAACACCTTTATTCTCACTCACTCTTGTCTACACCAAATCTTAGATCCCAAGAGCATTTGTGAGTCCCTTTGAGTGATGTTCCAATCAAAAGATAGATCGTCTCCTTCTCCTCCTTCCCACCAAAGTGATTTGTGACATGAGCAAGTTTTGAGCAATCCCCGTGATCTTGTTACTCTTGGAGGTTGGAGACTCCTAGGCGATAGGAGTCTTCGGAGAGGAATCAAACCATTGTGATTTCCCCTGGAAAGTTTGTGAAGGTTTGGAAGCCACCTCAAGGCTTACCACTAGTGGTTGATAAACGCCTTCGTGGAGTTATCTCAAAGGGAGAATAGGGTGAGCCTTCGTGGCGTTGGTGTGCCTTCGTGGTAACATCCGCCCCTCTAACGGTGACGTAGCTTCCCTCCATGGAAGTGAACATCGGGATACATCCTCGTCTATCTTGGAGTTTCGGTTATTCCTAACCCTAACTCTCTACTTGTGTTAATCCTTATTACTTACTTGTACTTGATTATTCTTTACCGCTTGCCTTACTTCACTCTAAATAGCTTACTCCTTGTCATATCAATTATTAGGCCTACACTCATATTCCGCACATTTGCCTAAAATTGCTAAGTAATTATTAAAATTTGGAACTGTACCTATTCACCCACCTCTAGGTCCATCTCGATCCTTTTCAATTGGTATCAGAGCCTCGTGTTCTATTCTTGTGGCTTAACCGCCCTAGAGCGAGATGGACGGGATTCCCACTACTGTAGCTCCAGTGGAGAGGGACGGGACTTCCATGGAAGTAAAGTCCTTCACCTCTGAGGACCTGGAACGGGCCCTTGCCAAGCAAAAAGAGGAGCATGATGCTTCTCTTGAGGCCTTGGTCCAAATAAGACTAGCATCATTAACCACGGGGACAGCCACGTCCCCGAGGGCCATAGGGCCACATGTGCACGGTTCTTCATTTGGCCAACAACCTCCGGAAAGGAACCAAACCAGTGTTCCGTGGCTTTATGCTAGATCTCAAATTGAGAAACCTAAGTACAATCGTGGAGGAAAACCTCCCTTGCTTGATGACAATTCCGATTTTGCTTTGTGGAAAGTTGGTATGCAGGATCATCTTAGGTACGCCAATGATGAGATGTTGGACATCCTCGAGCATGGGTACAATCCTGTAGATCCAAGGTGCCTCACTCCCAGAGAAACTTATGACAAGCATCTCAATGACACTACGATCATGTGCATAAGAAAAGGAATGAATGACAAGCAACGGAGACCTTACTTTCACATCACAAGTGCCAAGGAACTGTGGGATAGCATTATAAGGACCAAGACCGGTACCTCCACTCTTCGGCTTGCTCAATATGAAATTGCCAAGGGGCAATTACAGAATTTCTGTATGGAAAAGGGTGAATCTCCGAAGCAACTGCTAGAACGGCTCATGACTCTCGCTGCAGACATTGAGTCCTGTGACTGTGACAAGACGCAAGATGGTTTCAATCTGACCAAGAGAATTCTCGTGGACAAGTTACTTCATGCTCTTGCTCCGTATCACCATCAAATGGTATGGGACATGAGGCAGCACCATGGGTTCAAAGAAATGACTCCAGATGACATCATATCCACTTTCCAATTATTTGAAGAGTCAAAGGCAAATGCAACAAAGCACCTTGCCATGCATGGCACTTCAACATCAAAGATCAATCTTGCTTTGAAAGCCAAGCATGAATGTGATGAAGAAGAAAGTGAAGAAGAAGAGGGTGATGATGACTGCGAAGATGGTGATGATGTTGACTCTGATGAAAGCCCATCTTATGAGGACATTGTTCTCTTTGTAAAAAAGTTCAGTGCAGGAAAATTCAAGGGAAGATTCCCAAAGAAGAAGGTAAGGAAATGCTATAACTGTGAGGAAACCAACCACTTCTCAAATGACTGCCCGTATGAGAAGAGAGAAGATAAACCAAGGTTTCCGAAGACCTTTGTAAAGAACAAGTTGCCAAACCCTATGAACTCCAAGCTCAAGAGAACAGATGGAAGAGAAATGGTTGCACAAGAAGAATCAGATCCAGAAGACGTTGGTGGAGTTGCCTGAGTAGCTCAGGATACACAAAACACCTTGAGGCTAGTCAACAAAAGTGGTGATGTTGTTCACTACAACTATATGAAAGACTACAAGGGCAACGCCCACAAGTGTTTGATGGCAAAGACTGCCATGGGAGATGAGGAATACCAAAGCTCCCATGATAAGGTTAAGGTAACTCCACGGTTAAACTCCTTCAGTCTAGCTTCTACCTCACCTGATGAGTATCTTGATGCGGAAGATCACTATGAGGATAATGACTTAGATCATCCCATGTTTGCCAAAATAAACAAATTTATGTGCTCTCTTAAAGGAAAGAAGCTCACTATGTTTCGCATACTTATGGAAATGGTGAGTAAGCACACCAATACCATTAAGGAACTCGAATCCCTCGTCACTGAGGAGAAGGAAATAAATGAAATCCTTGAGCAGAAAGTCCTGTATGAGGAAGCACAAAATGATGCATTATGCTCAAAAGTTGGTAAAAACCTTGATAAACATGCTAACGATCTTGCCTCCTTGAAAAAGGTTGAATCTGTGTGCAAAGAGTTACTAAATGATAAAAACCGACTAGTGAACTCTCATGCTTCTCTTTCTAAGGACTGTGAGCGTCTATCCTTGTCTCTCAAAGACAAGGAAGAGAAACTCACTGTTCTTACAAAGAGCTTTGAGGCACTCAAGGTTACTTATCTTGACACTTTAGCTAAGGCTTACTCCTCACCTACTATTAATGTTGATACATGCACTACTAACTCTAGTAGTGAACTGACATCTATTCTTGAGGAAAACTGTTCGCTAAAGGCACAGTTAGATAGA
The DNA here is from genome assembly GCF_904849725.1 of Hordeum vulgare subsp. vulgare. Lineage (NCBI taxonomy): Eukaryota > Viridiplantae > Streptophyta > Magnoliopsida > Poales > Poaceae > Hordeum > Hordeum vulgare. Next base: position 310,126,133 of record NC_058523.1, read on the forward strand.
GGTCTCATGACATGTGCACAAGGACAAAAGACTCTCAATGAGATCTGAAGTCAACACAATGGAGGCTTTGCCGAGGAAGGGTTTGGGTTCAATCCAAGCACCGCCAAGAAAAGTGCATCTCCTCTCAAGTGTACCACACCGCTTAAAGAAATATTTGTACGAGAGGGACACAAGGAGAAAGGTAAGGTTGTGAGTACGTCGGCCACTAGGGGTTCGCCTACTCTCAACAAGACGATTGAATTCATGCCTCCATCCTATGTACTTCGCAAATCAAAGGAAGGAGAGGTTTATGCTAAATTCGTTGGTCCCCGTAATGCATTCCGATTTTATGCTATTTGGGTCCCTAAGACTCTTGTAACTAATGTGAGAGGCCCCATGACGAAATGGGCACCTCAAACCAAGTCTTAATTCATTACAGGCTGTCTTCTCCGGAGGAGCCAAATGGGTGATCGACAGTGGTTGCACCAATCATATGATCGGAGATAGTAACTTGCTCTATGACTTCATGCAAGCCATTCGACCATACATGAGCATTGTATTTGGTGGAGGGTCGAAAGGGCAGGTAATTGGGTTGGGCAAGGTGGCAATCACTAATGACATGTCTAATGCAAATGTCATGCTTGTCCAATCTCTTCAATATCATTTACTTTCAGTTCACCAATTGGCTTCCGTTGGTTATGACGCACTATTCGGACTAACGGATGTGAAAGTCTTTAAGAGAGACACTCTCAAAGTGGCCTTTGTTGGAGAGTTGGATGGCAACCTTTACACGGTTGATTTCTCGAAAGAGAGCACCTTCAATACAACTTGTCTAATGGCCAAGGCCGACATGGGATGGTTGTGGCATCGCCGGCTCGCCCATGTCGGCATGAGAAATCTTCAAAATCTCTTAAACGGCAATCACATCCTTGGACTAAGAAATGTATCTTTTAAGAAAGATCGTGTGTGCAGTGCATGCATAGCTGGGAAACAACATCAATCAAAACATCCACCCAAGAACATTGTATCCACTTCAAGGCCGTTAGAACTCCTCCATGTGGATCTGTTTGGGCCTCCTTCATGGGCATGTCTTGGAGGGAAAAAGTATGGCCTAGTCATTGTTGATGATTACTCAAGATACACATGGGTATTATTTCTCAAGTCCAAGGACGAGACGAAGATCACCTTCATTGATTTTGCCAAACAAGCACAGCGGAAGTTTGACAAGGACATCAAGGCAATAAGAAGTGATAATGGCTCCGAGTTCAAGAACTACACCCTAGAAGAATTTCTTAGTGATGAGGGAATTGAACATCAGTACTCCGCACCTTACACCCTCAGCAAAATGGTGTAGCAGAGAGGAAGAACCGGACACTTGTGGAAATGGCAAGGTCCATGTTAGACGAATACAAGTCACCACATAGTTTTTGGGCTGAGGCCGTCAACACAGCATGTCATGCATCAAACCGGCTCTTCTTTCGATCAATATTGGAGAAGACTCCATATGATCTCCTAACTGGGAACAAGCCCAATGTTAATTACTTTCGTGTGTTTGGATGCAAGTGTTTCATCCTCAACAAACGGGAACGGTTAGGAAAATTTCAATCCAAAACAACTGAAGGGATTTTTGTTGGCTATGGATCAAACTCTCATGCCTACAGAGTCTACAACAAATCCACTGGATGTGTTATAGAAACCTGTGACGTGACGTTTGATGAATTTAACCGCTCCCATGGGGAGCGTTGATCTAAGTGATGCACGTGAAGAAGACTCCTCACAAGATATCTTGAACATGGGTGTAGGTGCACTTCTTCCCATGGAACAAAGACCCCATGATGATGATGAAGATGATGAGAGGATTTCTCATCCTCATGACAGTTCACTGCCCGTACCTCCACAAGATACTAGCACACATATCATGCCAGTTGTTGAGGATCAAGTGGGAGAACATGTCTCTCACTCTGATCACACTCAAGAACAAGTTGATCTTCAAGAGCTAGACCAAAGTATGGATATGCTTGATGATGAACCTCAACAGGTGCAACGCGAAGAGGAATATCTTCCACCGCACATAAATGATCCATATGTTGAGGACGTTGATGATGAAAACGAAGTCGAACCTCATGAAACCCTGACCTCCATCATGCCACGTGTGGCCGGTCGTGTTGATATTGATCAAATCCTCACCGACGTGTCGGAAGGTAGAGTGACTCGTAAACAATTAACAAACTTTTGTGCTCACTTTTCGTTTGTCTCTAGTACCGTGCCACACAGGGTTCAGGATGCATCGTGTGACATTGACTGGCTCCTTGCTATGCAAGAAGAGTTAAACAGTTTTACACGCAACGAAGTATGGTCATTGGTAGAACGACCAACTGAGGAACACAATGTCATTGGAACTAAAGGATTTTCAAGAACAAGGAAGATAAGAATGGGACTGTCCTGCGCAACAAGGCAAGGTTAGTAGCACAGGGGTACTCCCAAGTTGAAGGTTTGGACTTTGGTGAGACTTTCGCCCCTGTTGCTCGGCTTGAATCCATTCACATTTTATTGGCCTATGCTGCGTTCAATGGTTTTAATTTGCATCAAATGGATGTGAAAAGTGCTTTTCTTAACGGTCCTCTACAAGAAGAGGCATATGTATCACAACCACCTGGGTTTGTTGACCCTCACCACAATGACCATGTATACAAACTTCACAAGGCTCTGTATGGCCTCAAACAAGCACCCCGTGCTTGGTACGGTCATCTTAAGAAGTTCCTACTCGATGATGGCTTTGTGGTGGGGGTGATCGATCCCACTCTTTTTACTAAGAGGGAAAATGGTGATTTGATCTTATGCCAAATCTATGTAGATGACATCATTTTTGGTTCTCCTAACATCCATTTATGCAAGAAGTTTGCGGCCTCCATGACCAAGACCTTTGAGATGTCACTCAACGCGGACTTGAAGTTCTTTCTTGGGTTTCAAATACAACAATTGCAAGAAGGAATTTTCTTGTCTCAAACTAAGTACCTCAAGGATATTCTTGAAAAATTTGACATGACAAATGCTAAACCAATGAAGACACCCATGGCCACAGGTGTAGTTCTAAATGAAGACACCAACGGTATTCCTTTTGACCCATCTACTTACCGCTCCATGATTGGTTCGTTACTTTATCTTTGCGCATCTAGACCGGACATCATGTTAAGTGTAGGCATATGTGCTAGATTTCAAGCTTCCCCTAGGGAAAGCCATCATACGGCGGTTAAGCATATTCTTAGATACCTTGTTCACACCCCAAAGTTAGGCTTATGGTACCCTAAGGATGCAAAGTTCGATCTTATTGGGTACTCCGATGCCGATTGGGCCGGTGACAAAGTGGGACGGAAATCCACTTCCGGTGCATGTCAGTTTCTTGGACGCTCCTTGGTAAGTTGGTCCTCGAAAAAGCAGAACTGTGTTTCTCTCTCCACGGCCGAGGCCGAATATATTGCAGCCGCAAGCTGTGCAACCCAACTGCTATGGATGAGGCAAACCCTAAAGGAATATGGTATCACGTATCGACACGTTCCTCTTCTCTGTGATAATGAAAGTGCCATAAAGATCTCCGAGAACCCCATTGATCACCCTCGCACAAAACATATTGATATTAGGTATCATTTCTTGAGAGACCATGTGCAAAAGGGTGACATTGATATTACCCATGTGGTACCGACATGCAGCTCGCTGACATTTTCACCAAGCCACTTAGCATAGCAAGGTTCTGTCAACTTAGGCGTGAACTAGGTATCTTGGACCTCTATAACATAACTTGAAATCTTGCACACATACACACACTCACATTATGTTTGTGTCTTGATGTGGGTATGCATTTACGGGGAGTGGGTCATAATTCTGTGTTTTGAGCTTACAAAGTATGCATAAATCAACTTCTGTCCATAAGTAGTATATGTAATTCTGGTAGGCAACTAAGTTCGTGGTCTTTGTGAGAAACCATGAAAAATCATCATCTCATCATCAAAAATTCCAGAATCAGCCTCTGCCTCCTCCTCTCTCTCGGACGTCCGACGTGTCTCGGACGTCCGGAGGCTAACCTCATTCCGGACGTCCGGCCAGTGTTGGTCGTCCGACGGCAAAATCCTCTCCGGACGTCCGACGCCTGTCGGACGTCCGACACATCGGGGCCTATAAATAGAAGGGCGTAGGGCTGGGCCTTGCCCTAGCCCTCACGCGCCTCCTTTTCCCCAGCAGCCGCCACCGCCAGCACCAGGAGCGCTCGCCCGCGCCACCACCTCCGAGATCTGCCTGATCTCCTCCGCGGGATCCATCTCTTCTTGCTCTCCTCTCTCGATCTACAGGTATCTCCTCCGTTCCCCTCGCGTTTGGATTCCTTTCTCCCAAGTTCCCGTGTTCGTTCATATGGTTAGCCCGTGACCGTTCCCCTTTGGGTTGCCATCCATGTAGGTTTGTGTGCATCATGCCCAGGCTTAAGCACACTGCCCGGAAGGACGCTGCTGGCTCATCCGCTCGTGCCCCTACTGGCACGAGGTCAGACTCGGAAGGGCAACGTCGTCCCTTCAAACGGATTTCCCGACATCCTCCGTCTCAACAGCTGCCCTCATCGTCTGATGGTGATGGCTCTGACTTCGAGGATGAGCTTGCCGCCGAGGACCGTGCTGACCAGCCCGCCGTTTGGAGGTCCATGCCAAAGCCCGGGACTCGCAGATCGTCCTATATGCCACCACCTCCTCCTGCTCAGCCCGCAGGTGAAGCTCGTCGCATCTCACTTGAACCCCCTGCTACCTTAGGTCATGAAGTCACGAACTTCACCACGCTTGCCAAGTCTTCATACCTCACTTTCCGCCGCGACATTGATCAATTCTCTGTCGTACGTGACTCTATGGACTCACGTTTTCGCACAAACGTCCAGGCAGACATCTTTACTACAGTCATAGTTCCTAAGGGTCTCTCTGTTCATCACTTCATAGATCTTGAGCATATTCGCACGCACCCGGCGATATACCCGGGTGCCATTGAGCTTATTGAGTCATCAGGGCTTGCTGCCCCGTTTGCTTTTTGTCGCAATTTTAACGCTGCTGCCATTCACCATTTTTATGACACATGCTTATGTGGTCCAAAGCACACTGTTAGCTGGATCACCTCTGACGTTCACTTCACAACCTCTTATGATACGTTTGTTGCCGCACTTGGTTTCCCCAACTCCGGCTTCAAAATACATAAGAATGATCCTAACCATGCACATAAGCCAATTGAGGCGTGTGGGTATCTCCTCAAACCACTCCGTGAACTTGATGCGGATGAACGCATGAAGTATCTTAACCAGGTATCCATCTGGCGCTCACCTTACTTTATCATCTTTCAATGTCTTATCCGCACCATCTATCCCAAGATGGGTGATAAGGGATCTTGCAGTGGCTACTGTATTGACATCATGTCACACTTGTACGAGCACCCCAAGAGCAAAATTAATGTGCCTCACTTTCTATGGCATGAGATTCGGCTTGCTAGTTTTCAATACAAGCGAGCCTTCCCTCATGCCCCCTTCATCCAGGCTCTTATTAATCATGTTGCTGATTTCTCTGTTGCTGTCACTCACACACATCACAAGTGGGTCATTCCCGCTCACATGGTGGATAACTATGCTCCCAAGAAAACCCCATCCTCCACATCCACTCGCCGCACTGCTGCCCGGTCAGCAAGCCCCTCATCTAGCTCCGCTCCTCTCGGTCGCTTTGCCAAATTCATTGGCAAGGCACATTCTGCTATGATGAAGGCCGTCTCTTTCCAGTGTGGTCAAACCCATGATGTGGTTTCTCGCCTAGTCTCCTCCAAGAATGCCCTCAAGGCTCGTCTGAGAGACTCGGGCGCTCTTGATGTGAGTGATGATGAGGCCCTTCCTGCTGCCCCTCCTTCTGACTTTCGCTTCCGATCTGGTCCTAAGTGGGCTGATTTTCTTGACGAGGCTGGTGGCAGTGGCTTGCCTGACGATGAGGATGATGATGATGATGATGCTGATGAGCTCTGAGCATGGTTGATGCTGTTGGTGCCTCGCTTTTTGGTACTTGGTGCCAAAGGGGGAGTAATGTATCATGGTTTTTAGTCTTTGGATATTTAGTCTAAATTTGCATGGCTGTGTAATGTAATGGATAAACTCATGTATGGCTACTTATGAATGTTGTGATTGCTCATGTATGGCTACTTATGAATGTTGTGATTGCTATGGATTGCTATGATATCATCATAGGCTATTATGTTTTGCTCCACTACTTCTATGATGATCTATTGTCTTTCTATGATGATCTATTATCTTTACATGATGATCCATTATATGTTCGATACACACATTAAAAGGGAGCTCCGATATTTTATCATGCACATACTAAGGAGGATCTCCGTACTAAACCTCTCCAAGGCTATAATGTATGTTAAATCCTTTTTGAGACCTATGTATATGTTGTCATCAACTACCAAAAAGGGGGAGATTGAAAGTGCATGTTATGCCCCTTATCGACTTTTCATGTTAATGACAACACATACATAGGAAACTAATACTATTTGTTGAGTGTATCTCAGGATGACAAGTACTTTAGTAGATTGAGAATTATGTGCCAAGGTGGTCTGAGAAGATCGGGATTTATATATCAAGAAGGCTCGGGATTGAGAAAAGATGATGTAGACTATCTTTTTGAGTTTACTATTCTTGAGTATAGGGATCCCGCACTATTAAGAGGGGATCACAGGTTTTGCGATGAATTTTCTCATACCACATCTTCACTTTCTGCTCAATACCACATATTCTCTAATCTGCTCCTATCTCAAAACAGGTCTAATGCCTCGGACTTCCGGCTCCCTCCGGACGTCCGAGGGCCGGTCGAGGGTCGGACGACCGACAAGCTTCGGAAATCCAAGCTGTGCACCAGAAGAACTTGAGCCATATAACTCGGACTTCCGGCTCCCTCCGGACGTCCGAGGGCCGGTCGACCGACCAGCTTCAGAAATCCGGAGCCCTGCACCAGAAGAACGTGAGCCATATAACTCGGACTTCCGGCTCCCTCCGGACGTCCGAGGGCCGGACGTCCGTCCCCTTTCGGAAATCCGGAACCTTGCACCAGAAGAAGTTGAGTCGAATAACTCGGACTTCCGGCCTTCTCCGGACGTCCGGTCCCTGTTCAACTCATAGTGTTTCCAGTCATATCTACAGCCCTCAGACGACCGACCCCTGTCGGACGTCCGACTCCTTGTGGATGCCCGGACTTCTGTAAACTGTCGGACGTCCGTACCCTTTGTGACTTAAAGTGTCCCCAACGGCTGTTTTACGCTCCCCACTATATATACCCCCTCCCACCTCGTGAGAGGGTGTCCAACATAGCTAGAACACATACAAGAACACCTTTCTTCTCACTCACTCTTGTCTACACCAAATCTTAGATCCCAAGAGCATTTGTGAGTCCCTTTAAGTGTTGTTCCAATCAAAAGATAGATCGTCTCCTTCTCCTCCTTCCCACCAAAGTGATTTGTGAGTTGAGCAAGTTTTGAGAAATCCCCATGATCTTGTTACTCTTGGAGGTTGGAGACTCCTAGGCGGTAGGAGTCTTCGGAGAGGAATCAAACCATTGTGATTTCCCCCGGAAAGTTTGTGAAGGTTTGGAAGCCACCTCAAGGCTTACCACTAGTGGTTGAGAAACGCCTTCGTGGAGTTATCTCAAAGGGAGAATAGGGTGAGCCTTCGTGGCGGTGGTGTGCCTTCGTGGTAACATCCGCCCCTCTAACGGTGACGTAGCTTCCCTCCAAGGAAGTGAACGTCGGGATACATCCTCCTCTCTCTTGGAGTTTCGGTTATTCCTAACCCTAACTCTCTACTTGTGTTAATCCTTATTACGTACTTGTATTTGATTATTGTTTACCGCTTGCCTTACTTCACTCTAAATAGCTTACTCCTTCTCATAGCAATTATTAGGCCTACACTCATATTCCGCACATTTGCCTAAAATTGCTAAGTAATTATTAAAATTTGGAACTGTACCTATTCATCCCCCCCCTCTAGGTCCATCTCGATCCTTTTCATTACCAGTAACAAGATCCTTGACTAATGCAACTTGAGGGTTGACTTTAATCAGGTCCTCATGCTCATCAGTCGTTCTTTCACTTTTATTCAGTATGTCTGTTACAAAAGAATGATCCCTCATCCTTGTGGGGAAAGGGGGCTTTTCATATAAAACTGCAGGCAAGATAGGATCAGCAATATTGATATCAACAGATAATTCCTTAAAAGGTTTATGGTGCTGATCCTCCTTCTTCCTAGAGGAATCAATATGAGAGGCAAAGTCTTTGCAAAAATCAATTAGAAGCTGGGAATCAAGACCAATCTTAGCACAAAAGGTATTAAAGTAATCAGTTTTCACATAGCTCTCAATGTAATCATGCTCATAATTTATAACTGGTTCAATACCTTTATCAATCTCCCAATCTTTAGTGTTCTTCTGGATCCTTTCAATAAGATCCCACCTAGCTTCAGTGCTTTTGTTGGAGAATGCCCCACTAGAGGAGGCATCAAGCATCTCTTTATCTTGACGAGAAAGCCTTGGATAAACATTTGTAAGAATAATTTCCTTGGGGAGCTCAATGATTGGGACATTTGAGCATTAGGTACTTCAGTCTCCCCCAAGCTTGAAAATTTGCTTTCCCCGTCACGAGACCAAAAGTTATAAATATAGTTCGTGTCTTGATGTATTTCACGAAGAGGATAAAAATTTGCATAAAAGGGAGGCATAAGATCTTGCCAATTTAGCAAATGAGAGTTATCAAGAAGCCTATACCAATCCAAAGCCTTATCTTTTAATGATAGAGAGAATAGATTTCTCATAACAAAATCCATCGATATACCTGCAACCTTAAATAAGAAGCATAGTTGTGAAAGATATAGCAAGTGTTCACCTGGATGTCTATCTCCTGCATATCGATTAGCCAAGACACAATCAATAATACTAGTTGGTATTTTAAAGGGAAAAAATTCCATAGGTGGGGGAGGCTCCTCCACCACAATAGCGGTGGGGCGGTTCCCCACAAGCAACAAACCAAGAGCAGAGTTGTCCATAGGGACAAAACGAGGAAACAACAAAATAAAAACAGTACGTACAGCGTAAAGATTTCCTTACCAATAGCTCTACCCTCCCCGGCAACGGCGCCAGAAAATGGTCTTGATGACCCACAAGTGTAGGGGATCTATCGTAGCCTTTTTGATAAGTAAGAGTGTCGAACCCAACGAGGAGTGGAAGGTACTCACAAGTGATCTTGAGCAAGGAATAACTGCAAGCACTGAAAGGTAACTTTCTATGGGTTTTCTGGTATAAGCAACAAGGAAATAAATGCAAGGAAAGTAAATGGTGCCGAGGTGCAGCAAGTGGACCAATCCTTTTGAATGCAAAGAATAAGCCGAGGGACCAAACTTATAAATACTAAGGCATTCCTGAGGACACACGGGAGAGATAGTCAAGTGCTTTCGCCATATTTCGTCTAGTACTATGTTTCGTATTGATAAGTGTTATGTGGGTGGATCTTCAATAGTGCACTGTCTAGGATAAGACAAGTACACTCTTATGGTTAAACCCTTGCAAGAATCCGCAAATATGAGAGAGAAATTAAGGCAAAGCCTAACCATAGCAATAAGCTTTAGGATCCAATACTCCGTCGTGCAAAAGCATGTGAATTGGGGTTCAGGTTTCTATTAATCCAGCAACCCAGCATAAGCATTCTTTTATAAACAATGCATCCCCCTAGGTCCTTAAAAAGCCGAAGTGTTATGTACTTGACGTTCACATAACACCACTAGAAGAATAACACCACAACTTAAATATCAATCAACACATATTACTTCAATATCATATGACTACTAACAACTAGACTTCTCCCATGTCTGCAAGAACTAAAGGAACTACTCAAAAGAAATAAAAGAGATCATGATGAGAGAGGATGAAAATATGATGAACAATCTGGTCATAACAATAATTCTCCAACAATACTCAATAGCATTCACCACAAAAGAGTAATCAACACCGGTAGAGTAAAGGGGGTGAATATTGCAAGGTACAACTCCGATTGCAATAGTAAAGTGAGATGGGGTGAAGATGGAGAAGGTGCTGGTGATGAGGATGTCGTTGATGCCGGTGATGATGGTGATGACGATGAGGATGATCTCCCCTTCCGGGAGGAGTTCTCCACGATGGAAATTGCCCGCTGGAAAGCTCTTTCCTTCTTTGTAGGTTTCCACCCCGGAGCGGCGGCGGAACTCGAAAAAAATTTTGCCCTCGGGATTTTTAGTTCACAAGGGTCATATAGGCCAAAGAGGGGCACCAGAGGTCGGACCCACCGGCCAGGCGGCCACCTGGCGCGGCCTAGTGGTGACTCGCGCCACCAGGTAGCCTGGGTGCCTGGTGGCCCCCCTCTGGCCCTTCTTCGACCTGTCTTTGTGATTTGTTCGGAAACTTTTTCCCCGTAAATTTCAGCTCAGTTGGAGATGTTGTGATATGGCAACTCTTCATTCTCTTTTCTTCGCTGAATCCTGGGTTTGCTGTTTCGTCACCGAAAGTTGTAAACTGTGTAAAATAAGCCAAAACACTAAAGAACAACATCATATTTTGAATATATCATTGAATAGAGACAAATTATGATACAAAATAGTGATGCATTTTGGACATATTAGATGTCATATAACAACTCATCATCGTATTTTCCTCTAATTCAACTTGGTCTCTTGCATCCATCTAATTTGTACTAGTATATGCCATATAACAACTCATAATCATCTTAATCAACTCCTCATCATTCTAGTTGTTATCATACTAGTTAAACAACTCTTTATCTAGCATAAAAAACATGAACTCCTCACCATTCTATTTGTTATCATACTAGCTAGTGACTACGTTATCACAAGTTAGAAACACTAACTACTGCTCTGTCCTAGGTAAAATAGAATTGAAAAGGTGAACTCCAGCATCTCCCCATTGAAGAATACAGATCAACCTATCTCTAACTTGTGGCCTATGCAAGTTATCGTCTCGAAGTGGTTCCATGGATTCTTTAATTTCCTTGCTCCATACTTCCATTTTCAAGGTTTCTTCACTTCGAGATATCGTGTATTTACCAGGGTAACTCATCCAAATTGGGCGTAAGCTAACCATATGCAAATCACAATTGGTAAACATCCATTTAGGCATGGTCTCTGGCACGAGTACCTGTTGAAGAACACAAGTAATAATAGTATAGTTGGCAAACTAGTTTTTCTTAAGAACAATGTATGAAAAAGATGGACTAGTGACGCAATGGTAAAAGAATTCTTACAAAGTTGTCCGAAGTGATGTTATAAGGGTTCAACTGGTGAACTAGAGGCACATATCCATGATAAATGTTGCCAATCATGTAACTGTTAGCATGATGCTTAACATCATGAATAAATGAGATTAGATGATTTTTCTCCAACCATGTAAGCTCGGAGTCATAAGTGTTGTAGGTCCGAACTATTATCGGCCATGTAGTTCTTTTACCATAGAAGTAAGTTGATAATTTAAAATAAAGAAGTTTAGTCAGGATGAGTACCAAATAATTTTCAGTAATCAATATAAATTACCTAACAAATCTATTGACAAACTCACCTAGAGGTAGAACTAGAATCAAGTCATCTACATGCACCCAAATTTCTATATTATTATCACGAACATCGTCATTACCAAGATCGAAGGTAATGTTCCTGTCCTCATACAACCCATACACCTTGAAAAATGCTCTCCAATTACAACAACCAAAATATGTGTGATATTCTTCATTTTTTACCTTAACAACAATAGTGTAATTATGTGTTCTTAGGTAAGCTATCTTAGGATCCATACTATTCTTCTATTTAAAATGGAAATTGTCCAAGAAAACGAATCGTGCATGCCAGGGAACACACTAGTCGAATTGTACAAAAGAAAATAAAAGGTTAATTAAAGCAAAAAATCACACGTCATACTTCATTAACAAAAAATACATGTCGTCTTTACATACCGTAATAATATCAAAGTCATCCTTTAGGTTGACGTTGAAGAACGTATCATTGTCTAGGTGAGGATAACGGTCGCATATACCCCTGTCATCCCAGCACAAATGACACTCAGGGATCATTCCCTCATCGTGAGACGCCATTTCCTGTGTTCATGATTCAAAGATTAAAAATTGATGGCAATTATACAAGGAACTATTCAACATGGGTTGACTTTCAGTCTGTCCAGGCTTCCTTGAAGAACTCTCATGTCTCATGGTGTATGTTGGTGGACACTCCCTCACAGTTATATGGTGGTGTATGTGGTGGACACTCCTCTCAACATAAATTTCGACCGCCGATGCTGATCGCAACTCCCTTCGTCCCCGTGGGCATTACCGAATTGTGTAGCACACACACAAGAAGTAGGAAACGAGCCCCACGACAACAGTCGGGATTCTTCCTCTGATATTTTGACTATCGGTGATGGTCGCACCTCTTGTCGTCTCCTTGCGCATTATACCGAGGTATATATGGCAAGCAAAAAAGAAGAGGGAGCGACCCCCACGTCAAAAGTCAGTATTCCTCCCTCAAGAACATACTAAAAGTTCCACAAGGAGCTCCAACAGACCGAAAGTCACCCAAATCATAAGTCAAATAACATTACTTAAAAATGGCCATTGCTAAAATAACACGTACTGAGCACCTGAAATTTGCCGGAATGGAAATGAATCAACATTCTGGCAAAACATAGGCACTTGGAGGTGCTCTGTGCAAAATGATACAAGTAGCACCAACAAACTGAAAGACAACCCAAACCTTCATCGTTTAACATTACAGATATCGAGTAATGAACTAAGAAAATGACCTACGCTGCCGCAAATTTTTTCCATAGCAATGTTATCACGATGAAGTACTAATATCCATCTAAATGCATCCATCCATCCATATAACCATCGATCCATCTAAATGCATTCAATTATCTAAATGCATCCATTCATAGATGTATTCATCTAAATGCACACATTTATCCGAATGCATCCATCTAACCATGTAAATGCATCCTTTCATCTAAGTGCATCCATTCATCTAACCATCGATCCAGCTAAATTCATCCATTCGTCTGCATTCATTCATCTAAATGCATCCACCCATCAATCTAACCATATAAATGCATACATTCATCTAAATGCATCCATCCATCAATCTAACCATCTAAATGCATCCTTTCATAACCATCCAAATGCATCAATTCATAAGCATCTAAATTCTTCAATTCATCCATCCATTCATCTTATATAGCGGTGCAAAAACACAGGGAGGAGGGAGACGGGGGAGAGTGGGAGAGAGGAGGGAGGGAGAGCTACGACTGCGTGGATAGCAAGGACTGGAAGGGTCTCCATGTGGGGAGGGCCGGGATAGGGAGCGTCACTTGGGGAGGCCAGGACGGGGAGGGCCGTCGGGATCCGGGAGTGGCGCTGACGTGAGGGAGATAGAGTGAGGGGCGCGAGGAAGAAGGAAACGGATAAGGTATGACCTAGCAGTAGCACGTGTAGGGGATTGGCGCTACTTCTAAGGTTGAGGAGGAGAGATGGCCTGGCTAGCCACAGTAGTAGTGACGGCCCATGAACGACGATGTTGCTAACCCCATTAGCTGTAGCACAGGTCGTGGGCGAGCGTTGCTACTGTGGCTAGCACGTGCGAGCGGTGTGCCACACCTATTAATAGTGCCTCCTATCATTGCCCGCGCTACTGCTACCGACTACCAGTAGCGTGTTCTTAGGCCAGTGTTGCCACTAATTAATAGTAGTGCATGTATTTTAACCAGTGCTACTGGTAATATTCTACCTATAAGCTTTTCCCTAGTAGTGCTACTTGCCATCCGACCAAATGGATGAGCTTTTAGATGGGATCCCGATCGTTCAGGCTTGGGACCCCACCCTTTAGATTTTCTCAAAGTTCAAAATAGTGTGTGCATGCCATGCATCTGTATTTAATTTCATAAAAACATCCTAAAAATATATGATCTCACATGCTGCCCAATTAACGGAACACTTCTACATCAGTACATCCGCCTAAACTAATCAAGGGTTGAGATTAGCCCATACCTCTTCATGAGGAGGGGCATGATGGGCATATTTCAAAAATCCATCCACCGCCCGTCCATGCCGATACCATTGTGTATGGCTGGCAGGGCGAGCCGTGCTGAACCGCGCCGGGGGGAGCCAAGCCAAGACGCACCTAACTGCATGAACGCCGCATGGCAGGGTGCACACGTCGGGGCCTGGGTGTCATTGTGGCATAACGCGACGTGATTGCGCAGCATGAGTACACCCGCCGTATCCCGAGGTGCATCAATGGTGGTGAGTCACGCCGGCTCCTGAGGCACATCAATGGCGCATTACGCGGCCCACCGGCCTGTGGCTCGGCGTTTCTCCCTCAGAGACAACGATGTGGGGCGGCGGCAGCAATAGGCGCGGTGCAGTGCAGGTGAGGTCCTGGCCGATGTCCGTGACGGTTGACCAGGCCAACGACCTCGCACTGTACGACATCCTTGTCTCTCTCCCCCCCCCCCCCCGCCGCACATCTGCAGATGGGGTGGCACATCAATGGTGGAGGGTATGTCGTCGAGGGCCCCTGCGTCGCCCGCGCCCAACAACGACAAGGCCGTGACGACCATTTCAACGCCCATGACCACAGGGAGTTCTCGGAGAGCCGCGACTTCGAGGAGGTCATCACCGACGCGCGACGACACCACCTCAGTTCGCCTCCTCCTTCGAATGTCGTCAACTCTGACGACCCTGAAGACATGCCCGACCAGTTCTGGGTGATTTGGGAGTTGGTGACGGCGCGGGGTGGGTGCCTCCGCATGCACCAGATGACCCCGATGATAGTCCGAGGCTTAGCGAGGCCCTATGCCTCTCCGCTGGGCTGTGGTCTTCAACGGTGATGGGGCTGGCTTCGATGGCGATGCAGGCGTGGGTGGACACGAGGCAGGTTTCAGCAGTTTTGGCGATGCATGCGCGGGCAGCAGCAGCGCGAGCAGGAGCGGCACGTGCGACGAGGATAGCGCCGGGCTAGGAGACATCGACAACGACTAGTTTAGTTTAGTTCTCATAAAATGTTTAGTCAAATTTCATTCAAACTTGTGGAAAATAATTCTAAATATGAATGAAATTTGAATAATTTCTGCTTTCAATTTTTATTTTTATACGCCCAAAAGCGCTATTTTTTCATACGCCCTAAAATGTCATGTTCACATGCCCTACACATCAAAAAATTCCTTCGAACCATAACGCCTAGTTCGGACGCCGGACACAAGAAAAATAAAGAAAAAGCACGCCAAACCATAACAAAACTCCTCAAAACATTGTTCGTGTTTTAAGAAAATGTCCTTGGCAAAGTTTGAACGAGTTTAGACAGCAAAGAGCATGTTGCGGCACGTCCAACAAGTATTTTAGGGTTTTATCACCGGGAAATAACTAGAAAATGCATATAGTGTACAAATTCAATAATAATTGGCATGGGTGCTTCTCATGTTCGTACAATGTGGTAGAAAACATTTCGATCCATTTGAAGGATGTCGGAAAAAATGTAGTTTGAGATGAGCCATTCGCTCCTACCTGAACGGCCTCTGCTGGAATAGAGAAAAGTTTGGTCATCTTTAGATCAATACCAAACTTTACCAGCAAATGGGATGCCCACCCGAGGGCTCCACGAATAGTTTGATCGAGTTTCGACAACAAACACACGTTGCGGTACGTCTGGCATGTATTTTAGCGTTTTATAGCCGAGAAATACCTAGAAAATGCATACAATGTTCAAATTCAATAATAATTGGCATGGATGCTTCTCATGTTAGTACAATGTTGTAGATTTGTTTTTGGATCCGACTGAAGGATGTCGAAAAAATCATCATTCGAAACGGGCCCTTCGCTCCTACCTGAATGACCTCCACTGGAATAGGTCAAATTTGGTCATCTTTAGATCGACACCAAACTTTGCCACCAAGTGGGAATGCCCACCCCAGAGAATCATGCAAAGTTTGATCGAGTTTCGAAGGCAAACGCATGTCGCGGCACGTCCGACAAGTACTTTAGGGTTTTATCGCCGATAAATCCCTAGAAAATGCATACAGTGTCCAAATTCAATAATAATTGGCATGGATGCTTCTCATGTTGGTACAATGTTGCAAAAAAATTGCGTCCGTTTCAAGGATGTCGAAATAAACGTCCTTCAAGACAAGCCCTTCCCTCATACGTGAACAGCCTCCGCTGGAATAGATCAAATTTTGGTCATCTTCAGATCAATACCAAATTTTCCCAGCAATTGGGACTGCCCGCCCCAGAGTTCCATGCAAAGTTTAATTGAGTTTGATAGCAAACGCATGTTGCGGCACATCCCGCAAGTATTTTTGACTGATGGTACAAGCCTATAAAAAAAGTTGGGTTCACTTGAAGGATAAGGAAAAAATGTCCTTTGCGATGGGCCCTTCGCTCCTTCCGTGATGACATGTGCGGAACAAGGCCAAATTTTGGTCATGTTCTTAATGAGCCCATATTTAGCAAGCGGGTTGGCATACCCAACTGATGACCCACAAGTGTAGGGGATTGTTAGTAACCGTTTTCAATAAGTAAGTGTGTCGAACCCAATGAGGATCTAAAGGTAGAATTAATATTCTCTCAAGTTCTATCTACCACCGATACAACTCTATGCACGCTAGCGCTTACTTTACCGAGAACAAGTATGAAACTATTTTGTGGGAACGAAACTAGAAGTACTTAGTAGTTGTAATAGATAGTTTCATAAGATAATACAAACAAGAAAATAAAAGTTAGGTATTGTTTTAGACAAATATTAATTTAGTTAGTTGTTTAGTAGAAAGATTTTTTTCTAACGCAAGATAAAGATTGTCCATAGGCAATTGAATATAACATGATAGATACTTATCATATGCAAATGAGGGAGAGGCATACGCTAACACACTTTCGGTACTTCGATCGTATGCACTTATGGTTGGACCTCTAGCAAGCATCCGCAACTACTATAAATCATTAGGGTAAACCCAACCATTGCATTAAATATCAAGTCCTCTTTACTCCCATAAGCAAACAACTCCCTTACTTGGGTGTAAGCTTCTATCGCTCTAGCCACCCACTATAAGCGAATTATGAACATAGTGCAAACCTTCCATTGGGATTTCTTCACGTGTGCACCTCTTGGAAGGCACCTTTGGACAACACAATATTAACATACAAATCATATCAAGAACATCATACCACAATTAACCCATAGTACAAAACAAATCTACTCAAACAACATAGGATAGCCACACATCATTGGATAATAATATATAGCATTACAAACCATGTATATGTAGAGATTACAACAGGGAATAAAGGTTTTACACCGCTGCATAGAGGAGGAGAGAGTTGGTGGTGACCGCGATGAAGTTCTTGTTGTAGATCGTTGTCATGATGGTAGCCCTAGCGGCGCTCCCGCGCCACCGGGGGAGAGGGGGGAGAGACCCCCTTCTTCTTCTTATTCCTTCTCCTCTTACCTTGGTGGGAGGATGGTGTCCCCTCTGGTCCATGGATGCCATGGCTCACGAAGGGCAACAACCCTTTCCAAGATTGGATCTCTGTCTATTTCTCTCCTGTCTTCGCTTCTGTTTTCTTGCCCTTCACCGTTTCTTAAATATCCAGAGATCCGTAACTCCGATTGGCTTGATGTTTTGAGAGGCATTTTATCGCAAAAATGTCTTCCTTGTGGCAGAAGGAGACCTCAACCGACTTATGGGGACGGAACAAGCCATCAGGGCGCCCCGAGGTCGTGCCATGTTGGCTTGTGCCTCCCTCGGGCACCGTCTTGTGTTGATTCTGACTCCATGCAAATTATCATCACTATTTATTAACTCTCAAACATATATAAGTGAAGAACTAGAGTTTAATTCTTTTGAAAAAACACCATGCTCCAATGAATATAAGTGAAGCAAAAGATCATTATACAAATAATGGTTTTCTATTTGTAGAGAAACATACATCCAACTTCAAATGGTATAAGTGAAGCACATGAAGTATTCTTTAAATCAACTCAAAAGATATAAGTGAAGTGCAAAGAGCATTCTATAAATCAACCATGGACTTTCCCAAACCATAATGGTTAAAGGAAAATAAAAGGAACACGATGCTCCAAGAATTTACGCATATCATGTGAACAAAATAGAAAATCAAGACATACCGCTAATTGTTGAAGACGAAAGATGGGATGCCTTCCCGGGCATCCCCAAGCTTAGACGCTTTAGTCTCCTTGAATATTCACTTGTGGTTCCTTGGGAATCCCCAAGGTTGAACTCTTGTCTCACCTTATTCTTATCATAGCAATACCTCCTCGATCTTCAAACACTTCATCCACACAAAACTTGACATATATTTTATTAGAAACGTTAGTACATAATCATCAATTCTCATTATGTCATGCCATAACATTATTGAATAATCATAATCTAACATTACCCATTGTATGCTATCACAATTATATGGCTCCCAAGTCAATTGGGTTGAACCAGAATTCAAACATAAGCACGCAAAGCAACTATAACACCAATCTGTGAAAATAGGACAGTGTGTAAAGATGCAGATGAAACGTATACTTGTGTAACTTAGAAAATTCTTACAAAATTGGATGTGGTAAATAATTTATAAAACAGTACTGTGTAATTTTTTTAGAAACTTTTGACATTCTAGTACAATATATGAAAAATCAAGCAATATAACCAAAGTTTCCGATTTTACACAACACATATCAAACAAGCAATTTAAATATCCTAAAGGTAAATCTTGGCACATTATTTTTTATAGTACAATGGATTTATACAAGGGGATAATTATTTTTGTTGAAATGTTTCAAGATTCACAAAGTTTCCATGGGCATGAACAAAGTTCAAGGCTAGCCCCCACTTCAATGGTGCTCGTCCTTCTCACTTTGACTTCTCTTTTTGAAAAAGTTCTAAGTGCCTCACTTTTTTAATTATTTTAAAAGCACACAACAAAAATAAAATGACTCTCTAAAACTTCCTGGTTGTCTCCCTCGCAAAGCTTTCTTTAAATCCGTTAAGCTAGGCATATAGTGCTCAAGTAAATGATCCACCCTGATCCTAAGGTATAGCAAAACCAATTTTAATTAACAATGATTTGTAATTAAGTAGTGAGCACAAAGTGATATATATCATGTGTCACCGAAACTCTCTTCCTATGCATTGACATGTCATAAAAGAATCATTCATTCACACAAAGTAAAGGTCAATACATAACATAGGTAGTTTCTTGCAATTTTATCGTGTTGAAAACATAAAGAAGTGAAAATTGGTTCCTCTATCATAATAATTGCAAGTAGGAGCTGCGAGCACATGCATATTATACTCATCAAAATCATCATGCATGATATTAAGACGCAACCCGTCAACATAGTCCTTAATAAGTGCAAACTTCTCTGATATAGTGTAGTTGGGAGAATGAAAAAATATAATACGACTATCATGTGTGGGTGCAATAGCAACAACTTCATGATTAACATACGGAGCTATAGCAAGTTCATCTCCATAAGTATAATTCATATTGGCATCATGGCCACAAGCATAGCAAGTACCAAGTTCGTCAAAAAGCTATATTTCAAATGAATCCAAGGGATCATAGCAATTATCATAGCATTCATCCTTCGGTAAGTGTGAAGGGAAATTAAACAATGTATGAGTTGAAGAGCTACTCTCATTAGAAGGTGGGCACGAGTAGCTAATCCTCTCTTCCTCCTTTTGTTCTTCACTCTCCTCCTCATCTTTTTCATCTAATGAGCTCACAGTTTCAGCAATTGTTTCTTCCATAGATTCCTACAAAATATTAGTTTCTTCCAAGGCAACTGACATTTTATCAATAAATTCGTTAATATGGTCATTGTATTCATAATTCTTTTAGAAATATTTAAGTATTACAAAATTTTCAGATTTATACAGAATAGCATCATACTTTTCAATCAAAGAAGCAACTTCATAAGCACCCTTAAAAGCGACAAATTCTTCTATTTGTTCTACATGATAGTACTCATATAAACCATTAGCATAAGAAGGCAAGGTTTCATTATCATTAAATTCACATTCAAGAGGAAGGTGTGAAGTCTACGCCTTAGAGCAACAAGTATAATCACACCTCAAGCATAGATTCCAAGTCTACCAACACAACATTTTAATTTGATCCCATAAGTGTTTCCCTTTTTTAGTCAAGCGATAGTCCCTAAAGTACTCACATTGATCCAACGTGTATCACATTATCAAGTTAAATGGGGATTTCTCAGGATTATCAAAGCAGTAATGAATGCTTTCCACATAACTAGCTGAAAGTACAACTAATTTTTTGGTGTTTCATGTTCCATATCCATAACTTAAAGATACAAAACAAATTATAACAGAAAATAAAATTACTTAGTGGCAAAGAAAACAAGAACACACAAGAATATAAACCGCTACGCTATAGCTCCCCGGCAAGTTCTATCACCCACCAATACAACGCTTACTTCACCTAGAACAAGTATGAAATTATTTTGCAGGAAGGAAACTAGAAGTACTTAGTAGGTGTAATAGATAGTTTCGCAAGATAATAAAGAACAAGAAAATTAAAGTTTGGTATTGTTTTAGATTAATATTAATTTAGTTAGTGTTGAAATATGCCCTAGAGGCAATAATAAAGTGATTATTATTATATTTCCTAGTTCATGATAATGGTCTATTATTCATGCTATAATTGAATTAATCACAAACCATAATACATGTGTGAACACATAGACCACAATGTGTACCTAGTGAGCCTCTAGTAGGCTAGCTCGTTGATCAATAGATGGTCATGGTTTCTTGATCATAGACATTGGATGTCATTGATAACGGGATCACATCATTAGGAGAATGATGTGATGGACAAGACCCAATCCTAAGCACAGCACTAGATCGTATTGTTCGTCTCGTAAAGCTTTTCTAATGTCAAGTATCATTTCCTTAGACCATGACATTTTGCAACTCCCGGATATCGTAGGAGTGCTTTGGGTGTATCAAACGTCACGACGTAACTGGGTGATTATAAAGGTGCACTACAGGTATCTCCAAAAGTGTCTGTTGGGTTGGCACGAATTGAGACTGGGATTTGTCGCTCCTGTGACGGAGAGGTATCTCTGGGCCCACTCGGCAATGCATCACCGTAATGAGCTCAATGTGACTAAGGAGTTAGCCAAGGGATGATGTGTTACGAAATGAGTAAAGAGACTTGCTGGTAACGAGATTGAACGAGGTATAGGCATACCGACGACCGAATCTCGGGCAAGTGTCATACCGGTAGACAAAGGGAATTGCATAAGGGATTCAGTGAATCCCCGACATCGTGGTTCATCCGATGAGATCATCGTGGAACATGTGGGAGCCAACATCAGTATACAGATTCCGATGTTGGTTACTGACCGGAGAGGTGTCTCGGTCATGTGTGCATGGTTCCCGAACCCGTAGAGTCTACACACTTAAGGTTCCACGACGCTCAAGTTGTAATGGTAATAGTACGTGATTACCGAAGAATGTTCGGAGTTCCGGATGAGACCCCGAACGTCACGAGGAGTTCCGGAATGGTACGGAGGTAAAGATCCATATATAGGAAGAGGATATTTGATCACTGGAAATGTTTCGGGGATCATCAGTATTGTACCGGGACCACCAGAAGGGTTCTGGGGCTCCACCGGGCCAATAGTGGATGGGAGCCAACCCCTAGATGGTCTGGTGCGCCACCCACCAATGCCCAAGGCGCCTAGGTCAGCAAACTTTATGGTGTGGTGGCTGCCTTGGGTGGCGAGCCACCCCCTAGGGCGCCGCCCCTCCTCCTCTAGTGATGGTCGTCGCACCACCTAGGGAAACCCTAGGGTGGCCGGCCCCCTCTCCCTCCATCCTATATATAGAGAGGATTTTGGGAGGGCTGCACGCACCTTTTACACCACCTCTTGGCGCAACCCTACCTCTCCTCTTCTCCTCCTCCTCGGTGCTTGGCGAAGCCCTATCGGAGAACTGCGTAGCTCTACCGCCACCACGCCGTCGTGCTGCCGGAGCTCTCCCTCAACTTCTCTTTACTAATCAATGCACTTGAATATGGAAGTTTTTATTATATCCTCTTTGGATGCCTATCATCTTTAGGACTACTTTCATAGCACAAGCCAATTACCAAGTTACTTAGAGAGAGCACTCTCAAAAAGATATAAGTGAAAATCGAGAGTTTTTATTTCTTCAAAATATGACACCGCCGTGCTCTAAAAAGATATAAGTGAAGCACTAGAGCAAAGTTATCTAGCTCAAAAGATACAAGTGAGGCACATGCGAGCTAAATTGCCTAACTCAAAAGATATAAGTGAAGCTCAATGAGTATTCTAGAAAATTCATGATGAGTGCATGTCTCTCTCAAAAAGGTGTGCAGAAAGGATGATTGTGACACAACAAAAAGAAAAGACTCCTATAATACACGACGCTCCAAGCAAAACACATATCATGTGGTGAATAAAAATATAGCTCCAAGTAACGTTACTGATGGATTGAAGACGAAAGAGGGGATACCTTCTAGGGGCATCCCCAAGCTTAGGCTTTTTGGTGTCCTTGAATTTGGCTTGGGATGCCTTGGGCATCCCCAATCTTGAGCTCTTTCCACTCTTTATCCCATTGTCCATGAGCACATCACCCAATACTTGAAAACTTCACAACACAAAACTTAAACAGAAACTCATGATATCATTAGCATAAGAAAACAAACTACCAACTCTTTAGGTCATGTAGTAAACTTGATTTCTATTTATATTGATGTTAGATTTCTGTATTCTCACTTTTCCATGCCTAGTACCCCCCGATACTATCCATAGTTTCATCAAAATAAGCAATCAACACAACAAAAACAGAAACTGTCAAAAATAGACAAGTCTGTAGCAATCTGTATACTTCGTATACTTCTGGTATCTGAAAACTTCTCAACAATTATGACAATTAGGTAAATTGTCATATCAACCAGAATCAAAAACAATCAACTCAAAAGCTCTTTCTGGATAGGAATTAAAAATAATTTCGTGAGTGCAAAGTTTCTGTCTTTTTCAGCAAGATCAAACAACCATCACCAAAACTAGTCATAAAGGTTTTACTTGGCTCAAACACAAAAAGAAACACAAAAAACAAAATTATAACAGAATGATGATGGTGTGAACACAACAAAACAGAAAGCAAAAAGCAAAGATAAATTCATTGGGTTGCCTCCCAACAAGCCGTGACATCCTCAACTTTTGCTACACTAAGCATTGTAATTAAGCTACACTGAAGACCATGATCAGTGCCTAATCATTTTGCTAGACAGGATATGATCAAGATAAAAATTCATATCTCATTTCAAATTCCATTAAAAGAGGCCTTGGATTTTATTGTGATAAAATAAAACCTCAAACAACATAAGAAAAATGTTGCACATTTGCTAAAATTCACAAAACAAATGTTGTTAAGTAAAACAACATCACCAAACCAATTGTGTGGACCCCACCATCTAAAACAGAGCCAAAAGGCATTTAAAATCCCTTTTTAATTCCATGGATAATTTGAACATAGTCCAAAAATAACCAAACCTGGTGTGGCCATTGGAAAATATTACAATATATTAATTGGACCAAGTCACACATTTTTGCGAAGGGGAAATATTGCAAAAAGAAATAAATCAGAAGCAAAGTAAATGAAACAAAAAAGAAAAGAAAAAAACGGTGGGGATGCCCCTGTGCGCTTAGGCCTGGTGCTACAGGCTGGCCCGGCCCATCCCCACCGGCCTTTCTCCCACCTCTCGACGGAGACAAGGGAGGCCATGGCGGGAGAGCCGTCCGCTCGGGGATGCGCTCGCTGCCGTGCATCCAGCGGCTCATCTCGCGGATAAGGCCACCCCTGAGCGTCTCTGTCTCCCTCCCGCAAACCCTAGCTCGCCCTCGTTCCCCCTCACTCACCCCCTGTCTCCTCCCTCCCTCACTCAAGCGCAACCGCCACCAAGGCCACGGCCACCGCGTGCCTCGTCACCTGTGATGATGTCCAGGAGGTCTGCCGCGACCGGATATGTCCGTTCCGGGGACCAGCTCAAGCCTGGATGGCCCGTACGCTCGCCATCATCGGCTTCTTCGCCCACGGCCGCCACATCTCGTCGTCGAGCCCATCGCGTCCGGTCGCCCCCGCGCTCCCTAACCACGTCCACGAGCTCCGTGGTGAGTTCGTCGTCCGATTCCCCTTTTTTCCGTGCTCGATTCGTCGATGTTTGCCATCGTCTCTAAATGTACGCGTACATGCAAGCTGCATGTTACTGTCTTGCTGTCACTTGCTTTCTCCTGCTTCCCCTAGAGCTGCGGCTGCGCTACTACTGCTCGTTGTCTGCTGCTCCTTCGCGTCGTCCTCGCGCTCGCGCTGCTGCAGCTGCTCCTGGCCACCCTGCGCCAGCTGCTGCCACTACTTCCTGTTGCCGCCCCGCCAGGTGGCGTTGCTTGTTGCTGCTAGCGCTCCAGCAGATGCCGCTAGTGGCTGTTGTTGTGCGTTGCCGCCACTAGCTACTGCTTGGATTTCCTCTAGCTACTTATTGCTTACTGCAGCAGCTCTGCTAACTAGCTGCCACTGCTGATGCTTGCTGTTATCTACTGCTGCTGCCGCATGTTGCTACTGCTTGCGTGGCCATGGCCGGATGTGCCTGCGTGTGTGTGTTGTGTGTGTGTGTGTGTTTGCGTGTGTGTGCACAGCCACGGCTGGCTGTGCCACCCGCCAACCGTGAGCTAATTAGTTATGTTAGATTAGGTGCTAATTAGTCTAGGCTAAGTAGCAACCCTTTAGTTAGTAGTTTAATTATTTATTTTAGTTAGTCTTGGTCTAATGACATGTAGCTCCCAATTAAATAAGTTAGATTTATTTATTTATTTAGATATAATATATGAGATGTGGACCATCCTCTCTCCATTTGACCAGTCAAACTGACTTTGTCAACCCGAATTAAATTAAAATCAAAAATTTCAGAATATTTTTAAAAACTTTGAAAAATCATATAACATAATTCGTAATCCAGATGAAAATATTTTATATATGAAAGTTGATCAGAAAAATTCAACGAATTCGAATACATTGTCCATTCATCTGTATCATTCCTCTAGCATGATGAACATGGACATTTCGTATCAAGATCATCTGTTTGGAAAATACGTGGAGCCGGGAAAATATCGCCGGATATTTTCCCCCTCCTTTTAAAATGCTTAGTGATGAATTAGAGCATGTCATCCACACATCTTGTCGTGTCATTGCATTTGTGATGCTCTTGATTGTTTCTGTTATTTATTGTGTTTCCCCTCCGCTATTTCCTTTCTGGTAGACCCCGAGACCGACGATGATCCGGTGATCGACTACTTCCCGGTCGAGGATCCGTTTTGTCTGCAAAGCAACCAGGCAAGCAAACCCCCCTTGATCATTCCTATATCGCATATGTCTTTCTTCCTACTGCTTGCATTAGTATTTTTCTACTGTTGTAGTTAGCTCCTATACCTGATGCATGGCTTATTTTTGATGAACTGCTACTTTCAGTCGTGTACTTTAAATCTGCTTAGCATAGGTGGAGCAATCATCCACTGTGAC
Source organism: Hordeum vulgare subsp. vulgare (assembly GCF_904849725.1). Lineage (NCBI taxonomy): Eukaryota > Viridiplantae > Streptophyta > Magnoliopsida > Poales > Poaceae > Hordeum > Hordeum vulgare. The sequence goes on from NC_058523.1 coordinate 310,151,821, forward strand.
CCCGTAGTCCAGTTGCCCTGCTTGTTTTCAAATCTCGATCTCTGATCGACGATCCAGACCCGACACAGCACATACATCCCCTTCGTTGTACGACGCTATAGAGATACTATCGGGTACCGAGGGTGACACCTCGCTAAGTACTCCTGATGATATCTCTGTAGTATAGCTAGTCGGTAGTTGTTATCGAGGGTGATTCCTCTTTCACCATTCCCAATGACGCCTCTGTCGTGCAACCCCTCAAGTGTGGGACCCCCGAGGGTGATTCCTCTAAGCCAACCTTGACGGGTACATCGTTCGGAATCTAACGAGGGTGATACCTCGGATTCCTCCCGATGTTACAACCACACAGTTACTCGACCATGTTACTGGGATCTTTGGTGATTAGTTGTAAGACGGGTGGATTCCCGTGAGACTGTGTTGTTGGCCTAATTAAAATCTTAATGGATTTGGGTATTTGATCTCGGTTAGTCGGAGACCTTTTCGCACTAACCGGCTGCGCGGGAAGAATTATGGGTACTCGGCGTCGCGGTATCAGCCGAAGCTTTTCAGATGTCAGCAATCATAGTGGCGTGCGCCCGAGTGGTCCCGAGATGCATTGCGCTTGTGATTAAGGGATGCTAGGACTAACGTCGGCCGCCCTCGCATCGTGCAGGAGCGCGGAGGGGAACTGAGCCCATGAATCCTTTGCACTTAGGATTTCTACCGGCGGGCTGACCTCTCTGATTAGTCTTAGGTGGGGCTGCGACGTGTCAATATTCCGAGGCCGGGCAGGACCCAGAACAGTATGTCCGGCCAGAGTGTTATCGAGCATGATGGGACATGTGGTGCACCCCTAAAGGGATAAAAATTAACTATTCGAATAGCCGTGTCCACGGTTACAGGACGACTTGGAGTTGTGCCCTGATCTTATACAACTACAATTGTTACTTAACTGGAATTTGTTGCCTCGGGATTGCTTCCTCGCAGGGAGTCGAGGGAGGATCTCTGGGCGTGACCTCACTTTAATATTGCTGCAACAATATGACTATTAATGTTTACCCCTTGTTCTACTCTCGTCTATTGCTGCAAGACCCTGAAGATGCTAGTCTTCGATAGGACTAGGCCTTCTCTCTTTATTCTCGCATTGCTGCAGTCAGTCCACATATAACCCCCCCCCCTTCTTTGATACTGATGCATACTTAGAATAGATCTGATGTAAGACTTGCGAGTACTTTGGATGAGTACTGACCGCTGCTTTGCTCCCCCCTGTTGTCCCCTCGATCCGTGCTGCGACCAGATGATGGAGCCCAGGAGTGGAGTTTCCTGCCGCCGCCTGCCGCCCTGTGGTGTCATCTTCGTGGAGACCGTCGAAGATAGGAGTAGTTAGGAAGTTCCCAGGCAGGAGGCCTCGCCTCATTCGATCGCGTTTCTTTTGTGCTAGCCTTCTCTAAGTCACCCCATGTTTTATGTATGTGCTCCGATATTTGTTGCTTCCGTTGACTCGTGTGTTTATTGAGCTTCTGTATTCTAGCCCTCGAGGCCCCTGGCTTGTAATATGAAGCTTGTATTATTTGTATTTGTGGCTAGAGTTGTGTTGTGATATCTTCCAGTGAGTCCTTGGGTTTGATCGTACGCATTTGCATGTATGTTTAGCATACGATTAAACCGAGGGCGTCACACAAGCGTTATCGTTTAACGCCCTTAGCTAGGCATATAAGGCGATAGAATCAAGTATCATCGTCTTTGGTGCTCAAACCATAAGTAGGGTGAACACTCAACATTTTAAGATCTTCATTTCTCTTACCAGATGGTTCACCACTGTTTTTAGGAACAAAAATAAACTTGGTGACCTTATTGTGGGCAAAATTTAGAGTGTTCTGAACAGCGGGAAAAGGGGAACCCAAGTTGGCTATGACATCCTCTAGTTTGCCAATTCTAGCGAAATCATGACCTAGTTTTTCGTTAACTGTGGGTTCCCTCTCCTTTAGTTTTTTCAAAGTCATTCCCACCTTGGAGCCATACTGAGTGATTTGATTGTGGATCTTTTTAATCAAATTTTCAATGAGTTCAATCGTAGCAACTTTATTTTCAATGATATCCAGCCTACACATCACATGTTCCAAAGTTAAGGTAGTTCCATTAACCATGAGTGGCGGTGAGCCTACCAATTTATTAAGGCACCGTAAGAATCAACGGTATGGCTACCCAAGAAATTTCCACCTACGATTGTGTCAAGGACATACCTATTCCAAGGGGAAATACTGTCGGGACCCCGATCCTAAGCCATAGGAATCTAGCCTGTAACACATCGCATCCCTTTGCGGTCTCACGCACGGTTAACTCCTCGGCTGCAACCTTACCTTAGCCGGGACCGTTTGCGTCTTTTGACTCACGTATGCAACAGTGTCACTAGCATTCCCATGTCAAAGAACCCGGATCGACATGTCTAGTCATAAACCAAAGTGGCAGTACCGCACAAGGACAGGCATACATGACCCAACAAAGCAAGTGTCGGTCATCAGCGAATGTAGACGAGTCGTAGCAAGCTACAAGGACTCCATTACATCACGTGACATTTCCCCAAAGAGGACAGACACAACAGCTAAGAAGGACACATGCCGGTCAACCAATGTGTCCGGAGCAGTAGCGAACTACCAAGGCTCATTGGATCACAAAGGGGCATTTCCTCGTAAGGAGTGCTACGAAAGTTCACGACTAGGTAATCGAACCCCATACATATCAAGCATGACACACGTACGCATGGCATACCAATATGTATAGATACATCGATGGCATCACAACATAACCATAAACATACAAGCTTTATTTAAGAGGCTCGGAAGAGCCACACACATAATATTACACATTAAGGGTCTCACGACCCATAATAGCAGTCATTCAATTACAAGCCAGCGGAAGAGTTTAAACTGTCTGAGTACAGACAGGACAACAAGAAGGCACATGGCCTGACTATACTACAGATCCAACGTAGGGCCAAATCGTAGCTGGGACACCAGCTACTCGTCGTCGTCGATGTCTACGAAGAACCCTCCATTAGGGTCATTAGCAACCTCTACAACATTTATTAAACAAACATGAGTACGAAGGTACTCAGCAAGACTTTAGGATAACTAACTACTCATGCAAGGTATCAAAAGGTATTGTGGGGTTTCATGCGGAAAGCCAGCATTTGACTCGTGGCTAGACAACTTGCATTTTTAAATAATTTTGACAACTTGTTTTCTCGCACACGAGTCCATTAACACCACAACAATACACTATCGTGGAATCATTCCGTCTCCCTACGGAAATGTCGTCCACGACACTCACGCTTATCTTGGCAATTTTATGAGTAGCCATTGAAGTTATCTATGAACAACATATGTCTCCAAGTAGTCCATATCCGCGGACGCGGCTATTCGAATAGATCATAACCCTGCAGGGGTTTACTTCGTCACACATGCTCTCACCACTTATCGCCATGTGCACGTCATGCACCTCGGCAACCTTCAAGCGGAAGCCCAGCGAGGGAGTCGGCCACGACCGTTAACCACACTAGTACCTAGTCCAGGTTTATCGCCTATCTGAGAGTAACCCATACGGAAGTCCGGCCGAGGTTTCCGCCACGGCCTCAAACGATGTGCGCAGGGTTCCCAAGCCCACCATCCGGGTGCCACTTGGTACACCGTGCCACTGCCTACCGCATCATGGTCCACCTCTCAGGTCAGCACCATGCACGGCCTCCAGCATTACTATAAACACCAGAAACTACTTGCAACTCCTGGACCGAGTACTACGCGATTAATAGGCCGAGCGGGGTCATATTTCAGGGCCCAGCATGTGGTAGTATCTAGTCTTGGATTACATACACGGAACTCAGTTCCTAAGGACGGTTCCAATGAAACAACCCGCCATGTACTCCTACACAGCCTTTCACCAGTACCTTTACCGAATCAAGTTCAACACACAACCTTTGCTCACCGAACACATTCCACAATTCTGTTCATCTCCCAGATGACAGACCATACACAACTCTAAGCATAGCATGCATAGCAGGATAAGGCATATCATAGCTCAGACAACTACCAAGTATGCTAGGTTGCAAGGTTCGGCTATTTACTGTGACAAGGTTAGGTCATGCAAAGGAAGTGGGTTCAACTATCGTGGCAAAAGCAGTTGAAGCATTTGATCTTAATGCAATAAATAGGTCAGGAGCAAGAATATGGGATTTATCGGGATGATCAAAAGGGTTGCTTGCCTTGTTGCTCAGAGGAGGAACGATATCCGTCAGACGGATATTCGGTGGAATCCGGGGGTGCGGAGCCTACCAAAATAAATGGCAACATTCAATAACAATCATATGCAATCAAAATGATGCATGAGCATGGCATGAGAATGCAAGGTGATAAGTTATTATAATCAACATGTATTAGGTTTAGAGTTGATTTGAATCACATTCGAATATCAATTCAAACGGGGTATTCTCGGATACCGTTTTAATTGATTCGACCTGATGCTCAGATCAACTTGATGTTAGCATGCATGAAATGTCATGTTACGGTACTGATTTTTAGTTAGGACAGTGTGTGATCATGGAATTCATAATGAAATTTGAATATTTTCCAAATTCCATTTAAAAGTAATTATAAGAATTGAGTTATTCCTTATTCTACATGTTAGGGTTCTGTAACTTTTTCAAACATGGTTGAAAATAGCATAATCCGAATCCTTGAATTTTTCTGATACTTTTTCATATATAAATTATTTTCATTGGAGTTAAAGATTAATTTCTATGATTTTTACAAGTTTTAGCAATTTCCTGGAATTATTTCTATACTGGAAAATGCTTTTATTGCATCAGCATGACATTAGCAGGTCCATCTGGCCGTTGAAAGTCAAACCTGACCAGTGGGACCCACTGGTCAGTCTCTCTGGTCAATTTTAGATTAAGTTTAAACTTAATTAACTGATTAACCATGCTGGACCCACATGTCAGTGACTGATTAACTTATTTGATTTATTTTCATTAGTTTTAAACGTGCCAGAGGCTGGCCCCACGAGTCAGTGGCTCGGGCCAGCCGAGATCCACCGGCGGCGAGGTCGTCCTCGCCGGCGGGGAGCCTCCGGTGACCACCAGCACGGCGGAGGGGCTCGGAAACGGCGCACAGGGGGCCAAATGCTGCGCGGAGAGCACCAGAAGAACTGCACATCTCCCGCAGCTCCATTTCTGCACTTAGCCGGGGCTGATCTGGCCGGAGATGACGCCGGCGACGAGCTTGGCGGTGGCCAAGGCTCGGGCGTCATCGGGATCTTTGATTCAGAGGGAACTACTCTCGGTTCTTAGCTCCTACAGCATCTACGCGTCGACCTGAAGCTGCTGGTGCCCTCGGAAGGACGAGCTGATCATCGGAGGGCTACCGGCGACGAGCCGCAGCGGCGGTCCTCGTCGGGCTCCGGTGAAACTAGAGCTAGAGGAGGCGCTCCAGCATTTAAAATTTGAAACCAGTGGCTTTTGCACTAAAATAAAATGCTTAAAGTGTCAAGAAAATAGTTTTCTCCAATGCTCATTTACTTTCATGATTTATCAGAAAGTTTGAACATTTCTTGAGGCCATTTTGGGTTCATTGATTTTAACTAGTTTGAGATTTTCTTTACTTGAAGTAGTGGCTAGGGTTTTGAGTTTTTCCTTTGCCACTTTATTGATCTTGCTGGAAAATCTTAGATGCAAATGCAAAGAAGACATGAGCACAAGACTAACATGCTTAAGGGTTAGGGATGTGACAACTCACCCCCACTCAAAAGAATCTCGTCCCGAGATTTAGAAGTCGTCGGGAATAACGCAGGATAGTCAAGTCGGAGACGATCCTCTCTTTCCCAAGTTGCCTCCTTTTCAGAATGGTTTGACCATTGAACTTTAAGAAACTTGAGGTTTCGACGTCGAGTGGTACGCTCAGCTTGATCAAAAATACGCACGGGGTATTCTCGGTATGAAAGGTTATCTTGGAGATCAAGTATTTCGTGGTCCACTTCACGGATAGGATCCGAAAAGCAACGCCTGAGTTGCGAGACGTGGAATACATCATGAACCTTGGAAAGATGCGGAGGAAGTTCCAACTGGTAGGCAACTTCTCCTCGTTTGGCAAGAATGCGAAAAGGACCAATGTAACGAGGAGCCAATTTGCCCTTGATACCGAAACGATGGGTACCCTTCAAAGGTGTAACCCGAAGGTAAGCCTTCTCGTCAACTTCAAAGGTCACAGCCTTATGATGACGATCATATTGGCTCTTTTGACGAGACTGGGCTGTTTTCAACTTTTCACGAATAATGCGAACCTGCTCTTCTGCATCCTGGATCATATCCGGGCCAAAGAGTTGCCTCTCTCCGGTTTCTGACCAATTTAGAGGTGTTCGACATCTTCGTCCATAGAGAACTTCAAAAGGGGCTTTGCCCAAGCTTGATTGGTAACTATTGTTATAAGCGAATTCAGCGAATGGAAGGCACTTCTCCCAATTCATACCGAACGAAATAACACAAGCTCGGAGCATATCTTCTAGGATTTGATTCACTCTTTCTACTTGACCACTTGATTGGGGATGGAAAGCAGTGCTAAAAGATAGGTGAGTCCCCGTGGCATTCTGAAAACTTTCCCAGAAGCGAGAAGTAAAGATACTTCCACGGTCTGAGTTAATTTCCAGGGGAACACCATGAAGAGACACTATTCGAGAGATATATAACTCTGCTAGCTGGCTAGCTGTTATACTCTCACGAACAGGGAGAAAATGAGCCACTTTGGAAAGACGGTCAATGACCACAAAAATAGCATTATTCCCTTTCTTGGTCTTGGGAAATCCGGTAACGAAATCCATGCTAACTTTATCCCATTTCCATTTAGGAATAGCTGGAGGTTGAAGGGTGCCAGCAGGCCTTTGATGTTCTGCCTTAACTCGACGACAAACGTCGCAGTTAGCCACGAACTCGGCAATTTCTCTCTTCATCCTAGTCCACCAGAACCTCTGTCGTAGGTCCTGATACATCTTAGTACTACCGGGATGAATGGTGAGAGGAGAATCATGAGCCTCCTTAAGGATTAACTGCCTTAGATGTGGGTTCTTAGGAACCACTAGACGATTCTGGAAGAACAGAACACCTTGATCATTCATGGAAAAATCCTTAGCGTTTCCGCTAAAAATATTCTCCTTGATCCGTGAGATACCCTTGTCACGCTTTTGGCCAGCTATAATTTGATCCTTAAGAGTAGGCTTCGCCACCAGGGTAGAAAGGAATCCTTGAGGAACAATATGAAGATTCGACTTCCGAAAGTCCTCATGGAGATGTGGTTGACCTTGTTGTAGCATCAAATTGTTACAATAAAATTTACGACTTAGCGCATCGGCCATAACATTGGCCTTCCTCGGGGTGTAAGTTATCCCTAAGTCGCAATCCGAGATCAACTCAACCCACCGTCTTTGCTTGAGATTCAAATCCGGCTGGGTGAAGATATATTTCAGAATTTGGTGATCAGTGAATATTTCGCAACGATTACCCAGAAGGTAATGTCGCATGGTTTTTAGTGCATGGACCACAGCTGCAAGCTCAAGGTCATGTGTGGGATAATTATCCTCATGTGGACGCAACTGTCGAGATGCGTATGCGATCACATGACGATCTTGCATGAGAATGCAACCTAATCCTTGTCGCGAGGCGTCGCAATAGATAACAAAGTCCTTAGAAAAATCTGGTGGTAGCAACACAGGTGCGGAAGTCAGGCGTCTTTTCAGTTCCTGAAAACTATGCTCACACTGTGGTGTCCACTCGAACTTTTTATCTTTCTTGAGGAGTTCAGTTAGAGGCTCTGCAACCTTGGAGAAATTCTCGACAAAGCGGCGACAATAACTCGCTAGACCAAGAAAACTCCTAACTTTCTTAACCGATTCAGGTTGAGTCCAATCAAGGACAGCTTGAACTCTCTCGGGATTGACAGCAATACCCTTACCAGAGATTACGTGGCCTAGATAGGTCACTTCTGGTAACCAGAATTCACATTTTGAAAATTTGGCATAAAGGCGATGCTCTCGAAGTTTCATCAATACCAGCCTTAGATGCTCGGCATGTTCTTGTTCATTCTTCGAGTAGATGAGAATATCATCGAGGTATACCACGACGAATTTATCCAAATACTCCATGAAGATTGAATTCATCAGCCGAGAGAAGGTGGTTGGGGCATTGGTTAAACCGAAGGACATAACGGTGTACTCATAGTGGCCATAACGAGTAACAAAAGCCGTTTTTGGAATGTCCCCGTTCTTAATCTTGATTTGATGGTATCCCAACCTCAAATCCATTTTGGAGAAGACTGAGGATCCAGCGAGCTGATCGTACAGGTCGTTGATCCTAGGGAGCGGATACTTGTTCTTTATGGTGACCAGATTAACTGGTCGGTAATCTACAACCATCCGATCCGTTCCGTCTTTCTTCTTGACGAAGAGGACAGGACAAGCCCAAGGAGAAGAGCTAGGACGAATGAATCCTTTGTTCAAAGCCTCATCTAATTGCTTCTTAAGTTCGGCTAGCTCCAGGGGTGCCATCTTATATGGTCTTCTGGCTATTGGGACAGTTCCCGGAACAAGATCTATTACAAACTCTACATCTCTGTCAGGTGGAATTCCTGGCAGTTCCTGTGGAAAAACATCCGGGAAGTCACGGACTACCGGAATGTCTTCAAGTTCCGGAAGAGGGTTGGCATTTAGGGAATAGAGTTGGCATTTGGCAACTCGAGTAGAGACATTTACTATCTCACCCGAGGGATGGGTAAGCTGGACATTTCTAGAATGAGTATCAATCTTGGCATAGTGAGCTGACATCCAGTCCATGCCCAAGATGATATTAATATCCGAAGATTTCAAGGCTATCAATGAGGCTAGAAAAACTAGCCTGTCTACTAGAATCTCATTGTCATAGGTTATCCTAGAGGTTTGCCATTTACTACCAGGGGTTTGGACAACCAATGGGATTGGCATATCACAAAAAGACATGTTATGCAACTGTGCATAACTTTCTGAAATGAAGGAATGAGAAGACCCAGTGTCAAAGAGAACGGACGCTGGGTGATGATTAACAAGAAGCGTACCCAGCATGACGTCGGGATCCTCTGCAGCTTCTTCTGCTGACACATAGTTCACACGGCCACGTGCAGGAGTTGGTTTCACATAATAAGCTTTGCCCGACTTGGCTTGCCCGACGGACTTTCCGGGTTGCTTGGCACCCACATTCTGAGGACACTCACGGGAATAGTGCCCTGGTTCTCCACATTTGTAGCATATCACCTGGTTGGCACGTGGTGCAACATTGCTAGCTGGACCACCACCAGTCCATGCCCAAGATGATATTAATATCCGAAGATTTCAAGGCTATCAATGAGGCTAGAAAAACTAGCCTGTCTACTAGAATCTCATTGTCATAGGTTATCCTAGAGGTTTGCCATTTACTACCAGGGGTTTGGACAACCAATGGGATTGGGATATCACAAAAAGACATGTTATGCAACTGTGCATAACTTTCTGAAATGAAGGAATGAGAAGACCCAGTGTCAAAGAGAAAGGACGCTGGGTGATGATTAACAAGAAGCGTACCCAGCATGACGTCGGGATCCTCTGCAGCTTCTTCTGCTGACACATAGTTCACACGGCCACATGCAGGAGTTGGTTTCACATAATAAGCTTTGCCCGACTTGGCTTGCCCGACGGACATTCCGGGTTGCTTGGCACCCACATTCTGAGGACACTCACGGGAATAGTGCCCTGGTTCTCCACATTTGTAGCATATCACCTGGTTGGCACGTGGTGCAACATTGCTAGCTGGACCACCATAAGCTTTTGCTAGAGGGTTGGCCTGATTCGTCTGAGGCGCCACGTAGGATGGCCTCGGAGTGTATCTTGGTGGCAGAGAGCTGTTTGGAACCCACAGCCTGCGTTTTGGAAACGCGGAACCAGAAGTCGAGCCAAAGTCACGGGAATGCTTCCTTGTGGCTTCGAAGTCAGTATGACCAGTCTCGGCACTGATCGCTTTGTTGACTAGGGCTTGAAAACTTGTACACTCATGGAGGCGCAGATCACGACGGAGCTCAGGGCTCAGACCCTTACGAAACCTTGCTTGCTTCTTGGCGTCAGTAGACACCTCCTCTGTTGCATAGCGGGCGAGGTTACCGAACTCGCGGCTATAGGCATCCACAGACAACTTGCCCTGAGTGAAGGCACAGAACTCCTCTCTCTTTCTGTCGATCAGGCCCTCTGGAATATGGTGCCGACGAAAAGCTGCACCAAAGTCTTCCCATGTGGCCACTGGTTCAGCGGGACGCATACCTTCAAAATTCTCCCACCACAGATTGGCGGGTCCTTCCAGGAAATACGCCGCAAAGGTCACCTTGTCGGCCTCAGACACATTCGCAGAGCGAATCTTGCGTGAGATGCTGCACAGCCAGTCATCAGCGTCGAGGGCATCGACGGAATGATGAAACTTTGGAGGATTCGGCTTCACAAAGTCATTGAGGGACACTGCAGCATTCCTAGGCTGTCGAGCCGTATTCTGCTCAATACGCTCTAGCAGTCGATTGGTCTCCCTTTTATTTCTCTCTGCCTCAAGCATCACTTCCACCAGAGAAGGTGGGTGAGGCAGGTCTTCCTGCGACGCTTGACTACCCTCACCTTGCTCATGAGCAGGGACACGGTTCAACCTAGTGAACACCATCCTGACAAACAAACTCATAGCTTAGACCAATATCATATCAATACTAACTATGGATTAAGAATGTACTGAACACACGGAATGCGGAAATGAATATCCGAACAGCATGGTAACAAGCAACTGCTATATATACACCAAGGTTCATACACACCCTTACATAGTTCAGTACACCCTTAACCGAAGAGCAAACTACTGAAATTGTGAAACTACTCATCAGAGGCTTACAAGCTGCCTATACATTATTTATCTAGGCCTCCGGAATTCATTTCACATTACATACATACTTCACAAGTCACGCAGGACTGTGAACGTACGGCTACTACCATACTATCCTTCCGATCACAGCTCAGGCATCCGCATAGAACATCTCATAGAGATTACCTCCATGGCCTGGAAGCTCAACCTGCGGATCAGGAAACACTCTAGCCTGAGATCCCTGGGATCCATAAGGACACGGATGTGGCCTTGGTCCCCTGACTGGTGGTAAGAGGGGTCCCCGAAGAGGTGTGACTCCTCCTATAGGTGGCCAGTCAACGTGGGCCGGAAGATGGGTCCTAATAGGGTTCAGCATCTCCATCTCTCCATACCCTGTCTGGACTACCAGTGCCAACTGCGTCAAAGCTGTCCATAGACGGGCACGGGTAGCATAAAGCTCCATGCGGAGAGCACGAGCATCCTTGTCTCTGTTCTCTAGCATCTCAACACTGGACTGCAGTAGTGGATCCTCCATAGAAGAATCAAAATAGACTCCACTGAGGTATCCCTCTTCACCAGGCTGAGAGGCCGGAACATAGCTCAGACAACTACCAGGTATGCTAGGTTGCAAGGTTCGGCTATTTACTGTGACAAGGTTAGGTCATGCAAAGGAAGTGGGTTCAACTATCGTGGCAAAAGCAGTTGAAGCATCTGATCTTAATACAATAAATAGGTGCAGGAGCAAGAACATGGGATTTATCGGGATCATCAAAAGGGTTGCTTGCCTTGTTTCTCAGAGGAGGAACGATATCCGTCAAACGGATATTCGGTGGAATCCGGGGGTGCGGAGCCTACCGAAATAAATGGCAACATTCAATAACAATCATATGCAATCAGAATGATGCATGAGCATGGCATGAGAATGCAAGGTGATAAGTTATTATAATCAACATGTATTAGGTTTAGAGTTGATTTGAATCACATTCGAATATCAATTCAAACGGGGTATTCTCGGATACCGCTTTAATTGATTCGACCTGATGCTCAGATCAACTTGATGTTAGCATGCATGAAATGTCATGTTATGGTACTTATTTGTAGTTAGGACAGTGTGTGATCATGGCATTCATAATGAAATTTGAATATTTTCCAAATTCCATTTAAAAGTAATTGTAAGAATTGAGTTATTCCTTATTCTACATGTTAGGGTTCTGTAACTTTTTCAAACATGGTTGAAAATAGCAAAATCCGAATCCTTGAATTTTTCTGATACTTTTTCATATATAAATTATTTTCATTGGAGTTACAGATTAATTTCTATGCTTTTTACAAGTTTTAGCAATTTCCTGGAATTATTTCTATACTGGAAAATGCTTTTATTGCATCAGCATGACATCAGCAGGTCCATCTGGCCGTTGAAAGTCAAACCTGACCAGTGGGACCCACCGGTCAGTCTCTCTGGTCAATTTTAGATTAAGTTTAAACTTAATTAACTGATTAACCTTGCTGGACCCACATGTCAGTAATGATTAACTTATTTGATTTATTTTTATTAGTTTTAAACTTGCCAGAGGGTGGCCCCACCAGTCAGTGGCTCAGGCCAGCCGAGATCCACCGGCGGCGAGGTCGTCCTCGCCGGTGGGGAGCCTCCGGCGACCACCAGCACGGCGGAGGGGCTTGGAAACGGCGCACAGGGGGCCAAATGCTGCGCGGAGAGCACCAGAAGAACTGCACATCTCCCGCAGCTCCATTTCTGCACTTAGCCGGGGCTGATCTGGCCGGAGATGACGCCGGCGACGAGCTTGGCGGCGGCCAAGGCTCGGGCGTCATCGGGGTCTTTGATTCAGAGGGAACTACGCTCGGTTCTTAGCTCCTACAGCATCTACGCGTCGACCTAAAGCGGCTGGTGCCCTCGGAAGGACGAGCTGATCATCGGAGGGCTACCGGCGACGAGCGGCGGCGGCAGTCCTCGTCGGGCTCCGGTGAAATTAGAGCTAGAGGAGGGGATCGACGGGGAAAACTTAGGGGAAATGACCGCATGCTCACGGGGAGTGCAGAGCAGGGCTTAGACGGCTCGGGGAAGGCCTGGGGGCGACGAATCGACGGGAGGGGTCCGGCGGCCGGAGGTGGAAGATGATGGCGCCGCGGGCGTTGCAGGGCTCGGGGTGGCTTCGGCTTCTGCAGGGAGGACCAGACCTATGAGGCAGATCTAATGGCGTGCTCTGAGAGGGGATCCTATGGCTAGGGGCACGGGCAGCTCGAGCTTTGCTCGGCTCCAATGGCGGCAGCAGGGAGGAGGAAGAGATCCGGGAGGAGGGAGAGAGCCGACACTGGGAATGGATAGGTGAGGCCTCGGGGAGCTTATCCCTGGCCTTGCCAGCACGAGGCGGCGGCCAGGCAGGCGCACAGGTGTGTGGCCGCGCCGGAGGAGGCGGCGGCCACCTCCTGCTCCTACTGGCGCGAGGGAGACGAGAGGAGCTGGGATGGGCCGGGCTAGGCTTAGGCGACAGGTAAGAGTTTCCCATTTTTTTTCTATTTTTTTTTCTGTTTTAGCTTCTTCAATATTTTGCTATTTATTTCAGCTCCAAAACAAAATGCAAAAACTATTTTAAACACACCTGAATATTTGTTATAATATTCCCAACCATTTCCAAAGTTTTCAACATTTTTGAAAATTTATAGTTTCTGATTTCAAATTTAAAATTTGAAACTAGTGGCTTTTGCATTAACATAAAATGCTTAAAGTGTCAAGAAAATAGTTTTCTCCAATGCTCATTTACTTTCATGATTTATCAGAAAGTTTGAACATTTCTTGAGGCCATTTTGGGTTCATTGATTTTAACTAGTTTGAGATTTTCTTTATTTGAAGTAGTGGCTAGGGTTTTGAGTTTTTCCTTTGCCACTTTATTGATCTTGTTGGAAAATCTTAGATGCAAATGCAAAGAAGACATGAGCACAAGACTAACTTGCTTAAGGGTTAGGGATGTGACAAATACCCACATAAAAGTTGCGAAGCAGAACCATAGTTGATTGCTTACGAGTAGATCTATTCTGAGCATTGCAAATCCTATACCAAACATACTTTAAGTTTTCTCCCTCATTCAGTTTGAAATTAAGAACTTCGCTCTCGGGAGTATCGTTCAAAGCGATAGGACTAGCCATAAGGATAGGTAGACTATCCCGCACAACCAAACAGAAAGCAAGTGAAAGAAAAGGACGAACGAAAAAGGCAAATATTTTTGTAATTTTTTGTTTTTCAGAAGTGGGGGAGAGGAAAACGAGAGGCAAAAGCCAAAAAAAGTAAATGCAAGACATGAGTTTGCGATAGTTACTTGAATAGTCCCCGGTGTCAGAAATTGACACGTTGAAGGGAGACTATTCTTGACTTGATACTCCCCGGCAACGGCACCAGAAATTCTTCTTGCTACCTCTTGAGCTTGCGTTGGTTTTTCCCTTGAAGAGGAAAGGGTGATGCAGCACAGTAGCAGTAAGTATTTCCCTTAGTTTGAGAACCAAGGTATCAATCCAGTAGGAGTATCAAGACAAGTCACCAATGTACCTGCGCAAAAACAAACAAACTTGCACCCAACGCTATAATGGGGTTGTCAATCCCTGCACGATTAATTGCAAGGTGAGATCTGAAGGTGGAAAGTGCAACAAAGTAAAAGTGTAAAGATGGAAATATGATGTGAAGTAGACCCGGGGGCCATAGTGTTCACTAGAGGCTTCTCTCATGATAGCAAGTATTATGGTGGGTGAACGAATTAGTGTCGAGCAATTGATAGAACCGCCCAAAGTCATGATGATATCTAAGGCAATTATCATACATATAGGCATCACGTCTGAGACAAGTAGACCGATATTGTCTGCATCTACTACTATTACTCCACACATCGATCACTATCCAGCATGCATCTAGTGTATTTAGTTCATAACAAACAGAGTAACGCCTTAAGCAAGATGACATGATGTAGAGGGATAAATTCATGCAATAGATATAAACCCATCTTTTTACCCTTGATGGCAACAACACGATGTGTGCCTCGCTACCCCTTCTGTCACTGGGTGAGGACACCGCACAATATGAACCCAAAACCAAGCACTTCTCCCATTGTAAGAATTATAGATCAAGTTGGCCAAACGAAACCCACAACTCGAAGAGAATTACAAGGATACGAAATCATGCATATAAGACATTAGAGGAAACTCAAATAATATTCATAGATAATCTGATCATAAATCCAGAATTCGTCGGATCTTGATAAACACACCGCAAAAAAAGATTACATCGGATAGATCTCCTTGAAGATCATGCAGAACTTCGTATTGAAGATCCAAGAGAGAGAAGAAGCCATCTAGCTACTAGCTATGGACCCGAAGGTCTGTGGTGAACTACTCACGCATCATCGGAGAGGCAATGGTGTTGATGAAGAAGCCCTCCGTGTCTGAATCCTCCCTCCGACAGGGCACCAGAACGGTCCCCAGATGGGATCTTGCGGAGACAGAAGCTTGCGGCGGCAGAAAAGTATTTTCGTGGCTCTCTCTGGTAGTTTTGGATTTTTAGAGAATTTATAGGTGGAAGAAGTAGGGCAAAGGAGCCACGTGGGGCCCAGAAGCCTTGTAGGCGCCCCCCAGGCCGCGGCTAGGGGGCTTGTGACCTCCCCCGGGGTCCTTTGCCTTGGTTCTCAAGTTCCCTGCGTATCTTCTGTTACGGAAAAAATCATTCCGGAGATTTTATTCCGTTTGGACTCCATTTAATATTCTTCTCTAAAAAGGGTCAAAAACACGGAAAAAACAGGAACTGGCACTTGGCACTAAGTTAATAGGTTAGTCCCAAAAAAATATAAAATAGCATATTCATGCATGCAAAACATCCAAAGTTGACAAGATAATAGCATGGAACCATCAAAAATTATAGATATGTTGGAGACGTATCAACATACGACGGGTGTAAGCTAGATTTACACACGCAAAACACTTAGGTTGACTCGACGAGCCTAGCATGTATAGACATGGCCTCGGAATACGAGAGACCAAAAGGTCAAACATGAGTCGTATGGATGATATGACCGGCATGGAGATGCTCACCATTGATGACTACTTCGCTCACGTGATGATCGGACACGGGCTAGTCGACATGGATCATGTATCACTTAGATGACTGGAGGGATGTCAATTTAAGTGGGAGTTCATAATATAATTTGATTAGATGAACTTAATTATCATGAACTTATTCTACAAATGTCTCTAAAAATATTGTAGATCCAATGGCCAACACACATGTCCCACTGAACTTCAACACGTTCCTAGAGAAAACCAAGTTGAAAGATGATGGAAGCAACTATGCGGACTGGGTATGTAACTTGAGGCTCATCCTCGTAGCTTCCAAGAAGGCATATGTCCTTGATGCGCCGCTAGGTGACCCTCCCATTCCCGCGGCAGCCCAAGACGTTATGAATGTCTAGCAGTCGCCTAGTGATGACTACTCTCTGGTTCAGTGTGGCATGCTTTACAGTTTAGAATCGGGGCTTCAAAGGTGTTGTGAGCAACATGGAGCATATGAGATGTTCGAAGAGCTGAAACTGGTTTTCCAAGCTCATGCCCGGGTCGAGAGATATGAGGTCTCCGACAAGTTCTTAAGCTATAAGATGGGGGAAAATAGTTTTGTTAGTGAACACATACTCAAAATAGTTCTTTTAGTGAACACATACTCAGAATGTCTCAGCTCGGAGTTGAACTTCTGGATGACGCAGTTATTGACAGAACCCTCCAGTTGCTTCCACCTAGCTATAAGGGCTTTGTGATGAACTACAACATGCAAGGGATGAAGAAGACCATTCCCGAGTTGTATTCAATGTTGAAATGTGCGGAGGTGGAAATCAAGAAAGAACATCAAGTGTTGATGGTGAATAAGACCACGAGTTTCAAGAAAGGCAAGAGTAAAAGGAACTTCAAGAAGGACGGCAAAGCAATTGCCGCGCCCGGTAAACCAGTTGTCGGGAAGAAGCCATAGAAAAGACCCAAGCCTGAGACTGAGTGCTATTATTGCAAGGGAACCGGTCACTGGAAGCGGAACTGTCCCAAATACTTAGCAAATAAGAAGGTCGGCAACATCAAAGGTATATATGATATACATGTTATTGATGTGAACCTTACCAGCGCTCGTAGTAGCTCCTGAGTATTTGATACCAGTGATGTTGCCCACATTTGCAACTCAAAACAAGAACTACAGATTAAGTGGAGACTCGCAAAGGACGAGGTGACGATGCACGTCGAGAATGGTTCCAAGGTCGATGTGATCGTCGTCGGCACGCTGCCTCTACATCTACCTTCGGGATTAGTTTTAATCCTTAATAATTGTTATTTAGTACTATATTTGAGCATGAACATTGTATCGGGATCTCGCTTGATGCAAGATGGCTACTCATTCAAATCTGAGAATAATGGTTCTTCTATGATATGTTTTATGGTCATACCCCGATGGTCAATGGTTTATTCTTAATGAATCTCGAACGTGATGTTACACATATTCATAGTGTGAGTACCAAAATATGTAAGGTTGATAATGATAGTCCCACATACTGATGGCACTGCCGCCTTGGTCATATCGGTGTCAAGCGCATGAAGAAACTCCATACAGATGGACTTTTGGAGTCTCTTGATTTTGAATCATTTGACACATGTGAACCGTGCCTCATGGGCAAGATGACCAAGACTCCGTTCTCCAGAACAATGGAGCAAGCAACCAACTTGTTGGAAATAATACATACCAATGTATGTGGTCCAATGAGCGTTGAGGCTCGCGGTGGCTATCGTTATGTTCTCACCCTCACTGGTGACTTAAGAAGATATGGGTATGTCTACTCAATGGAACACAAGTCTGAAACATTTGAAAGGTTCAAGGAATTTCAGAGTGAGGTAGAGAATCAACATGACAAGAAAATAAAATTCCTACGATCTGATCGTGGAGGAGAATATTTGAGTCACGAGTTTGGCACGCACTTCAGAAAATGTGGAATTGTTTCACAACTCATGCCGCCTGGCACACCTCAGCGTAATGGTGTGTCTGAACGTCATAATCGCACTTTATTGGATATGGTGCAATCTATGATGTCTCTTACTGATTTACTGCTATCATTTTAGGGATATACATCAAAAACTGCCACGTTTACTTTAAATAGGGCACCGTCTAAATCCGTTGAGACGACACCGTATGAATTTTGGTTTGGCAAGAAACCTAAGTTGTCATTTGTGAAAGTTTGTGGCTGCGATTCTTATGTGAAGAAACTTCAACCTGAGAAGCTGGAACCCAAAGCGAAAAAATGCGTCTACATAGGATACCCTAAGGAAACTGTTGGGTATACCTTCTATCTTAGATCCGAAGGCAAAATCTGTGTTCCCAAGAACGGATCCTTTCTAGAGAAAGAGTTTCTTTCGAAAGAAGTAAGTTGGAGGAAAGTAGAACTTGATGAGGTAATTGTACCGCCTCTTGAACCGGAGAGTAGCGCAGCATAGGAAAATGTTTATGTGGTGCCTGCACCGACTAGAGAAGAAGTTACTGATCATGATCATGAATCTTCGGATCAAGTTGCTACTGAACCTCGAAGGTCCACAAGAACACGTTCCGCACCATAGTGGTACGGCAACCCTGTCATGGAAATCATGTTGTTGGGCAACAGTGAACCTTCGAACTATGAAGAAGCGATGGCGGGCCCGGATTCCAACAAATGGCTTGACGCCATGAAATCCGAGATAGGATCCATGTGAAAGTCCGAGACCGATGTTCCAGAAGATTCCCCTTTATTTCTGTTTCTGTCGTGTGGTTAGTTTTATTTGTTGCATCATCATGTAGTTTGCATCGTCGCATCGTGCATGGCATGATGTCAACTGTGTTTTGTTGGTGTTGCTTGTTGCTCCGTGTTGTTGCTTGTGAGTGCTTGTGAGTGTGGCGTTGTTCGTTGGCGTGACGAGAGTGGGTGCAACAGAGCCGCTTCCAACCGTGTTGCACCGCGGACCTAAAATCCTTCTCTCCTCTCTTGTTTTATTCCGTGGTTTTTTAAAAGATTTCAGTTTTAACCCCCTCTTAAAGGTTCGTCTTCTTTTAAAGAAAATCCTTTTATTATATGTGGGGGCAACCCTTGGGTTTTCCTTTATTTACTCCTTTTGTTTATTTTCAAAACAGATTCTCATTTTTATTTATAAGAGGGTTTTATTTTTATTCTTCAAAAAGTCCCAATCCATTTTTATTTATTGGGGCATGTTTTAAGGAGCCCAAAAGTATTTTATTTTCGTTAAATTATTTTTCTTTTTATGTGTGGTTTTCTGTTTTTAGACCAACTTATTTTTGTTGCGAGGCCTTTTAGCTAACCAGAGCCAGGCCCACCCGAAGCCCACTCCAGCCGGCCAGCTAGGCCTAGCATGCCTGCGCGCTCCTAACCTAGCCCGAGCGACACTTCCCCGCGATTCCCTGCCCCTCGTCCCGACAGCGCTGCTGGTTCACGCAAACAGAGGCGAGCGAGAGCTCCCTCCTCCCTCGATCTGAGAGCCGATGTTGTTCCTTCCCGCGTCGCATCACCTCACGCAGTCCCACAGCCAAGGTCGCACCCTGCCCGAGCCGTAGCCCTCCGCCCGCTCGCCCACTGTGCTGCGCCCCGCCTGCAGCCTTCACTCCTCTCGCACGAACCCCCATGGCCGGCCAAGGCGTCGCGCCTCGCGCCATCCCCAGCATCTCCGAGGATTCTTGGGTCCAGGTTTGTACCTCCCGCCTCTCTTTTCTCTTCCCTACGGCTCTCTCTCCTTCCTCTATCCGTCTCTCTCTCTCACCATGGTTCTCTCTCTCTTCGGTTGGCAGGGAACCCCAGGGCCATGGGCAGGAGCCATCGCTGCCATAGAGCTCCTCCTCTGGCCGGATGTGGTTCCCCGAGGTTGGATCCGCCCATCCCCGCCGCGAGGAGCCGCGCCGGGTCCGGCTGGAGCAAGCACCCCCGCGCCATGGCCGCTTTCTCTGTTCCCCGCTGTGAGTCCCCTGTAGCTTTGGTATGCCTAAATCAGTTGCGGTTCAGATTATTTAGTATCGCCGTTATGTTTCGTCACGAACAGATGTTGTAACAGTGTGGTTAGCTCCACCCTTGTTTAACCACGAGGTTGCGGGTTCGAGTCCCAGCAATCCCAATCTTTTTCCTGCTAATTTATCTTGGCACGCGCTACACCTCTTCCGCAGCTATTGGTTTTCCACAATCATACTTCTAGCCGAGTGGTTAGTGCAGCAGTCTTGCTTGTCGAGTTCGTGGGATCAAATCCCCATCACTGCATTTTTTGTGAGTGTCTTTAGAGTAGCAGGTTAGTGTCTGTTTCAGGTTTAACCGTGGCCTATTTGTTCCCACACTTGAAACTAGGCTAGCTGGTTTGTGTTGTGTATTCCATCCAGGAGGTCTTGGGTGCAATACCCAACACTCCAATTTATGCCATGTTGCTTTTTGTTTTTGCACACACACACACTCAACTCCTCGGGCTTGATACAATTCTAGGCCTATACACTATGTTGTAATTCGGCCATGCATATATTTCCCTACTACGATTTTATTATTTTTGAGGCACGCATCGTTGTATGAGTTGTGCTGTCGTCCGTTTCGTATAGGCCATGTTAGCTGCACGTTGTTTCTCTTTTGTCGTGCCCCGACACATGGGAACCCGGTAACCATGGATCACCCCATCATTCTTGGCATGTCACGCACGCGCCTCCAATTCGTCGGCACCGATATCTCGTTGAGTATCGGGATAGGAACGTTGTCGTGGCATCGTTTCCGTCTTGCCGCCTTGGTTCCCTTTCGCTCGCCGTGGCGATACATGTCTCCTTCTCTTCTTGTCGTGATGTTATGAACTTGCATGCATGACGCATTCATGGCATAAGTTCCTGTGTTGCATGTTTCTTGTATCGTAGCTCCGTTCTATGCTCCACGCGTTACCCGACTAGGATGTCATGTAGGATCATCGCTTCACCCCTTGCCATGTTAACAACGATTTAATATTGTCGTGTAATTAAACGGAAGTGAACTAATAATCAATCGTGGAGTTTCGTCGATATGCAACTCGTTGCATATCGAGCTTCACCTAATGTGGTGTGTTTGCGTGAGGTGAATGCCATGCCATGCCTTGCATTCTGACCTGATCATGCATCATAGTAGGTTGTGCATCATGTTGTGCATCGTGTGGTGAATATCCGTGTTGATGTTTGTTTCCATTTGCTCCGTCTCGATAGAGTTCCACAAGCGTGTCGGAATGTGAGGACCCGCTCGACTTCGTTGGTTCGCCGACTTCTCAGAGTTGTTCTTCTTCCAAGCGGGATCTCAGGCAAGATGACCATTTCCCCAGATACCATTACTATCATTGCCATGCTAGTTTTACCGTTTCTACCGTTTACGTCTCGTTGCCTACCACGTGTTATATTTGAGCCTCTCAACAATGCCATGATAACCTTCAACCTGTTCAACCTAGCAAACCACTGATTGGCTATGTTACTGCTTGCTTACCGTGTTGTTAGCGTTGCTAGTTGCAGGTGTAGTTGCTTCCATGTGATAACATTGGTTCCTTGTCATATCACCATATTAATGCTATTTAATTTAATGCACCTATATACTTGGTAAAAGGTGGAAGGCTCGGGCTTTCTAGCCTGGTGTTTTGTTCCACCTTTGCCCCCTTAGTTTTCGGTTGCCGGTGTTATGTTCCATAATTGAGCGCTCCTAACACGATCGGGGTTGTTATTGGGACCCCCTTGATAATTCGTTTTCGATTAAAGCTGGTCTGGCAAGGCCCAACTTTGGTACTACATTTGCCTAACAACTAATGAACCGCATAGGGAGTAATTAACCCGAGGAAATTTAATCAACCCCCGGGCCAGTGCTCCTCATGAGTGTTGGTCCACCGACCTAGCAGTCGGCGGTGCCACCACGGGGCAACTCGAGGTTTGGTTACCGTGCACTATGCATAGACGGTGTGTCCTAGGAACGAGATACGCGGCTCCTATCAGGATCGTCGACACACCGGGTGGCCTTGCTGGATTAGTTTTACCTTTGACGAAATATCTTGTGCATCGGGATTCCGGTGATGCTTTGGGTAATCTCATAGTTGAGGTTTTCCACTTGGGAATCCGACGAGATCACGAGCTTCGTGATTGAGGATTTCTATGCGGCTTGTGGTAATTTATGGTGGACTAGTTGGAGCACCCCTGCAGGGTTAAATCTTTTCGGAAAGCCGTTCCCGCGGTTATGTGGCAACGTCGAAACTTTGTTTAACACTGGTTCTAGATAACTTGAAGTTAACTTAATTAAAATATGCCAACTGTGTGCGTAACCGTGACTGTCTCTTTCGTGAGTTCCTTCTCCGATCAGGGACACGGTGGGATTATGTCTGACGTAGGTAGGTGTTCAGGATCATTCATTTGATCATCAGTAGTTCACGTCCGTTATGCGTAGATCTTCCCCCTCTTACTTCTTGTCCTCGTAGTTTAGCCACCAAATATATGCTTAGCCGCTGCTGCAACCTCACCACTTAACCTTACCTCACCCATTAAGCTTTGCTAGTCTTGATACCATTGGAAATGAGATTGCTGAGTCCCCCGTGGCTCACAGATTACTACAACACCAGTTGGAGGTACAGGTAAAGGTTATTTGACGCGAGCGCGTTGATTGTTCATTTGGAGTTGCTTCTTCTTCTTCTTCTTCTTCTTCATCGATCTAGGATGGGTTCCAGGCCGGCAGCCTGGGATAGCAAGGCTGGACGTCGTTCTTATTTTCTCGTTTGTTTTCGTCCATAGTCGGACCCTGCTCTCATTCATGATGTTGATGTATTGTACTGATGTGACTCTGATGTAGCTTGTGGAGAGTGTAAGCCAATTCTATTATATATCTCTTCTTTTCAGTACATGTACTTGTAACGATATCCATTCTTGCGACACGACGAGATGCTATTCTATCCCTGACGAGGCCCTCGTGCCAAATTGAGGATAGGGTCGCATCTTGGGCGTGACAGTCCATGTATGAGAACAAAGTATCGACTTTTGTGGACTTGCCCGATGATCGGCGAGCCATAGAAAATAAATGGATCTTTAAGAAGAAGACTCACGCGGCTTGGAATGTGACCATCTATAAGGCTCGACTTGTCGCTAAGGGTTATCAAGAAGTCAAAGGAATTGACTACGATGAGACTTTCTCACCCGTAGCGATGCTGAAGTCCGTCTGAATCATGTTAGTAGTTGCCGCATTTTATGATTATGAAATTGGCAAATGGACGTCAAAATGGCATTCCTGAACGGCTTTCTTAAGGAAGAATTGTAAATGATATAGCCAGATGGTTTTGCCGATCCTAAAAATGCTGACAAGGTATGCAAGCTCCAGCGCTCCATCTATGGGCTGGTGCAAGCATCTCGGAGTTGGAACGTTCACTTTGATGAGGTGATGAAAGCGTTTGGGTTTGTACAGACTTATGGAGAAGCCTGTATTTACAAGAAAGTGAGTCGGAGCTCTGTAGCATTTCTCATATTATAAGTGGATGAGACATTGTTGATGGGAAATGATATAGAACTTTTGGAAAGCATAAAGGCCTATTTGAATAAGTGATTTTCAATGAAGGACCTTGGAGAAGTTGCTTACATATTAGGCATCAAGATCTATAGAGACAGATCGAGACGCCTCATTCGTCTTTCACAAAGCAGTTACCTTGACAAGATATTGAAGATGTTCAATATGGATAATGCCAAGAAGGGGTTCTTGCTTGTATTACAAGGTGTGAGGTTGAGCACAGCTCAACTCCCGACCATGGCAGAAGATAGAGAAAAGATGAGTATCGTCCCCTATGCTTCAGCCATAGGCTCTATTATGTATGCCATGATGTGTACGAGACCTGATGTGAACCTTGCCATAAGTTTGGTAGGGAGTTACCAAAGTGATCCAGGAGTGGATAACTGGACAGCGGTCAAGAATATCATGAAGTACCTGAAAAGGACTAAACATATGTTTCTCGTTTATGGAGGTGCCGAAGAGCTCATCGTAAAGGGTTATGTTGATGCTAGCTTCGACACAAATCCGGATGACTCCAAGTCACAAACCGGATACGTGTATATTTTGAATGGTGGGGTAGTCAGCTATTGTAGTTGCAATTAAAGCATCGTGGAGGCATCTACATGTGAAGCGGAGTACATAGCTGCTTCAGAAGCAGCACAGGAAGGAGTCTGGATGAAGGAGTTCATCACCGACCTAGGAGTGATTCCCAGTGCGTCGGGCCCGATGACTCTCTTCTGTGAGAACATTGGAGCTATTACCATTGCCAAGGAGCCCAGGTTTCACAAGAAGACCAAGCACATCAAGCGCCGCTTCAACTCCATTCGTCGATACATCCAGGATGGAGATATAGATATTTGTAAAGTACACACAGATCTGAATGTTGTAGATCCGTAGACTAAACCTCTTCCACGAGCGAAACATGATCAGCACCAGAACTCTATGGGTGTTCGATACATCACAATGTAACTAGATTATTGACTCTAGTGCAAGTGGGAGACTGTTGGAAATATGCCCTAGAGGCAATAATAAAGTGGTTATTATTATATTTCCTAGTTCATGATAATTGTCTATTATTTATGCTATAATTGTATTAACCAGAAACCGTAGTACATGTGTGAACACATAGACCACAATGTGTCCCTAGTGAGCCTCTAGTTGGCTAGCTCGTTGATCAATAGATGGTAATGGTTTCCTAATCATGGACATTGGATGTCATTGATAATGGGATCACATCATTAGGAAAATGATGTGATGGACAAGACCCAATCCTAAGCATAGCACTAGATCATATTGTTCGTCTGCTAAAGCTTTTCTGATGTCAAGTATCATTTCCTTAGACCATGACATTGTTCAACTCCCGGATACCGTTGGAGTGCTTTGGGTATATCAAACGTCACAACATAACTGGGTGATTATAAAGGTGCACTACACGTATCTCCGAAAGTGTATGTTGGGTTGGCACGAATCGAGACTGGGATTTGTCACTCCGTGTGATGGAGAGGTATATCTGGGCCCACTGGGTGATGCATCATCGTAATGAGCTCAATGTGACTAAGGAGTTAGCCAAGGAATGATGTGTTACGGAATGAGTAAAGAGACTTGTCGGCAACAATATTGAATCTCGGGATAGGGATACCGACGATCGAATCTCGGGAAAGTGTCATAACGGTAGACAAAGGGAATTGCATACGGGATTGAGTGAATACCCGACATTGTGATTCATCCAATGATATCATCATGGATCATGTGGGACCCAACATGGGTATCTAGATCCCACTGTTGGTTATTGACCAGAGAGGTGTCTCGATCATGTTTGCATGGTTCCCGAACCTGTAGGGTCTACACACTTAAGATTCGATGACGCTAGAGTTGTAATGGGAATAGTATGTGGTTACCTAAGATTGTTCGGAGTCCTGGATGATATCCCGGACATCACAAGGAGTTCTGGAATGGTCCGGAGGTAAAGATTCATATATAGGAAGTGGAGATTTGATCGCCGGAAATGTTTCTGGGATCATCGATATTGTACCGGGACCACCGGAATGGTTCCGGGAGTCCACCTGGAGGGGCCACCAGCCCCGACGGGCCACGTGGGCCAAAAGTGGATGGGAACCAGCCCCTACATGGGCTGGTGCGCCACCCATCAAGGCCCAAGGTGCCTAGGGAAGCAAACCCTAGGGTGTGGTGGCTGCCTTGGGTGACAAGCCAACCCCTAGGGCGCCGCCCCTCCTCCTCTAGTGTTGGCCGCCGCACCACCTAGGGAAACCCTAGGGTGACCGGCCCCTTCTCCCTCCCTCCTATATATAGAGAGGGTTTTGGGAGGGCTGCACACACCTTTTACACCACCTCTTGGTGCATCCCTACCTCTCCCTCTTCTCCTCCTCCGTGGTGCTTGGGGAAGCCCTGCTAGAGAACTACAGTGCTCTACCGCCACCACGCTGTCGTGCTGCCGAAGCTCTCCCTCAATTTCTCCTCTCTCCTTTCTGGATCAAGGTGAATGAGACGTCACCGGGATGCACGTGTGTTGAACACGGAGGCGTCGTTGTTCGGCGCTTAGATCAGAATCTTCCGCGATCTGAATCACTACGAGTACGACTCCATCAACCGCGTTCATAGTAACGCTTCCGCTTAGCAATCTTCAAAGGTATCAAGATGCTCTACCCCTTGCTTGTTGCTAGTTTCTCCTAGATGGATCTTGGTGTGACTTAGGAATTTTATTAAATTACTACTACGTTCCATAACAGTTAGTTGTTTAGTAGAAAGCTTTTTGTGTAACGCAAGAGAAAGATTGTCCATACATAATTGAATATAACATGATAGCTAATTATCATATGCAAATGAGAGAGAGGCATACACTAACAAACTTTTCGTACTTGGATCATATGCACTTATGATTGGACCTCTAGCAAGCATCCTCAACTACTAGAAATCATTAAGGTAAACCCAACTATAGTATTAAACATCAAGTTCTCTTTACCCCGATACACAAAAAACTCCCCTAATCAGATGTAAGATTTTGTCACTCTATCCACCCACTATATGTGAATTATGAACATATTGCAAACCTTCTAGCGGGATTCCATCATGTGTGTGCCTCACAGAAGGCACCTCTGGACAACACCATATCAACATACAACTCATATCAAGAACGTTGTATCACAGTTAACCCGTATGACAAAACAAATCTACTCAAACATCATAGGATAAAAATATATAGCATTAAGCACCACATTTAAGTAGATATTACAGTGGGGAAGAAAGTTTTTACACCGCTGCCTCGAGGAGGAGGGAGTTGGTGGTGACGGCGGCAAAGTTGTTGGTGTAGATTGTCATCACAATGGTTGCCCCGGCGGCGCTTCGGCGCCACCAGGAGAGAGGGGGAGATATCCCCCCCTCCTTCTTGTTCTTCCTTGTCCTCCTCACTAGGTGGGAGGAAGGTTTCCCCTCTAGTACACGACTGTCAGGGCTCCTGGAGGGTAGCAGCCCCTCCGAGATTGGATTTCTCTATCTGTTGCTCTCATGTTTTCGCTTATGTTTTCTGGCCCTTCATCGTTTCTTAAATAGTCGGAGATCCGTAACTCCGATCGGGCTAAAATTTTGAGGGGATTTTTATCGTGAAAATATCTTGCTTGCGGGGGAACACTACGGGAAACAACTATTTTGCCTACTGTGAAATGCTTTGTCGTTAGCTTATCGTCGAGGTAGACGGCAAAGATTAATTTGTCATTTTCAACCAGATGACAAAAGTAACATAAAGCAGACAGCAAAGAACACTACATAGAAAAGACAGGTTTGCCGTCAACTAGTTGGGTAGCTCACAGCAAAGATTGCATCTTTGTCCTCTCCCTTCTCAGTTGTTGACGGCAAATGTCTATCCACCAGTCTATCTTAACAAGACTAAACAGGCATACATTTTGTCGTCTTGCATTCTGTCGAGATGACGGCAAAGAGGGATACTTTGCCGTCTGCTTTTCTCACCCATGACGGCAAAGAACTAAAAAAAAGAAAAAAGAAACTCAGTGACACACCCCACACTCACCCAATACATATCCCCTCCGGCCCCTCCCTCTCTCACACGAGCGGATATCCACGAGCTCAGCCAAAGGCAGCACGCTGCAGCCCTCGCCGGCCGCCGGCCCCTTCCCCTATCTCCGTCGCTGCCGCCCTCCCTGGTTACCGTCGCCGCCCTCCCCGGTCGCCTCCTCCTCCCTCCTCGGTAGCCACAGCCGTCACGGTCGGTCGATGCGAGATGGCCGGGGGATAGCTCCGGCCGCTTTGTTCCCGCCCCATCGCGAGCCTCCCTGTGAGTCGCCGCCCGCCGCCCCACGGATCGTGGTCGGCCGCGCCTTCAAGGTCAGATCAGTCCCCAATTCTTTTTTGGTAGAATTGTTGCATGCATATTCAGCTACACTCATATGTTAGCATGTCCTAATAGCCACCATATGCATTCAGCCTTGCACGAGCATGTTTTCTCCTAGATTTTGGATCTATAGTAGAGTTATCTTTTGTAATCAATCAAAGACCGAGGTAGTTAAGACATGCACTATGTCGTTGTCTGTAGCTCGTGCGTTCATGTGTTTTTATATAGATTCAGAGAGACCAAGCAGCCAGTGTTTCTCGGTTTTAGAAAAAGAGGTCAGGGCCTCTTCTCTATATACAACAAAAATATCGTAGTTTTAGAGATACCATGGTTTGCTAAATAGGAGTATTTTTTCATCCAAATGACTGAAAGTATTGAATACCAAGGTTTTATCAGAAACCACGGTATTCCTAAAAAATCACAAAAATACTTTGTCTCCCAAACGTAGCCTTAGTTCCTAGAAAGCGTAGTTTTTTCTCAGTTTGCTCGTGAAGGTTCAGAGCTGCTCATGAAAGTTATAAAGCTTTTGTCCAACCTTAGTTACTCCAAAGTTTCGCCTTTGTATTTTTGCTTCATTTTGTTCCAAAAAAACAAGTTTGAGTTTTATGAACTAACAGACTTCATAAAAAGATTAATAAGTAGGCAAAGACTTTGCCTAATTTTCTATGGTTAAGATACTTGTGGAATCTTTTTGCGGGAAAATTATATTGCTTACATGTGGAGCTAAAAAGTGATTCCACAAAAGCCTCCCTTTGAAATTTCCAACATATTTATAACATATGTTCTTTACTTTAAAAACTTATTCTACTACCATTTTTTTGCATAATAAGATGACGTGCAAAGCACCTACAGATTACTAGTAATATCAGTGTGTATGTAAGCATGTCCCTTAAAAAGCAAGTTTATTAGTATGCTCCGTCGGACATGAGGTTAGCCTTCCAGGTAGCACAAAAAATTGTTGTGTGCTCTAAGCTTGTCCCTTAACTAATTAGGCATGCCTTATGTTTTCGAATTAGAAATATCATTCAAATAGTTTTCCCACCATCTCTGTACAGTTTTCCATTCTACCATGACGACCCAAACAAAGTACATGTGTTATAATATGGCCTGGTAATAAGTAATTGATTATCATATCCAATTTAGTTAACCTTGCCAGATGTATCATATCCGATTGCTTATCTTCAGCTTATATTATATTTTGTGCATTCAAATGATTTTCTGTCTTATCAACATTTTGCAAGTAGCGTATGGATGATCGTGACTGGATGTACACTGGCCACCCTAGTCAAAATGGCATGACCGCTGAGTGGGTGGACAAGACCAATGAATTCGTAGAGGCAACATTTCGAAGTGGCAAGAGAAAAACTTGTTGTCCCTGTTTTGACTGCGAAAACCATACAGAACGGTAAAAGAAGACGATGTGTTTACATCTGCAGAAGTATGGGTTTAAGCTTGGGTATACTCGGTGGACCTTTGATGGCGAGACTAAACGTAGCAGAGATGAGGTGGTGCGTCGGTGCACCGACTATAATGGTATCGGGATCGATGGCATGGTAGCTCACTTCAATGATGCACGTGATGTGGGATCAGAGGAAGAACCAGAGGAGTCTGCGAGGGCGTTCTTAAAAATGTTGAATTCGTCACAACAACCTCTTCACGACTACACGCATCAGTGCCAGCTGGATGCCATCGGACAAGCAATGTATATGAAGACCCAGTTCAACATGAGCAGAGGTAACTTTAATTCAATGATGACCTCTTGGGCCGCTCTCTCCCTGAAGGTCACAAACTGCCTAAAAGCTAGTATGAAGCGAAGAAAACCCTATGTGCACTTAAGATGTCGCATGAGCAGATACATGCTTGCCCAAACAGATGTGGCTTATTTACGAAAGAGTATGCAGGCGACAAGTACTGTGCCAAGTGTGGCTCCTGTAGGTATATCGAGAGAGTCCTCAGTGATGGTACGAAGAAGCATACCAAATTCCCTGCAAATGTTCTTCGGTATCTTCCAATCCTCCCAATAATTCAACACCTTTACTTGAATGAAGATACAGCCAAATAGATGGTATGGCACAAATATGGGATAAGACGCGACAAGGATGATCATGCGAGACAAATGTTGATACATCCGTCTTGTGCCCAAGCATGGAAGAATTTTAATCGATTACATCCTGAGAAAGTAAAAGAGGCAAGGAATGCACGAGTCACCGTCACACTTGATGGGTTCAATCTATTTGGTTTTGCCTCTAAGACGTATAGTTGTTGGCATGTGTTTGTTGTTCCCCTCAACCTCCCCCCAGCGTCCTAATGCAACGCAAGCACATATTCCTATCGTTGATAATTCTAGGGCCCAAGTATCCGGGGAAGAATATAAATGTGTACCTCCAACCACTGATACATGATTTTAAAGAAGCTTGGGTGAATGGGATACAGACATATGATGCTGCTAGCAAGAAAAACTTCAAAATGCATGTTTGGTACCAGCACTCAATGCATGATGTCGGTGAATACTCACAACATATGCCATAGGTAGGCTAAAGTCGGTGAGAACCGAAGGGACAAAGGTGGGCGCTGGGAACGAGGGTGGTACACGCATGGGACGCACAATGTACCCAAGTTCAGGGCTCTCCCTAGAGATACTACCCCTAATCCCGCCGGAGGGTTTGATGTATAGGAACAGAGTACAATGTCGCTCCTGGAGCTGTGTTGGGAGGAGGAAGAGGGGACCAGTCGCCTTGTCTCTACCTCTCTCTCGGTGGTTGGTGAATGTGTTGTGTTGAATGACTGGTGACCGATCCCCCCTGGCATGGAGGGCGACCAGGGGGTTTTATAGACGAACCCGCCGGCCTACAATATGGATAAACGGTACAAGTGTGGGACCCGGCTGGCAGCTTCGCCGGCTGGCCAGGGGCCCACAAAGGTCCTGTCTTGTCCATGGGGGGCCCGCCGGCTGCATGGTCTCGATTACCTGCGGGACTCGCCGGCTGGCCAATGAGGCTCTCGCGTAAGGTTGACGCTGAGCACGCGAGCGTCGCCCCGCGAGATTCTTCATGGGCAGGTAGTACGACCACCTCCACTGTTCCCCATGCCGAGTGCAGTAATGGAGTGGGAGTGTGATGGTCCAACACTATGCTAGGTGATGGATCAGAGCCGGGGTAGGTCAGCGACGTGGCCGCCGACGCTCGTACCTGCCGGGCGCCCTGATCCAGTACCTTTGCTGGTGCATAGCTACCTTTAATCGTGAGGTCTCTTCCTGACCTACGATCTGATGTGACTTGTGATCCTCGGCCGGCTAGCCTACTTGGCCAGCCGTCTTAAGTGTGGCCGCCTCCTCCTTAGTCCGGCTGGCGGGAGCAGGTCGGCTCCGAAGAGGAGGCCGCCTGAATTCTAGCCGGCAGGGGTGGCGTGGCCGGCCAGAAAGGTGGCCGCCTCGTCCTCTAGCAGGCAGGTGAAGCTTGGCCGGCCAGAAGACTTGGGCCTTGAGAATCTTCATACGTCCATGTCCATTGGGCCGAAAATGAAGGAATAGCCTTGATGAGCCTACCCCGGGGTTATCCCCCCGACAGTAGTCCCCGAAGCTGGTGAGGTCTGCCGCCTGCGGGCGGGCGGCCTCACAGGCTTGTTGATTTGTCTTGATATTTTGACCACTATTCGCGGCGAAGGACGCCGACTTCGAAACTGGGTGGCTTCAAAGCGACGCCTCGGTCTGGTCATAACTTGTTCGGAGAACGACACGTGCCAGGCCCCGCCTGGTGTAATGATGGCGATTACTGCTGACGGGACCGGGCTGGGGCCCTGGGTCCCGCCACGACGCCCCCTCGGCCTCCGTGCGGGAGATCCTCCGTGGATTTACTCCGCAGCGGTTGGGCTTAGGGAAGCATTACCGCCCGTAATACACGGGATTAATGGGGCCCGGTGCGCACTGGATCCCCTCCCCACGACGCTTCGTGGGGTCTTAAATGGGACGCGGGGGTTCCGAGGAAGCCATTCGCCCCCTCCTCTCACCCTGCATCCGCGCTCTCTCCCTCCCTGCGTCCTGAGAAGAAGAGCTCGCACCCTTCGTCTTCTTTATCTTCGCCGTTGCGACATCGCTGACTACTTCGAGCTCTCGCCACCCGCAGCCATGGCCGGCGGTTCTTCCTCGAAGAAGTCGTCAGCGTAGAACGTGTCCTCGCAAGGAGCCTAGTTGGGCATCGACGTCGACGAGGGGCACATCGAGGCGCTTCGTCATCATCGATTGCTGCCCCCGGCCTCCCCAGCTCCGAGACCGCTCCCGCACCCGCCGTGGGAGAGGTCGTGGTCTTCGTCGAGCACTTCTACCGGGGCTTCGGGCTCCCGGCTAGCCCCTTCTTTACCGAATGGCTCCATTTTTTCGGCCTACAGTCGCATCATCTGGGGCCGAACGCCATACTGCAGTTGGCCGCCTTCGTGGTCCTGTGCGAGGGCTTCGTGGGGATCGAGCCTCGCGTTGATCTGTGGCGCAGCCTATTCTTCTTCAAGCAGCAATCCATCGCCATGGAGAAATCCGAGGTGGAGAAGCTCAAGGGGCCGCACCCCATGACGCTGTGCGGGGCCGCGTTGGTGCATCATTTCGTGAAGTCTGGCTTCCCCCAGATGCCTCTACAAGAATCCATCAAGCATTGGCAGAAGGGTTTCTTCAACGGGAAGAGCGCCGACCCGGCCCAGGACGCCCTCAACATGCCCCAGTTCGCCATCGCTCCCCGACGCGGCGAAACTGGGATGCGAAGACTCCGAGGCCGCATCCTGAGGTGGCGCTTACCTTTGCCCACCTCGACATCTTGGAGAAGAGCGGCCTCCTCGGCCGCGACCTTCTCGCCACCTTGGTGGTCCGCCGGATTCTGCCTATGCACAGGGGGCCGCATCTGGTCTGCCAGATGTGCGGCCGGCATGATCCATGCCGGCTATCCACCAAGAGGTTTATCCCGGGCGCTGTAGCGCGAAGGGTGAACCTGATCTCCACCGCCCGCATGGATGAGGGCGGGGAATGGACGTGGGGAATGTCCCCGTTCAACAGAGCTCACCCGCCTCTGATGGTAGCTTTACTCCATTTTTCTCTGTTGTTTTGTCTCGAAGACGGTGGTGTTGTTGAACCTTTGGTTGAATTCCTTTTCGTAGTTGTTCGCGACCCTGCAGGAGTCCCTCCACCAGCCCGCTCCCGATGTGGAGGTGTCCGACGCCTCCGAGATTGAGGACGAGGGCGCGATGGAACCCCGCTCAGGCTCCTCCGCCGGCTCCGAGGATCCCCTTGAGTCGGAAGGGACCGAGCCGTCTGGTGAGTATACGCGGCCCGCCGTAGCAGACTGGACGGACGATGACGAGGTAGCCTCATTCTGTTCTGGTGCAGCCTTCGAGGAAGACACTGATGAGGTGGAGGAGGTCACCAGCCCACCACTGACGCGTGGCCGGAGTCAAGGTGGCGGAGCGACCGCTGCTGACGAGGCAGTCGGGAAGAAGGGCAAGGGTACCACAGCTTCCCGGCCGGCCTCTAACCGGCCGGCGCCGGGTCCTCCAGCCGGACAGCAAGCAGGCGGCGCCAAGAGGAGCCGTGGTGGTGGCCGGAGGCAGGTCCCTGTAGTAGCGGGGTACGGTTTCCTCCTCGTTTCCTTTGTCCACCTTGGGATGAGCTTTGTTCCTTAGGAGCTTTGCTTGATAGGGAGGCGGAGGATGCGGGTGAAGACACCGCCTCTGCAGCCAAGCGGGCCGGCTGGGCAGCAGCTGATGCTCCCCACAGGGAGCTTGAGATAGAGTCCGAGCGCCGGTGGGACATGGCTACGGGGAAGGCCGCCGTGGGTTAGCCTCGCCCCAACCGGGTCGAGAGGCCGGTGGAGAAGCGCGCGAAGGCTAGACATGACCCCTCCGCACATGCCCGTGTGGAGGAGCCAGCTGGTGAGGCCACCTCCAGGCCGGCCCCAAGGACCGAGGGGGCCCAGCCATCCAAACCGGTAGCCTCGGCGTAGGTGGACCTGGAGAGACGATTCCTGACTCTCCTAGGGCCAAGGCGGCCCCCGATACGCCGGAGCTGGACTTGGCAGCGCCGGACACGGCCTCGGACGCCCCAGGGGCGACAATGGATGCGCCGGACACGGCCCATCCGCCTCTGGCGGAGGAGGTAGCGCCGGCTGGGACGGCGCCCGAGCCGGCACCAGGAGCCGGCGCCATCGTCGTTCCCCAGCACGGCCCTGTTGCGCCAGGAGCCGAGGGCCGGGCTGTGAGCCGGCCTATGAGGACATGGCGGGCGGCGAACTTGGCTCGCCTGCGACTGCCCGCTGGCACCGTTCTTTCCTGCGTACCAGAGCTGGTGACGATGTTTACCAGTAGCCGGTCGAAGGTGGAGCAGTCGGCCCGCGTGGTATGCAGCGACATGGAGCGCCTGGAAGCCCGCACCCAGGTAGGCATTGCCTTCTTTAGTTTTTTGTACTTTTTTCTCTTTTCTTGGCGTTAGTGGGGGTGCGACAGCGCACCCACTGGTTGTAGCCCCCGAGAATCGGGCGGGTTGATTGCCAACCAGTCCGAATCTCTTGGAGGCCTTTTTCCGTGCATAGTTTTCTTCAGTGGGGGCGCGCTAGTGCACCCACTAGGAGTAGCCCCCGAGAATCGGGCTGGTTAGGTTTTTAACCAGGTCGAATCTTAATCCTATTCCCTTTTTCTCTCTTTTGGCAGGCCCTTTATGATGCTCAGGTACATGCATACAACGAGCTACGGACCTAACACCTGGGGGCCGATAGCCGGATTGGCGAGCTTGAAGCCCGGCTGGGCGAGGTCCCCGCGGAGCGTGACGCCCTGCGCAACGCCGGCAGCCGGCTCCAGGACCAGCTGGCCCTTCTTCAGGCGGAGAAGAAGGAGCTCGAGGCGGCCTCCCGGGTCAAGTGGGAGCGGCTGCAGGCCACGCAGCAGGAGAAGGAGGCCTCCTACTCTGCCGTCGTGGACCGCCTCGCGTCGCTTCACCTCAAGGAGGTGGACCTCAAGGATGCCGCCTTGAGGGATAAGCATGAGGCCCTTGTCCGGAAGCAGATGCAGCTGGTCGAGGCTCTGGAGTCTGCGGCGACCCTCCAGGAGGAAGTTGCCCGCCTTACTCATGCGAGTAAGGTGCGGGAGCGCGAGGTCCTCGAGGTCTCTCATGAGACCGATGGCGCCTTTCATCGTGGTTCTCTCTTCCTTGTCTTATGTTTGGTCTTTTTGTCGTCTCCTCCTTTTGCTGTGCTGTTACATCCTGGTTGCCGTCACTCCAGGTCTCTTCCTCGAGACCCAGATCATGGCCGACACCGCCGTCGAGGTGTGCCGTGAGGAGCGCCGTGTTGCCGGGCAGGAGGTAGATACTACCTCCGGCTGGAGCGTGGAGGAGATCGGGATGGGCCTTCGGGCCCGCCTGCGCGCCCTGGGCGAGTTTGTGGCTCAACTTCAGGTCACAGGCTTGTCGATGGTGGCGGCCTTGTGGCCGGAAGGCGTGGAACCGGCTTCCATGAGTCGGCTCGCCCGCTGGCTTGAAGTGGGTGGAGAGCGCTTGGATGCCTGGCGAGCCTCTGCCGCGTGGTCTGGGGCTTATATGGCCCTACGCTTGGGCAAGTCATGGTATCGGAACCTGAACTTGGGCAAGCTGGCTGCCCACCGCGACGGCTCAGAGGCAGAGCTACAAGGCATGGAGGAGGAGCTCCGTGTGAGAGCCAGCACCGTCGCCGAGTATGCATCCTGGGACGACTTTGTTTTGGAGCGGGGTGAAGATGGCGGTGTGATCGCTGAAGATTTGCACGGCCTTCAGCCCTATGACGCCGACGGCAGCTCCGACGAAGCGGTCCGGGCTGCGGAATCTGCTGCCGCCTCCAGCGGTGCGGCGTACGCCGACTCCGGTGTTGATGGAGCCGGCGGCCTCGGCGAGGGAGACGGCGCAACCACCTCGGGAGCAGCCGGAGGCGGTGATGCTACCACATCAAGAGCAGCGGCCGAGACGACCAATGAGGCCGCAGACCCGTAACCGGTGTCCTTTTGAGTTTTGTTCTACCCCCGGAGGGATGTAATGAACGTGGGCCGTGGGCCAATGCTTTTGTGAATGTATATATTCAACATTATATTCGTATGCCAAGCGTGTTGTCTTACGATCCTGTCTTTTGATTCCTGGTTGACTTCTCTTATCTGAAGCCATCAAA
The DNA here is from genome assembly GCF_904849725.1 of Hordeum vulgare subsp. vulgare. Taxonomy (NCBI): domain Eukaryota; kingdom Viridiplantae; phylum Streptophyta; class Magnoliopsida; order Poales; family Poaceae; genus Hordeum; species Hordeum vulgare. The sequence goes on from NC_058523.1 coordinate 310,187,815, forward strand.
ACGTAAAGAACAAGACATAAGCCAGTCAGAGGCCGACTTGAATGAGATCGTATATATGATCAAGCCAGCCCGAGCCGGCGACCCAAGTGTAGCCAAACTTTCCATGTATTCAACCTGACCTAGCGTCACCTCGCAAACCGAGCGACCGGAGCCAGCCCGCAGGTTCGTACGAGGTGGCCAAGGATCAGCCGGTACACTATGTGTTCATTTACAAGGGAGGGCGTCTGGGCAACTAGCGAGCCCCCGAGCTTGTTAAAGCCAGCAAGGGGCATGCGCTGCGTAGCCTCCGAGCTTGATTAAGCCAGCAAGAGGTTGTACGCGGTGTAGCTCCCGAGCTTAATGAAGCGTGTCAGAGGGCGTACACTGAGTGAAAACTCTCAATAAAAAGAAACATGAAGCATGTTCTTTTTATCGCATTTGTTGTTCCCTGAAGAGGGAGAAAGATACATGAGCATGCTCTTTCCTTTGCTTGACTTTTGCCTTTTAGCAATAGAACGGGCGAAGCAACGCCGCATTCCATGGACGTTCCGTTTCTTGGCCGAAGTCGTCCCTCTTGCGCTTCCTTGGCTTTTTGGGCGTCAATCGGGTAGTAAGCGTTGTTGTGCAGCGCCCTACTGACGATGAAGGGTCCCTCCCAGGGGGGTGAGAGCTTGTGCTGGCCGGTAGTGCGCTGGATTCTTCTGACGACCAAATCTCCCTCCCTGAAAGAGAGAGGCCTGATCTTTTTGCTATGGTACTATCTCAGCTTCTGTTGGTAGATGGTTGTCCGGCTCAAAGCCAAGTCCCTTGCTTCTTCGAGGAGATCCACATCGTCTTCGCTCGCCTCCTTCGCCTCCGTTTCTGTGTATAGGGTGACCCGAGGCGAGTCGAACTTGAGATCCGTGGGAATAATAGCCTCAGACCCATATACCAGAAAGAATGGAGTGAACACGGTCGACCGGTTGGGCGTGGTGCGGAGGCTCCATAGCACAGCCGGTAGTTCTTCAATCTAGCAGCCGGCGAACCTGACCAGTGGTGCCACCAGCCTTGGCTTGATGCCGGCTAGGATCAGGCCGTTGGCCCTCTCTGCTTGGCCATTCGACTGGGGGTGTGCCACTGAAGCCAGGTCGAGTCGGATGCCTACCTTGGAATAGTAGAGCGCCAGGGCGCCCTTGGCGAAGTTGGTGCCATTGTCGGTGATGATGCTGTGGGGAACGCCATATCAGACAGAGATGTCTGTGATGAACCTGACAGTAGTGGGGCCGTCAAGCTTTTTGATAGGTCTGACTTCGATCCACTTGGTGAACTTGTCGACGGCGACCAAAAGATGTGTCATCCCTCCGCGAGCCGTCTTGAAGGCCCAACCATGTCCAGTCCCTAGACGGCGAATGGCCATGATAAGGGAATGGTTTTCAGTGTTGAAGGCGGCATGTGGCTCTGTGCACTGAAGTGTTGGCAGCCTTCGCATTTGTGCACCAGATCCACGACCTCCTCGAGGGCCGTGGGCCGATAGAATCCATGGCGGAATGCTTTGGCCACCAGGGTTCTGGAGGCGGCGTGATGCCCACACTCCCCTTGGTGGATGTCTTTGAGGATCTCCTGCCCTTTTTCTGCTTCGACGTAGCGTTGGAACACGCCGATCGCGCTGCGTCGCACCAGTTCGGGATTAATGATGGCGTAGGCGGTGGACCTGCGCTGGATCTGTCTCGCCTCCGCCTCGTTCTGAGGAAGTTCGCCGCAAAGAAGGAAGGCCAGAATGGCTTGAGCCCATGATGGAGCCGACACAAGGGTCGCCTCTGCTTCGTCTTGACTGTTGGAGGCTTCTGCAGCCCCCGAACTTGATGGTGTCTCTGGTGCTATTACTGCAGCCTGCTCATCGTCTACCTCCATGACGTCCACCCACTGGGAGGATTCGAGCCCGGACAGAGCCGGGGTTGTTGTTGTAGCTGGTGCCGCCATTGGAGTCGGTTGGACCAATGGAGCCGGTATTGGATCCGCAACCGGCGCAGTTGGTGGAGCCGACGGCGCTTGCACCGTGGATTTAGTCGGTGCCGCATTTGGAGCCGGTGCCGCCAGCGCAGCTAGCGTGGGGTCCGCAGCGGCGTAACTCGCGGAGCCGACGGCGCTTGTATCATAGAGTCGCCCGGTACAAAGATTGATGCCGACTCGGTTGATGGCTTGATAGACGGCTTATGGAGTTGCTTGAGGGAGACGCCGGCTGGAATGGCCTGTCTCGTGGAGCCGATCTTCGCCAGTGTATCGCCCGCCTCATTTTCCTCCCTGGGAACGTGGTGAAACTCACAACCCTCGAAAGGGCCGTTGAGCTGCTGGATGAGGAAGCGTTAGCTCGCCATGTTGGCGTCCCTGGCGTCCCATTCGCCAGAGACCTGCTGCACCACCAAGTCTGAATCGCCGAAGCATATGAGCCGCCGGATGCCGATCTCCTTGGCAAGCCGGAGGCCATGAGCCCGTGCTTCGTACTCGGCGACGTTGTTGGAGGCGGCGAAATGGATCTGGAGAGCGTACTTGAGCTGGTCCCCTTTTGGAGACGTCAAGATGATGCCGGCTCCCAGCCCTGTCCACATCTTCAAGCCGTCGAAGTGCATCCGCCAATGCGTGGAGTCTGGAGGCGGTGGCTCGAACTGGGTCTCGGCCCAGTCGACTAAGAAGTCGGCCACCACCTGTGATTTGATGGCGGTGTGTGGCTTGTACTAAATATCATGGTCTGCCATGGCGATGGACCATTTGGCAATTCTGCCCGTGGCATCACGGTAACCCATGATCTCTGAAAGCGGAGCAGTGCTCACCACAGTGATGGCATGCTCAAGTATTGCTTCAATTTCTTTGCAGCAAGGTAAACACCATAACACATTTTCTGATAATGAGGGTAGTTCTGCTTAGAGGCAGACAAGACCTCGCTAAGGTAGTAGACACGACGCTGCACTGGCAGGGCCTTGCCTTCCTGTTTACGCTGAACTACCAACACTACGCTGACCACGCGAGTGGTCGCCGCGATGTATATGAGTATGGGTTCCCTTTCAGATGGGGCTGCCAAGATTGGCAGGCTCGAGATTACCCGCTTGAGGTTGCGGAAGGCTTCGTCCGCCTGGTCGTTCCACTCAAACTTTGTCGTCTTCTTCATGAGCTGGTAGAGTGGAAGGGCCTTCTCGCCAAGCTGGCTGACGAACCGGCTGAGGGATGCCAAGCAGCCGGCGAACTTTTGGACGTCGAGGATCCGAGCCGGCCGCACCATCCGCTTGATGGTGCTGATCTTCTCAGGGTTCGCTTTGATGTCGCGGGCGGATACGAAGAACCCCAAGAGTTTGCCGCCTGGGACCCCTAAGACGCACTTCTCAGGGTTGAGCCGGATCTTGTATTCGCGCAGATTAGCGAACGTCTCCCGTAGGTCGTCGAGGAGGCTGAAGTGCTGCTTTGTCTTGACGACGATGTCATCCACATAGTCATGGATGTTTCTGCCAATCTGTGGAATTAGGCACTGCTGCATGCAGCGTTGGAATGTCGCACCTGCATTCTTCAGACCGAATGTCATGGTGGTGTAGCAGTAGGCCCCGAAGGGCGTGATGAAGGAGGTCTTCAGGCGATCAGCTGGATCCAGCTTGATTTGATGGTAGCCTGAATAAGCATCCAGAAATGACAGCAGTTCGCAGCCTGCAGTGGAGTCGATCACTTGATCTATCCTAGGCAACGCGAAAGGGTCTTTCGGACAAGCCTTATTCAGGCTAGTGTAGTCGATACACATTCGCCATGTGTTGTTCTTCTTCAGCACCAGGACTGCATTAGCCAGCTAGTCCGGGTGGAAAACCTCCATGATGAAGCCGGCTGCAAGGAGTCAGGTGATTTCTTTTCCGATCGTGCGCCGCTTCCCCTCGGCGAAGCGGCGCAGGGGTTGTTTTACCGGCTTTACATCTGGTCGTACGTGAAGTTTGTGCTCGGCGTACTTCCTCGGAACACCCGGCATGTCCTTGGGGGACCATGAAAAGATGTCCCGATTCTCACGGAGGAAGTCGACGAGCTGGCCTTCCTATTTGGGGATGAGGCCAGCCCCGATGGTGACGCACTGCTTCGGGTTGGCAGGGTTGAGTGGGATCTGCTTGGTCTCTTTAGCCGGCTTGAAAGATCCCTCGCCGGTCGATGGGAACGGAGGAGAAGGAATCGCCGGCTTCTCGGTAGCCTGGGCCACGAGCCGATCAATCTGCCGCTTCTCCTCAGCAATCAACAAGGCGTCGGCGAGCCGGCTGCTATCTTGCCCACACTCGAGCGACTTCTTGTAGTCGCCAACAACAGTGATGATGCCCTTGGGACCCGGCATCTTCATCTTTAGGTAGGCGTAATGCAGACTAGCCATGAACATGTCCAGAGCCGGTCTTCCCAGCAGCGCGTGATACGGGCTACTGAGGTCTACTACCTAGAACCATATGGACTCTCGGCGGAATTGGGCTTTGTCGCTGAAGAGGACGTCTAGTTGGATCTTGCCGATGGGCGAGCAGGACTGCCCAGGCACGATGCCATGGAAGACAGTGCTGGTTGGCAGGACGTCCGTCTCCTTGAGCCCGAGCTTGAGAAGAGTGTCGAGGTAGAGGATGTTGATGCTGGTGCCGCCATCGACCAGCACCTGGGAGAATTGGCAGGTGAGCCTTTTGGAAGCGAAGGTGGGGTCGAGGACGAGTGCGTATGATTCCGGGTTGGGCATCACTGCAGGATGGTCCACCCGGCTCCATGTGATTGGTTTGTCAGACCAATGCATGTACTCAGGAACCGGGGGGACAGTGGCGTTTACCTCGCGCCGCCTCTGGCGCAGGCTGCCCTTGTCGTCGCCTTCGCTGGTGAAGACGACGAATGCTCCGTCTTGATGATGATAGTCGTCTGGGTGATGACTGTCATTGTGAGGCGGTGGTGGCGGAGGCAAAGCGTGGTTGGGAGCTGGTGTACGAGGTGCCTCCTATGCACCCGGATGAGCCGGAAGGCCATCCCCTTGCGACAACCGGCGCGCAAAGCTGCACTGTCGAAGGGTATGGGAAGACGGCTGCACCCCAAAATGTATCTTGCAGGGGGCGTCGAGCAGATGCTCGAAGGACTGCTTGGGCAGCCAGTTGGGGTTGCTCCGATTGGGACGCTTTCGTGGAGGGCCGGCTTGAGGAGCCGACGCCTCGCCCTCCACATTAGCCACCAACTTTCTATTGGAGTGAGGATCCATCTGATCCGCCTTGCGCTTGTAGTTGTTCTGGCCGCCTCGGTTCTCCCCAGCTGGCTTGTGAGTAGCCGGCGCAGGCACAACCTTGTCCGAGGCGGTCACCTTGATGTGCATTGCGGAGTCATCCATGGTGTACTTGTCCGCCTTGGCCATGAGCACCGCCAAAGAGGTGGGCTCGGCGCACATGAGCTTGTGCTTGAGGAGGGTGCCGTCTCGGCAACCGTCAATGAAGTACTGGATGGCTTGTACCTCATGCACCCCCTCGCAGGAGTTACGGAGCTTAGTCCATCGGGTGACATATTCGCGAAGGGGTTCGTCGGCCTTCTGGACGCACATAGCCAACTCGCGGGGCCGGCCAGGGCGCTTGTAGGTGCCGGTGAAGTTGCGGACGAACGCCTCCTCGAAGTCCACCCAGGAGTTGACAGTGCTGGCCGGGAGGCTGTTAAGCCAGGTCCGGGCCGAGTCGGCCAACACGAGTGGCACGTAGCAAACTGCTACGCGCTTGTTGCCCCTGGCGATGCCTACGGCCGTGGTGTAATCAATCAGCCAGTCTTCTGGCTTGGACGTGCCGTTGTATTTCGGCGTATCCCGAGGTAGGGTGAAACCTCGGGGGAACGGCTCCCCTCGGATCCGGGGGCCGAAGCATGCCGGACCGACGGGTCCGTCTTCCTCTACGAGGGCTGACTAGGCCAGGACGATGAGACGCAGGCGGGTGTCCCGCTGATCCTGGGTGGCGTGGGCGCCAGCCCCGGTGGCGAGAGGGGAGGCGCCTCGTGAGCCAGAGACGTGAGTTCTTCGCGGGGGAAGAACCTCACACTCTGAATCGCCCTCGTCGCCTCCGCGACGCAAGCTCGAAGTGTGCTCGCTCTAGCGCTGAGAGCGTCGGTCTTGGCTTCCCTCGCCCCTCCGGGTGGAAGGGCGATGCGAGGAAGATCCTTCTACGTGGTGCTGGCCGCTAGGGTTGCGGCGTGCCCCCGAGTTCGGTCCCGGGAACTCCGATTGAACCTGACCATGGTCGAGCCGAGCGTGTTGCTGGTTGGCCGCGTTAAGGAGATCCTTGAAACGCTTCTCCTAGAAGGCGCGCTCCTCGCCTTCCAGGCTTGCCATCTCCTCCATGGCTGCCTGCGCCGCTTGCATGTTGGCCGCAAGAGTCTCGTAGGTGGGCAGATCACCGCCTAGAACCTCGGCGATGAACCGGCCGCGGCTGCGGACTGATCCAAGCTGGCTAGGGGCCTCGGAAATCAGAGTGAGACCATATGCGGAGTTATACTCGCGCTGCGTAGCCTCCAACCGACGTTTCGCCGAAGCTACGGCGATGCCCTCGTCCAAGATACGCTTGCGAGCCTCCTCCAGCGAGGCCCGAGCATCAGCAGGGTCGGCGGAAGTGGTGACTGGTGTCTTCAGGTCGGCGATGGCGTCCCGAAGAGTATCAGCGGTGGCCGCAGCGGGCTCGCCAGCGCCTACGGAGGCCTTGCCGGGAGCCGTGCTGGTGCCAGCGTCGATAACCATCACCTCCACGGTGTTGGAGACGGCAGCAACGTGGTATGGGGTAGAGAACCCCACCGACGGCGGAGGGCCGTCGAAGATGATGACGTTACTGGGATAAATGTCGTGGGCAGGCATCTCAGCGATAGAGAGCCTGCTGAAGCTGGCGCAGAGCGCCTCAACGTCGAAGTCCTCACCGAAGTAGCGCGGGCCATCGTTGAGACGAAGGTTATTGAAGAGAACGCTGAGGTTCTCCATAGCAGCAACGACGACGCCAGGGAGCACCTCATCATCAGAATCTTCGTCTGAATCCGCATGGCGGACGGGGACGTCGATCATCATGGGTATCGCCTCGTCGAAAGCGGGCTCCACATGCATGCAAACTGATCTGGACGCGATGCATCCGGTGGTGTAGGTGCGGGGCCCCGCCCAGCGCGTAAAGCGAGCCGATGCCGCGATCGGCCCCACGGTGGGCGCCAAATGTCGGTGAATACTCACAACATATGCCATAGGTAGGCTAAAGTCGGTGAGAACCGAAGGGACAAAGGTGGGCGCTGGGGACGAAGTTGGTACATGCATTGGACCCACGATGTACCCAGGTTCAGGGCTCTCCTTAGAGATAATACCCCTACTCCTGCCGGAGGGTTTGATGTATAGGAACATAGTACAATGTCGCTCCTGGAGCTGTGTTGCGAGGAGGAAGAGGGGAGAAGCCGGCTCGTCTCTACCTCTCTCCCGGTGGTTGGTGAATGTGTTGTGTTGAATGACTGGTGACCGATCCTCGTGGCATGGAGGGCGACCGGGGGGTTTTATAGACGAACCCGCCGGCCTACAATATGGATAAAGGGTACAAGTGTGGGACCCGGCTGGCAGCTTCGCCGGCTGGCCAGGGGCCACAAAGGTCCTGTCGTGTCGATGGGGGGCCCACCGGCTACATGGTTTCGATTACCTGTGGGACCCGCCGGCTGGCCAATGAGGCTCTCGCATAAGGTTGATGCTGAGCACGAGAGCGTCGCCTCGCGGGATTCTTCATGGGCAGGTAGTACGACCGCCTCCACTGTTTCCCACGCCGAGTTCAGTAATGGAGTGGGAGTGTGACGGTCCAACACTATGCTAGGTGATGCATCAGAGCCGGGTAGGTCAGCGGCGTGGCCGCCGACGCTCGTACTTGTCGGGCGCCCTGATCCAGTACCTTTGCTGATGCATAGCTACCTTTAATCGTGAGGTCTCTTCCTGACCTACGATCTGATGTGACTTGTGATCCTCAACCGGCTAGCCTGCTTGGCCAGCCGGTTTAAGTGTGGCCGCCTCCTCCTCAGTCCGGCTGGCCGGAGCAGGCCGGCTCCGAAGACGACGCCTGAATTCTAGCCGGCAGGGGTTGCTTGGCCGGCCAGAAAGGTGGCCGCCTCGTCCTCTAGCCGGCAGGTGATGCCTGGCCGGCCACATGACTTGGGCATTGGGAATATTCATACGTCCATGTCCATTGGGCCGGAAATGAAGGAATAGGCTTGATGAGCCTACCCCGAGGTTATCCCCCCGACACATGACCTACCGGCCTTCTCACTTTTCATGGGGTGGTCTGTGCATGGGAGGTTCCCATACCCCAGATGCAAGGCAAACCTTCAATGTCATTGGTTGCAACATGGTTTGCAAGTATTCTTGCTTCGATTTCCATAGACAACATTTGTCGCGTGACCATCCATTCAGACAAGACATGAAGAACTTCATGAAACGTGAATTTTTCACACACTCGGCACCACATGAGATGACGGGTGAGCAGATTCTTGATCAACTAAATGTTCTCTAGCCTGACCCAAACTGACCAGGGTATTTCTTGGGATATAATGAAAAACACGCATGGACTCATAAGCCATGCTTCTGGGATCTCCCCTACTTCACCAGCTCGAGCTTCCACATAACATTGATGTAATGCACACTGGAAAGAATATCGTCGAGGCCATTTTTAGCACATTTTTCAACATTATTGAGAAGATGAAGGACAATACTAAGGCTAGACTATATGTGATGAAGCTATGTGATAGACCCTAACAAAACTTGCGGCAACCAGACGACCAAAAGAATTGGACGATGCCACGGGCTAGGTTTGTTCTTACAAGGGAACAAAAGAAGGAGATACCCATGTGGTTCAAAACTTTGTTGTTCCCTGATGGGTATGCAACGAATCTAATGAGGGCAGTAAATCTTGATAAATAGAATCTCAAGAGGATGAAGAGTCATGATTGGCACATATGGCTTGAGCGGTTAATGTCGATGATGATTCGAGGCTATATCCCTGAGGATGATTGGGAAGTATTGGCAGAGCTAAGCTATTTTTTCGTGTTCTTTGTGCTAAAGAAGTATCTCCAACTGTGATTGATGACTTGGAAAAACGGGAACCCGAGTTACTCTGCAAGCTAGAGAAGATATCTCCATCAGGCTTCTTTAATCCGATGGAACATATGATTTTACACCTCCCGTCTGAGGCAAGATTGGGTGGCCCTATGTAGAACTGTTGGTGCTTTGGACTTGAGAGAATGCAAAAGACTCTTCGAGCTAAATGCAGAAACAAATGTAGAATTGAAGCATCCATAGCCGAGGCATTCTTTGCGGAAGAGCTTACAAACTTCATGACATCATGCTGTGCGGCCAACATTCAAAGCTTGCATAATGCAAATTCTCAATACAATGCCAGGGACCACTAACATGAATCCAAGCCCAGCCTTTTCAATGGGCAACTCGGACATGTATGTGCTTCTGGTTCAAAGAATCTGGATGTGCAAGAGTGGAGCCCGCTTATGTTGTATATCCTCACCAACCTAATGTGAGTGCAGCCATACATTGAGTAAGTGATTGGTACATCATGTAATATTTACTATATGTTTGTGTCTAACTCCGGTCATTTATCATTGCCCAATTCTCAAATAAAGGGGTCGAACGTGATTCACTCGAAGAGTATGAGATTCTTGTTGGCAATGGAGATGACAATTATTGTTTCATTTCTTGGTTCAGAGGAAAGGTATAGATACTTCTTATGTTGGAAGAACTTAAGTTGGTATTACATGCGTCTAATACACCGATCCTTCCCACTTAAACTTGTAGGGTACGTCAATATTGGATAACGAGTTGAAACAAGTTGATAATGGCTTTGACTTTAAGGTCAGTACGTTCGATAAATACAACATCAATGGGTATCGCTTCCGCACACATGGGAACGAGGAACGTCACACCGTTCTAAAATCTAGAAACACTGGAGTGTTGGCCATTTGTAGCGGAGTTGAGTATTATGGAAGACTTGATGAAATATATGAACTGCATTACTTTAGGGCATATCCTCCAAAAGTGGTTGTCTTCAAATGCCATTGATTCGATCCGGAGAAGGTCAGGCGGAGCGATGATATTGGGCAATTCGAAATTCTACAAGACATCAAATCAGACTATAAGGATGTCTATATTGTGGCTCAACAAGCAACACAAGTTTTCTATCTCAAGTATGCATGCCAAAAGAAGGCACATCTTAAGGGTTGGGATGTCGTGTATGATCTACCGCCACATGGTAAACAATGCTCCCCCAGTGAAGAGGATTATCAACCTCACATCAACCCCACACATATGATGGAGAATTCTTCCAAGAACATGGGCCTAGAGGCCATCGCAACATCCATGCACGCACGGAAGCACACATTGACAATGACAACGAAGAAGAAGAAGCAGAAGAGGAAGAAGAAGAGGTTACAAACGTGGAAGACCTATCAATGCTTTAGAGGTTATGTGAAGGCATTGTCGATGATGGTGACAATGTCGACGAACACTCCGACGACATCGTTAACGACACGCATGATACTGATGATGACGAGAAAGCACAAGAGGAAGAAGAAGAGGCGGATTGTGATCCAGATGATCCCGACTATTTTTAGTTGTAATGAACTATAATGTTGATTTTGTACTAGTTTCTTTACCATGATCCAGAACATGCTATAATGTTTAATTCGTAATATTTTTAACTTATTTATGTGAATTATTATGAACTGTTTGTCAACTACCTTAGTAATTCTCATTGCGACAATTCTTTGAACTTATGTTTATTTACGTGAACTATAATGTACTATTTGTATTAAAATTGCCTTAGAATATGTTGAATTTGTACTAATTGCTTTACTTGTTTTCATAGCAGGTTAGTGAATCATGGTGGACCCACTTCGGAAAAGTAATGGCCCGACAAATAAGCCCGGGATTCCCTTAGCGAGAAATCTGCTTGACAGTTTTCTTACCGATCCTCCTCGGGCATCCTCTCATCCTCATGCTCGAGGAAGAGGCCGGGGAAAAGGCGGAAGAGGTGCTGGTGAAGGAAAGGCTAGGATAAATTTGATTCGGTCTCCCTCGCCACCACCTACTGTGGCACCGTCTCAGGATGAGAGGGTGGAGGACGAGCTAGTGTCTCACCCCCCCCTTTTTTGAGGACAAGAGGGTGGAGGACAAGCCGGTGTCTCACCCCCAAGTTAGAGGATGAGAGGGTGGAGGACGAGTCAGTGTCTTACTACCCCATGTTTGAGGAGGATAGGGTGGATGAATAGTTGTCATCGGAGGAGGTTGAGGATCGGTTGGGGGAAACAACCGATGAAGAGGAAGATTATAGTTTCGTACAACTTGAGGAGGGTTGGACCGTGTACCAGCGCGGCTCATCAAGGCTCTCAAAACTAGGGCTTCCTGTCGAGCAGAGGCCTTGTATTTCTCCATATGGAGAAAGGTAACTAAGTTTGGCTTCCCGTTTTCTACCTTCAATGTTTGCAACAATTGCTGATAATTTGGCTTCTCATTATGTACCTCTTGGAAGAAAGTTGGAGATGCCCCGGGTAAGTAAAAGCTTGTGAACGGCATCCTTGGGATCCTTGTTAGGAAGCATTATCCTGGCATGGTCACTTTGCCTGGGAGGGCGAAGTTCCATAGCCAGCACGGACGTGGACCACTACAAAGTCTATGAGGATATTGGTAAAGTCAACAACCTCGAGTACCACAACAAAGCCGAGTGGGTCTTTGCCTAACTTTGGGTAATCATAAGTTTCCTTCACACACTACACATATATAATCCATAACTAGTTAATTGCCTAACTTTGGACAATCTCGCGTGTATTTGTAGGATTTCTATAGATGTGAGGATGGAAAGTTGGAGGAGGCACGAACGATCGTCAACCAATGTTGCAAGAAGCTTGTGTACAATTTGATGTACAAGGCACGTCCTTTAGCCGTTCACAATTATAAGGCAACTCAAGGCTATAGGAGTGTTGATAAGAAAGCCGGTAGGAGACACCATCTTAAGAAGGAGGACTACATGTAGGTAAAGCACGTTCATGTTTGTTATTTCCTCAATAGGTTGGCGCTCAATTTCTCCTTTATGTATATGAGACGTAATTGATCAATTAGGTTACTCCAAGTTGGTGCGTCGACAAGGGGGAGTGTTGGGAGCAGATCGTGGACTGCTGGTGTTCCAAAGAGTATAGAGTGATAAACCGAGATTATAAAAAATGGCAAGCCGCAATGAAGTATCCACCACACCATCAAGGCAACTTTGGGCCTTCAGGAGTTTGAGAAATGTTGGGTATGTCTTTCTTCCCATCGATTTGTTCTTGATAAGCTTTATTTTGTTATACATGTCGTCATTCACAAATGCCAATCCTTGTGATGAAATATTAATCATGTTGCTTTGGATGCACACATATCAGCATAATGTTCTGGAGCCTAACCTTTTCCAGGTGTACACTTTGGCCCATAAGGCACCGTTCAAATCTGCCACGCCATACAATGACAGTAACACATCATGTGCATACACTACCAAGACCACCTATGGTCGGATGGTCACATTTAAAAGTATGACAAAAAGGATGAAAGGGCTTGAGTATAACGTCACATCTGAGCCCCTTGAACACATGTTGGTTATGATCATTGGAGGTGGCACGAAACTTGGAACTGAAGCGATTGGAGGGGACATGTTTCCTAATTCCTCCCGTCGCAGTCTCCCTGAGTACAAAGCTCCGTCAGGTATACCAAAATCTTCTATATGTTAACGCAAGACTCCAGCAATGGTTGAGATAGAGGTAATTGATACGTCCATTTTGCATCATGCTTTCATGTTGATATTTATCGCTTTTTGGGCTGTTATTACACTTCACGGTACAATACTTATGCCTTTTCTCTCTTATTTTGCAAGGCTTACATGAAGAGGGAGAATGCCGGCAGCTGGAATTCTAGCCTGAAAAGGGAGAAAGTTTGAGATACCTATTCTATGCAACTCCAAAAGCCGTGAAAATAAATGAGGATTTATTTTGGAATTTATAAAAAATACTGGGCCGAAGAAGTACCAAAGGGGCGCCAGCAGGAGGCCACAAGCCTGCTAGGCGCGGCCTACCCCCCTGGCCGCGCCTAGGGGGCTTGTGAGCTCCCTACTGGCCCTCTGGCCCCCCTCTTTTGCTATAAGGAGGGTTTCATTCCGAAAAAAATCAAGAGGATGCTTTCGAGAGGAATCGCCACGGCCACGAGGTGGAACTTGAGCAGAACCAATCTAGAGCTCCGGCACGGTCGTCCTGCCGGGGAAACTTCCCTCCCGGAGGGGGAAATCGTCGCCATCGTCATCACCAACACTCCTCTAATCGGAGGGGACTCATCACCATCAATATCTTCATCAGCACCATCTCATCTCCAAACCCTAGTTCATCTCTTGTAACCAATCTCCGTCTCGCGACTCCGGTTGATACTTGTAAGGTTACTAGTAGTGTTAATTACTCTTTATAGTTGATGCTAGTTGGATTACTTGGTGGAACATTATATGTTCAGATCTTTGATGCTACTCATTACCTCACTGGTCATGAATATGCTTATGCTTTGTGAGTAGTCACTTTTGTTCCTGAGGACATGGGATAAGTCATGCTATAAGTAGTCATGTGAATTTGGTTTTCGTTCGATATTTTGATGTGTTGTATGTTGTTTTTTCCTCTAGTGGTGTTATGTCAACGTCGACTACATAACACTTCACCATTATTAGGGCCTATAGGAAGGCATTGGGAAGTAGTAAGTAGATGATGGGTTGCTAGAGTGACATAAGCTTAAACCCTAGTTTATGTGTTGCTTCGCAAGGGGCTGATTTGGATCCACTAGTTTAATGCTATGGTTTCACTTTGTCTTAATTCTTCTTTTGTAGTTGCTTGTCCAAGTAAGGGCAGTACCCAAGCACCGGTCCACCCACATATCAAACTATCAAAGTAGCGAACGCGAATCATATGAACATGATGAAAACTAGCTTGACAGAATTTCCCATGTGTCCTCGGGAGCGCTTTACCTCCTATAAGAGTTTGTCCAGGCTTGTCCCTTGCTACAAAAGGGATTGGGCCACTTTTCTACACCATTGTTACTATTGTTACTTGCTACTTGCCACGAATCTTCTAGTCACACAACTACTTGTTACCGATAATTTTAATGCTTGCATGGATTATCTTGCTGAAAACCACTTGTCAGATCGTTCTGCTCCTCGTTGGGTTCGACACTCTTACTTATCGAAAGGACTACGATAGATCCCCTATACTTGTGGGTCATCAAGACTCTTTTCTGGCGCCGTTGCCGGGGAGTGAAGCGCCTTTGGTAAGTTGAATTTGGTAAGGAAACATTTATATAGTGTGCTGAAATTTATTGTCACTTGTCACTATGGAAGCTAATCCTTTGAGGAGCGTGTTCGGGGTATCTTCACCTCGAAAAGAAGCACAAGGAGTTGCTCCTCAACCTGCTTCACCTACTAAAAATATTTGCTAAAAATTTCCTTCGGGTATGCTTGAGAAACTGCTGGCTAATCCTTTTAAAGGAGATGGAACATCACATCCAGACTTGCATCTAATCTATGTAGATGAAGTTTGTGGTTTATTTAAGCTTGCAGGTTTGCCCGAGGATGAGGTCAAGAAGAAGGTCTTTCCCTTATCATTGAGGAATAAAGTATTGACATGGTATAGGCTATGTGATGATACTGGATCATGGAACTACAACCGGTTGAAATTGGAATTTCATCAAAAGTTTTATCCTATGCATCTAGTACATTGTGATCGGAATTATATTTATAATTTTTGGCCTCGTGACAGAGAAAGCATTGCTCAAGCTTGGGGAGGCTTAAATCAATGATATATTCATGCCCCAACCATGAGCTCTCGAGAGAAATTATCATTCAGAACTTCTATGCTCGGCTTTCTCATGATGATCGCACCATGCTTGACACTTCTTGTACCGGTTCTTTTATGAAGAGAGATATTGACTTCAAATGGAATTTATTGGAAAGAATTAAACGCAACTCTGAAGATTGGGAGCTTGATGAAGGTAAGCAGTCAGGTATGAATTTCAAGTTTGATTGCGTTAAACCCTTTGTTGAAACAAATACTTTTTGTGATTTTACCGCTAAGTATGGACTTGACTCTGAGATAGTAGCTTCATTGTGTGAATCATTTGCTTCTCATATTGATCTCCCTAGGGAGAGGTGGTTTAAATAGCATCCTCCCTTAGAAGTCAATGTAGTTAAACCCAATCCAGTTGAAGAGAAAGTCATTGCCTATAATGATCCTATTGTTCCTAGTGCTTACGTTGAGAAACCACCTTTCCCTGTTAGGATAAAGGATCATTCAAAAGCTTAAACTATGAGACGTAGGGGCTACATTAGAACATCTACACCCCCTGAGCAAATTAGAGTTGAACCTTGCATTTCTATTATCAAAGATCTCCTGTCCGACAATGTTGATGGCCATGATATTCACTTCTGTGAAGTTGCTACTAGAATTGCTAAACCACATGCTAGAGACAAACATAGGCCTATTGTTGGCACGCCTGTTGTTTCTGTTAAGATAGGAGATCATTGTTATGATGGTCTATGTGCTACGGGTGCTAGTGTTAGTGCAATACCTCGATCCTTATATGATGAAATCAAAGACGAGATTGCACCTGTCGAGATAGAACCCATTGATGTCACTATTCAGCTTGCCAATAGAGATACTATCTGCCACGTGGGAATTGTTAGGGATGTTGAAGTCTTATGTGGTAAAACGAAGTATCCTGCTGATTTCCTCGTTCTTGCTACCACACAAGATAGCTTTTGTCCCATCATACCTGGCAGATTCTTCCTCAATACAATCAATGCTCATATTGACTGTGAGAAGCAAACTGTCATTGTTGGCTTTGAAGGTGTGTTACATGAGTTTAATTTCTCCAAGTTTGGTAGACAACCTCATGAAAAAGAGTTGCCTAGTAAGGATGAAATTATTGCCCTAGCTTCTATGGTTGTGCCTCCTACTGATCCCTTAGAGAAATACCTGCTTGAGCATGAAAATGATATGCATATGGATGAAAGGATGAGACAGATAGAGTTGTCTTTGAAAAATATCCTATCCTTAAGAATAATTTTCCTGTTGAACTGCTTGGAGATCCACCCCCAACAAAGGGTGATCCTGTGTTGGAGCTTAAACAGTTGCCTGATACTCTTAAGTATGCTTATCTCGATGGAAAAGAGATATATCCTGTTATTATTAGTGCTAGCCTCTCAGAGCATGAAGAAAATAAGTTACTAAAAACTCTGAGGAAGCATCGTGCTTCTATCGGATATACTCTTGATGGTCTTAAGGGCATTAGTCCCACTCTATGGCATCACAAGATTAAAACCGATCCTGATTCCAAACCAGTTGTTGGTCATCAACAGAGATTAAATCCTAAGATGAAAGAGGTAGTAATAAAAGAAATAATAAAGCTCCTCGAAGCAGGTATTATCTATCATGTTGCTCATAGTGATTGGGTCAGTCCGGTGCATTGCGTCCCTAAGAAGGGAGGTATTACCGTTGTCCCTAATGATAAGGATGAATTGATCCCACAGAGGAATATTACTGGCTATAGGATGGTGATTGATTTTAGGAAATTGAATAAAGCCACTAGGAAAGATCATTACCCTTTGCCTTTTATCGACCAAATGCTAGAAAGACTGTCTAAACATACACACTTCTGCTTTCTAGACGGTTATTCTGGTTTCTCCCAAATACGTGTTGCACAATCTGATGAGGAGAAAACCACTTTCACCTGCCCTTTTGGTACCTTTGCTTACAGACGTATGCCTTTGGGTTTATGTAATGCACCTCTCACCTTTCAAAGATGTATGATGGCTATATTCTCTGACTTTTGTGAAAAGATAGTTGAGGTTTTCATGGATGACTTCTCCATTTACGGGTCTTCTTTTGATGATTGTCGCAGCAAATTTGATCGAGTCTTGCAGAGATGTAAAGACACCAACCTTGTCTTGAATTGGGAGAAGTGCCACTTTATGGTTAATGAAGGCATCGTCTTAGGACATAAAATTTCTGAAAGAGGTATTGAAGTCGATAAGGCTAAAGTTCATGCGATCAAGAAAATGCCATGCCCTACAGATATCAAAGGTATAAGAAGTGTCCTTGGTCATGCTGGTTTCTATAGAAGGTTCATTAAAGACTTCTCTAAGATTTCTAGGCCTCTTAGCAATCTCTTGCAAAAGGATATTCCTTCTGTTTTAGACGATGATTGTGAGGAAGCCTTCGAAATACTTAAGAAGGCTTCGATAACTGCGCCTATTGTTCAACCACCTGATTAGAACTTACCTTTTGAAATCATGTATGATGCTAGTGATTATGTTGTTGGTGCTGTTCTAGGACAAAGAGTTGATAAGAAGTTGAATGTTATTCACTATGCTAGTAAATCTCTAGACAGTGCCCAAAGAAACTATGCTACTACTGAAAAAGAATTTTTAGCAGTCGTGTTTGCATGTGAAAAGTTCAGATCTTACATTGTTGTTTCCAAAGTCACTATTCACACTGATCACACTGCTATTAAGTACCTCATGGAGAAAAAAGACGCTAAACCTAGACTCATCTGATGGGTTCTCTTGCTACAAGAATTTGATTTGCATGTTGTCGACAGGAAGGGTGCTGAGAACCCCGTAGCAGATAACTTGTCCAGATTGGAGAATTTTCTTGATGACCCACAACCTATTGATGATAGCTTTCCTGATGAGCAATTGAATGTCATCAATACTTCACGTAGTACACCGTGGTATGCTGATTATGCAAACTATAACGTTGCCAACTATATACCACCTAGTTTCACGTACCAGCAAAAGAAGAAATTCTTATTTGATTTGAGACATTACTTTTGGGATGATCCTCACCTTTATAAGGAAGGAGTAGATGGTGTTATTAGATGTTGTCTACCTGAACATGAACAGGGACAGATCCTACATAAGTGTCACTCCGAGGCCTACGGAGGACACCATGCGGGAGACAAAACTGCACACAAGGTATTGCAATCAGGTTTCTATTGGCCCACTCTCTTCAAGGACGCCCGTAAGTTTGTCTTTTCTTGTGAGGAATGCCAAAGAATAGGTAATATTAGTAAACGTTAGGAAATGCCTATGAATTATTCACTTGTCATTGAACCATTTGATGTTTGGGGCTTTAATTATATGGGACATTTTCCAAAATCCAACGGGTATACTCATATCCTAGTTGTTGCTGATTACGTCACTAAGTGGGTAGAAGCTATCCCAACTAGTAGTGCTGATCACAACACCTCTATCAGGATGCTTAAAGAAATTATTTTCCCCAGATTTGGAGTCCCTAGATATCTAATGACTAATGGTGGTTCACATTTTATCCATGGTGCTTTCCGTAAAACGCTTGCTAAGTACAATGTCAACCATAGAATTGCATCTCCCTATCATCCTCAGTCCAGCAGTCAAGTAGAGCTAAGTAATAGAGAGATTAAACTAATTCTGCAAAAGACTCACAATAGGTCTAGAAAGAATTGGTCTAAGAAGCTCGATGATGCATTGTGGGCTTATAGAACTGCTTATCAGAATCCCATGGGCATGTCTCCATACAAAATGGTTTACGGCAAAGCATGGCATTTACCTCTTGAGCTAGAACATAAGGCTTATTGGGCAATCAAAGAGCTCAACTTTGATTTCAAACTTGCCGGTGAGAAGAGGTTACTTGATATTAGCTCGCCTGATGAATGGAGAGCTCAGGCATATGAAAATGCCAAGTTGTTCAAAGAAAAGGTTAAGAGGTGGCATGATAAAAGGATACAAAAACGTAAGTTCAATGTAGGTGATTATGTCTTGCTATATAATTCTCGTTTAAGATTTTTTGCAGGCAAGCTTCTCTCTAAATGGGAAGGTCCTTACATTGTTCAGGAAGTATATCGTTTCGGTGCCATCAAGATCAACAACACGGAAGGTAATTTTACGAGAGTGGTAAATGGGCAAAGAATCAAGCATTATATCTCAGATACTCCCATAAATGATGAAAGCAATATTATCAATACCATAACTCCGGAGGAGTACATAAGGGATATTTATCAACCTGTTTCAGACTCGAAAACAAAGAGGTATGTGATTCGGTAAGTAAACCGAATCCAAAACTTTTCCACTAGGATTTTTCCTCCGTTTTGGAATTTTTAGAAAAATAGAAAAATTTAAAGCAGTCCGGAAAGCGCTCGAGGAGGTGACAAGCCTGCCAGGCGCGGGCCACCCCGCTGGCCGCGCCTGGGGGGCTTCTGACCACCTCGTGTGCCCCCCGGACTCCGTTTTATTGCGGAAGTACTCCTTCTGGTCGGAAAAAACATTATATATTCTCCCGAAAGGTCTGACCCTCATATCACACAAATTTCCTCTGTTTTCGTTTCGAGCCTGTTTGTGCTGCAGCTCTAGATTGCTATGGCCTCCCCAAAAGCTCCGAAGGACAAGATCTTCGAGAAGGTCATCAATCCCTACCTCGCGGGAGTGCTGCAACACCCTCAATCTATCGAGATGGGTGAGGGGATGCTGCACATCTGTGATGTTGAGGGGCCCAAGAAGACCGGAAGCGTGGAGGCGAGGCTCGAAGAAATGGAGCAACAAGTCTTCAAGTGCCAAGGGATGGTGGAGCGTGGACTCAACGCCAACCACATGATGATCACGAAGTTCACCAACAAGCACAAGATCGATGCCAATGACATCGGGAAGCACCTCTGCAGGCTCTATGACAAAATTGATCACCTCCAAGCCCATATATATGACCTGCAGAACCAAAACTGTGAGTATGAGTATAGATTTAAATCAATACGATTGGCTGCAGATTTGAGGATTCCGGAGACTCGGTCATCTTTCTGTGATGGAGCACCTATGCCTTGGAAAACGGAGGATCAAACCCATGTTGCAACAACTCCACCACCATCACCTCCAAAGGAATACAACTAAGCATGGGTATGGGAAATCCCCTTGGCTTGTGCCAAGCTTGGGGAGTTGTCCTGGTATCGTATCACCATCACATCTTTTGCCTTTACCTTTTCTTAGTTTGATCCTTTTTGGTTTTATCTTTCTCTAGTAGAATAAAGTTCTTAGTGTTTTAGGCTTGAGTTTTTCTTTGTACCACCCCCGATGTATTCGAGATCGTGAGCCATATAATAAAGAGTGTTTTAGTTAAGGGCCTTGCCTCATGCCATGATGAAAAGAACGAGAAAAGAACAAAAGCATGAAAGATCATGTAATGATCTTATGGGAAGTGATGGCTTCACATATAAAAAGAATGATGATTGAAACTTGTTGAGGGTGGACAAACATAGACCTTGGTCATTGTTGCAATTAATAGGAAGTGATAAAGAAGGAGAAGTTCACATATAAATATATCATCTTTGACACCGTCTATGATTGTGAACACTCATTAAACTATTACATGCTTAAAAGTAGATGTTGGACAAGGAAGCTAACATAATGAATTGTGTTTGCTTGGTTCTGAACAATGTTATATGACTAGAGATCCCTTAGCATCTGACAATTGCTTCCACCTCATATTAGCCAAAACTTCCGCACTAAGTAGAGATACTACTTGTGCATCCATAAACCTTCAACCCAATTTTGCCATGAGAGTCCACCATACGTACCTATGGATTGAATAAGATCCCTCAAGTAAGTTGTCATCGATGCAAGCAATAAAAATTGCTCCCTAATATGTATGATCTATTAGTGTGTGGAAAATAAGCTTTGTACGAACCTGTGATGAGGAAGACATAAAAGCGACAGACTGCATAATAAAGTTCTTTATCACAGGAGGCAATATAAAGTGACGTTCTTCCACACTAAGAGGACACACATCCAAACCACAAAAGCGCATGACAACCACTGCTTCCCTCTGCGAAGGGCCTTTCTTGTACCTTTACTTTTTTCCCTTGAAAGAGTCATGGTGATCTACACCAATTCCTTATTTTGCCTTTATCTTGGCTAATGTCATATGTTAGGGAAAGATCTATATTCATATGTCAACTTGGAAGTAAGTATTAATGAATTATTATTGTTGACATTACCATTGATGTAAGTAGTTGGGAGGCAAAACCATAAGCCCCTGTCTTTCTCTGTGTCCAACTGAAACTTTGATCTTACGAGTACCACGTGAGGTGTAGCAATTGTAGAAAATGGAAAGATGATTGAGTATGTGGATTTGCTTTACAAGCTCTTGTTTGACTCTTTCTGATGTTATGATAAATTGCAATTGCTTCAATGACTAAAGGCTATTGGTTGTTAATTCTCAGTAAGGTTCTTGATTCATACTTTACCTTGTGAAGGAATTGTCACTTTAGCATAAGAGATCATATGATGGTATTGTTGTTCTAACTATGATCATGATGCCTGCATGTCCGTATCTTGTTTTGTCGACACCTCTCTCTCCAAACATGTGGGCATATTTATTGATCCCAGCTTTCGCTTGAGGACAAGCGAGGTCTAAGCTTGGGGGAGTTGATACGTCCATTTTGCATCATGCTTTCATGTTGATATTTATCGCTTTTGGGATGTTATTACACTTCATGGTATAATACTTATGCCTTTTCTCTCTTATTTTGCAAGGTTTACATGAAGACGGAGAATGCCGGCAGCTGGAATTCTGGCCTGAAAATTGAGCAAGTTTGAGATACCTATTCTGCGCAACTCCAAAAGCCGTGAAAATCAACGAGGATTTATTTTGTAATTTATAAAAAATACTGGGCCGAAGAAGTACCAGAGGGGCGCCAGCAGGAGGCCACAAGCCTGCTAGGCGCGGCCTACCCCCTGGCCGCGCCTAGGGGGCTTGTGAGCTCTATGCTGGCCCTCTGGCCCCCCTCTTTTTCTATAAGGAGGGTTTCGTTTCGAAAAAAATCAAGAGGAGGTTTTTGGGAGGAATCGCCACCGCCACGAGGTGGAACTTGAGTAGAACAAATCTAGAGCTCCGGTAGGGTCGCGTGCCGGGGAAACTTCCCTCCCGGAGGGGGAAATCATCGCCATTGTCATCACCAACATTCCTCTCATCGTAGGGGACTCATCACCATCAACATATTCATCAGCACCATCTCATCTCCAAACTTTAGTTCATCTCTTGTAACCAATCTTCGTCTCGCGACTCCGATTGGTACTTGTAAGGTTGCTAGTAGTGTTAATTACTCTTTGTAGTTGATGCTAGTTGGATTACTTGGTAGAAGATTATATGTTCAGATCTTTGATGCTCTGGTCATGAATATGATTATGCTTTGTGAGTAATCACTTTTGTTCTTGAGGGCATGGGATAAGTCATGCTATAAGTAGTCATGTGAATTTGGTTTTCGTTCGATATTTTGATGTGTTGTATGTTGTTTTTCCTCTAGTGCTGTTATGTGAACGTCAACTACAAAACACTTCACCATTATTTGGTACTAGAGGAATGCATTGGGAAGTAGTAAGTAGATGATGGGTTGCTAGAGTGACACAAGCTTAAACCCTAATTTATGTGTTGCTTCGCAAGGGGCTGATTTGGATCCACTAGTTTAATGCAATGGTTAGACTTTGTCTTAATTCTTCTTTCGTAGTTGCGGATGCTTGCGAGAGGGGTTAATGATAAGTGGGATGCTTGTCCAAGTAAGGGCAGTACCCAAGCACCGGTACACCCACATATCAAACTATCAAAGTAGCGAACGTGAATCATATGAACATGATGAAAACTAGCTTGACAGAATTTCCCATGTGTCCTCGGGAGCGCTTTACCTCCTATAAGAGTTTGTCCACGCTTGCCCCTTGCTACAAAAGGGATTGGGCCACTTTGCTGCACCGTTGTTACTATTGTTACTTGATACTTGCTACGAATCTTCTTGTCACACAACTACTTGTTACCGATAATTTCAGTGCTTGCAGAGATTATCTTGCTGAAAACCATTTGTCAGATCCTTCTGCTCCTAGTTGGGTTCGACACTCTTACTTATCGAAAGGACTATGATAGATCCCCTATACTTGTGGGTCATCAGTAATCTATACAAGTCCTCCCGTATATGTTTGTTTCAAATTCTTACTTAGTGCTGAATTTGAAGATGCGATTGCAATTCTATATTATGCAGTCCCAACTAGAGGAGGAGAGGCGAGTGGCAAATGAGAGGTTGTAGGCAAGGTTGGCGGAGGAGAGGCGACTCGCAGAGGAGAAGAGGGTGGAGGATAAATGATAGGCTGAAGGGAGTATGCAGCAGGCGTTGGCTGCACAAACTAGTCCATATTATGAGATGTTTCAGGTTAGTTCCTTAATAGCCAAGAACATGTAGTCTTTTACTACTAGTACTTAACCTTCACTCTTCAAACATAATTTGTAGGCTTATTGTAGTTAGAATGGTATGCCTGCTATGGTGATGCATGCCTTTACTCCTAACCATACGATCAGTTAACTCATATACTTGCAAGCGTCATTATTGCATTTCTTAGTGCGAGTGCCTTGCTAACAATGCAATACTTCATGCATCATCAATCAGGCCATGGATCGAATAAGGATGTCTCTTCACATGCACAAGGCCCAAGTGTAAGTAAACTTGGTGGTTCTCCTCATCTTTGAGATCGACTAAGGTTAGTGCCTACATATTTCATTTACATAGATCCCAAATTCATCAATGTAGAGACAAGTAGCTATATGGATTCTAGCTTGAAGATCAAACTTCTAAGGTAGAGACCACTTGAAGCTATATATTTTCATGATTTAGAGATCACTTGAATATATTCATGATTTAGAGTGTTAAATTTGAATCAAACCTGGTCGGAAATCAGTTGTTCCCTTAAAACATGTTTCATAGAACCAAAACATACTCATCAAACAAGCAGGGAAATACCATTTTGATAAAGAAAAAGAGACACTTGGTATAAAAGATGTCATCATATCACGTACCCAACAGAAGATCTCTTGGGATGCTAAGATGTAGATATGGTACCAAAGAAAACAGATTACATAACCAAACACTTGTTTCAAGAGTCAAAAACCTTAGATCCCGTACTCTCATCATTTGGCCAAACTCCGCACTGCAGGCATACGTAGAGTATATTCATATTACTATCCATGACACAACTCAACTAATTGTAAGCAAAAAAAGGCAAACTCATTATGAAAATTGTTGGGGAACATTGCATGGGAAACAAAAAAATTGCTACGCACACGAAGACCTATCATGGTGATGTTCATCTACGAAAGGAGATTGGATCCACATACCCTTTTAGATCGCTAAGCGGGAAGCATTAAGAAACGCGGTTGATGTAGTGGTACAGCTTTGTGATTCAAATCACCGTCGTCCCATGATCCGTTCCGATCTAGCACCGAATGGACGGCACCTCTGCGTTCAGCACACGTACAGCTCGATAACGATCTCGGCCTTCTTAATCCAGCAAGAGAGAGGTAGAAGTAGACGAGTTCTCTGGCAGGGTGACGGAGCGCCGGTGGTGGTGATGATCTACTCCTCGAGGGCGGAGCTCCGCCCGAGCTCCGCAGAAATCCGATCTAGAGGTTGAACTACGTGGTATAGGTTTGAGTTGCACGTGGCAAAGTCGTGTCTCAAAAGCCCTAAAACCACCAATATATATAGGAGGAGGGGAGGGTCTAGCCTTGGGGCTCAAGAGAGCCCCAAGGGCACCGGCCGATTGGGAGGAGGTGGACTCCCACCCCAATTCGATTTGGGGGAAGGAGTCCACTCCTTCCTTCCCACCTCCTTCTTTCCATGTTTTTTAATTTCCTTTGGTTTTTTCCACTTGTGGCGCCATAGCCCTCTTGCGCTGGCCTCACCAGCCCACTAAGGGCTGGTGCGCCACCCTAGGGTTACTGGGCTCGCTCCCAGGTGGGTGGGCCGCTCCCGGTGAATACCCGGAACCCATTCGTCACTCCCGGTGCAGTGCCGGTAATGCCCGAAATCTTCCCGGTGACCAAATGAAACCATCCTATATATCAATCTTCGTTTCCGGACCATTCCAGAAACCCTCGTGACGTCCTTGATCTCATCCAGGACTCCGAACAACCTTCGGTCACCAACACATATAACTCAACTATACTAAAATGTCATCGAACCTTAAGTGTGCAGACCCTACGGGTTCGAGAACTATGTAGACATGACCCGAGACACTCCTCGGTCAATATCCAATAGCGGCACGTGGATGTCCATATTGGATCCTACATATTCTACGAAGATCTTATTGGTTGTACCTATGTGCCAAGGACTCATATAACCACGTATAACATTCCCTTTGTCCTTTGGTATGTTACTTGCCCGAGATTTGATCTTCGGTATCCCTATACCTATTTCAATCTCGTTACCGACAAGACTCTTTACTCATTCCGTAATACAAGATCCCGTGACTTACAATTGAGTCACATTGCTTGCAAGGCTTGTATGTGATGTTGTATTACCGATTGGGCCCCGAGATACCTCTCCGTCACACGGAGTGACAAATCCCAGTCTTGATCCATGCTAATTCAACGGACACCTTCGGAGATACATGTAGAGCACCTTTATAGTCACCCAGTAACGTTGTCACGTTTGATACACACAAGCTATTCCTCCGGTGTCAATGAGTTACATGATCTCATGGTCATAGGAATGAACACTTGACACGCAGAAAACAATAGCAACAAAATGACACGATTACATGCTACGTTCATGGTTTGGGTCTAGTCTATCACATCATTCTCCTCGTGATGTGATCCAGTTATCAAGATACAACACTTGCATATGGTCAGAAAACCTTAACCATCCTTGATCAACTAGCTAGCCAACTAGAGGCTTTCTAGGGACATTGTTTTGTCTATATATCCACCCATCTATCTATGTTTTCATTCAATACAATTATAGCATGGATAATAAACGATTATCTTGAAACAGGAAATATAATAATAACTATTTTATCATTGCCTCTAGGGCATATTTGCAACAAAAATTAGTCTGCACTTGAACATTAAAATGTAGAACTTCTAAAAAATCAATCCTTGCTCACATAAGCAGCATACTTAAATAAATAGACTAGCGGTAGATTGCAATGTGCCAAAAGTCACTAGTAACAAAAGATCCAGTAAAATACAAAAAAATTGTGATTCAAAAAAAATGTAATATAGTTTCAAAGGCACTATAAATGTGACATATTGATGATTTCAAGCATGTTATTTTTGGCATATTGACGATTGCACGCATGTTGTTTTTCTTGTTGTGCCAAAATGTGACTGAGATCATTTCATCTTGTAGGTTGCCACGTGGATGCTCATTGCACTACGGCATGGACATGAAGACATTTTTGTAGTGGCAAATCTTATGTAGCGATACTCGCTTCGTTCATTGTGTATTATCTTTGTTACTGAACTATGCTATGCATCTTTGTTTTGTAACTATTCTATGGATATGTGTTATGGAACTATGCTATGGAACTGTGCTATGGAACTGTGCTATGGATATGTGTTATGGAACTATGCTATATATATGGACCTTTGTTTATTGTGTATTATTTTGTTATGGTTTTGTGGTGTCGATCTTTGCTATGGATCACGGGAAATATTTTGATATATATATGTTGTGGATTTTTGCTGTGTTATGGAACTGCTTTTATATATATATATATATATATATATATATATATATATATATGTTGTGTTATGGAACTATTGATATATATATGATGTGTTATGGAAGTGTTTATATATATATATATATATATATATATATATACTAGCAAGATATGCCCGTGCGTTGCACCGGGAGAAAAAACACATCGCACCCACACATTTTATCTTTAAAAACTGCATGTTCGTGTTCAAGGATCATCCAAATTGGCATCTTGTGGTTCTATCTAGCAAAGAGAATGAAGGGCCAACATTTACAGTCATGCTGCCCTGCATAATTTCTGCAAGACAAGCATAGTGATGCTCCTGACAATGGGTAAAACTCCTGTACCAGAACAAATTACTACATGCATCTTGGCTGTGCAATATTGATATCATGCAATTTTGTACTAATAGCTAAATGGACTAAATAATAGTTAAGTGAACACACCTTTTTGTGATTACGGTGAACAAACCTTGAATCATTGATGCACTATGGATCTTATGATTGTGCAAGTTATTGAAACCAGTGCATATGAATGCTTGTTAACTATATTAATCCTTAATATGGATCCATGAACTTAATCATGCTTGAAGTTTGTCATTTGGAACAGAAAAATATATTAAAAATATCCAGAGTTAACAGAAAATACAGCTCGATCTTCACGGTGAGCACATACACTTGATGTTACTATATTATCTCAACGTTCCTCATGTATTATAAGAATACACACATCCATCACCATGGTATACATAATGTTGAGTTCAACGATTAGTATAAAATTTCCTACGTGAGAATGGGAGTGCACATAAGTTGTGGGTGTCGACGACCCATCACTCAACATCAGAATTATAAGACGAACTCAGCACGGGATTACAACTCGTGTGGATTGAGACACCAGCAAGATACCTGCAACGGACAATGATGGTTGGCCGTGGAGAAGTACGCTGGCAGCAACGCCACATGTGCATGTATATCTCATTCTGCAAGCACGCCTACACATGGATTCATTGGTGAGAGGTGAACAACAACAGGAACTCCTATGGAGACAATTGATGATAAGGCATGATTAGCCTTAGCTTAGAGTCCGTTTACGGAAATTGTATGACCCATAACTTACTGAGATATACATGGAGCTGTAAAAGGAAATATACATGTTCATTTCTTCTATCCAAATATTTAACTTCATGCAAATACAACATCTCTATACACCAAGAAACATTGCGTCGAGGTAAACAATACCACATTCTTCACACATGGGATTTTGTTCAGGCAGATTAATACTGCTCATGTATTGATGTTGTAAAGTGATACATGTATGATGTATCTGCATACAGGGTCTTCCTTTAGAAAACTGAGTGCATCCCTGCATTGACAATCAAAGTATCCATATGCACACACTTTTGATTATCAAAATTTGCAATGCTATTATATACCAAGTATGTTGTAACTTATTCCATGAAAATTATCATGTGAAATTATACACTTGCACTCACCTTTGAGCTGCCAAGGCCGTGGAATTAGTTGTAATATAAGCTTGGGCATCAGCAGACAACAGCTACACATCGTTCTCACCATGGTCTAACTACTGGGTGTGATATACCTTGGATGAAATCTACAGGAGTGTATGTCCATGAATGTCAATCTGCACGAGCTCGAGTAAACAAATTAAAATCTGCAGGAGCTCGAGTTCACATATATCAAATCTGCAAAAAGATGAATTGTGCCTCCCAGTCTCATGTTTTTGGATCTCATAGATATTACAAAATCAAATAAAATTAGTTACTGCAAATTCAAATCAGCAAGAGGACTTTTTTTGCCTGGTCCATCTTCTCCCCGAGTGCTAAAAATCATGTTGGATGGTGGAAAACATTGTGAGGAGAAGTATTAAAACTGAGAGACGTTTTTTTAGCTCCATGAAGCTACTGTTCAACTCCTAAATGACACCCATTTCCAGAAGTAGTGTTATTGCAATACTTTGCAGTTCTTTTTCCTGGCCTGGCTCGTAACTCAAGGTGGAAATGGACAGTATATATGGCTGGAGCAGTAGCTCCATGGTTCTACCAAAGATTCATGATCAAATTTTATTCTTACCACAACTATTTAAATTAACATCCTATCTTACATAGGAGGAAAAGCATGATTCTGAAAGCAAAAGAGAAGATAACCAGAAACTCACCACATGAAGAAGAGCAAACTGCTTCTTCCTAAGCTCTAACATCCTTGTACATGCTACACTCTCTACCTCCAAATTAGCTATCTCCTTCTCAAGATTAGCAATAAGTTTCTCGGTTTCTGACCGTGGAGGCTGCGAGGAAATCAATTTTCTGATCACTTCACATTCCTCTTTGTGCTGCCTCTCAATCTTGCTCTGTTCAAGTTGTTTCTTAAGATCCTCAATATCAGTCTGAGCTTGCAAGATTTGTCGCTGGATCTTAACCTGCAGCTCGTTGAAGCTCTCCCTGTCCCTTAGATTTGCATCAACTACAACCTTGCTTTTAAGAAGGGACAACTTTGTACGACCCTAGCGGACGCCAGCTTGTCCCACACCCGACGAGGTGGCGGAGCGGCTGGAGGTCCGGCGAGGAAGGCCGCCGGCGGCGGGGCGTGGCGGAGGTGCAGGGTCGGCAGCGAGGCAGATCTAGGGCGCAAGGGAAGGAGCGGTGGAGACGGAAGCGGGCGGCGACGTGGGCGGAGAGGTCAGCGACGGTGGCTAGCTCGGGTCGGAGGAGGAGCCAGCAGCGGCGGAGGTCCCTCTATGCCCGCCGGAGCTGGTGGCGTCGCCATTTGCGGGGTGGGTTATGGGGAGAGAGAGGGGAAAAGGAGGGACGGGTTAGTTCGGATAAATTATAGGGGGTTTTGTGCAAAACGTAAAATAACGGTTCGACTTGACTTACAGAAGGACTGCGGGTTGAATCCTCAAAAACGGAAGGGCTTTTTTGCAAAATTGCCATGACGGACGACTAGAAACCCTATTTGCTTTATTATTAGGGATATATATATAGGAAAATGGCTATGTACTCTTGGGAGGACGTACTCCCGCTCTTCATATACCACATGTATGGCTCTTTTATACCTTATTATTATTTTTAATATACTTCACTAAAAATTAATAGATAACTTAAAGTGAGTTTCATGAAAAAAACCATGTGAGTTTAATATTTTAAAAGGTTTACGTATATACTGCTTTATTTATAGGTGAAAAAGGTATATTATAAAAAATAAGTCACAAATAATATTATTTCAACAAAACTCATGTTGAGGTATCTTAAAGTATTTAATGAAGTATATTAAAAATGATAAAGAGGTATAACCAATGCGTATATGAAGTATATTAAGAATGAGAGTACATACACCCAGAAGTACACAAAGTTAGTCATATATATATATATATATATATATATATATATATATATATATATATAAACTCTATTCATCACCCAGGGTGCAGAATAGTTTATTCTTCACCCGAGATAATCTTACGATCAATTTACAAATAAATTAAATTTTAAGTACAAACATTTACATTTATATTGAATCACTACGTAAAAATTGACAAAACAAAAACAAAAATATAGGTCATAATACCAGAAAAATTGAATTTTTTGTATTTTTTGCACTATTTTTGTATGTTCGTAATTTTACATGATATAAAATATTTTTATATTGGTTATATTTTTTTATAGTCTCGTTTTACGTATCAAATAAGACAGAATTTACGGAACGTAAAATTACGATGCATTGATATTAAAACAGAGGGGGTGAAGAATAACTATTCCTCACCCAGGGTGATGAATAGCGCAACCCTATACTCCCTCTATTTTCAGATCAATACACAGTAATTTTATGTTTTTGAAATTTTAATCTTATCTCATACATAAAAAGAGACCGTAAAAAAATACATAGTCACCGTAAAAAATATATTATGTCACGTAAAATTACAAACATAAAAATGTAGTATAAATTATACATAAAATGTGATTTTTCTCGTCTTATGACCTATATTTTTGTTTTCTTATGTCAAAGTTTTCATAGTGAATCAATATAAACGTATCTATTTGCATTTTAAATTTAATTTAGTTATTAAATGGTCGTAAAATTACCTCGGGTGAGGAATAACTTAATCTATACCATGGATGATAAATAGAGTTTCTATATATATATATATATATAGGGTGGGTCTATTCTACAAACACACCCTAAGACCTTATTCTCATAACAAAATTGCTTATTCTGCACACACACACCCAAAAACAAACCGGAGTGTCGTGCGAACTACAACGACTCGATCAGCCCAACTCACCTTATCTCTTATGTGGTGCCCCACGAACTAACCCACTCCCCTCGTGTCTTTGTATTCTCCTGATCCCCTCTCCTTCAACCTCGGCCATGGCGCCCTCACCCCATCTTCTTTGCCACACAGCACACGCACCACCCCGTGACGCTCATCCCCGACCACTTCCTGGCGCCGCCCGACCCCGCCCCAACCAACCCCACAGCGCCCCCACCAACCCACCACCACCGCGATCGGGGAAGCCTCCAATTTTGGAGATCCACCGGAGCCCCAACTGACCTCCTACCCTGTGACGGCACACCTCAGCCGTTGCTACCTCCCACCCGCAGCGGTGCACCTCAACCACTGCTACCTCCCACCCGCGGCGGCCGACCTCACCTCCGACCACATCCCTCGCTCCCGTGATAGATCACATCATCGCCATCCTGTGGCGCCGGCTCTCTATCGGATCTACGTGTTGCCAGCCACCACGCCTCCTCTCACACTGGCCAGCACTCCTCCTACCTCCACCACTCCCCCACTGTGCTGCCCCCCCCACCCCGGCACGGCCACGGATCCGCATCATGATGGCCGCCCTCCACGGCAACGACCCCATCCCTCCGAAGGTGTTAGACCCGACTAGCTTAGGGACAGATTCAGAGAAGAACGAAGGGCTTCGAAGGTGTTTTCATGGGCAAATTGTCGAGGTTTTGGTTAGAAGCGAAGGCGCCTAAGACGGCCAGGAACACTGGCGGCACAAAGGGGGAAACCCTAGAGGAATAACATACGCTCCACGAGCTGGTAATCCATGGCTTTATAGCCTTACAACGCAGTAAAAACGAGAAAAGCTAAGGTAGAAAGGTGGCCGGCGATCGGCGCTGGTTGTTGGACGGCTACAACGACGTCGGGGTGCTTTGCAGCCGTCGGATCCATCATCGAGGGCTCCAGGTGTAACTGGCACGCGCGAACCGGTACGGGAGACTTGAGGGCGTCAGATCCAAGATCGACAGCTGTTGTTGCTTGGCGCCTTCATTTGAATTTGAATGGCGCAGGCTTCTTCTTCGTTGGGTCCTGACAACTCCCCCCGCGCAACATCAGACCTGTCCTTAGGGATGAACTGCGGGAAAACTTTTTGAATGAACGCGGCGTCCTCCCACGTGGCCTCGCTCTCCTCCAAGTTGGTCCACTTAATGAGCCAGCGAACCACAGGAATTTGAATGTCACCCTGTGTTCTGGGGATGAGCTTCCTGTGTAGTAGCTTCTCTGGTTCGAGGAGGATGGAACCATTCTCATGGAGAAGGGGAAGGTTGGGGTTGGGTATTGCTTTTGGACCCAGGTGTAACTTCAGCTGACTTACATGGAAGGTGGGGTGTAGTCTGCAATGGTCTGGTAGGAGTAGTTTATATGCAACTGGTCCCACCTTCTGTATGGTCCTAAAGCGGCCATAATACTTGGAATGAAGCTTAAGGCACATGTGGACACTTAAGGTGGTGTGTCTGTATGGTTGTAGCTTTAGGTAGACCATATCACCCACTGCAAGTGATCTCTCTGATCTCTTCTTATCAGCAAAATGCTTCATTCTTTCTTGAGCCTTGATCAGGTTAGCTTTAATTTGAGCAACAACTTGTTCTGCAGTTAGGATGGAGCTGTATTCTTGGGTGTGCTCGGGGGGGTATAAGGCAGCTTCAGCCAACATAGACGGGGGCCTATTGTAGAGTGCTTGGAATGGAGTAATCTTCAGGGAGGTGTGGTAGCTAGTATTGTACCACCATTCCGCTAATGAGAGCCAGTGCATCCATTTCTTTGGCTGAAGGAAAGCCATGCATCTGAGATAATTTTCCAAACACTGGTTTACTCTTTCCGTTTGCCCATCAGATTGGGGATGGTAGGAAGTGCTCATCTGTAGTTTAATGCCTAGCTTCTTGAATAGGTCTTGCCACAGATGGCTGGTGAAGATTCTGTCTCTGTCTGTAACAATGACAGAGGGAAGTCCATGTAGTTTGAAGATGTTATCTGTGAATGCAGTGGCCACGGTGCTAAAAGTGATTGGGTGCTTCATTGCAATAAAGTGCCCATACTTAGTGAATCTATCCACAACCATCAATATCATATCCTTGCTTTGTGATGTGGGCAGTCCTTCAATGAAATCCATGCTGATGTGACACCAAGCAAAATCAGGAACAGGAAGTGGTTGAAGCAGTCCAGGGTACTTGCAATGTTCTAGTTTGTTGATTTGGCATGTTGGGAATTGTTTGATGAAATCCACAATAAATTGCTTCATGTCAGGCCAATGAAACAACAGCTTGACCCTCTGGTAGGTGGCCCTGTGCCCAGAATGTCCACCTAATTCAGAATTGTGCAGAGCAGCTACTAACTTGTTTCTGAGGTTAATATCATTCCCAATAACAATTTTGTTCTTATATCTTATAATTCCCTGCTGAAGAGTATAGTTTGGGAGTGAAGCATCAGAAGTAGCCAGTTGGGTTAACATATCCTTGCACTTCTGGTCTTGAGCATAGTTGTTGGTTACTTCAGAAATCCACACAGGTTGTGCTTTACAAGCAATCAAGGAGTGAAGTTTATATTGGACTCTAGATAGTGCATCAGCTACCCTGTTGTTTTTGCCTTGTTTATATTCCACCCTGAAGTTGTAACCTAGCAGCTTGATCAGTAGTTTGTGTTGGATTCCTTCAGTCAACTCTTGCTCCTGAATGTATTTGAGGCTCTGTTGGTCTGTCCTGATGATCAATGCAGTTGCAGCAAAGTAATGCTTCCAGTGCTTTAGTGCTTCAATGATGGCCATTGCTTCTTTATCATAAGTAGACATAGCAGCAACTTTTGGTCCAATGGTTTTACTGAAAAAGGAGAGAAGTTTTCCCTCTTGCATGAGCACAGCCCCTATACCATAGGCACAGGCATCAGTTTCTAGAATAAAGGGGAGTTTGAAATCTGGTAGAGCAAGCACAGGAGCTTGGGTCATCTTGTGCTTTAGTGAGTTGAAAGCTTCCATTTGCTCAGGGGCCCATTTATAATTATCCTTTTTGAGGGACTGATACAGGGGTTTACAGATGTATCCATAATTTTGGATAAATCTTCTGTAGTACCCAGTGAGTCCAAGGATGCTTCTTAACTTTGTAACATTAGTAGGAGTAGGCCACTTCACAATAGCTTCAATTTTGGAAGGCTCAGTAGCAACACCATCACCTCTGATAACATGTCCCAAGTACTCCACTTGTGTTTGTGCAAAGGAACACTTGCTGAGTTTAGCAAACAATTGGTTATCTTGCAAAACTTTCAGAACTAGTTGCAAGTGTCACAAGTGCTCTTTCATATTTCTACTGAAGATAAGTATATCATCAAAGAATACTAGCACAAACTTCCTTAAGTAAGGGGATAGGATGGTGTTCATTAACATTTGGAAAGTGGCTGGTGCATTAGTTAATCCAAAGGGCATGACCAGGTACTCATAGTGTCCACAGTGGGTACTAAATGCGGTTTTTGGGATATCTTCCTCATTCATTCTTATCTGGTGATAGCCACTTCTTAGATCAAGTTTGGAGAAAATAGTAGCTCCTTTTAACTCATCCAACAGTTCCTCAATGAGAGGAATGGGCTATTTGTTTTTGACAGTTTGTTCATTCACTTTTCTGAAATCATTGACCAACCTCCATGTCATGTCTTTCTTTTTAACCAGCAAAGCAGGGGATGAATAAGGATTGTTGCTATCTCTGATCACTTGATTCTTGATCATGTCTTTCACAATGCCCTCCATAACATCCTTTTGGTGGTGAGGAAGCCTATAAGGTCTTTGATTGATGATTTTAGCTTGAGGAGTGAAAGTGATCACATGATCAATGGATCTTTTTGGAGGAAGGGTTGTGGGGGCACTAAAAACAGGGGAGAACTTATCTAATATTTGTTGTACTGGCTCAGGCACTACAGGGTCCAGCTGTTCCACCATTGAGATTCTATTAAGGAATAAAACAGCCCCACACACTAGCTCCTGAGAAAGACTCTCTTTGCTTGCTAATACTGGAACAGGTGCGGTTGGAAAACTTTCATCTTTGAGAATCAACTTTTCTCCATCTTTCAATGTGAGCTTTACTTGCATCTCATCAAAGTCAAGTTCTACACGGCTGAAGGATGCCATCCAATCAGCTCCTAAAATAACATCATACCCTTGAAGTTTGAGAACTCTGAAGTCTGTGGAGAACTGTGTTCCTTGCAAGGAAAATGGTGCTTGCATAGTAATGAATTCAGACCATAGTGTTTCACCATTAGCAACTAGGACCTGTTTTCTCTTTGCGGAGTTAAGGAGCATTTAGCTAGAGCTGCTATCTTAGGTGTGATAAAAGTGGCAGTGCTACCACTATCAATCAGGGCAGTGGAAGGAGTTGAGCCCATCGTCACAGTTACTGTGAAACTCAACTTTTTAGCAGTGCTCAGGCCCATCAAAGCATGCATAGATATTTGGAGAGGGGTGTCATCAACTTCAGGGGGAGGAGGTGGTTCACAATCTTCTGTAATTGCACTGCAATACACCAGTTCACCATCAACAGGGCAAGATTCTTGGAGAGCATGTATCTGAGCCTGATTAGCTAACTTGCACACCTTCTTATGACCAGGGAACCAAATTTCTTTACACTTGTAGCAAATTCCTTTAAATCTAGCTTGTTGAATTATGGATGCAGTGTTAGTTGGATTAGGTTTGCCAGGGTCAAACTGTAATTATTTCCTTGCTTGGGAGGGGTAAATAGGAGCAGGAGGAACTCTTTTCTGTGGTTGAGCCTGTTCCATTCTCCTAGCTAGCCAGATAGCTTTTGGTAGATCAGGGGGCTCATGACACTGCACATGATGCTGGATGTTATGATTCAGTCCTGAAATGAAGTTGTGTTTGTAGTAATCATTTGGCAGGACTAGGTTGTCCTTTCTCATCAAGTTCATAGCTTGCTCAAACTGGAGGACATATTCATTAACAGTACCAGACTGAGAAAGGTTGTGAAGAGCTCTCACATTGTCACAAACAGAGGTTTCTGAGAATCTATCTCCTACAAACCTGCAAAATCTGTACCAGGGGATAGTATCTGTCACCATACCAGTGCCTCTCCACCATTCAATAGTTGATCCCTTAAGATAAGTTACAGCAATCTTTATTTTCTGCTCCATTGGTGTTCTAGCAGCCTCAAAGTACATTTCAATTGTTTGGATCCAAGAGTCAGTGCCAAAACCATCAAACTCAGGGATATTGTATTTAGCAGGCTTAACTAAAGTGAGTGGCCTTCTGTTATCTTGTGGTGTTCCCAATCTTCTGTCCAGGTTAGCATCCCTTTGCTCAGGATCTAACTGAAGAACTTGCTGAGGCTGATTAGCTGCAGGTTGTGACCTAGCATCTTGTGGTTGCTGCTTCCCAGCAAAGTGAGGGTGTCTGTAAGGGTTTTTAAGGCTGCCATCCAGATTTAGCTCTTTCCGTGTATGCTTATCCACTAAAGTTGCTGAACCCACTGTATCAGGGGAATTTAGATGATCCTGCCCTCTCTGGACTGGTCCTTGTGGTGTGTGGATCACAGCACTAGCTTGGGGAACATCCATAGGGTTGGGAGGATTATCTCTGGGTTCTGGGAAACCAGATAAGAACCCTGATAAGGTACCCTGTAAATCAGCTAAGGATTTTTGGACTGAGCCGAAAGTTGTGTGCACATACTCTCTGAATTCTTTAAACTCCATATAGTCATGTTCTCTATTCTTTTGGAGTAACTGGACATCAAGCTGTAGAGAGGAAAACTCTAGCTGATCTGTGGAGGAAGATTCACAAGGAGTCGCCATAGGAGAAACTACAGAAGGTTTTTCTTGCTGGCAGAGACCAGGTTACCTTGCTGTAGAGATTTACAGGCGCAAAGGAAGGAATTTTACCACAGCCGGAGTTGCAACCCGGCCCTTGTGCTGTGAATCTTGCCGCCGCCTGCACCGTCGCCTACGCCCGCCGCCAAGTACACTGGATCTGGGTGGGAGGTGGGATTTTAATGCGCAAGCAGGGAGCTTGGGAAACCACTTACCAGCACCAAACCTATACCGAACTTCACCGCCGCCGCGATCCGAGGAGAAACAGGGGAATTTTACGGCTCCTCCAACCCCTTTTCGGCCTCCAAATCGAAGACGCCGCCAAGGAAATGAGGCTCTGATACTACTTGTCAGACCCGGGTAGCTTAGGGACAGATTCAGAGAAGAACGAAGGGCTTCGAAGGTGTTTTCATGGGCAAATTGCTGAGGTTTTGATTACAAGCAGAGGCACCTAAGCCGGCCAAGAACACTGGCGGCGCAAAGGGGGGAACCCTAGAGGAATAACATACACTCCACGAGCTGGTAATCCATGGCTTTATAGCCTTACAATGTAGTAAAAACGAGAAAAACTAAGGTAGAAAGGTGGTCGGCGATCGGCGCTGGTTGTCGGACGGCTACAGCGACGTGGGGGTGCTTCGCAGCCGTCGGAGCCATCATCGAGGGCTCCAGGTGTAACTGGCACGCGCGAACCGGTACGGGAGACTTGAGGGCGTTGGATCCGAGAATGACGGCTGCTGTTTCTTGGCGCCTTCATTTGAATTTGAATGGCGCGGACATCTTCTTCGTTGGGTCCTCACAGGATGTGGTCCATATGATGACGTACTGGAGTATACTCGGCATGCGTGAGACGGCTGCCCCATTGCTCGAGGTGACATGTTGCTCCTTGCCTCCCATCCCATTCCTCTGCTGTAGAAGGACAGCTCCCATCGCCTCCACGTAGTTCGCCCCCGACAGTAAAACCATGGGCTGTGTGCGGCATGTAGTGCCCTGATTGCAAAAAAACTAATATCTTATGGCCACTTGGTTTGAAGGAAAGTACATGTCACCGTAAGAGCGGTTCACCAAGAGAAGTGCATTTTTCTTTCTTTTTTATTGTTGTTTGTAATTATTAAAACATCGGTTGCGGTTCTTTGTAAGAAGCATTGTTGTTTGCTTTATAAGGAAAATCGACGGGACCGTTCCTTCCATTAGCACGGAAGAAAAGTAAAAAAAAACTTTGAAAGAAGTAAAAAGATGCAGTCTACTAGTGTACTTCTTGCGGCTCGTGTGTGAAGTTTTTTCTGTGGTGGATACGACAAAAAAGTATGCAGTTTATTTTGATTTGGGTCGCGGCTCACTTCCACTGATGTGGCGTCGTGTGTTCCAAAAAAGAAATCTTAGCTAAATATTCATAGTAATGCAGCTCTCTCTGTAGACATGGCGGTGCAGTTTTCTATCTGATGCAGTTCACTCCGTCGATTTTTTGTCACAAAAAACTGAATTAAAAAGGAAAAACACAACTCATGAAGTTAGCTTGCCCATCAGATGCAATGCGATCTTCAGTACGATGGAGCGCATTCTTCTGTGTGCTGAAGTTCCCTTGTTGATTTTGGTGTCGCGAAAAATAGAGTGTGTGCGTTTCGGTAAAATCAAAACTGCTTTTAAACCATAAGGAATTTTATAGAGTGTTCTACACGAAAAAGTTGTACATCAATGATATATTTCCAACGCCGTATCATTAGCATCGTTTCGATGAGTGGTTTCAAAAAATATAAAAATACGCTTGCTGCCACTAATAGGCAGCCACACCTTTCTTAAAATTCATTTAAAATCGTGAGGAATCTCAACAAATGACCAACATATGAAAGTTTCGCCTATTCCATATCTTTAAAACTCCGTATGACATGCCTCATTCCGACGAACGGTTAAAAAACTGTAGCGAAAAACGTACCCAAAAAATCAAAACAATTGAAAAACAGAATTTTGTTTTTAGTAAATTTGAAATTACTCTTAACCTATAAGGAATTAGAGAGATCAATCTAGATGAAAAAGATGAGATTCGACGATATATTTCCAAAGCCATATCGTTTGCTTCATTCTAACGAGCGGTTTAAAAAAAATCATGAAAATACGCTCGCTGCATCCCATCATGCGCACACCATTTTTGAAACTGCTCCCAAACCATGAGGAATCGCAAAAAATGTTCAACATGGATGAGTTGGGGATTTTCCGTAGCACGACGTATATTATACTCCTCATTCCGACAAACGGTTAAAAAAATGGAGCCAAAATGATGTCGAAAAAGCGTGTGTATTTTTTTCTTGTGACGCTGCAGTGTTTCGTTTGATAGGGATGTAGTACATTAACATTGAGCGTGCAGTTGGAAAGTGTGTGCAGAATAACTATTCTGCTAATATTAGCAAAATAGACGGATCATATATATATAAAGTCTATTCGTCACATAGGGTGCAAAATAAGTTATTCTTCACGTAATTTTACGACCGTTTCATAAATAAATTACATTTGGAAAACCAATAGTTACATTTATATTGATTCATTACGTAAAATTTTCAGTAAAAAATAAAACATTAGTCATAAGACCAGAAAAATCGCATTTCATGTATATTTTACACTATGTTTTTATGTTTGTGATTTTACGTAACATCAAATATTTTTATGATGACTATATATTTTTTTACTATCACTTTTTCGTATGAAATAAGGAAATATTTATGAAACATAAAATTACGGTGCATTGATACGAAAATAAAGGAGTAAAGAATAGTTCTTCACCCACGGTGATGAATAGTCAATCCCTATATATATATGATGTGATATGGAAGTGTTGATATATATAAGTTGTGTTATGAAACTGCTGGGGTATATATATGTTGTGTTATGGAACTGCAGTGGATATTTATGTGTTTTGTTCATTATGTATTCTTTGTCGTGTGCTGTTTCGGACACCTGACGGCAAATGGGCGTTCTTTGCCATCTGTCAAGCATGGAAGGCAGTCAACAAAGGTCCCTTATTTGCCGCCTGGTAGACGCGGTGTTGACGGGAAAGGTTTCTTCTTTGCCCTCTGGTGCATGACGCGAAAGGTTTATTTTTTGTCGTCTGGTGCGCATGAAGTCTGACGGTAAAGAAACTAACTCCATCCTTGGTACTCGGTTCCATGAGTTGCTTTTTTGCCATCTTTTCTGGACTAACTCACGACAAATAAATCACGCTGACGGGAAATACTTTGCTGTCTGCCCGACCAAAATTTGACGGTAAAGAACCTCTTTACCCATTAATAGGATGTCGTCAAGCTTTGTCGTTTGCTGGTAAACGGCAAAATCTTTGCCATCTGTTATTTCTTGACGGTAAACTTATTAATTCACGTGGTGGAAGCAGAGCCTCAACCGACTTAAGGGGTGGGTACAACCCATGAGGGCGCCCCCAGGCCGCGCCATATTGGCTTGTGCCTCCCTCGGGCACCGTCATGTGTTCATTCCGACTAGCAAAATTAACATATATTCTAGAAAAATCTCCGTAAATTTTTATCCCATTTGGACTTCGTTTGATATAGAATTTTTGTGAAAAAACACAC
Organism: Hordeum vulgare subsp. vulgare; assembly: GCF_904849725.1. Lineage (NCBI taxonomy): Eukaryota > Viridiplantae > Streptophyta > Magnoliopsida > Poales > Poaceae > Hordeum > Hordeum vulgare. The sequence continues at coordinate 310,228,070 of NC_058523.1, forward strand.
AAAAACAGGAACTTACACTAGGCACTAGGTCAACAGGTTAGTGCTCAAAATAATAGAATTGGTAAATAATTACTCAAAAAATATCTTAGAATGATAATATAATAGCATGGAACAATAAAAAATTATAGATGCGTTGGAGACGTATCACCAACCCAATACTCTATGCAAACTTTGATCGAGTTTCGACAACATACGCACATTGCGTCACATCCGGGTGGTCTTTTGAGTTTTTTCATCGATAAAATCATATAAAATACATAGAGTGTTGAAAAGCTACAAAACTTGGCATGCATGGTTGTCATGATGGTACAAGTGTGTAAAAAAATTGGGTTCATTTGAAGGATGTCGAAACAAAACGCCTTCGCGATGGGCTCTTCGCTCCTACCCGAACGGCCTCCACGGAACAAGGTCAAATTTTTGTCATCTTCAGAATGGCCCCATATTTTGCAAGTGGGTTGGCATGCCCAACCCAGTACTCAATGCAAAATTTGATAGGCTTCCAACAACATACACACGTTATGTCACGTCCGATCAATGTTTTAGGGTTTTTTCATTGGTAAAATCATATAAAATACATATAGTGTCAATTAGCTATGAAACTTGGCATGCATGCTTGTCAGGATGGTACAAGTCTATAAAAAATTAGGTTCATTTGAAGGATATAAAAAAACATCCTTCGCGACGGGCTCTTTGCACCTACCCAAACGGTGTTTGCGGAACAAGGTCAAATTTTGGTCATCTTGAGAATGACCCCATATTTTGCAAGCGGTTTGGCATGCCCAACTGATATGTCCCAAACTTATCTATAATTTATGCTTGTTCCATGATCTTTTGGGTGACATTGTTATATGTTTTGCTACACTTTTATATCATTTTACACATATCTGGACTAACCTACTAACTCGGTGCACCCAGTGCCAGTTCCTGTCTGCTGATGTCTATTTTGCAGGGGATTTTACCAAATTTTCCGAAGCCCCAAAAATCCCGAGAAAAATATATCAAAATCAGTGTAACGGAAGCTTCGAGACCACCGAAGATGGGCCAGAGGGGGGCAGGGGCTTCCTAGGTGACCTGTGCCAACCCCTAGGCCGCGCCGGGAGGCCACTTGGGTGGGTCCCACGTCCTATGGTGCCATCCTTTCGCCTATATTTACTCCTCAGAGAGGAAACCCATCCATCACATACAGAATCACGAATTTCTCCATCGCTCCGCCGCCGCAACGCTTCCGAGATCGGGAGCGTCAGGAGACCTCTTCCCGGCACCCTATCGGAGGGTGGATTGACCTGTGGGAGCTTCTCCACCGCCATGGACGCTTCTCGGACGTGCCGTGAGTAGTCCTCCTTGGACCATGAGTCCATGACCAGTAGCCATGTGATGTCTTCTCTCCAATCTTCTGATTCCATGATTAGCCCTTGTGAGCTGCCCTACATGATCAAGGCATCTATGTAATTCTCTTGCTATTGCTATGCTCGGTTTGTTGGGATCCGATGGATTATGAGATTATGTTCAGATTGTTATGAGTTATATATTTGATTATCCTTTTATATTATGTTCCTTAGTGATTCATGCATGTTCTTCGTTGCTATTTATTGCTTTGGCGAGTAGTAGATTGTAACTCCAAGAGGGAGCATTATGCATGATTGTTGGTTCATACCCCTCGATGTCTAGCTTGAGTGATAGAAACATGAGACTAGGGATGTGTTGTTGCCACCAGGGAGAAAACAACGGTCCTTGTGACCACGGTTGCAAGGATTGTTTACCTTACGCATAGTTCGTTAATGCTGTTGTCCGTTGTTTTGAGTTTACACTTTGGGTGGGGCTTGCAACTTAATACCGGTGAGATGTTCTGGATAGATATCTCAAGGTGGATGATTAGTAAGTAGATGTTGATGAATAATCGGTCTACTTGTCTTGGCGTACTGCCCATTACTATTGAACCTCTAACTATCAAGTAGCATAATTACCATTGCGGTGCGTTCATAATTCTGTCAATTGCCCAACTGTAATTTGTTTACCCAAGCATAGTTGTTTATCGTCTTTTGGGAGAGGGACATCACTAGTGAACATCATGTGACTCCCGTCCATATCACCATCATTTTTTACACCTCCATCATTTACCGCTTTATTTACTTTTCCGTTGCAATCACTATCACTATTCCTGCTTGTGTTTTGATCCTTTGCAAACTACAAGGCCGGAGAGATTGACAAACTCTCTATACTCGTTGGGAGCAAAGTTATTTGTGTGTGTGTGCAGGTCCACGTCTTATGCTAGCGTCAGGGTGGGAGACACCTACTTGTTGAGCCTAGGAGTCCTCCTGGTTCGATAAACCTTACAGTCTCCGTCTAAGGGAAAACTTGCTGCTGACTACATCTCAACCTTACACTTGGTGTAACCAACGAGGAGCGAGAAGTATGTACAGCATCTCGTCATCACCAACCCAGTACTCAATGCAAAATTTGGTTGAGTTTTGAAAACATGCACACGTTGCATCACGTTTGTGCGGTGTTATAGGGTTTTCTCATCGGTAAAACCGTAAAAATTGCATAGAGAGTCGAAAAGCCATGAAACTTGGCATGCATGCTTGTCATGATGGTACAAGTTAATGGGTTCATTTGAATAATATTGACAAAAATGTCTTTCCCGATGGGCTCTTCGCTCCTACCCAAACGGCGTCCGCGGAACAAGGTCAAATTTTGGTCTTCTTCAGAATCACCCCATATTTTGCAAACGGGTTGGCTTGCCCAACCCAGTACTTAATGCAAAATTTGATCAAGTTCCGACAAGGTATGCACGATGCGTCATGTTCGGGCGGTGTTTTAGGGTTTTTTCATCGGTAAAATCATATAAAATGCATAGAGTCTCGAATAACTATGAAACTTGGCATGCATGTTTATCATGATGGTACACGTCTATAGAAAATGGGTTCATTTGAAGGATGTCAAAAAATAGTCCTCCGCGACGGACTCCTCGCTCCAACGTGAACGATGTCCGTGGAACAACGACAAATTTTGGTCATCTTTAGAATGACCCCATATTTTAGAAGTGGGTTGGCATGCCCAACCCAGTACTCATTGCAAAATTTGATCGAGTTCCGACTACATACCAACGTTGCGTCATGTCCGGGCGGTGTTATAGGAATTTTTCATTCGTAAAATTGTTCAAAATACATAGAGTGTTGAAAAGCTATGAAACTTGGCAGCATGCTTGTCATGATGGTACAAATCTATAAGAAAACTGGGTTCATCTGAAGGATGTCAGAAATAACGTCCTTAACGATGGGCCCTTCCCTCCTACCCGAAGAGCCTCCGCGAAACAAAGTCAAATATTGGTCCTCTTCATAATGACCCATATTTTAAGAGCGAGTTGGCATGCCCAACCAAGTACTCAATAAAAAAATTGATCAAGTTCCGACAACATACGCATGAGTCAAGTTTTGGTCCTGTTCAAAATGGCCCAAATTTTCAAAGCGAGTTGGCATGCCCAACCGAGTACTCAATAAAAAAATTGATCAAGTTCCGACAACATACGCACGTTGCGTCACGTTCCGACAGAGTTTAAGGGTTTTTTCATTGGTAAAATCATATAAAATGCATTGAGTGTGGAAAAGATACAAAACTTGGCATGCTTGCTTTTCATGATGGTACAAGTCTATAATAAATTGGGTTCATTTGAAGGATGTCGAATAAACGTCCTTCGCGACGGGCCCTTCGCTCCTACAGGAACGGCCTCCATGGAACAAGGTCAAATTTCGATCATCTTCAGAATTACCCCATATTTTCCAAGCAGGTTGGCAGGCCAAACCCAGTACTCAACGCAAAATTTGATCGAATTCCGACAACATACGCATGTTGCGTCACATCCGGGCAGAGTTTTTGGGTTTTCTCATCAGTAAAATTGTATAAAATACGTAGAGTGTTGAAAAGCTATGAAATTGGCTTGCATGCTCGTCGTGATGGTACAAGTCTATAAAAAATTGGGTTCATTTGAAGGATGTCGAAAAAACGTCCTTCGCGACGGGCTCTTCGCTCCTACCCGAACAGCGCCCGCGGAACAAGGTCAAATTTTGGTCATCTTTAGAACGACCCCATATTTTGCAAGCGGGTTGGCTTGCCCAACCTAGTTCTCAATGCAAAATTGGATCGAGTTTCGACAACATACGCACGTTGCGTCACGTCCGAGTGGTGTTATAGGGTTTTTCATCGGTAAAATCGTATAAAATACATAGAGTGTCGAAAAAGAACGTCCTTCGCGATGGGCCCTTCGCTCATCGGTAAAATCGTATAAAATGCATAGAGTGTAGAAAATCTATGAAACTTGGCATCCATACTTGTCATGATGGTACAAGTCCATTATAAAATTGTGTTCATATGAAGGAGGTCGAAAAAGAACGTCCTTCGCGATGGGCCCTTCGCTCCTACCTGAACGGCGTCCGCGGAACAAGGTCAAATTTTGGTATTCTTCAGATTGACCCCATATTTTGCAAGTGCGTTGGCATGACCAACCCGTTACTCAATGCAAAAATTTGATCGAGCTCCGACAATATACGCACATTACATCATGTTCGGGCGGTGTTATATGGTTTCTCATCGGTAAAATCGTATGAAATTCATAGAGTCTCGAAAAGCTAGGAAAATTGGCATGCATACTTGTCATGAAGGTAAAAGTCTATAAAAAATTGGGTTCATTTGAAGGATTTCGAAAATAAACATCCTTCGCGATGGCCCGTTCGCTGCTACCCGAACAGCCTCCGCGGAACAAGGTCAAATATTGGCCATCTTCAAAATGATGCATAGTTTCCAAGACATCAGATAGTCATCTCAATGGCATCAAGGAACAGTGAGTCAAGCTCATGCCCTTGCATGCATCCGTGTGAGTCTAGCTCAACTTTGAAGCATTAATGATGTTCAACTCACTCCTCAAATGACAGATGACTTTCTCATCAAGTGGTTTGGTGAAAATATCAGCGAGTTGTTTGTTAGTACGAACATGCATGAGATCGATATCTCCTTTGGCAACATGATCACGGATGAAATGATGTCACACTTGGATGTGCTTCGTTCTAGAATGTTGCGCATGATTGTATGCAATCTTAATAGAACTTTCATTGTCACACAACAATGGGACTTTTCTAACATGAATGCCATAATCCTTAAGCGTTTGAGACATCCATAGTAATTGAGCATAGCATGATCCATCGGCAATGTATTCAGCTTCGGCAATTGATAAGGATACCGAGTTTTGTTTCTTGGATGTCCAAGAGACAAGAGATGTCCCAAGAAATTGACATGTACCCAAGGTGGATTTTCTATCAACCTTGTCTCCAGCATAGTCCGAGTCGGAATAGCCAACAAGATCAAAGGAACATCCCTTGGGATACGATATGCCAAAGTTTGGTGTATATATAAGGTATCTCACTATCCTTTTCACATCCAATAGATGACACTCTTTAGGTGTTGCTTGATAGCGGGCACACATGCAAACACTTAGCATGATATCAGGATGAGAGGCACATAGATATAACAATGATCCAATCATTGATCGATAAACCTTTTGATCAATGGGTGCATCATCCTTAGTGAAGTCAAGATGTCCACTAGTAGGCATGGGGGTTCTCATACCTTTGCATTCTTGCATGTTGAACTTCCTAATCAAGTCCTTGGTGTACTAGGTTCGAGAGATGAACATACCTTCTCTCGATTGTTTGATTTGCAATCCAAGGAAGAACTTAAGTTCACTCATCATGGACATCTCATACTTCTCTGGCATCAGCTTTCCAAACTTTTCACTAAAATGTGGGTTAGTAGAGCCAAAGATAATGTCATCCACATATATTTGCAAAACAAATAGTTCTCCATTTACTCTTTTAGTGAATAAGGTTGCATCAATTTTGCCAATCTCAAAACCCTTTTCAATGAGAAACTTTGTTAGGCATTTGTACCAAGCTCTAGGTGCTTGTTTAAGACCATATAAAGCTTTACGAAGTTTGTAAACATGATCAGGTTTCTTAGGGTTCACAAAACGAGGAGGTTGTTTAACAAAAACTTCCACTTCAATTTCTCCATTGATAAATGCACTTTTAATATCCATTTGGTAGAGAGTATATCATGTTGATTGGCATAAGCTAGAAGAATTCAAATGGCTTCAAGTCTAGCAACAGGGGCATAAGTCTCACCATAGTCCATACCTTCTACTTGCATGTATCCTTGGGCTACGAGACGTGCCTTGTTGCGTACAACTTGTTTGTCTTCAACTTGCTTGCTCTGAAACACCGATATGTCTCAAACATATCTATATTTTTTTATGGTTTCACGTTGTTATCTTGTCAACTTTGGATGTTTTGTTTACCTTTTATATCTTTTTTGGGACTAACTTATTAATTCAGTGCCAAGCGCCAGTTCCTGTTTTTTCTGTGTTTTGACTCTTTTCAGATCCGATTTTGGAACGGAGTCCAAACGGAATAAAATCCAAGAAATAAATTTTTCCAGAATGGAAGAAGATTGGGAGGCTTGAGGGCCAAGCGAGTGGGCCCACAGGGGGCCCACAAGCCCTGTAGCCGCGGCCAGGGGGGAGGCCGCGGCAACCAAACTTGTGGCCCCCCTGGCACTCCCCTGCCCCAGATCTTTGGCCTATAAATTCCCTAAAAATCCAGAAAAAATCAGGGCATCCACGAAAACACTTTTCCGCCGCCGCAAGCTTCCGTTTCCGCGAGATCTCATCTGGAGACCCTTCCCGGTGCCCTGGCGGAGGGGGCTTTGGAGTTGGAGGGCTTCTTCATCAACATCATCGCCCCTCCAATGACTCGTGAGTAGTTCACTTCAAACCTACGGGTCCGTAGTTAGTAGCTAGATGGCTTCTTCTCTCTCTTGGATCTTCAATACAAAGTTCTCCATGATCTTCATGGAGATCTATCTCATGTAATCGTCTTGGGCGGTGTGCTTGTCGAGATCCAATAAATTGTAGATTTGTGATCAGATTATCTTTGATATATATTTGAGCCTTTGCTGATTTCTTATCACGAGTTTCTGTTTAAGTTTCGTGTTGTGAAGTTTTCAAGTTTTGGGTGAAGTTCTTATGGACAAAAAGATAAAGAGTGGCAAGAGCTCAAGCTTGGGGATGCCCAAGGCACCCCAAGATGATTCAAGGATGTTGTAAAAGCCTAAGCTTGGGGATGCCCCGGGAAGGCATCCCCTCTTTCGTCTTCAATCCATCAGTAACGTTACTTGGGGCTATATTCTTATTCACCACATGTTATGTGTTTTGCTTGGAGCGTCTTGTATCGTAGGAGTCTTTTATTTTTGTTGTGTCACAATCATCCTTGCTGCACACCTAGAGAGAGAGACATGAACTCACCGTGATTTTGTCGAGCTTCACTTATATCCTTTGGTAGACAATTCAGCTCACATGTTCTTTACTTATATCTTTTGAGCTAGTTGATTTTGCTCTATGTGCTTCACTTATATCTTTTAGAGCACGGTGGTGCGTGGCTTGGTAGTCGATCTACGCTATGAAAGTAGTCTCAAAAGGGGTAGTTATCCAAAGGGATACGAAAACTTCCACCTTCATGTTCATTGAATAGTTAGAGAAGTTTGATTCATCTCAACTAGTTTTGAGTTGTGGTTATGGTAATATGGAAGTCATGCTAGTAAGGTGTTGTGGATCTAGAAATACTTGTGTTGAAGTTAGTGATTCCCGTAGCATGCACGTATGGTGAACCGCTATGTGATGAAGTCTGAGCATGATTGGTCTATTGATTGTCATCCTTTGTGTGGCGGTCGGGATCGCGTGATGGTGTATACCTACCAACCCTTCCCCTAGGAGTATCTGTTGAATTCTTTGTTTCGATTACTAATAAAACTTTTGCAACAAGTATATGAGTTCTTCATGACTAATGTTGACTCCATGGTTTAGATGCACTTTCACCTTCCGCCATCACTATCTTCTTTAGTGTCGTGCAACTTTCGCCGGTACACAAAACCCACCATTAGCATCCCTCAAAACAGCCACCATACCTCCCTACTATGGCTTTTTCAAAGTCATTCCGAGATATATTGCCATGCAACTACCACCATGACATGTGCTACCACGTCTACATTGCCATTGCATGATCATAAGATAGCTAGCATGATGTTTCCATTAATGTCTATGCCATGCTAGATCATTCTCACGGTACACTACCGAAGGCACTCCATATAGAGTCATCATTGCTCTAAGTTTTGAGTTGTAAGTGTGATGATCATCATTGATGGAGCATTGTCCCATGTGAGGAAATAAAAGAGGACAAAGATGCCCACCAAAATAAAAATATATAAAAAAGAGGCCAAAGAGCCCATCCAAAAAATGAGAGAAAAAGAGAGAAGGGACAATGCTACCACCTTTCCACACTTGTGCATATTAAGAACCATGATCTTCATGATTGAGAGTCTCTCGTTTTGTCACCGCCATATAGCTAGTGGGAAATTTTCATTATATAACTTGGCTTGTATATTCCAATGATAGGCTTCCTCAAATTTGCCTTCGGTCTTCGTGAGCAAGCAAGTTGGATGCACACCCACTTGTTTTCTTTAAGAGCTTTCACATACTCTTAGCTCTAGTGCATCATTTGTATGGCAATCCCTACTCATTCGCGTTGATATCTATTGACGAGCATCTCCATAGCTCATTGATATGCCTACTCAATGTGATCATCTTCTCCTTGTTTGTCTTGCAACCTCCACCACACTCCACACCACTTATAGTGCTAAAACCATGGCTCACGCTCATGTATTGCGTGAGAGTCGAAAAAGTTTGAGAAAGTAAAGGTGTCAAAACAATTACTTGGCCAATACCGGGGTTGTGCATGATTTAAATTCGCTGTGCAATGATGATAGAGCATAGCCAGACTATATGATTTTGTAGGGATAAATTTCTTTTGGCCTTGTTATTTTGAAACTTCATGATTACCTTGCTAGTTTGCTTGAATTATTATTGTCTCCACGTCAATAGCAAGCTATTGTTTTGAATCTAATTGATCTGAACATTCACGTCACATAAGAGGAGTTACAAAGGACATCTATTCTAGGTAGCATGAAAGCATAAAAAATTCATTCTTTATCACTTCCCTACTCGAGGACGAGCAGGAGTTGAGCTTGGGGATGCTTGATACGTCTCAAACGTATCTATAATTTATGATGGTTTCACGCTGTTATCTTGTCAACTTTGGATGTTTTGTTTACCTTTTATATCTTTTTTGGGACTAACTTATTAATTCAGTGCCAAGCGCCAGTTCCTGTTTTTCTGTGTTTTTGACTCTTTTCGGATTTGATTTTGGAACGGAGTCCAAACGGAATAAAATCCAAGAAATAAATTTTTCCAGAATGGAAGAAGATTGGGAGGCTTGAGGGCCAAGCGAGTGGGCCCACAGGGGGCCCACAAGCCCTGTTGCCGCGGCCAGGGGGGAGGCCGCGGCAACCAAACTTGTGGCCCCCCTAGCACTCCCCTGCCCTAGGTCTTTGGCCTATAAATTCCCTAAAAATCCAGAAAAAATCAGGGCATCCACGAAAACACTTTTTCGCCGCCGCAAGCTTCCGTTTCCGCGACATCTCATGTGGAGACCCTTCCCGGTGCCCTGCCGGAGGGGACTTTGGAGTTGGAGGGCTTCTTCATCAACATCATCGCCCCTCCAATGACTCGTGAGTAGTTCACTTCAGACCTACGGGTCCATAGTTAGTAGCTAGATGGCTTCTTCTCTCTCTTGGATCTTCAATACAAAGTTCTCCAGGATCTTCATGGAGATCTATCCACTGTAATCATCTTTGGCGGTGTGTTTGTCGAGATCCGATGAATTGTAGATTTGTGATCAGATTCTCTTTGATATATATTTGAGTCTTTGTTGATTTCTTATATGCATGATTTTATATCCTTGTAAGTCTCTCCGAGTCTTGGGTTTTGTTTGTCCAACTAGATCTATGATTCTTGCAATGGGAGAAGTGCTTGGTTTTGGGTTCATACCGTGTGGTGACCTTTCCCAGTGATAGAACGGGCAGCATGGCACGCATCGTGTTGTTTCCATCAAGGGTAACAAGATGGGGTTTTATCGTAGATATGAGATTGTCCATCCACATCAAGTCATCTTGCTTAAGGTGTTACTCTGTTCTCATGAACTTAATACACTAGATGTATGCTGGATAGCGGTCGACGGGTGGAGTAATTGTAGTAGATGCAGAAAGTATCGGTCTACTTGTTTTGGATGTGATGCCTATAGATATAATCATTGCCATAGATAACGTCACAACTTTGCGCGGTTCTATCAATTGCTTGACAGTAATTCGTTCACCCACCGTCTACTTGCTTTCATGAGAGAAGCCACTAGTGAACACTACGGCCCCTGGGTCTATTCACACCTATCGTTTCCACTTTCACTTTTACTTTGCTTTGTTTCTTTTTGCTTTCAGTTATCACTTGGCAAACAATCTATAAGGGATTGACAACCCCTTCATAGCGTTGGGAGCAAGCTCTTTGTGTTTGTGCAGGTACTTGTGATAATCCTTCACTGGATCGATATCTTGGTTCTCAAAACTGAGGGAAATACTTACCGCCACTGTGCTACATCACCCTTTCCGCTTCGAGGGAACACCAACGCAAGGCTCCAAGGCCACGGGGGAATCCTTTGCATATTTTCCAAGGAAGTCCCTAAAGGCGTAGCCGTAGAAGAGATTCCTGGTGCTGTTGCTGAGGAGTATCAAGACAAGAATAGTCTCCTGTCAGCACGCTTGTTTCTGGCGCCGTTGGAAGGTCTTTTGTTGCAGTAGCAGAAGTATTTCTGGCGCCGTTGCCGGGGAAGGAGAGATCTATCCAAGTAGGTCTCACAAACTCATCTCTTGCATTCACTTTTTTGCTAGTTGCCTCTTCTTTTCCTCTCCCCCACTTCACATTTGTCGTGTTCGTTTGCCTTTCTCCTTTGCCATTTTCTTTTGCCTTTTGCCTTTTTGCTGTCTTCCTTTGCAGTTCTCTTTTGCCCGCTTCACTCGCTTTCTTCCTGCTCGTTCTTGTGTGGGATAGTCCATCAATGGCTAGACCCACTACTCCAAACGATACACCTGAGAATGAAGTTCTCAATTTCAGGCAGAATGAGGAAGAAATTTAAAGGACGCTTGGTATAGGATTTGCAATGCTCAAAGTAGATCCACTCGTAAGCAATCCACTACCGTCCTTCTTCGCAGTTTTTATGTTGGAATCTCTCCTTGGAATAGGTATATTCTTGATACCATCGTAGGCGGGAATTTTTTGGGGAGCCATACTGTTGACTCCTATGGATCTATCATGAATTTGGTTGGCTCACCCCTGCTCATGGTTAATGGAACTACCTTAACCTTGGAACACGTGATGCAAAGGCTTGACGCTATTGAAAACAAAATTGCCACAGTTGAACTTATTGAGGGTTTGGATAGAAAGATCCACAATAAAATTACTCAGTACGGATCCAAAGTGGGAAATGTTTTGAAATTTTTAAGGGATAAGGAACCTATAGTTAATGATTCCTCTAGAATTGGCAAACTAGAGGATGTCATAACCAACTTGGGTTCCGCTTTTGCCGCTGTGCAAAATACTCCAAATCTCACTCTCAAAAAGACTGTCAAGTCCGTTTTTGTTCCTAAAGCTAGTGGTGAGTCATCCAATAAAGATGAAGATCTTAAGATGATAAATGATCACACTACTTATGGTTTGAGCACCAAGGATGACTATACGTGATTCCATCACCTTTTTTCGAGCTAAGGGTATTAAACAATAGCGCTTGTTGGGAGGCAACCTAACGAATCTATCCTTTTTATTTCTGTTTTGTGTTTTCCATACTTTCATAATTCTGTTATGATTGTGTTTTTTGTGTTTCTTTTTGCGTTTGTGCCAAGCAAAACCGTTATGATTAGTCTTGGGGATGATCGTTTGGTCATGCTGGAAAAGATAGAAAATTTCTGCTCACAAAAAGAATTTTCATTTTTTTTTTCTATAAGATATTTTGAGTTTATTCTTTTTGCAGATGATTGCTATGAAAATTCTTCAGACTTTTGTAATTTTTCAGAATTTTTGAGGTAACAGAACTATACAAAGTATACAGATTGCTACAGACTGGTCTGCTGTTAACAGATTCTGTTTTGGTTGTGTTGGTTGCTTATTTTGATGAAACTATGGATAGTATCAGGGGGTATTAGCCATGGAAGATTGAAAATACAGTAACCCAACATCAACATAAGTAGAATTTAAGTTTGCTACAGTACCTAAGGAAGTGGTGGTTTGCTTTCTTATACTAATGTTATCACGAGTTTCTGTTTAAGTTTCGTGTTGTGAAGTTTTCAAGTTTTGGGTGAAGTTCTTATGGACAAAAAGATAAAGATTGGCAAGAGCTCAAGCTTGGGGATGCCCAAGGCACCCCAAGATGATTCAAGGATGCCGTAAAAGCCTAAGCTTGGGGATGCCTCGGGAAGGCATCCCCTCTTTCGTCTTCAATCCATCAGTAACGTTACTTGGGGCTATATTTTTATTCACCACATGTTATGTGTTTGGCTTGGAGCGTCTTGTATCGTAGGAGTCTTTTATTTTTGTTGTGTCACAATCATCCTTGCTGCACACCTAGAGAGAGAGACATGCACTCACCGTGATTTTGTCGAGCTTCACTTATATCCTTTGGTAGACAATTCAGCTCACATGTGCTTCACTTATATCTTTTGAGCTAGTTGATTTTGCTCTAAGTGCTTCACGTATATATTTTAGAGCACGACGGTGCGTGGCTTGGTAGTTGATCTATGCTATGAAAGTAGTCTCAAAAGGGGTAGTTATCCAAAGGGATACGAAAACTTCCACCTTCATGTGCATTGAATAGTTAGAGAAGTTTGATTCATCTCAACTAGTTTTGAGTTGTGGTAATGGTAATATTGAAGTTATATTACTAAGGTGTTGTGGATCTAGAAATACTTGTGTTGAAGTTACTGATTCCCGTAGCATGCACGTATGGTGAACCGCTATGTGATGAAGTCTGAGCATGATTAGTCTATTGATTGTCATCCTTTGTGTGGCGGTCGGGATCACGCGATGGTTTATACCTACCAACCCTTCCCCTAGGAGTATGCGTTGAATGCTTTGTTTCGATTACTAATAAAACTTTTGCAACAAGTATATGAGTTTTTGATGACTAATGTTGAGTCCATGGTTTAGATGCACTTTCACCTTCCACCATCACTATCTTCTTTAGTGTCGTGCAACTTTCGCCGGTGCACAAAACCCACCATTAGCCTCCCTCAAAACAGCCTCCATACCTACCTACTATGGCTTTTTCAAAGTCATTTCGAGATATATTGCCATGCAACTACCACCATGACATGTGCCACCACGTCTACATTGCCATTGCATGATCGTAAGATAGCTAGCATGATGTTTCCATTAATGTCTATGCCATGCTAGATCATTGTCACGGTACACTACCGAAGGCATTCCATATAGAGTCATGATTGCTCTAAGTTTTGAGTTGTAAGTGTGATGATCATCATTGATGGAGCATTGTCCCATGTGAGAAAATAAAAGAGGCCAAAGATGCCCACCAAACTTAAAAAATATTAAAAAAAAGAGGCCAAAGAGCCCATCCAAAAAAATGAGAGAAAAAGAGAGAAGGGACAATGCTACCACCTTTCCACACTTGTGCATATTAAGCACCATGATCTTCATGATTGAGAGTCTCTCGTTTAGTCACCACCATATAGCTAGTGGGAATTTTTCATTATATAACTTGGCTTGTATATTCCAATGATAGGCTTCCTCAAATTTTCCTTAGGTCTTCGTGAGCAAGCAAGTTGGATGCACACCCACTAGTTTTCTTTAAGAGCTTTCACATACTCTTACCTCTAGTGCATCATTTGTATGGCAATCCCTACTCATTAACATTGATATCTATTGATGAGCATCTCCATAGCTCATTGATATGCCTACTCAATGTGATCATCTTCTCCTTGTTTGTCTTGCAACCTCCACCACACTCCACACCAATTATAGTGCTAAAACCATGGCTCACGCTCATTTATTGCGTGAGAGTCGAAAAAGTTTGAGAAAGTAAAGGTGTCAAAACAATTACTTGGCCAATATCGGGGTTGTGCATGATTTAAATTCGTTGTGCAATGATGATAGAGCATAGCCAGACTATATGATTTTGTAGGGATAACTTTCTTTTAGCCTTGTTATTTTGAAAGTTCATAATTACCTTGCTAGTTTGCATGAATTATTATTGTCTCCACGTCAATAGCAAGCTATTGTTTTGAATCTAATGGATCTGAACATTCACGTCACATAAGAGGAGTTACAAAGGACATCTATGCTAGGTAGCATGAAAGCATCAAAAATTCATTCTTTATCACTTCCCTACTCGAGGACGAGCAGGAGTTAAGCTTGGGGATGCTTGATACGTCTCAAACGTATCTATAATTTTTGATGGTTTCACGATGTTATCTTGTCAACTTTGGATGTTTTGTTTACCTTTTATATCTATTTTGGGACTAACTTATTAATTCAGTGCCAAGCGCCAGTTCCTGTTTTTTTGTGTTTTTGACTCTTTTCAGATTTGATTTTGGAACGGAGTCCAAACGGAATAAAATCCCCGAAATAATTTTTTCCAGAACGGAACAAGATTGGGAGGCTTGAGGGCCAAGCAAGTGGGCCCATTGGGGGCCCACAAGCCTTGTTGCCGTGGCCAGGGGGGAGGCCGCGGCAACCAAACTTGTGGGCCCCCTGGCACTCCCCTGCCCTAGGTCTTTGGCCTATAAATTCCCTAAAAATCCAGAAAAAATCAGGACATCCACGAAAACACTTTTCCGCTGCCGCAAGCTTCTGTTTCCGCGAGATATCATCTGGAGACCCTTCCCGGTGCCCTGCCGAAGGGGACTTTGGAGTTGGAGGGCTTCTTCATCAACATCATCGCCCCTCCAATGACTCGTGAGTAGTTCACTTCAGACCTACGGGTCCGTAGTTAGTAGCTAGATGGCTTCTTCTCTCTCTTGGATCTTCAATACAAAGTTCTCCATGATCTTCATGGAGATCTATCCGATGTAATCCTCTTTGGCAATGTGTTTGTCGAGATTCGATGAATTGTAGATTTGTGATCAGATTATCCTTGATATATATTTGAGTCTTTGCTGATTTCTTATATGCATGATTTGATATCCTTGTAAGTCTCTCCAAGTCTGGGGTTTTGTTTGTACAACTAGATCTATGATTCTTGCAATGGGAGAAGTGCTTGGTTTTGGGTTCATACCGTGTGGTGACCTTTCCCAGTGACAGAAGGGGCAGCAAGGCACACATCGTGTTGTTGCCATCAAGGGTAACAAGATGGGATTTTATCGTAGATATGAGATTGTCCATCTACATCATGTCATATTGCTTAAGG
The DNA here is from genome assembly GCF_904849725.1 of Hordeum vulgare subsp. vulgare. Lineage (NCBI taxonomy): Eukaryota > Viridiplantae > Streptophyta > Magnoliopsida > Poales > Poaceae > Hordeum > Hordeum vulgare. The sequence goes on from NC_058523.1 coordinate 310,243,471, forward strand.
CGTTACTCTGTTCTCATGAACTTAATACACTAGATGCATGCTGGATAGCGGTCGACGTGTGGAGTAATAGTAGTAGATGCAGAAAGTATCGGTCTACTTGTTTTGGACGTGATGCCTATAGATATAATCATTGCCATAGATAACGTCACGACTTTGCGCGGTTCTATTAATTGCTCGACAGTAATTCGTTCACCCGCCGTCTACTTGCTTTCATGAGAGAAGCCACTAGTGAACACTACGGCCCCCGGGTCTATTCACACCTATCGTTTCCACTTTCACTTTTACTTTGATTTGTTTCTTTTTTGCTTTCTGTTCTCACTTGGCAAACAATCTATAAGGGATTGACAACCACTTCATAGCGTTGGGAGCAAGCTCTTTGTGTTTGTGTAGGTACTTGTGATATCCTTCACTGGATCAATACCTTGGTTCTCAAAACTGAGGGAAATACTTACCGCCGTTATGCTACATCACACTTTCCGCTTCGAGGGAACACCAACACAAGGCTCCAAGGCCACGGGGGAATCCTTTGCACATTTGCCATGGAAGTCCCTAAAGGTGTAGCCGTAGCAGAAGGATTCCTGGTGCCGTTGCTGAGGAGTATCAAGACAAGAATAGTCTCCTGTCAGCACGCTTGTTTCTGGCGCCGTTGGAAGGTCTTTTGTTGCAGTAGCAAACACCCATCTTGTACCAATGATATTCTGCTCGCCTTCTAGTTTTTCAACAAGTGTCCATACTTGGTTTCTCTCGAAGTTGTGTAGCTCTTCATGCATGGCATTCACCCAATCTGGATCTTGGAAAGCTTCTTCTACCTTCAAGGGTTCAGTGCTAGATATGAAAGAATAATGCTCACAAAAGTTAGCTAGTCGAGTTTTAGAGTGAGTGATTCTCCTGTTGTTCATGTCGTCGTAGATTTGTTTCAGCGGATGATATGTGTCCACTCTTGCTCTAACTCTTGACAACTTCTTCTTGTTGGATGGAGGAGCTTCTTCTTCATCATCGTCATCATGAGCATTGTCGTTGTCATCATCTTCTCCTTGAGGTGGTGGTGAGGAAGAATGAGGTGGATCATCAAGATGTTTCTCTTCCTCTTCTTCATCATGTCGAGTACCTCTTGTGGATGCTTCGATGTCATTTTGCGGTTTTCCTTAATGCGAAGTAGGAGCTTCCACTTGATTTGTTGAAGTGCTTTCCTTCACCTCCATGGGACGAATCTTGTCAATGGAAAAATCTTTAATAGCTTCTGAAGGTTCCTTATCTCCTATATCAATTGGCAATTGTTCGACTTGCGAACCGTTAGTCTCATAAAACTTCACATCTATCGTCTCTTCAACTTTTCGAGTGAAGTTGTTGTGGACACGGTAAGCGTGAGAGTTTGATCCATAACCAAGAAGGAAACCTTCATAAGATTTAGGTGCAAATTTCAATCGACGATGGTTATCAAGAATATAGCACTTAGAGCCAAATACTCGAAAGTATCCAACTTGGGGTTTGTTACTGGTGAGTAGCTCGTATGCCATTTCAACAAGAAGCTTGTGCACGTAGAGTAGGTTTATGGCATGGCAAGCTGTTTCCACGGCTTCTGCCCAAAAGTGTCTTGGAGTCTTGTATTCATCAAGCATCGTTCTTGACATCTCTATGAGCGTCCGGTTCTTCCTCTCAACAACTCCATTTTTTTAGGTGTGTACGCCGCGGAGAACTCGTGTAAGGTACCTTCTTCGTCAATAAAAGTAACCACATTAGTGTTCTTGAACTCTATTCCGTTGTTGCTCTGAACCTTCTTGATATTCACTTCAAACTAGTTTTGAGATTTTCGAGCAAAGTTCTTGAAGATCATTTGTAACTACGACTTATCATTGAGAAAGAACACCCACGTAAATCTAGAAAAATCATCAACAATAACTAGACCATAAGAATTTCCACCGAGGCTCTTACTTGTCACGCCCAAGATGTGACCCTATCATCAATTTGGCACGGGGGGCTCGTCAGGGATAGAAGCGCATCTCGTCGTGTCGCAAGAATGGATATCGTTACAAGTACATGTACTGAAAAGAAGATATATATAATAGAATTGGCTTACACTCGCCACAAGCTAAATCAGAGTCACATCAGTACATTACATAAACATCAAGAGTAAGAGCAGGGTCCGACTACGGATGAAAACAAACGACAAAAGAAGAACGACGTCCATCCTTGCTATCCCAGGATGTCAGCCTGGAACCCATCCTAGATCGATGAAGAAGAAGAAGAAGAAGAAGAAGCAACTCCAAATGAACAATCAACGCGCTCGCGTCAAGTAACCTTTACCTGTACCTGCAACTGGTGTTGTAGTAATCTGTGAGCCACAGAGGACTCAGCAATCTCATTTCCAAAGGTATCAAGACTAGCAAAGCTTATTAGGTGAGGTAAGGTTAAGTGGTGAGGTTGCAGCAGCGGCTAAGCATATATTTGGTGGCTAACTTACGAGTACAAGAAATAAGAGGGGGAAGATCTACGCATAGCGGACGTAAGCTACTGATGATCAAATGAAAGATCCTGAACACCTACCTACGTCAGACATAACCCCACCGTGTCCTCGATCGGAGTAAGAACTCACGAAAGAGAGAGTCACGGTCATGCACACAGTTGGCATATTTTAGTTAAGTTAACTTCAAGTTATCTAGAACCAGTGTTAAACAAAGTTTCCACGTTGCCACATAACCGCGGGCATGGCTTTCCGAAAAGATTTAACCCTGCAGGGGTGCTCCAACTAGTCCATCACAAATTACCACAAGCCGCATAGAAATCCTCAATCACGAAGCTCGCGATCTCGTCGAATTCCCTAGTGCAAAACCTCAACTCTGAGATTACCCAAAGCATCACCGGAATCCCGATGCACAAGATATTCCGTCAAAGGTAAAACTAATCCAGTAAGGCCACCCGACATGTCGATGATCCCGATAGGAGTCGCGTACCTCGTTCTCAGGACACGGTGGATAAGCGACTCGTACGGTGGCCTGAAAGAAATCACCCAAGTTTCCTTGGGTTGGCCCCGCACAGTGCTCTGGGTTGGACCAACACTCATGAGGAGCACTGGCCCGGGGGTTGATTAAATTATCCTCGGGTTAATTACTCCCTATGCATGTCATTAGTTATTAGGAAAATGTAGTACCAAAGTTGGGCCTTGCCAGACCAGCTTTAATCTAAAACGAATTATCAAGGGGGTCCCCATAACAACCCCGATCGTGTTAGGAGCGCTCATTTATGGAACATAACACCGGTAGCCGAAAACTAAGGGGGCAAATGTGGAACAAAACACTAAGCTAGAAAGGCCAAGCCTAACACCTTTTACCAAGTATTTAGGTGCATTAAATTAAATAGCATTTAATATGGTGATATGACAAGGGACCCATGTTATCACATGGAAGCAACTACACCTGCAACTAGCAACGCTAACAACATGGTTAAGCAAGCAGTAACATAGCCGATCAGTGGTTTGCTAGGTCAAACAGGTTGAAGGTAATCATGGCATTGTTGAGCGGCTGATATTTAACATGTGGTAGGAAACGAGACATATTCGATAGAAGCGGTAAAACCAGAATGGCAATGATAGTAATGGTATCTGGGGAAATGGTCATCTTGCGTGAGATCCCGCTTGGAAGTAGAACAACTCTAAGAAGTCGGCGAACCAACGTAGTCGAACGGGTCCTCGCATTCCGACACGCTTGCGGAACTCTATCGAGACGGAGCAAACCAGAAACAAACATCAACGCAGATATTCACCACATGATGCCCAACATGATGCACAACCTAATATGATGCATGAACAGATCAATGATGCAAGTGATGGCATGGCAATTCACCTCACGCAAACACTACACATTAAGTGAAGCTCGATATGCAACGAGTTACATATCGACGAAACTCCACGTTAATTATTTAATTCACTCCTGTTTATTTACACGCAATATTAAATTGTTGTTAACATGGCAAGGGGTGAAGCGAAGATCCTACATGACATCCTAGTCGGTTAACACGCGAAACATAGATCGGAGCTACGGCACAAGAGACATGCAACACAAGATATATGCCATGAATGCGTCATGCATGCAAGTTTATCAACACCAAGGCAAGAAGAGAAAGAAACAAGTGTTGTCACGGCGAGCGAAAGGGGTACTAAGGCGGCAAGACGGAAACGAAGCCACGGCAACGTTCCTATCCCGATAACTCATCGAGATATCGTGCCAACGTATAGGGAGCACGTGCGGGAATGCTAAATAACGATGGGGTGATCCCGTTACCGGGTTCCCATGTGTCGGGGCCCAACGGAAAGGTACACGTGCAACGGGCAACAACTATAGGCGCAAACAAACGATACATCTCATACAACATGCATTCGTTACACGACACGTTCGAAGCATGCATATCGGAGCGCTTCGGTTTGGTGAAGGAGTACAACGGTCGTCGTGGAAGTAGTTGTCATCGTGGTTCTCGGGTCTAGTCGACGGTAGTCGTTCGCTCGGCGTCGGTTCACGGGTCTTCTCATAGGTAGTCGAACACGTTTCCGAAGACGCCGTCGAGGACGTCGTTGAATTCGTCGAATTTGTTGAAGACTCACGGCAAGCGGGAATGGTGCACACGGCAACGGCAAGCGGCAGCACTATCTAGCAACAGCAATCTACAGCAGCACGGGCAACAGCAACACGCAAGGAAGCAACAGCAACTAAGCATCGCCAGCAACAGCACTATCATCTGATTCAGACTACGCTAGCATCAACAGCAAGCTACGGCATGCATCTAGCTAAACGGCAAGCACCCGGCGGCAGGAACATCTAAGGCAAGCAAGCATAGGCAGCAACAGCAGACTAGCAAGGCAACAGCTACCGTAGTGCAGCAGGCACTAGCAACATAAGCAGCAGCCAACAATCTACAAGCACCCAGCGGCACAAGCAACAGCATCGGCACACTCAGCAACGCGAGCAAGCAATGGCTAGAACAACAAGCAGCAGCCTATCAGCTAGTACCTACAGCAACTACCATCACGGCGCGCAGGCAAGCATCACCAATAGGAACTGACAGCAGCACAAGCTCGGAAGGCAAGAGGTAGCGGTAGGCAAGCACAGCAGCAGCAGCAGCTAAGGCAACAGGGCAACAGCACGGGGCAGCAGCTCGGCACATCAGGCAGCAGCAGCCAGCAACACGCAGGCAGGCAGCAGACCAGCAGCATCGGCGCGCAACAAAATAGGGCAACCGGAGGAGGAGGCCGGCGGGCGCGGCGCAGGAGGCCAGGGCGGACGGCGGCGCATCTCCGGCGAGAGGTCGAGGCGACGCAGCGACGGGAGACGAACCATGGGCGCAGGAGAGGCCATGGCACAGCGGCGACGGCGGGGCCTCGGGCCGGGCGGGAGCTACGCGCTAGGGATGAGGAAGGCGGCGCGGCGGGGAGCTAGCGCATGGAGGAAGCAGGGGCGACGGCCATGGAGCGGCTGCGCGGGGACGGCGAGCCGAGGGAGGAGCGTGACGAGGGGACGAGGCCATGGCGGCGCTTGGGGAAGGACACGCTCGGGCGCGTGCGGGAATCGGGAGGACAGTCATGAGGAGGGGGGCAAGGGAGGCGAGGCCAGGGCGCGGCCGGCGAGCAGCTGCGGCAGGGAATGGCGACAAGGGGGAATCGGGACAGAGCGGCGCACGGGGGGAGGAGGAAGGGACGAGGGGACGAGGGGGCTGCGGGCTCCCTCGCTAGGGCAGGGGGACTTGGGCCGGCCAGCTGGGCCTTGCCGGCTCGGCTCCCTCTCCCTCTGTTTGTTTTTTCCTTTTTTTCTAAAAACAAAAAACACATTTAAAGAAAAAGATTAAACGGAATAGAAAAATGCCTTTTTTGCTCCTATGAAAATTAAACCCTTTTAAACGAATAAAAAAAGATAAAACCATTTTAAAGAATAAAAGAAACCTCTTTTATTTAAAGAATAAAATAAAAGCTCTTTAAAAGAGAAAAGAAAATGAGACGACTTTAAAATAAAACAAAAGGAGAAATAAAATAAAACCCAAGGGTTGCCCCCACATTTAATAAAATGATTTTCTTTAAAAGAAGACGAACCTTTTTTTAAGTAGGGGTTAAAACGGGAAACTTTAGCAAACCGCAAAAACGAAATAAGAGGGGAGAGGGGGAGTTTCTATCGCACTAAGACTCGGCGAGCACTCGAAGCACACACACTCAAAACACCACACGCGATGCAAGATGCCATGCATGATGCGATGATGCAAACTAAATGATGATGCCACCAAATAAAATAACCACACGACGGAAACGGAAATAAAGGGGAATCTTCTCGGGCATCGGCATCGGGCTGTCACAACTCTCCTACACTACAAGAGCATCTCGCCCCGAGATCCAAGAATGAAAGGGGAGAGGATGAGAAAGCAGGAGGTAAAACTTAATTGCTTCTTTAATAAACGAGTGAAAGCAACGATCCTTGAAGGTTGCAAAGCGATGAGGAATGATATGAGAAAGAAGCAAGAATTCACGGAAAATTTCGGCAGCACTTCGGTAGGAAAATGGGACAAAAAATCGATAAGAAGAGAGAATTAGACAATATACATAACAAACAACTAATTAGAACAAGGGAACACCATGATCTTGATAGAACAACATAATAGACCCAAAAGAGCAACATCACAAAGCCTCCGGAAGAAGAGAATGAAGAAAGAATGACAACTATCATCACAATAGAATTGAAGAGCCTCCGGACAGAGAATTGACGTAGTAGTTGAAAAACCAATAACGAAGAACAAGATAGTAGTGGGCTTATGAAAATCATCTCAACATTTATGAGGTGACAACCAACCACTAAAAGAAACAAGGATAGATTGGGAGCAACAAGATATGAACACTTCTTACACCAAGAGGATACCTTGAGAACTTGGATCACTGACAAGCACCATGATAGCATAATCCATAGGAAAAGCTTTAGGTGAAGTCTAAACCAAGATAGCTCAATGAAGAAATCATGGGTTGGAAAATGTCTCATGATCATAGAATTGGTGGTTTTAATTATCTCATACTTGAATGGAAGTCTATTCGAGGCTCCTACACTAACTAGAATGCTATAATACCACCTCAAAGGATAAAGGAGAACAAACCCATTGGAAATTCAAGAGAAAGGATACTTGAGGTTCTCCAACAAGAATCTTGAAGAACACTTTGAGAAAAAACACATCCTTGAAGAATCACCATGACGAGCCTCCGTATACAAATGAATGATGCAAAGATATGAAGGTAGAAAAGAATAAGATTATGACCTTGCCATAATTTAGATGAAGGTTCACAAAGATATACTTGATAAAACTTGGAACTCCGGAAAAGAAAAGATAAGAACACTTGAGAAAAGAATTGATATCGTGAGCCACTCCGAAAGAAGAATTGAAATCATTTGATGAAACAAGAATAAGAATTATGTTATGCTTATCCTTCACCAAATTAAATTGATGACAAGCAACGGATCTCGCATCCAACTTATTCTTCTGAAAAGATTGAGGAGAGATATGAGCACAAACTAGAAGAATTGTTGCAAGAAACACCGGTGAGAATTGAAATAAATGAGGCAACCATCCATGAATGGAAAAACATGAGAAAGAAGGGATCATGAGCCACCTGAGAGAAAACTATAACAAGGCACCGGAAAAAACCCGAGAGACGAACGAAGAGACAACAATTGAGAAGAATTGAGGATGAAAGCTGAAAGCTGAGAACGAAGAATCTTCTGAAAAGATGGCCTTCGGAGGATCGAGAATGAAAACAACTCAGAAATGCATCGGATAGCAAGAAAGAGATTACTCATGATTGGGAATAATTCAAGATGATGCCAGAAGGCTGAAACGATGAATCATGAAGAGAATGGACCAAGATTCGAGAGAAACACTCCCTCGGTCTTGAAAGAAGAGAATGGTGAGAAGAACACCACCAAGAATTAATGAGACACTCCGGAATAAGAACAAGGAAAAATTTAGTCAAAGACGACAAATAAATTTGAAGCGATCTTGAAGAAGGAATCTGGCTGATGAAATTCATACTTACGTCATAGTTGAAAAGAACAAGATAACTCCAGAAGGATTACAAGAGTCAGATAAGATCCTGGGAAAGAACCTATGGGTTATGGGCCCACTCAAAGAAACCACTGTTAGAAAAGATTGCTGAGAAGAGAGATATTGCACCGGTAAAAATAAAACTAGATGAGGTTGAGAACCTCGAAATAATTAAAAGAATTGAAAACACGAAACTCAGAGATATCTTCAACACTCCGATAGAAAGAGAAGAATGAATAACAAGATAGGCTGAAAAGAATTTCCAACATGAGAAAGAATTACAAGGATAAATAGGATATAATGAACACGGATAGCTGAATTAAATTCACCGGAAAAGATGACAAGAATGAATAAAGATGAACATGAAGCTCCTGAGAATCTTCATAATGGATCACCGGGTAAGAGAGAAAAGAACAGACAGCGGAAGCACAATGAAAAGAAAACTCTTGGATGAAAATTGAATCACTGAAGAAAAGGGTGGGAGGGCGGGGAAAAACAAAGACAACTTGAGACAGATGAGACAAACTCCGGAAAGAATTGAGAGAATGATCTGCAAAATTAGATAGGATTGAATTCACTGAAGAGAAGCACACCGGTTGAATGGAATTGATACGATGACTCCCGTTGAAAAGGAATTGACGTCACAATCTGATTTGGTCAACAGAATTAGTACTCTCATAAAAATATGAGAATGCTACTTAGGAAAAATCTGAAATCACCACTTGACATCGAAGCAACTTGAATTACCACATTCAGCAAAACAAAGGGATGAGGCTTATGAAACAAGCCAGAACAAACTCATGAGAAAGATTGTGTCCGATATTTTCGTGGACAGGATCGCACGGGCTCGATTTTACAGTAGCCATCAAGTGCAAGGCAGTGCACCCGACATACGAAGCGTCCCCGAGTCGTAGCAAGCTACAAGGACTCTTTAAGACACAACGTGTACCGCTGTAAGTCGACCGTCAACAAACGAATCCACTAGATGTTGAACCCCAACCTAACATCATGCATTTGTTGGAAGATTGTCCTATAAGATACTACTTGAATTCCCACCTAAGAATTCCCGAAATTTCCGGTCATGCAATCTGGTACACGGATACAGGGAGTAATAATCACACAACTCCTATACTAACCCGTCACCTGTATCACATCCGTCAACACACAACCAGAATCTCGGACCTTCATCTACAACAGACCCTCGTGATCACAACGATACAAAGTATGGCAGTACTCCCGAACAATCTACACCAGTACTGGGGACATCGGGGTTATCTCGCCACTACTAGTATTGAAGCAATTACGAACATCCTTCGTTCCGAGATATTAAGAAATCTGAATGATAACGATGTGCTCAAGAATCCCCTGGAGCTCAACTCTCCCGAAGAAAATCAAGTCAGACAGGAGGCACCAAGACAGAACTCCGTCACATCGGCATCATATAGATTCCAAAAATATCCGCGTGATCATAAAAAAAATTTGAGTGAGAAGAGGAGTAGAATAAATTATTACGTCAAGATTCCTCACCACAGCATAGAAGAGGAGAAAAAAGAATCCTACTCTCCGATATATAACTAGACTCAAAGTAGTTTTTCACTAGACTCGACTCGGCCAAGTTCGATCAATCAAGGGGGCTCCTAGGTCGGTACTGCTCTGATACTAACTTGTCACGTCCAAGATGTGACCCTCTCCTCAATTTTGCACGGGGGCCTCGTCAGGGATAGAAGAGCGCATATCGTCGTGTCACAAGAATGGATATCATTACAAGTACATGTACTGAAAAGAAGAGATACATAATAGAATTGGCTTACACTCGCCACAAGCTAGATCAGAGTCACATCAGTACATTACATAAACATCAAGAGTAAGAGCAGGGTCCGACTACGGACGAAAACAAACGATAAAAGAAGAACGATGTCCATCCTTGCTATCCCAGGCTGCCGGCCTGGAACCCATCCTAGATCGATGAAGAAGCAGAAGAAGAAGCAACTCCAAATGAACAATCAACGCGCTCGCGTCAAGTAACCTTTATATGTACCTGCAACTCGTGTTGTAGTAATCTGTGAGCCACACGGGACTCAGCATTCTCATTTCCAAAGGTATCAAGACTAGCAAAGCTTATTAGGTGAGGTAAGGTTAAGTGGTGAGGTTGCAGCAGCGGCTAAGCATATATTTAGTGGCTAACTTACGAGTACAAGAAATAAGAGGGGAAGATCTACGCATAGCGGACGTAAGCAACTTATGATCAAATGAATGATCCTGAACACCTACCTACGTCAGACATAACCCCACCGTGTCCTCGATCGGAGTAAGAACTCACGAAAGAGAGAGTCATGGTTACGCACACAGTTGGCATATTTTAATTAAGTTAACTTCAAGTTATCTAGAACTAGTGTTAAACAAAGTTTCCACGTTGCCACATAACCGCGGGCACGGCTTTCTTAAAAGATTTAACCCTGCAGGGGTGCTCCAACTAGTCCATCACAAATTACCACAAGCCGCATAGAAATCCTCAATCACGAAGCTCGCGATCTCGTCAGATTCCCTAGTGGAAAACCTCAACTCTGAGATTACCCAAAGCATCACCGGAATCCCGATGCACAAGATATTCCGTCAAAGGTAAAACTAATCCAGTAAGGCCACCCGACATGTCGATGATCCCGATAGGAGTCGCGTACCTCGTTCTCAGGACACGGTGGATAAGCGACTCGTACGGTGGCCTGAAAGAAATCACCCAAGTTTCCTTGGGTTGGCCCCGCACAGTGCTCTGGGTTGGACCAACACTCATGAGGAGCACTGGCCCGGGGGTTGATTAAATTATCCTCGGGTTAATTACTCCCTATGCATGTCATTAGTTATTAGGAAAATGTAGTACCAAAGTTGGGCCTTGCCAGACCAGCTTTAATCTAAAACGAATTATCAAGGGGGTCCCCATAACAACCCCGATCGTGTTAGGAGCGCTCATTTATGGAACATAACACCGGTAGCCGAAAACTAAGGGGGCAAATGTGGAACAAAACACTAAGCTAGAAAGGCCAAGCCTAACACCTTTTACCAAGTATTTAGGTGCATTAAATTAAATAGCATTTAATATGGTGATATGACAAGGGACCCATGTTATCACATGGAAGCAACTACACCTGCAACTAGCAACGCTAACAACATGGTTAAGCAAGCAGTAACATAGCCGATCAGTGGTTTGCTAGGTCAAACAGGTTGAAGGTAATCATGGCATTGTTGAGCGGCTGATATTTAACATGTGGTAGGAAACGAGACATATTCGATAGAAGCGGTAAAACCAGAATGGCAATGATAGTAATGGTATCTGGGGAAATGGTCATCTTGCGTGAGATCCCGCTTGGAAGTAGAACAACTCTGAGAAGTCGGCGAACCAACGTAGTCGAACGGGTCCTCGCATTCCGACACGCTTGCGGAACTCTATCGAGACGGAGCAAACCGGAAACAAACATCAACGCAGATATTCACCACACGATGCCCAACATGATGCACAACCTAATATGATGCATGAACAGATCAATGATGCAAGTGATGGCATGGCAATTCACCTCACGCAAACACTACACATTAAGTGAAGCTCGATATGCAACGAGTTACATATCGACGAAACTCCACGTTAATTATTTAATTCACTCCTGTTTATTTACACGAAATATTAAATTGTTGTTAACATGGCAAGGGGTGAAGCGAAGATCCTACATGACATCCTAGTCGGTTAACACGCGAAACATAGATCGGAGCTACGGCACAAGAGACATGCAACACAAGATATATGCCATGAATGTGTCATGCATGCAAGTTTATCAACACCACGGCAAGAAGAGAAATAAACAAGTGTCGCCACGGCGAGCGAAAGGGGTACTAAGGCGGCAAGACGGAAACGAAGCCACGGCAACGTTCCTATACCGATAACTCATCGAGATATCGTGCCAACATATAGGGAGCGCGTGCGGGAACGCTAAATAACGATGGGGTGATCCCGTTACCGGGTTCCCATGTGTCGGGGCTCAACGGAAGAGGTACACGTGCAAGGGGCAACAACTATAGGCGCAAACAAACCGTACATCTCATACAACATTCATTCGTTACACGACACGTTCCATCCGTATACCTTCGAAGCATGCATATCGGAGCGGTTCGGTTCGGTGAAGGAGTACAATGGTCGTCGTGGAAGTAGTTGTCGTCGTGGTTCTCGGGTCTCGTCGACGGTAGTCGTTCGCTCGGCGTCGGTTCACGGGTCTTCTCATCGGTAGTCGAACACGTTTCCGAAGAGGCCGTCGAGGACGTCATTGAACTCGTCGAATTTGTTGAAGACTCACGGTAGGCGGGAATGGTGCACGCGGCGACGGCAAGCGGCAGCACTGTCTAGCAATAACAATCTACAGCACCACGGGCAACAGCAACACGCAAGCAAGCAACAACAACTAAGCATTGCCAGCAACAGCACTAGCATCTGACTCAGACTACGCTAGCAGCAACAGCAAGCTATGGCATGCATCTAGCTAAACGGCAAGCACCCGACGGCAGGAACATCTAAGGCAAGCAAGCACAGGCAGCAACAGCAGACTAGCAAGGAAACAGCTACCGCAGCGCAGCAGGCACTAGCAACCTAAGCAGCAGCCAGCAATCTACAAGCACCCAGCGGCACAAGCAACAGCATCGGCACACTCAGCGACGCGAGCAGGCAGCGGATAGCACAACAAGCAACAGCCTAGTAGCTAGCACCTACAGCAACTACCATCACGGCGCGCAGGCAAGCATCACCAACAGCAACTGGCAGGAGTACAAGCTCGGAAGGCAAGAGCTAGCGGTAGGCAAGCACAGCAGCAGCATCAGCTAAGGCAACAAGGCAACAACACGGGACAACAACTCGACACATCAGGCAGCAGCAGCCAGCAACACGCAGGCAGGCAGCAGACCAGCAGCATCGGCACGCAACAAAATAGGGCAACCGGAGGAGGAGGCCGGCAGGCGCAGCGCAGGAGGCCAGAGCGGACAGCGGCGCATCTCCGGCGAGAGGTCGAGGCGACGCAGTGACAGGAGACGAACCATGGGCGCAGGAGAGGCCATGGCACAACGGCGACGGCGGGGCCTCGGGCCGGCCGGGAGCTACGCGCTAGGGACGAGGAAGGTGGCGCGGCGGGGAGCTAGCGCATGGAGGAAGCAGGGGCGACGGCCATGGCGCGGTTGCATGGAGACGGCGAGCCGAGGGAGGAGCGCGACGAGGGGACGAGGCCATGGCGGCGCTTGGGGAAGGAGACGCTGGGGCGTGTGCTGGAATGGGAGGAGAGTCACGAGGAGGGGGGCGAGGGAGGCGAGGCCAGGGCGTGGGCGGCGAGCAGCTGCGGCGGGGAACGGCGACGAGGGGGGATCGGGACAGAGCGGCGCACGGGGGGAGGAGGAAGGGACGAGGGGACGAGGGGGCTGCGGGCTCCCTCGCTAGGGCAGGGGGACTTGGGCCGGCCAGCTGGGCCTTGCCGGCTGGGCTCCCTCTCCCTCTATTTGTTTTTTTTCCTTTTTTCTAAAAACAGAAAACACATTTAAATAAAAATATTAAATAAAATAAAAAATGCCTTTTTTGCTCCTATGAAAATTAAACCCCAACTATAAGAAAAATAGTTGGGCATTTTTAAACGAATAAAAAAAGATAAAACCTTTTTTTAAAGAATAAAAGTAACCTCTTTTATTTAGAGAATAAAATAAAAGCCTCTTTAAAAGAGAAAAGAAAATGAGTCGGCTTTAAAATAAAACAAAAGGAGAAATAAAATAAAACCCAAGGGTTGCCCCCACATTTCATAAAATGATTTTCTTTAAAAGAAGACGATCCTTTTTTAAGTAGGGGTTAAAACGGGAAACTTTAGCAAACCGCAAAAACGAAATAAGAGGGGAGAGGGGGAGTTTCTATCGCACTAAGACTCGGCGAGCACTCGAAGCACACACACTCAAAACACCACACGTGATGCAAGATGTCATGCATGACGCAACGATGCAAACTAAATGATGATGCCACCAAATAAAATAACCACACGACGGAAACGGAAATAAAGGGGAATCTTCTGGGGCGTCGGCATCGGGCTGTCACATAAGCATTGGGACCAAAGAGATCCATGTGAAGCAGCTCGAGGGGTCTTCTTGTAGTCATGATGTTCTTCACGGGATGACTTCCTCCAACTTGTTTTCCTGCTTGACAAGCACTGCAAAGTCTATCTTTGTCAAAGATAACATATTTAACACCAAGAATATGATCACCTTTGGTGAGTTTGTCAAGATTACTCATACCAACATGTCCAAGCCTTCTATGCCATAACCAACCCTTCGAAGATTTTGCAATAAGGCATGTACGGGGTTTGGATATCTTAGAGAAATCAACAATGTATAGATCACCTCTACGAAAACGACTAAAGACGGTGGTATGATTGCTGCAATGAAACACTTAGCATTCAACTTTCATAAATAACACATCGAAACTGAAATCTACTAGTCTAGATTCGGAAAGTAGATTGTAGCCAAAAGATTCTGCTAGCATGACATTCTGAATGGAACTGTCATGAGAGACGACCACCTTACCGAGGCCAAGTACCGTACCTTTGGAGTTGTCTCCAAAAGTTACATACCTTTGAGGTCCACGATTTGGTGTGATTTCATGGAACATGTCTTTATCTCCGGTCATGTGATCAGCGCATCCATTGCCGAGAACCCACTCCTGACCACCGGCCATGTAGTCTTTAAGGTTAGCCATAAGACTGCTATTCTTCATGGTCTTCTCATACTCACTGTTGAAGTTCTTGTCATCATCGTAGTAGACATGTTTCGCATAGTCATCATCGGATGAAGTTTCCTCGTAAGAGACAAAAGTTTCATGAGAAATTTGACTATTACAATGTGCAAGTTTATGCATTCGAATGGCTTCAATAATGATGTTGTTGATGGTAATGACATTTCCTTTGGCGTGCATGAGGTCACAAAGCTCAAATAGGCATTTATCGAAGTTAGGATTGGTTGGCTTCATCTTATGGAAAGCAATATATTTGTGAACAATGATATCAAAAAAATTCAAGGAATAATTTGGATATCTTTTCTCTAAGTCTTTCCACAAGGTATGAGCACACCCAAAGTTTTGCAACTGATTAAGCACATTTCCTGGTAAACCTCTAATGATAAGATTGACAATGTTGAGGTTACCAAGCATGTTAACTTCATCATCATGAGAAGGATGTATGGGGTCAATGGGAGGCGCATAGGGATATTCAATATACTTGCGCAAATGGAACTCATTGCATATATAAAGCATTTCGTCTTTCCATTGTCTAAAGTACTCCCCATCAAGAATAGGCACTCTACAACTAAAAATCTGGGAACTAGTCACATTCATCTTCCTCCAATGGCGGTTAAACCAAGGTTTTGTAGACCTTGCTCTCATACCAATTGAGGGCTCAATAGAAGATGTGCTAGAGGGGGGTGAATAGACTGCTTGTCAAGATAAAAATTCTAGCCTAACCTAATTTCTAGGAGGGCAGAAATCTAGCAGGTGTAACAAGTCTAGGTCACCCTACACACGCAGTTCTAAGAGTATAGCATCGGAAAGTAAAACATGCAAGTGTAATGTAGTGGAGTAAGGTAAGGAGATCAAACGCATGAGGTTGACACGGTGATTTTTGGCATGGTTCTGATAGGTGGCGCTATCGTACGTCCATGTTAGTGGAGACTTCAACCCACGGAGGGTAACGGCTGTGAGAGTCCACGGAGGGCTCCACCCATGGAGCGTCCACAAAGAAGTGGCCTTGTATATCCCACCATGGCTTCCGTCCATGGAGGACTAGCCTTACTCATGGTAGATCTTCACGAAGTAGGCGATCTCCTTTCCCTTGCAAACATCTTGGTTCAACTTCACAACACGAAGTAGGAGGCTCCCAAGCAACACCTAACCAATCTAGGAGGCACCACCCTCCAAAAGGTAATAGATGTGGTAGATCAATGAACTCCTTGCTCTTGTTCTTCTAAAGATAGTCTCCTCAACACAAATCACTCTCTCATAGAATATGCATGGGTAGGAGAGGTTGATTTGGTGGAAAGCCCTTTGGGGAGGCTAGATCTCAAGTTTCAAATGATTGGATTGGAATATCTTGGTCTCAACACATGAGTAGGTGGTTCTCTCTCTGAAAATGGATCTGGAAATGAAGTTTGTGTTCTGAGTACTTCTCCCACGAATGAGAGGTGGGTGAAGGGTTATATATAGGCAGCAGCCAAAATCAAACTGTTACACACACAAGAGCAAACTCGATGGTACCGACTAGCACTAAAGGTGTGAACTTTTGAATCTCGGTGAGACCTATATATAGAACTCGGTGGCACCGAAAAGGTGACTAACGGTCAGATGGAGAAACTCGGTGGCATTGATACTCAAACTCGGAAATTCCGATTTTGTGTATCTTGGCAACAGAATGTTGGTCACCCAAACTCGGTAGCACCGATGCAGTTTCGGTTGCACCGATTTGGTAGGAATGGCTAGGATTTTGTCTGAGGTCAAACTCGGTGGGTCCGATATGGAAATGTTGGTGACACCGAATTTGTGAATGTGGAACTTGACAGAGTGGAAATGCGGGAAAATGACTAAGTGTTTTGGTGGCTAACTTTGAGCATTTGAGCAATTGGTTCATTTTACTACCTCACCCCCTTTTAAAAGTATTGGCTTTCCTATGGACTCAAAATTTATTTCTCACAATTATAAAATGAAGAGTCTTCTAGCTTGAAGCTTGAGCCAGTATTATTCCTTTCTTGCATCCAAGGGTATCTCCACATAAACCTTAAGCCATAGCTCTCCATGGACTAATCCTGAAATATTTAGGTAAAAGTGTTAATCCAAGAGACAATGAATGTTATCATGAATTATCAAAATCAACAAATGAGCATATGTGCTTTCAACAACGCAAAAGAGTATTACATTGGATAGATCTCCATGAAGATCGTGAAGAACATGGTATTGAAGAACAAAGAGAGAGAAGAATCCATCTAGCTACTAGTTATGGCCCCATAGGTCTGTGGTGAATTACTCACGCATCATCAGAGGGGCAATGGAGTTGATGTAGATGCCCTCCGTGATCAATTCCCTCTCCAACGGATTAGTGGAAAAGGCTCCTAGATTGGATCTCACAAGAACAGAGGCTCCCGGGAGCGAAAAAGTATTTTTGTGGCTCATTCTGGTATTGGGGGAATATTTGGGAATTTATAGGCCAAGGATTAGGGTTAGGATCCCTGCAGGGGACCCACAAGCCAAGGGGTCGCGGCCCTGCAGGCTTGTCGCCTCTAGCAGGTCTCCTGATCCCTTCTCCAAGCCTCACAGGTGCCTTCTGGTCCAAGAAAAATCATTCTGGAGATTTTATTCCGTTTGGAATCCGTTTAATATTCCTTCTGTGCAATACTCGAAAACATGGAAAAAAGAGAAATTGGCACTAGGATCTAGATTAAAAGGTTAGTCCCAAAAATAATATAAAATAGCATATTAATGAATATAAAACATCCAAAATAGATAATATGACAGAATGGAACAATCAAAAATTATAGATACGTTGGAGACGTATCAAGCATCCCCAAGCTTAATTCTTGCTCGTCCTCGAGTAGGTAAATGATCAAAATAGAATTTTTGATGTGGAATGCTACCTAACATATTTATCCATGTAATATTCTTTATTGTGGCATGAATCTTCAGATCCATAAGATTCAAATCAAAAGTCTAATATTGACATAAAAACAATAATACTTCAACCATGCTAAAAAGGCAATTGCTTCCTTTTAAAATAACATGGTCTTAGAAAGTTATCCCTACAAAATCATATGGTTTGGCTATGCTCCATCTTCCCCACACAAAGTATCTAAATCATGCACAACCCCGATGAAAGTCAAGCAATTGTTTCACACTTTTTATGTTCTCAAACCTTTTCAACTCTCATGCAATACATGAACATGTGCCATGGAAATAGCACTAATACGTCCAAAATGCATCACTATTTTGTATCATAATTTGTCTCTATTCATTGATATATTTCACATTATGATGATGTACTTATAGTGTTTTGGCTTATTTTACACAGTTTACAACTTTCCGGTGCCGAAACAGCAAACGCGGGATTCAGCAGAGAAAATAGTACAGAGAGTTATCATATCAGAACATCTGCAACTACGCTGAAATTTTGAGGGAAGGAGTTTATGAACAAATCACGAAGAGTCGACGAAGGAGGGCCGGAGGGGGCCACGGGTCACCCAGGCAACCTGTTGGCGCGGGCCACCCCTAGGTCGCGCCAGAGGCCGCATGGCTGGTGGGTCCCGCCTCTGGCGCTCTCCTTTGGCCTATATCATCCTCTTGACCTAAAAGTTACGGGGACAGAAGAGTTTTCGTAGTTCCGCCACCGCTCTGCGGTGGAAACCTACAGAGAAGAAAAGACCTTTCCGGCGGGCAAATTCCATTGGGGAGAACTCCTCCCGGAATGGGAGATCGTCCACATCGTCATCACCATCGTCACGGGCATCATAGAGATCATCATCACCATCATCACCATCACCAGCACCATCTCCATCTTTATCCCATCTACTTCACCATTGCAATCGGAGTTGTACCTTGCACTATTCATCCCCTCTACTCTACCGGTGTTGATTATTCTTTTGTGGTGAACGCTATTGAGTTTTGTTGGAGAATTATTGTTATGACCAGATTGTTAATCATATTTTCATCACCTTTGATCATGATCTCTTCTATATCTTGTGAGTAGTTTCGTTAGTTCTTGAGGACATGGGAAAAGTCTAGATGCTAGTAGTCATATGATGTTGAAGTAATATGTGTTGATTGATATTTAAGTTATGGTGTTATTCTTCTAGTGATGTTATGTGAACGTCAACTACATAACACTTTGGCTTTTTAAGGACCTAGGGGAATGCATCATGTATAAAGAATGCTTATGATGCGTTGCCGGAGTGACACAAACATGAACCCCAGTTCGCATACTTTTGCATGAGGGAGTATTGGATCCTAAAGCTTATTGCTATGGTTAGGCTTCGCCTTAATTTATCTCTTGTATTTACGGATGCTTGCAAGAGGGATTAATCATAAGAGTGTACTTGTCTTAGCCTAGACGGTGCACTAGTTAAGATCCACCCACATAACACTTATCAATACAAAACATAGTACTAGACAGAGTATGGCGAAAGCACTTGACTATCTCTCTCGTGTGTCCTCAGGAATGCCTTAGTCTTTATAAGTTTAGTCCCTCGGCTTATCCTTTGTGTTCAAAAGGATTGGGATACTTGATGCACCTCGGCACCATTTACTTTCCTTGCATTTATTTCCTTGTTGCTATTACTAGGAAACCCAAAAAAGTTACCTTTTAGTACTTGCACTTATTCCTTGCTCAAGATCACTTGTCAGTACCTTATGCTCCTCGTTGGGTTCGACACTCTTACTTATCGAAAAGGCTACAATAGATCCCCTACACTTGTGGGTCATCAAGACCATTTTCGGGTGCCGTTGCCGGGGAGTGTAGCGCTATTGGTAAGTGAAATTGGTAAGGAAACCTTTACGATGTACGTGTTGTTTTTGTTTTACTGTTTCCTTTTTTTCCCCATGGACAACTCCGCTCTTGGTTTGTTGCTTGTGGGGAACCGCCCCAACGCTATTGTGTTGGAGAAGCCTCCTCCACCTACTGTAATTGTGCCCTTTAAAATACGAACTGGTATTATTGATTGTGTCTTGGCTAATCGATATGCAGGAGATAGACATCCAGGTGAACACTTGCTATATCCTTCACAACTTCTCTCTATCATTAAAATGTAAGGCTTTGGATTGGTATAGGCTTCTTGATGACTCTCACTTACTAAATTGGCAAGATCTTATGCCTCTCTTTTATGCAAAATTATATCCTCTTCATGAAATACATTGAGACAGGAACTATATTTATAACTTTTGGTCTCGTCACGGAGAAAGCATCGCCCAAGCTTGGGGGATATTGCAGTCCTTAATGCTCAAATGTCCCAATCATGAGCTCTCCAAGGAAATTATTCTTACAAATTTTTATGCAAGGCTTTCTCGTCAAGATAAAGAGATGCTTGATGCCTCCTCTAGTGGGGCATTCTCCAACAAAAGCACTGAAGCTAAGTGGGATCTTATTGAAAGGATCCAGAAGAACACTGAAGACTGGGAGATTGATAAAGGTATTGAACCCATCATAAATTATGAGCATGATTACATTGAGAGCTATGTGGAAACTGATTACTTTAATACCTTTTGTGCTAAGATTGGTCTTGATTCTCAGCTTCTAATTGATTTTTGCAAAGACTTTGCCTCTCATATTGACTCTTCTAAGAAGAAGGAGGATCAACACCATAAACCTTATAAGGAATTACCTATTGATATTAATGTTGTTGACCCTATCTTGCCTGCAGTTGTATATGAAAATCCCCATTTTCCCGCAAGGATGAGGGAGCATTCTTTGGTCACATGCATATTGAATAAAAGAGAAAGAAGGACTCACGAGCATGAGGACCTAATTAAAGTTGATCCTCAAGTTGCATTAGTCAAGGATCTTGTTACTAGTAATATTGAGGATTCCAATATAAATTTTTGTATTGTTTCTACTAACCTTATTACAACCAAGAATAAAGGCCCAATTTCACGTACTCCGGTTGTATCTGTTAAAGTAGGAGATCATAATTATTATGGGCTATGTGATTTGGGATCCAGTGCTAGTGCTATTCCTTTTTCACTTTATCACAAGATCAGGAATGAGATTCTACCGTGTGAAATTGAAGAAGTTGATGTTACTCTTCATCTTGCAAACAAAGAAACCATCTCTCCTATTGGAATTGTGCGAGATGTTGAAGTTCTATGTGGAAAGGTAAAATATCCTACCAACTTTCTAGTACTTGGTTCAGTGCAAGATAGTTTTTGCCCTATTATCTTTGGTAGGCCTTTTTTGAAAACTTGTGGAGCTATTATAGATTGCAGGAAAGGAAAAGTATCTGTTGAATTTAATGGTGAGCCATATGAATTTCACTTTTCTAAATTCTCGAAGCAAACTCGTGGTACTGATCTGCCTAGTAACGATAAAATTATTGAAAAGATTGCTTCTATTGCTATTCCTCCTAACGATCCTTTGCAGCGATTTATGGAGGACCACGAGAATGATATGCATATGCAGGAAAGGAATGAGCTAGCTGACATATTCTTGAGACAACTTGCTATCCTGAAGCACAACCTTTCGGTTGAACCTTTGGGAATTTTATCGAAACCTAAAGAAGACCCGGTGTTTCATCTCAAACCTCTTCCCAGTACGCTCAAGTATGCTTATTTATATGAAAAGAAAGTATATCCTATTATTATCAATTCTAACCTTTCAGGATATGAAGAAGATCGATTATTAGAAGTCCTTCTTAATCACCGAGGCTCTATTGGCTATACCCTTGATGATCTAAAGGGGATTAGTCCATCTATTTGTCAGCATACTATCAATCTTGAGCCTAATGCTAAACCGGTTGTTGATCATCAACGACGGTTGAACCCGAAGATGAAGGATGTTGTGAGGACTGAAATCCTCAAGCTTCTAGCCGCGGGTATTATCTACCCTATAGCTGATAGTAAGTGGGTAAGTCCGGTACATTGTGTTCCCAAGAAAGGAGGTACGACTGTGGTTCCTAATGATAAGAATGAACTAATACCTCAAAGAATTATTATTGGATATAGAATGTGTATTGATTACAGGAAGCTGAACAAGGCAACCAGGAAGGACCACTACCCGCTGCCATTCATCGACCAAATTCTTGAAAGGTTATCCAAAACACTCACTTTTGCTATCTTGATGGGTACTCTGGCTTCTGTGAAATTCATGTTAACACTGCCGATCAAGAGAAGACCACTTTTACTTGTCCCTCTGGTACTTATGCTTATATATGTATCCCTTTTGGTTTATGCAATGCTCCTGCTTCTTTTCAAAGGTGTATGTCTGCTATCTTTCATGATTTTTGCGAGGAAATTGTGGAGGTCTTCATGGACGATTTCTCCGTCTATGGAACCTCTTTTGACCATTGTCTCCACAACCTTAATAAAGTTCTGCAGAGATGTGAGGAGACAAACTTGGTACTCAATTGGGAGAAGTGCCACTTCATGGTCAATGAGCAAATTGTTCTTGGCCACAAGATTTTTGAAAAGGGAATCGAGGTGGACAGGGCAAAGGTCGAAGCAATTGAGAGGATGCCTTATCCAAAGGACATCAGATGTATTTGTAGTTTCCTCAGTCATTCTAGTTTCTATAGAAGATTTATTAAAGACTTCTATAAGACTTCAAAACCCCTCACTAATCTTCTCTAGAAGGATAATCCTTTTGTGTTTGATGAAGATTGTAAGGAAGCCTTCGAAGTTCTTAAGAAAGCCTTGATAACCGGCCCTATGGTCCAACCACCTGATTGGAATTTGCCTGTTGAAATCATGTGTGATCCTAGTGATTCTGCTGTTGGTGTTGTGTTAGGACAAAGGGTTGATAAGAAATTGAATGTTATACATTATGCTAGCAAAACCCTTGATAGTGCTCAAAATAATTACGCTACTACTCATAAAGAATTTTTAGTGGTAGTGTTTGCTTGTGATAAGTCTAGGCCTTACATTGTTGATTCAAAAGTCATCATTCATACTGATCATGCTGCTATTAAGTATCTTATGGAAAAGAAGGATGCCAAACCAAGGCTTATCAGATGGGTCCTTCTTCTTCAAGAATTTGATTTGCAGATTGTTGATAGGAAGGGAGCAGACAACCCTATAGCAGACAACCTTTCCAGGATGGAGGACATACCACATGATCCTATTCCGATCAATGACAGTTTTCCTGATGAACAGTTTGTTGTTTTGAAAGTACAATCTAGTTCTGATCCTTGGTATGCAGATTATGCTAATTTTATTGTTGCAAAGTTTTTGCCTCCAGGTTTAACATTCCAGCAGAGGAAGAAGTTCTTCCACGACTTGAGGCATTATTTCTGGGATGCCCACATCTTTTTAGAGAAGGTGCGGATGGGATCTTGAGGAGATGCATACCGGAGCATGAGCAGAAGGACATCTTGAGACAATGTCATAGCAGTCCTTATGGAGGACATCATGCCGGTGAGAGGACCGCACACAAGGTTATCCAATCAGGTTTTTATTGACCTACTCTCTTTAAATATGCTAGAAATTATGTTTTATCTTGTGATAAGTGCGAGAGAGTTGGTAATATTAGTAGGAGAAATGAGATGCCTATGAATTATTCTCTAGTCATTGAGCCTTTTGATTGCTGGGGTTTTGATTTTATGGGTCCTTTCCCTCCTTCACACAAGTACACTCATATCTTAGTAGTTGTTGATTATGTGACCAAGTGGGTTGAAGCAATCCCCACTAAAAGTGTTGATCACAAGACATCTTTGAAAATGCTCAAGGATGTAATCTTCCCTAGGTTTGGTGTACCTAGGTACCTCATGACCGACGGAGGATCACATTTTACACACGGTGCTTTTAGAAAAGCTCTAGCCAAAGATGATGTTAATCATAGAATTGCTTCACCTTACCACCCTCAAACAAGTGGGCAAGTTGAGCTCACAAATAGAGAGATCAAGTTGATCTTGCAAAAGACAGTGAACAGTTCTAGAAAGGACTGGTCCAATAAGCTAGGAGATGCCTTGTGGGCATACAGAACTTCTTACAAAAATCCCATGGGGATGTCTCCGTACAAGATGGTCTATGGCAAGGCATCCATCTACCTTTAGAGTTAGAGCACAAAGCTTTCTGGGTTGTTAGAGTGCTTAATGTTGACCCAAAGCTTGCTGGTGAAAAGCATATAATGAACTTGACTTCTCTAGATGAGTGGAGAAGTGAAGCTTACGAGAGCGCAAAAATGTTCAAAGAAAAGGTAAAGAAGTGGCATGGCAAGAGAATTTTGAAACGTGAATTTAATGTTGGTGAAAAAGTTTTGTTGTATAGATATCGTTTCAGGTTTTCTCTAGGTAAATTACTTTCCAAGTGGGAAGGACCGTACAATATCGAAGAAGTCTATCGCTCCAGTGCAATCAAGATTAATAATTTTGAAGGCACAAAACCACATGTTGTGAATGGGCAAAGACTCTAGCATTACATGGCTGGAGACCCCATCAATGTAGAGGTGGATGTGATACAGGTAGCCACTCATGAAGAACATATTGCAATATTGTATCAGACACCGGCATAAGCAGAATAAGAATAGGTATGAGATACGGTAAGGAAACTTCGCGAACATCAATAAAAGTTCTGAATTATGTGTTTTTGCAAAATTAGGAAAACTCCCAGCCGGAGAGGAGCCCCAGGTGCTCCACGCGACCTGTGGGTGTGGGCTACCTCCTGGCTGCGCCAGGGGGCGCCTGGACCACCCGGAGCCCGTCTCTGACTCTACTTTGGCTTGTTACCTTCCTTTTGGTGCAGAAATTTTTGCTATATATTTTCCCGGATTGTCCCGGCTTTGTATCTTGCGATTCCGTGCATTTTCTTTTCGATCTGTTTGTGCCAGGAGAACTTTCAGCAAACCTAGGTGCCATGGCTTCCCCAAAATCTCCCAAGGACAAGTTCCTCCTCAACGTCATCAACCCTTACCTCGCAGAGGTAAAGAGACACCCTCAAACACTTTGGGTGGAAGATGGTGTCCTCCACAAAGAAGATTTGAAGAGACCTGTCAAGTAGGGGAGCACCAGGGCGAGGCTGGAAGAAGTGGAGCAAGAAGTCTTCAAGTACAAGTTGATGATCGGCCGTGGTGTCGAGGCCAACTGTGATATCATCGCCGAGCTGAAGAGGGGGCATGAGGAGGAGATGAAGGAAGTGCGATCAATCATATCCGCACTAGAAACCAAAGTGTTCGAGCTTCAAGGGCACATCTATGACCTTCAAAACCAGAACTGTGAGTATGAACTTAAGTTTTTGCGCATAGGCTTATCGGTCGAAAGCAGGATCCTGGAGACTGAAGAATCCTGTGTGGAGGGAAGACCTTTTCCATGGAAGCTTTTTTCTAAGGATTACCTGAAGAACAAGAACACGGATGAAGAGTGAAATCTTCATGGGTAATGGCATTCTCTTAGCTTGTTCCAAGCTTGGGGGAGTGCCCGGTATCTTTATTTTTATCCATTACCTTTTATGGTCAAATTTAGTGTTGTATCATGTCTAGGAAAGTTATCTTATGAAATAGTTGTTTGCATTGAGGTCTATCACTCCTTTGTGGCGAGTCTTGTATCCGTGATCATGCAGTGTCTATGATGGGATACTAATGAGAAGTCCATTGGTTTCTTTGCTGCACTTGGTATTCTCTTCATGCAATCGATATTATATGATGATTCTTATGGGAGTATTGATCTTACATATCAGGTATGGCTTTGAAAACTTTATTTAATCTTGGCAAACATAGCATTGGTCATAACAACAAGCATGAGTTTTTCTAGTAGTGACATAGCCAAAACCTTTATGTTCTTATGCTTGAAGTGTTATGCTGACAAGGAAGACAACTTGATGTTTTATGTCGATTCTTTATGTTAAACTTTATATTGTTTTGCATCCAAGTCAACATTATTTGTATACTCTCAAAAGCCTTTTCTAGCCAACCCATGCACGAAGCGGGAATACTGCTTGTGCGTCCATGCCCTAAAACCTCAACCTTCCCAAGAGTCCACCATACCTTCCCTATAAGTGGTATTTCACCGCCACTCCTAAAGTATATTACTCATGTGCTATCTTTAAACCTTCAAATATTACTCCCTGTTTTGTGCCTCTGTTTTAGCTCATGAGGAAGTACTAGGTAATTCATGGTCTTCTCATTTTGGACAAGTTTTATCCTAGGTTTGCATGTTTAATATGCGAACCCCTAACACCAGAAGGGCGTGGCATGAGCGCGCCCAGCTCGTAAAAGATAATAACAACAAACAAAAGCTCCTTCACGCTTTGTTGATGAGAAATCAAAATACTTTGGTAGTGATAAACAAAGGAGACTAATGGGATGTGATCGTCCCCACTTCGGGAGCCGTTCCTCAAAACTTGTCCAACATGAGAAGTATTGTGCTATTTGCTAGCATTCGTTGACAAATCATGCACTTCTCAAAAGCTTGTTTTACAATCTTGTTGATTTCACACCTCTAAAAGCTCTAGCACATGAGTTTTACCTACTTCCCTCTGTGAATGGATGATCTTTTATTTTTATGTTAAGTCAGTAAACCTACTTATTTCTATCCTATAAAAGAGCAGACACCTTATGTTGACAAAGGTGCATGCATTTATATTGTTTCATTGAGAATTGCCATATCATACCTTTTCTGATATTGTCATTAAGATAAGTAAGTTGTTTGTTAAAGCCTAGCTAAAACAAACATCTTCCTTTGTGTTAGAATTTTCACTTCTTGACTAATAACATGTTCTTTCAAAAAGCTTCAATTGATCTCATCAAAATATAAGAGGAAGAGCAAAAGTTAAAAGTTATTAGTTGTTCTTTGACCAAGGACATGTTTGCCATGGTTTGATGAGTTTTTCTAGCCCTACTTTGGATTGTGATTGATATCACTCTTTCATATGAGCCTTATGAGTTGAGATGTTGTTGAGGATGGTTGAGTTTAGTAGAGAAATTAGGATGCTTCTCATCCGTATTCTTATTTATCGGCACTTCACTCTCTAAACTTCTGTGCAGGTTTACCGAGCCCAGCATTCGCTTGGGGACAAGCAAGGTCTAAGCTTGGGGGAGTTGATACGTCCAAAGTGCATCACTATTTTGTATCATAATTTGTCTCTATTAATTTATATATTTCACATTACGATGATGTACTTATAGTTTTTTGGCTTATATTACACAGTTTACAACTTTCCGGTGCCGAAACAACACACACAAGATTCGGCAGAGAAAATAGCACGAAGAATTACCATATCAGAACATGTCCAACTGCGCTGAAATTTTGAGGGGAGGAGTTTCCGAACAGATCACGAAGACTAGCCGAAGGAGGGCCGGAGGGGGGCCATATGTCACCCAGGCGACTTGCTGGCGCGGTCACCCCTAGGCCGCGCCCAGAGGCTGCCTGGGTGGTGGGTCCTGCCTCCGACGCTCTCCTTTGGCCTATATCATCCTCTTGACCTAAAAGTTACGGGGACAGAAGAGTTTTCGCAGTTCCGCCGCCGCTCCGCTGCGGAAACCTACATAGAAGAAAAGACCTTTCCGGCGGGCAGATTCTGCCGGGGGGAACTCCTCCCAGAAGGGGAGATTGTCCTCATCATCATCACCATCGTCACGGGCATCATCAAGATCATCATCACCATCATCACCATCACCAGCACCATCTCCATCTTCATCCCATCTACTTCACCATTGCAATCGGAGTTGAACCTTGCACTATTCATCCCCTCTACTCTACCGGTGTTGATTACTCTTTTGTGGTGAATGCTATTGAGTTTTGTTGGAGAATTATTATTATGACCAAAATGTTAATCATATTTTCATCACCTATAATCATGATATCATTTATGTCTTTTGAGTAGTTTCATTAGTTCTCGAGGACATGGGAAAAGTCTAGATGCTAGTAGTCATATGATGTTGAAGTAATATGTGTTGATTGATATTTAAGTTATGGTGTTATCCTTCTAGTGGTGTTATGTGAACGTCGACTACATAACACTTCGCCTTTTGAAGGACCTAGGGGAATGCATCGTGTATAAAGAGTGCTTATGGTGGTTGCCGGAGTGACACAAACCTGAACCCCAGTTCGCATACTTTTGCATGAGGGAGTATTGGATCCTAAAGCTTATTGCTATGGTTAGGCTTCGCCTTAATTTCTCTGTTGTATTTGTGGATGCTTGCAAGAGGGATTAATCATAAGAGTGTACTTGTCTTAGCCTAGACGGTGCACTAGTTAAGATCCACCCACATAACACTTATGAATACAAAACATAGTACTAGACAGAGTATGGCGAAAGCACTTGACTATCTCTCCCGTGTGTCCTCTGGAACGCCTTAGTCTTTATATGTTTAGTCCATCGATTTATCCTTTCTGTTCAAAAGGATTGGGCCACTTGCTGCACCTCGACACCATTAACTTTCCTTTCATTTATTTCCTTGTTGCTATTACTAGAAAACCCATAAAAAGTTACCTTTCAGTACTTGCAGTTATTCCTTGCTCAACATCACTTGTCAGTACCTTCTGCTCCTCATTGGGTTCGACACTCTTACTTATGAAAAAGGCTATGATAGATCCCCTACACTTGTGGGTCATCAAGCACTATAGGTGAAAATAGAATATGGTGGAGGTTGCAAAAAGAAAGAGGAGAAGATAGTCTCACATCAACTAGGCGTATCAATGGGCTATGGAGATGGCCATCAATAGATATCAATGTGAGTGGGTAGGGATTGCCATGCAACATATCCACTAGAGCTATAAGTGTATGAAAGCTCAAAAAGAAAACTAACTGGTCGTGCAAAATATGAAATTCCACTATTTATATGAAAATGACAAAATAGGAGACTCTCTATGAAGAACATGGTGCTAGTTTGAAGCACAAGTGTGGAAAAAGATAGTAGCATTGTCCCGTCTCTCTTTCTCTCACTTTTTTGGTGGGCATCTTTGGCCTCTCTTTTTAATGGACTTCGCTGGCCTCTTTTATTTTTTGTAAAGTCCGGAGACACATCCCATCTTGTGAGGGAATCATAGCTTCCATCATCCTTTTCTC
Source organism: Hordeum vulgare subsp. vulgare (assembly GCF_904849725.1). Classification (NCBI taxonomy): domain Eukaryota; kingdom Viridiplantae; phylum Streptophyta; class Magnoliopsida; order Poales; family Poaceae; genus Hordeum; species Hordeum vulgare. The sequence continues at coordinate 310,272,266 of NC_058523.1, forward strand.
ACACGGGACAATGCTCTAATAATGCAAATCATCACACTTTTATTTACTTACAACCCAAAGATTACAACTCCATACCTAGAGCAAAATATGACTCTATATGTATGCCCCCGATGGTGTACCGGGATATGCTATGATCTAGCATAGCAATGACATAAAAAACGGACAAGCCATGAAAACATCATGCTAGCTATCTTACGATCATGCAAAGCAATATGAAAATAATGGTGTGTGTCATAAAAAAGGAACGGCGGTGTTGCATGGAAATACATCTCGGAATGGCTATGAAAATTCTATAATAGGTAAGTATGGTGTCTGTTTTGAGGAAAGTATATGGTGGATGTTTTGAGGAATGTGGGTTTAATGTACCAACGAAAGTTGTGCGGCACTAGAGAGGCTAGCAAAGGTGGAAGGGTGAGAGTGCGTATAATCCATGAACTCAACATTAGTCATAAAGCACTCACATACTTATTGCAAAAGCCTATTAGTTATCGAAGCAAAGTATTAGAAGAATGCTCGTAGGAGAAGGGTTGGTAGGAGTTAACCATCGCGTGATCCCGACTTCCACACAAAGGTTGACAATCATTACACAAATCATGCTCCGACTTCATCACATAACGGTTCACCATACGTGCATGCTACAGGAATCACAAACTTTAACACAAATATTTCTTTCAATTCACAATTACTTACTAGCATGACTCTCATATTACCATCTTCATATCTCAAAACTATATGCAAGGAATCAAACTTCTCATCATATTCAATGCAATTAAGATGAAAGTTTTTATTATATCCCTCTTGGATGCCATTATATTAGGACTAAATTCATAACCTAAACCAATTACCATGCTATTTCAAGACTCTCAAAATAATATAAGCGGGGTACGAGAATTTAACAATTTCTATAAATTAAAACACCCACTACAAGAAATATTCTAATACACGATGCTATATTTTCGTCGCTACATCGACACGGTTTTTAATTTACGATGATCTTACGATGAAAAACCAAGCGTCGAAAACGAGGCGTCAAAAACTGACAGCACCGACGTTCTGATTGAAATCGTCATAACTTCTATGACGATTCCTGGATCATCGTAACCTTTACGACGATCCTAAATCGTCGTTGGCAATCTAACCCAATCCTACGTGGCTGTCCTATGTGGCAAAATTACGACGAAATCAAAACGTCATGGCTGAAATCAGCCCAACCCATTTCATTTGATCACATGTGCTGGTTTTAGTTTTTTTGGGGGTGGGGGGGGGTTCTTATTGGGCTTCTTTTGGGGCCTTAGCCTATTTACATCCACTTCTAGTATTTTTTTGAATTTTGGTTTGTGGCCTTTTACTTTCTATTGATTTTATTTTTTGGCCATTTTATTTTTGTACTGGTCCCACATGTCATGCTGATCTCAAAATTAGTCCCACACGTCAGAAATTTCACATTTTGTCAAATAAATATCATAATTTGGTCCCCTTGTAAAGTTGCCATTTCATATGTATTCAAATCACATTCAGAATCAACATTTCAAACAGGCTAGGGAGAAAATGAAATTCGTCCAAACCAACATTAAATTTGTCTATTACAATCTTCACACTACACCACAACCCAGATATACCTACTACTGCCTACTATTACCATACATATGCTACTCTTTGTTGATGCGCTTCCTAGCTTCACACTTGGGTTTGTACTTCACCTGTGCAAAAAATAAGAATAAGATGTGAACTAACACTACAGGTATTTAAATAACAGCATGTACAAAGAAGTGTGAACTAACATATGTAAGAGACGTCGTCTTCTTCTCGGCAACGACTTGGTATTTGCATCAATTGAAATTACATATGCAAAACTAGTCATAATGGAAACTAGCAGGAGCTTCTGAATGCCAACAATACTAAACTACGCATGTTGTTACAATTAGGAAACAGACAGATTCAGCGAGCTATACTTAGGCCGAACCAAGGCACGGTTTAAATCAAGCCTAGAAATTGCAGTTGCATTGCGGAATAAAAGGATTAGTTTTGGCACTACTAAATTCACATCAATTTCTCGCAACTGAACTACCATTATAGCTGAATAAAAGGAAAAATGTGAGTGACTAAGTGAGTTCCGGAATCATATAGTTACCATGTTAGAGAGCCTCTTCCTATGATTGAAGTTCTTCTTAATGAGCAGATGTTGCGATTGACGTTTTTCCTGTGATTAATGCAAGCACGTAATTCAGAACCATAATATGAACCACACACATGTGGAACTAGCATTACACGTTAGTTAATTATTGGCAACTGGCACTGAAAGCTGCATGTATATAAACGACCAAAGATTACATCTATTTTAAATACCACAATGGAACAATAGTCACTGTGTGGAACAAATAGATTCCTCGAATCTGGAACTGTAAAAATATTCTCCACGGGAAGTGAGGACTATAACTAACATATACAAAAGGCACTTGGAAAGCAGATCTAACAGTACCATCACAAAACTCATAGGTCCTTTTGACATACTACGTGTTCTCATCGTCCAACCAACCCTGCAACGCGCTTGCTAGGCTACGAGTTTTAGTCATGGTTTAGTATAGTTTCAAAAGGAAAATTCATGGTTGGTTGGGTCATCTTCGGCTGGGTGAGCCTGTCATCAAAATTGAAAATATACACTTAAAAGACTGGTCGAAATCAGTTGCCCGCGTAACAGAACGAATGCAATTACATAAGAGGTAGCAAAACCATCTAATGCGAATATGTTGTGTTTTTTGGGGATGTATAGAGAAAAATAATTTTGTCCTTGTTGATTTGATCATACAAAAACCAGCACTGTGGTTTATCTGTAACACCAGAGCATGAAAAGTATTAGTAATCCGTAGCAAGATAAGAGATGGGTGCCAGCTACCTCTAAAGATCCATTACTAGTTAAGTTACTACTAAATCAACTATGCAAGGCAACAACGGACAGTTCAGAACTTCAGGTAGTGCTTACAGTATCATCTTGTTAGAATCAACAAATAAATGTATATGCTAGCAGGTAGCATTCCACGGGAAAAATAACAATTTCTTACTGAATCATGCTTATAGAGCTAGCCATTAATATCTATACAACCTTTACTAAATATATGTATTTACTTAGTTTCTTTAGCCATCATGCTCAAAGGTTCTAAACATGTCTTATACATCAATTAAACCTGCAATTAGACAGCAAAGTGAAGCAAGCAAACAAACAAACAAAAACAAAAACAGAAATATTGGCATGAGCTTAGAAAAATGGATCAGAAGAGAGAGAGAGAGAGAGAGAGAGAGAAACCTGAGAGCATGATTGAGTCCACCAAGTACTCCTTCCACTTCCTCCTGCCTAATCAAAATATGGAAGGATGTGATCTTTGATTAGTTCCATGGAGAAAATCAAACTTTATAAGTAACCAGAAAATGAAAATAAGAAGGAATAACATTACTGCTATAAGCTGAAAGATCAGAAGACCATAGTCTACTTGCAAACTTGGGTCGTCAGCGATTCAAAGGAACATCCTATATTTAATTTCTTGCTGGGCTTATGGTCAGATTCAATGCAAGATATATGTGCAGTCCTGCCAGATTTTTTTATTCGGTTTAGAGTGGAATAAGCATTCTTTACAGTGGAGCTTTTTACAAACCAAAGCCATTCTATACAGAGCTAGCTTCATTTGCAATAATGGTAAACAGTTTGACAGTCACAACCTGAAAAGGACGTGGATGTCGCCTAGAGGGGGGGTGAATAGGCGCTTTAAAATAGTTAAGGTTTAGGCTTGAACAAATGCGGAATAAAACTAACGTTTAATATGTCAAGCACAAAACCTACAAACAACTAGGCTCACCTATGTGCACCAACAACTTATGCTAAGCAAGATAAACAACTAAGTGATAGCAAGATATATTACAATAAACAATATGTCTATCACAAAGTAAAGTGCATAAGTAAAGGGTTCGGGTAAGAGATAACCGAGGCACGGGGAGACGATGATGTATCCCGAAGTTCACACCCTTGCGGATGCTAATCTCCGTTAGAGCGGTGTGGAGGCACAATGCTCCCCAAGATGCCACTAAGGCCACCGTAATCTCCTCACGCCCTCGCACAATGCAAGATGTCGTGATTCCACTAAGGGACCCTTGAGGGCGGTCACCGAACCCGTACAAATGGCAACCCTTGGGGGCGGTCACCGAACCCGTACACGTGGCAACCCTTGGGAGCGGTTACCGGTACCCGTACAAATTGCTCGGGGCAATCTCCACAACCTAATTGGAGACCCCGACGCTTCCCGGAGCTTCACACCACAATGATTGAGCTCCGAGACACCACCAAGCTTCTAGGACGCCAACGCATCCACGAAGAACAATATCAAGGGTACTAAGTACCAAAGGTAGTAAACTTCTCAACTTCTCACTTCCACGTATCACCGTGGAGAACTCAAACCGATGCAACTAATGCAATGGCAAGAACACATGAAGTGGTCAAGTCCCTCACACTCAAATCCCTCCACAACAACAAAAGCTATGGAGAAATATGAGAGGAAGAACAAGGAGCTCACAAAGAACTCCAAGATCAAGATCCAAGGGGTTCCCCTCACATAGAGGAGAAAGTGATTGGTGGAGATGTGGATCTAGATCTCCTCTCTCTTTTCCCTCAAGAACAAGCAAGAATCATTGGAGGGATAGAGAGTAATCAAGCTCTAATAATGTCAACAATGGAGGTAGAACAAGAGCTCAACGGATGGATAAGACCAAGGGGGAAGAAGACCCCCTTTATATAGTGGGGGAAGGAATCAGACCGTTACCCCCACTTTCTGCCCGAGCTCCAGCGGTACTACCGCTGGCTGCAGCTGTACTACCGCTGGCACTCCAGTGGTACTACCGCTGGCCCCAGCGGTGCTACCGCTGGGCCCCTGGTAGTGCAACGGCACTACCCGCCAAGAAAGTCTTCGCAAAAAGGTCCGTCCACGAACAACCGCTAGGCAGGCGGTACTAAGCTCCTGGAGCGGTACTACCGCTGACCAGGGGCGGTACTACCGCCAGCCAGCGGTACTACCGCTTGGGCCAGCGGTACTACCGCCAACTCTAGCGGTACTACCGCTAGGTCCAGCGGTACTACCGCTCGCCACTGAAACAGCCATAACTTTCGCATACGAGCTCCGAATCGAGCAAACCCAAGCTTGTTGGATTCAGGATGACACGCTTTATCCTGGAAATCTTAAGACCATGCGGTTATGAAAATGCCAATGATATAAAGATGTGAGTCCTCTAAGAATGAAGAACCGGCAAAAACTCCAACATCGGAAACATCATAGTAGTTGCATATGGACTCCGTTTTCGATGAACTCGAGCTTGTCATGAAGATGACCATAAGCTCTAAAACTCACAAAGAGAAACACCAAATAAGAACCAAGAAGTATGATGCAAGGATGCAAATGGTTTGAGCTCTCAACGAACGATACGATCAAGCTACTCACTTGAGAGCCCCCCTTGATAGTACATCAATCTATCCTAAACAGAAAACCTATCAAGGGCAAACCTATACCTTGCACCTCGTCCTCTTGAGCTAGATGATGATGATCTTGGCTTCCTCAAGATGGACCACCTTTCTTGATTGTGTTGGCTTGACGAAGACTAGTTGATTGCTCCCCCATACTCACTATGGGTGAGCCACTCTTCAGCATATCTTCACAAGTCCATTGCCACCACAATGAACAGCAGGCTTCAAGCAAGATATCTTCGTGTTGATCCACTTGAACTTGCACACCGCCATGTTGATGACGATCACCACTTGGCGTCATCCTTCATAGGTTGTATGAGATCTTCCTCTAGACGCAAGCCCATGGAAACACACCTAACCCCCACATAGAACTCTCACAAAGACCATGGGTTAGTACACAAACACGTAATGGACAATGCTTACCATACCATGGGATCACTTGATCCCTCTCGATACATCTTGTACACTTTGTGTGTTGATCATCTTGATTTACGCTTTGTCTGAGATCTTGATCAACCTTGTGTCTTGATGACGATCACCACTTGACGGCATCCTTCATGGGTTGTATGAGATCTTCCTCTAGACGCAAGCCCATGGAAACACACCTAACCCCCACATAGAACTCTCACGAAGACCATGGGTTAGTACACAAATACGTAATGGACAATGCTTACCATACCATGGGATCACTTGATCCCTCTCGGTACATCTTGTACGCTTTGTGTGTTGATCATCTTGATTTACTCTTTGTCTGAGATCTTGATCAACCATATGTCTCTATGACCATTCTTTGGATAATACCTTGAATACCATCTTGGTCATCATATAAACTCCTTGAACCCAACAGATGGACTTCAAGAAGTGCCTATGGACAAATCCTATAAATGTAACTTAAGGCAACCATTAGTCCATAGGAATTGTCATCAATTACCAAAACCACATATGGAGATATATGCTCTAACACAACCAATTACAAAGTGTGAGATACTTGAAAGTGCACGGACTGGCCCAGTAACAATTTATGCACACAAAAACTCTTTCATAATTAAGCCAAGCCCCAAATACTGTTATACATGTAGAAAAGAACAAAAACATCAACATTCCATGCACAAAGGAACAATAATTGTCGGAGAAGGATCTTATTCGCCAGCCTGCACACTAAGCATATGTCTAACAATAAACTGAAAATACAAGCATACGCATATGAATGTAGATAGCAATAACCCATGATAGAAAGTAGGACAACACTTACCCATGCGTAACAGAGAAACCTCTATCAGACCATTGTCCACTCATTACTGTAAACCTCTATCAGGCCATTGTCCACTCATTACTGTAATTACTATAAAATTACACATCACCAAGTGAAACAGAAATGAGTGAGTGATGGGACCAAAATCACTTGGCTGAACAGATGTAGTAGAGATGGAGAACAGTTGTTTACCCAGTACTAGTCGAATGACCAGATCGGCAACTTCTTCTACTTCTCCTCCATCGGCATGCAGCGGGTCGTTGGGGGCTTCGGCCTCATCAGCGTCGTCAGCCATCTCCTCATCCTGATCCCCTTCGACCCCCCGCCGACGACCTGCAGGTCGTCATCCGCGACTGGTACACCAAGGACCACGTCGTCATGGCCAGCCTCCTTGACGTCAGGCATAGCTTCGGCCGCCCCGTGGGCGTGCTCATCAGCGGCAGGGGCGGCAAGGAGGCCACCAACCCACCCATGTTCACCTGGTAGGCCGCCAAGACGTACCGCCTCCGCATCTGCAACGTCGGCATCAAGTCGTCACTCAACTTCCGCATCCAGGGCCATGACATGAAGCTCGTGGAGATTGATGGCTACCACACGCTGCAGGACTCGTACGGCCACCGCATCGGAAGCGGGTGGGGACGCGGTCGACGCGGCGGCGACGGCAACGAGCTCGACATCGGGGCACTGGAGCCACAAGCCTATGGGGAAATCTGGATCTGCAATGGACGGAGGAGGGCCGAGAGGAGATCAAGGATGGCAAGGGCTAGGGAGGATGGCAGGGGCTAGGGCGACGGTTGTGGCAAGGTGCGAGAGGTTGCGGCGTCGACCTAGATCGGGGAGGCGGCGGCGATGTGGGAGACGAGGGGAGGGGTGGATCTGGGTAGGGTTTGCATTTGTTTTTCTTTTCTGTGTTTGCATCTGGATCTGTTGAGAGACGTTGGATCTGGTTAGCTTTGACGGCTCAGATCAGCTACACTCGTGTGATCCGTGGGAAGGATAGTTCTACGCTCTGATTGGTCAGTGATATGTTTCATTTAAAATGCATTTTAAAACAACATAAAAATTCAAAAAATGAAAAACTTTCACATTTATCATTACATGTGACCAAGTTATGAGGAAAGATCGCAAACTTGGAATACGGCAAATATTTCAAAAAAACAATTCTCTAAAATGAGATGTTATGTATAAAGATTTGTACTTTCCAAGTTAAATGACCAAAGTTATGTTAAAATTCATGCCATGGTTTATTCAAATGATGTAATATTGTGGACAGGGGTGCATCTTGGAATGGCAAACAATGTTGCCTAAGGAAGTTTTTATTTTCTTTGGACAAAAAATTCATTTTCCATTTTTTGAGTGCCCAAAATGAGTTTCTTTTGTGAAGGACCTACCATATATTTGTTGAAAAATTGGACCAAATCATTTTTCTAAAATACTAGGCCATATTTAATGTACAATTGACAAAATGGTTGGGTGCTAAAGGCTTTTATCCACCTCTCGTGGAAAAGACAAATTTATGTCGATTCAGCTGGAAGCGGGTCAAATTTGAACTACAACTTCCTCATACTTTGCTCTTTGTTTTTTCCAAAAATAATTTCTTGGTACAAAAGTATCTATTTAATCATAGAAACACCAAAAGTTTTTTAAGATTCAATCCCTAGATAGGAACGGCCATGCCCTCCGCTTTGACCGCATTTTGAAACACGCATGCAAAATTCAAAAAAAATCAAAAAATTAGAAAACCTTCGCATTGTGTAATTATATGTGACCAAGTTACCAGGAAAAATAATAAAGTTGTAATATGGCAATTATTTAAAAAAATGTTCTCAGAAATGGGCTATCATGTGTTTCAAGCCAAATGATCAATCTTATGGCCACATTCATGACATAGTTTGTTCAAATGATCTAATATTGTGCACAAGAGTGCATATTGGAATGGCAAACAATGTGGATTAAGGAAGTTTTCATTTTCCTTGTATGAAAAATTCATTTTCCATTTTTCAAGTGCCCAAAATGAGTTTTTTGTGAAGGACCTACCATATATTTGTAGCAAAATTGGACCAAATCATTTTTCTAACATACTAGGACATATTTAATGTACAATTGACCAAATGGTTGGGTGTTAAAAGCTTTTATCGACCTCTCGTGAAAAAGACAAATTTTCGTTGAATCAGCTGAAAGCGGGTCAAATTTGAACTATAGCTACATTATAGTTTGCTCTTTATTTTTCCCAAAACTCATTTCTAGGTAAACAAGTATCTATTTAATCAGAGAAACACCAAAATATTTCCAAGATTCAACCACTAGGTAGGAACGGTCATACCCGCTATTTTGACCGCATTTTGAAATGGCCATGAAAAAATCAAAAAATGCAAAAAAAATGGAAACCTTTGCATTGTGTCATTATATGTGACAAAGTTACCAGGAAAAATAATAAACTTGTAATACGACAATTATTTAAAAAAAATGTTCTTAGAAATGGGCTATCATGTGTGAAGATTCACGGCTTTCAAGCCAAATGATCAATCTTATGGCCACATTCATGACATAGTTTGTTGAAATGATATAATACTATGCACAAGGGTGCATATTGGAATGGAAAACAATGTTGATTAAGGAAGTTTTCATTTTCCTTGTATGTAAAAATCATTTTCCATTTTTCCAGTGCCCAAAATGAATTTTTGTGTGAAGGACCTACCGTATATTTGTTTCAAAATTGGACCAAATCATTTTTATAAAATACTAGGCCATATTTAATGTAAATTTGACAAAATGTTTGGGTGTTAAAAGCTTTTGTCCACCTCTCATGAAAAAAACAAATTTATGTCGATTCAGCTGGAAGCGGGTTAAATTTGAACTGCAGCTGCATTATAGTTTGCTCTTTATTTTTCCCAAAAAAAATTATAGGTATATAATTATTTATTTAACCATAAATACATTGTGTGGTGGCTTGACGTCGAGATTTGGATGGTGGTCGAGGGCCCCAACTCGAGAACGCGTGAACTTGCATGCCAGCCGCATGGTCACCGCCTGACCGTTGTGTTGCCACGCGTTCTAGCTGGAATAGGCATGTCTGGTAGGTTGGAGAATCCCTCGGTAGGTGTTAGGAAGAAGAATACAATAGAATAATATCACGAGGAGACTGAACTAAGCTCAAACATGAATTAGCAGCCAAGTGTTTGATTAGCGGTGCGGGTAATGCACATAGACAATGGGCCTAAATTTTGGCTGAGGATGATCAACTACTAAGGAGACTCTCTTGGCAAATTTTTAGCTCAAATGGATGAATCTAGGTGGCACTTGCTCTGCAAAGTAACACACTGTGCAGAAATATGGATGTTGAAGTTGGGATCAAATGAATGAATGGATTAAGCTAAAATTTGATATACGATGTTAATTTCGGCATATGAAGGCACTGTAAAAAAATTATACCATTCGGACATGCCAAAGTGACACTTCCTTCACAATGTGCCAATCTGAACAGAAAATGACAATTGAAACTGGGCTCACATAGATGATTGGATTCAGCTAAAATTTGGAGGAGGATGATAATTTGGGCACATTAAGACACTGTAAAAATTTCATAAAATTTGGATAAAAAAATTGTACTTCCTTCACGATGCTCTCTACTGAACAAAATATTGGGAAAAATATTGAGGGAAACTGGCTGAATTAAATGAGCTAAAATTTGGTGGAGTGAGGTTATATGGTCAGTTTCATCCCGTGGTAAATTTTCATCAACTATAAAGCAATATAAAATGTAGTTCCTTCACAAAATGAAAATATTACCAGAAACAAAGATTGGATGATGAGCTCACATGATTGTTAGATGGGGCTAAAATTTTGTGGAGGGCTATGTTTTGGGCACATAGAAGATGTGGAAAAAATCAAATCATGGGGATATTCCTATCTAATACTTCCTTCACAAAGTTGTTAGCTGAACACAAACTTTGGAAATTTGCTGAGAAAGATTTACTAGGCAAATCATTATGAAAGTTTTCATGAGGCAATGATTTGGATTGGAAAGAGTGCCCAAAAAATATGAGGGTAATCAAAGAAATAGAAATAGCACTTCCTTCACAAAGTGCTATTCTGAACAGAATAGGAAAATGAATATTGCTGAATTATTTTTGAAATATGGAAGGAAATGTTTTCACATATTTGAGGAATATATGATCCAAAGTATTTATGAGAATTTTTTGAGAATTTTTGGAATGACAGAATAGTAGGTTGCTTCACAAACTAGGATGAGGTGGGATAGAATGGACCCACGAGTGACATGTCAACATAGTTAGAACATGTTACGACATTTTTACAATCGTCGTAAAAGTTATGAGGATCTCATCTTATGCAGTTACGACGTTTTTGACTCACATCATCGTAATTTATATGTAGATTTGATCCCCTCAAACGGCTTACGACAATCTCGGATGAAATCGTCATAGATTTATGACGAATTCATCAACGACATCTTAAAGAACATCATGTATGAGCATATTTCTTGTAGTTACCGCCGTGCTCTAAAAGATATAAGTGAACTTCTAGAGCAACATTGCCTAGCTCAAAAGATATAAGTGAAGCTCATGTAGTATTCTAATAAATTCACGATTCAACATGTCCTTCTCAAAAGATGTGTGCATCAAGGATGATTGTGGAAAAATAAAAAGTGAAGACTCATATCATACAAGACGCTCAAAGAAAAACACATATCATGTGGGGAATAAAAATACAGCCTCAAGTAAATTTATCGATGGATTGAAGACGAAAGAGGGGATGCTCAAGCTTAGGCTTTTTTGTATCCTTGAATATGGCTTGGGGTGCCCTGTGCATTTGCATGATATGAGTCTTTACAACAAAAGTGCTGCATCTTGGTCGTTCCCAGCTGGTAATCAGAGCCTTATGACCATAGGAGCCTTTGTGTGATCGAACTTGGCCGAGTCGAGTCAGCAAAAACTATTTTAATTCTTAGTTATATCGGCGAATAGGTTTCTTTTTTCTCCTCTTCTATGCTCTGGTGAGGTTCATGACTTAGGAAATTTTAATTCTACTCCTCTTCTCACTCAAAAAAAAATTAGGATCACCTGGATATTTTGGAATCTATATGATACCGATGTGACAGAGTTCTGTATTGGTGCCTCCTGTTGTGTTGATTTTATTCTGGGGAGTTGAGCTACACGGAATTCTTGAGCACATCATTATCATTCAGACTTCTTAGTATCTCAGGACGGAGGATGTTCGAAATTACTTCAATACTAGTAGTGGTGAGATAACCTCGACATCCCCAGTACTGGTGCAGAGAGTTCGGGAGTACTGCCACACTTTGTATCATTGTGATTATGAGGGTCTGATATAGATGAAGTTCCGAGATTCTGGTTATGTGTTGACGGATGTGATACACTGGACGGGTTAGTATAGGATTTGAGTGATATATTACTCCTTGTATACATGGACCAGATTGCATGACCACAAATTTCGGGAGTTCTTAGGTGGGATTGGGGTAGTTACTTATAGGACAATCTTCCAACAAATGCATGATGTGAGGTTGGGATTCGACATACAGTGGATTCGTTTGTTCACGGTCATCTTACAGCGGTTCTCGTTGTGTCCTAAAGAGTCCTTGTAGCTTGCTACGACTCGCGGATGCTTCGTATGTCGTGTGCACTACCTTGTACATGATGGCTACTGTAGGGTAGAGCTCGTGAGATCATATCCACGAAAATATCGGATGGAATCTCTGTCATACATTTGTTCTGAGAAATCCTAGCTCATACTTGGTTTACGAGCGGCTTTGAATCACTTGTTGTGAGCATTTACTTTGAGGAAGCATTCTTACTAATTATTGTTCGAGTGCAGTTGCTAAGTATTCTTGTTCACATATTTATGTTCGTTGATTCAGCTTATCTTTGAATTTAATCTCTGGTCTAACGTTGTTGTCCGTCTCCAGGATGGCTCCACCAACTCGCCAGAATCCGGGTCGTGAGAGTGCTGATCCTCCACCACCCCCTCCTCCGCCACCTCCTCCGACATCGCCTCCTCCTCCAGAGGCATTGCAAGCAGTGATGGCTGCAACCAATACAAACACTCACATGTTACTTCAGTTGTTGCAAGAGAGGAACAATCAGCAGCAGGGCAATTTCAACTATGGTGGACATCAGTTTCCAACTCTGAATCAATTCCTCGCGAACCAGCCGAAGTCCTTCACTTCATATGACCAGCCATTTGATGCAGATGACTGGATTCGTGACATGAACAAGCACTTCGAGTGCAGTAATGTGCGACCAGAGGACTTCGTCAAGTTTGCAACTTTTCAGCTCAAGGCTCAGGCAGCAGAATGGTGGCAACATTTGAAGGATTCCAGAGGCGACAGAATGATCAGTTGGGATGATTTCTGGAGGGATTTCACGGCTCACTATATTCCAGCTAGCTTCGTGGAAGAGATGCGTGATAAATTCACGCGCTTGAAGCAAGGGGGTTCATCTGTGTACAAGTACAATGTGGAGTTCCAAGAGCTGGCTCGGTATGCTAAACAGGACATCCCAGATCAGAAGAGCAAGATTTATCAGTTCAGAGGTGGTCTCAAGGAAGACTTACAGCTGTCCCTTGCCTTGCACGAGCCTCTTGAGTTTGACCAGTTCTACAACTTGGCTTTCGGGGCTGAAGCGGCTTTGCTCAAAGTGGAGAACTCAAGGAAGCGTTTCAGAGATTCCAGTTCCTCGTCCTCAGCTCAGGTGGTTCAGAATCAGCAGAAATATTGGGTGTCTCCTCCTCCTTGGCAGATTCAGCAGTTCAAGCAGTCAGGTGGTCGTGGATCTTCCCATCCACCCAACCCAGCCTTCCAGTACACGTTTCACCAGCAGAAGCAAGGTAATCCTCAAGTGCAATTCCGTCCGCTGTCAGAGGTGACTTGTCGCAAGTGTGGGCAGAAGGGTCATTACTATAACAAGTGCACCACTCAGCAGCGTCTTTCGCCTCCTCCTCCAGTCAAGCCTCCAGGCAATGCAATGGTGAAGTTCAATCCCAAGTCTGCGAGAGTCAATATGGTGAATGCAGCAGAAGCACAAAACTCCTCAGATGTGATCATGGGTAATCTCTCAGTTAATGATATTCCTGCTAAGGTTTTATTTGACTCTGGTGCATCGTGTTCGTTCATTTCCAAGCCTTTTGCAACCAAGCATCATTTGCATCATGATCAGTTGCCTAAACCTTTGTTAGTGGTTTCCCTGGGTTTATTTATGCATGCAAACATGGTGGTTCCGGATGTCTCTATCAAGATGTGCGGCTATTCCTTCTCGGCTTCTCCAATTGTCCTTGGCAAGTCCGATATTGATCTGATCCTTGGTATGGATTGGCTGGCTATGAACAAGGCATTTCTTGATTGTCAAGCAAAAGAAGTCAAGCTAGCTCATCCTTCGGAGGACGTGATTATCTTCGCTGCGCGCGATGACACGGTCTGACTCTTTTCCTTGAATGAGAAGGGTGAGGTCTCTCCACTTTCTAAAGTCCCGGTGGTCTATGAGTATGAAGATGTTTTTCCGGAAGAACTGCCAGGAATGCCTCCGCACCGGGCAGTTGAGTTCGTAATTCAGCTTGAACCGAGAACTGAACCAGTATGCAAGCGGCCATATAAACTGGGTCCAGAAGAGCTGAAAGAGTTGAAGAAGCAGCTTGATGAGCAAGAGCATTTGGGTCTGATCAGACCAAGCTCATCTCCTTGGGTTTGTGGAGTTCTGTTTGTCAAGAAGACGGATGGAACGGACCGACTCTCTGTCGATTACCGTCCATTGAATAAGAAGACGATCACAAACAAGTATCCACTTCCCAACATCAATGAATTGTTTGAGAAATTGAAAGGGGCCAAGATTTTCTCTAAGCTTGATCTCCGGATGGGCTATCATCATATTCGCATTCGTGAAGAAGACATTCCCAAGACTGCTTTCAGGACAAGCTTTGGCTATTATGAGTACATAGTGATGTATTTTGGTCTTGCCAATGCTCCACCGACCTTCTATCGGATGATGAATTATATTATCTCCCCATTCAAGAATGAATTCGTCTTGCTGTATCTTGATGACATTTTGGTCTTTTCTGAAACTGAGGAAGAACATGAAGAACATCTCCGGCTTGTGCTTGATAAGCTAAGAGAGCATAAGTTCTATGCTAATTATTCCAAATGTGAGTTATGGTTGAAGGAAGTTGTGTACCTTGGGCACATTATCCCTGCCGAGGGCATAAAAGTTGATCCGTCTAAGGTGCACGCCATTGTTGAGTGGGAACCTCCTCAGAATGTGAAGCAGCTTCGAAGCTTTCTCGGGCTTGCAAGCTATTGCAGAAGGTTTGTTGAGAACTTCTCCAAGATTGCTAAGCCTCTGTCAAGCCTTCTTCAGAAGAGTGTGAAGTTTGTCTGGTCTCCAGAGTGTCAGTTGGCCTTCGACGCACTCAAAGAGAAGCTCACTTCTACTCAAGTCTTGGCTCCTCCTGATGATTCCAAGCCCTATCAAGTGTTCTGTGATGCCTCTCTTCAAGGTCTTGGTGCAGTTCTGATGCAAGAGAAGAAAGTGGTAGCTTATACCTCGAGGTAGTTGAAGCCAAGTGAGAAGAATTACCCCACTCATGATCTTGAGTTGGCGGCGGTGGTACATACTCTGATGACTTGGAGACATCTCTTGTTGGGCAGACAGGTTGAGGTCTACACCGATCACAAGAGTCTCAAATACATCTTCACCCAGCCTAGTCTCAATCTTCGGCAAACTCATTGGGTGGAAATGATCCAAGATTATAATCCGAGCATTGACTACACTCCAGGCAAAGCAAATGTCATTGCACATGCTTTGAGCAGAAAGGCTTACTGCAACAGTCTCATTCTCAAGCCTCTCCAGCCTGATCTTTGTGAATCTTTCAGGAAGCTCAACCTTCAGATAGTACCTTAGGGATTTCTTGCTAATCTCCAGATTTCTCCTACCTTGGAAGACCAAGTCCGACAAGGTCAACTTCTTGATGTGATGGTGAAGAAAGTTAAGATTGGCTTGGCAAAGAGTATTCCGAAATATAAGTGCTTCCATGTTGATGACAGGGATACTTTGTTCTTCTAGGACCGCCTTATCGTTCCGAAAGGAGAGCTCAAGAAAGTTATCATGGATGAAGCCCATAATTCCATTCTCTCGATACATCCAGGAAGCTCCAAAATGTATGAGGATGTGAAGCAGACCTTCTGGTGGACTCGCATGAAACGTGAGATTGCTCAATTTGTGAACGAGTGTGATGTGTGTCATAGAGTGAAGGTGGAGCATCAACGTCCAGCGGGTCTCCTGCATCCCTTGCCTATACCCGAGTGGAAATTCGAGCATGTGGAAATGGATTTTGTCACTGGGTTTCCGAATTCCAAGAAAGGCAACGATGCCATCTTCGTCGTCATCGACAAGTTGACCAAAGTTGATCATTTCCTACCGATCAAAGAGTCTATCTCGGTAGCTCAACTGACAAAGTTGTATACGTCAAGGACAGTCTCATTGCACGGTATTCCTATGCTCATTTCTTCAGGTCGTGGAAGTATCTTTACTTCCAAGTTCTGGGATTCCTTTTAGTCTGCAATAGGTACTAAGATCCATTTTAGTACGGCTTTCCATCCTCAAACTAGTGGGAAAGTCGAGAGAGTCAATCAGATCCTTGAAGATATGCTCAGAGTTTGTGTGATTTCTGTTAGCATGAAGTGGGAATATTGCCTACCATTTACCGAGTTCTCATACAACAATAGCTTTCAAGCAAGCTCAGGCAAGGCTCCATTCGACATTCTATTTGGCAGAAGTGTCGTACCCTGCTCAATTGGTCAGAGACTAGTGAGGTCAGATTCTTGGAAATGACATGATTGCAGAAGCAGAAGAAATGTGTCGTGTCATTCGGGATAATGTCAAAGCAGCTCAGTCCCGTCAGAAGAGCTATTACGATAGCAAGCATCCTGACATGACTTTTCAGCTCGATGATTTTGTGTATCTAAAAGTATCTCCCATGAAGGGCACTCAGCACTTCGGAATCAAAGGAAAGCTCGCTCCTCGCTTTGTTGGTCCTTTCAGAATTGTTGGCAAGAGATGTGATCTTGCATATCAGTTAGAGCTTCCATCCAACTTCTCCAATGTGCATGATGTGTTTCACGTCTCTAAGCTCTGAAGATGCTTCAAGACTCCCAAGCGCACAGTTGATATCCAGGATATCGATCTCCAGCCCGACCTATCCTACCATGAGCATCCGATGGCAATACTTGAAGAGACTGAGCGCAAGACCCACAATAAGTCAATCAAGTTCCTTAAAGTGCAATGGTCACATCATTCAGACAAAAATCTACTAGGGAGCGCGAGGACCACCTCCGTTCCGAGTACCCGGAGTTCTTCCAGTCAAAGATCTCGGGTCGAGATCCTCTTGTAGTGTGGGAGAGTTGTGACAGCCCCAATGCTTTTCCTTCCCCTTTGTAACTCCATACGATGTTTGGCAACCTTGTGATGCAATGTGATAGATGAGAGACTTGGTGATGTTGTCATTTCATGTGCATCATGCATCATGCATCATGCATAGCATTTATTTCTTGTCTTCCTTGTTTGATCTCGGTGTGGTTGTGTCCCCTTGGTGGTTATGTGATTGCATGTGTTCTTGTGTTTGATCTTGTGAAGTGTGGTGTCAGCGCAACAAGAGCCCTTCAAAACCCTTAGTTGCACCATGTCCAAAACCCTCTCTCTTTTCAAATGACTTAGGGCAGATTTGAAGTTTCTGTTTTGGCCTATTAAAAATGTTCAAGATCTTTGAAAACCCTTTTAAATAATTGTGGGAGGCAACACACACTTATTTGAATTTATTTTTCATTTTGTTTTATTTTAACACAGAGCCACATTCAAATAAAACATGTTATTTTTCTTTACTCTAAAATGTCCCACCTATTTTTATAAATAGGAGGTTCATTTTGTATTTACAAAAGTATTTTTACTTTGACAAAAACCATTTTTCTTTCCTCCCTGGTTTTTATTTCAAAGTTGTTGTGGGTTTTAATTAATTATCTCCCTAGTGTTTTAATTCTTTGAGAGAGAGAAAGAGGCCGAGGGCCCAACTTACCCCTTCGGTCCAGCCCGTTCCCGCGTCCCTTCTTCCTCCTGTGGTCGTCACCTCCTGTACTACCTCCTCCTCCATCGCTGATGCTCTCCAGCCATCATCAGACGCCCAGGAGCATGTGGATGGGGATATTTAGGAACCCTGCCATAGCCTAGGGTTGTGTGCATCCCTCCTCGCCGCCGCCATCTCCTCTTCCCCTCCTTCTTCACCCTCTGCAAAGTTAGATTGAGAGAGGTAGTGAGTATCAATTAGTTCAGAGAAAGAACAGGGGAGCTTCGCCGCCATCCCCGCATCCCCTCATCACCGGTAGCCTTCCCCTGTGGCATCCAAGATGGCTGCAAGGATGCACATGGCATCCTCCTTCATTCCTGCAGCTAGGGGAGGTCGGAGACCTCCCCGGCTCGCCTCCACCGTCGCCATCATCAGAGCTAGAGGAGCTCCGTCGCGGAGCCGCCTCTCCTATTTTTCCTCTTCCTCGTGCCGTTAATCCTCGTCTTCGTGCTCTTGGGTGAGCCGCCGTCGTCTCTCCCCCTTCCCCGCGCGCCTGTCCCCCTCTCTGTGCAAGAACGTTGCCGTCGTCGTGCTCTGCCATGACCAGGAGCAGCAGCTCGTTGCGCCGCCGTTGGGTTCCCGCTTCGAGTGAGTTAGGCACGGGAACGAGTTCCCCTATGTCCCCGCATCCCCCGCTGGTAGCCACCCCCGTCGATTAGTACCTGTAGCATCGTCACCATCCTCCCCTGTTCCGGTCACCGCCGTAGTAGGTGCAGGTGCAGAAGGGCCTGCTCTAGTGCACCTGTGTCCCCTCTCTGTCAAGTTCTGGTGCAGTAGCGTAGTGGTCAGAACCTTATCTGTTGGCCTTGGCGTCGCGGGTTCGAGTCCCCATCGCTCCCCTTTTTTATTGTGTGTGCACATGAGCAGAGGTGCAGGGTTCGAATCCCCTTCCTTGGACCATTCTTTTTCTTTCTTTTATTTTGTTTTGAGCGTATGTGTTGTGTTGTGTGTGTATGAGTGTGTGTGTGCCTTAGTGTGGATGGCATTGTGCTCATGCACAAGTGTGTGTATGAGTGTGTGTGTGTGCACCATGTGTGCAAGTCTGCACATGGGTGTGTGCATGTGTCTGTGGTGCACATGTGCATGTGTGTGGTGCACATGTGCGTGTGTGGGTGCACTTGTTCATGTGTGTGGGTGTATGTGTGTATGTGGGTGCACAATGTGCATGTGTGTGTGTGCATGTGAGTGTGAGTGAATGTGTGTGTGTCTGTATGTGGGCATGGCCCACTTGCATACACTCACTAGGGGCCATGGTGCAGGGTTCGAATCCCCTTCCTTGCACCATTCTTTTTCTTTCTTTTATTTTGTTTTGAGCTTATGTGTTGTGTTGTGTGTGTATGAGTGTGTGTGTGTGTCACATCCCTAACCCTTAAGCAAGATAGCATTGTGCTCATGTCTTCTTTGCATTTGCATCTAAGAAGTTTCAACAAAAACAACAAAGTGGCAAAGGAAAAACTCAAAACTCTAGCCACCATTTCAATTAAAGGAAATTTCAAACTAGTTCAAATCAGTGAACCCAAAATGGCCTCAAGAAATGTTCAAACTTTCTGATAAATCATGAAAGTAAATGAGCATTGGAGAAAACTATTTTCTTGACACTTTAAGCATTTTAAATAAATGCAAAAGCCACTCGTTTCAAATTTAAAAATTGAAATCAGAAACTATAATTTTCTAAAAATGTTGAAAACCTTGGAAATGAGTGGGGATATTATAACAAATATTTCAGGAGGGCTAAAATAGTTTTTACTTTTTGTTTTGGAGCTGAAATAATTAGCAAAGCAATAAATAGCAAAACAGAAAAACAAAAACAGAGAAAATGGGAAAAAACTTACCTGTCGCCCAAGCCTGGCCCAGCCCATCTCCCCGCTCGTCCCCTCCCTCGCGCCAGTAGGCAGCAGGAGGTGGCCGCCGCCTCCTCCGGCGCGGCCACGCACCTGCGTGCCTGCCTGGCCGCCGGTTCGCGCTAGCGATGACGGGGATAAGCTCCACAGAGCTTCCCCTATCCATTCCCCGCCTCGGTTCTTCCCCTCCTCCCGGATCCCCTCCTTCTCCGTGCTGCCGCCATTAGAGCCGAGCTCGAGCTCGAGCTGGCCGTGCCCCTGGCCATAGGATCCCCTCCCAGAGCACACCATTAGCTCTGCCTCGTCGCCCTGGTCGTCTCTGCAGAAGCCGAAGCTTCCTCGAGCCCTGCAACGCCCGCAACGCCGTCGTCTTCCTCCTCCGGCCGCCGGACCTCTCCCGTCGATTCGTCGCCCCAGGCCTTCCCCGAGCCGTCTAAGCTCTCCTCTGCACTCCCCGTGAGCATGCGGTCGTTTCCCCTAAGTTTTCCCCCTCGATACCCTCCTCTAGCCCTAGTTTCACCGGAGCCCGACGAGGACCGCCGCTGCCGCTCGTCGCCGGTAGCCCTCCGATGTCCAGCTCGTCCTTCCGATGGCACCAACAGCTCCAAGACGACGCGTAGATGCCGTAGCAGCTAAGAACTGAGCGTAGATCCCTCTGATTCAAAGCCCCCGACGACGCCCGAGCTTCGGCCGCCGCTCCGGCTCGTCGCCGACGCCTCTTCCGGCGACCCTAGCCTCCCCAGTTGGTCCTGCCAGATCGGCCACTTCGCGAGCATGCTGTAGCTGCAAACCGCGTGCGTTTTGGTGCTGTGCAGCGCCGTCTAGGTCGCCTTCGGCGAGCCCTCCGCCGCGGGTCTGGTCGCCGGCGACCACCCTCCGGTGGACGTCGACGTGGCCGACCATTAGGGCGTAATCGCCCTCCCCTCAGTCGTTGACAGAGGGCCCCACGCCTGGTCAAACCCCAATTAGGGGCTGGTCAGCGCGGGATTAGTCCCAGAGAGGCTGACCAGTGGGGCCCCCCTGTCAGGTTTGACCTGAACAGGTCGGCTGACCTGCTGACGTCAGCCTGATGTAATAAATGGAATTTCCAGTTTAAAACTAATTCAGGAAATTGCTAAAAATTGCAAAAATCATAGAAATTAATCTGTAACTCCAATGAAAATAAATTATATATGGAAAAGTATCAGAAAAATTCAAGG
Organism: Hordeum vulgare subsp. vulgare; assembly: GCF_904849725.1. Taxonomy (NCBI): domain Eukaryota; kingdom Viridiplantae; phylum Streptophyta; class Magnoliopsida; order Poales; family Poaceae; genus Hordeum; species Hordeum vulgare. The sequence continues at coordinate 310,293,200 of NC_058523.1, forward strand.
ATTCTGATTATGCTATTTTCAACTATGTTTGAAAAAGTTACAGGACCCTAAATTGTGAAATAAGGAATAATTCAATTCTTTAATCACTTTATAAATGGAATTTGCAAAAATATCCAAATTTCATTATAAATACAATGATCACACACTGCCCTAGATATAAATCAGTACCATAACATGACATTTCATGCATGTTAACATTAGGTTGATCTGAGCATCAGGTCGAATCAATTAAACCGGTATCCGAGAATACCCGTTTGAATTGCTACTCGAATGTGATTCAAATCAACTCTAAACCTAAAACATCTTGATTATAATAACTTATCACTTTGCATTCTCATGCCATGCTCATGCATCATTTTGATTGCATATGATTGTTATTGAATGTTGCCATTCATTTCGGTAGGCTCCGCACCCCCGGATTCCACCGAATATCCGTCTGACGGATATCGTTCCTCCTCTAAGCAACAAGGCAAGCAACCCTTTTGATCATCACGATAACTCCTATGTTCTTGCTCCTGCACCTATTTATTGCATTAGGAACAAATGCTTCAACTGCTTTTGCCACGATAGTTGGACCCACTTCCTTTGCATGACTTAACCTTGTCACACTAAATAGCCGAACCTTGCAACCTAGCATACCTGGTAGTTGCTTGAGCTATGATGTGCCTTATCCTGCTATGCATGCTATGCTTAGAGTTGTGTATGGTCTGTCATCTGGGAGATGAACAGAAATGTGGAATGTGTTCGGTGAGCAAAGGTTGTGTGTTGAACTTGATTTGGTAAAGGTACCGGTGAAAGTCTGTGTAGGAGTACATGGCGGTTTGTTTCATTGGAACCGTCCTTAGGAACTGAGTTCCGTGTATGTAATCCAAGACTAGATACTACCACATGCTACGCCCTGAAATATGACCCCGCTCGGCCTATTAATCGCGTAGTACTCGGTCCAGGAGTTGCAAGTAGTTTCTGGTGTTTATAGTAATGCTGGAGGCCGTGCATGGTGCTGACCTGAGACGTGGACCGTGATGCGGTAGGCAGTGGCACGGTGTACCAAGTGGCACCCGGATGGTGGGCTTGGGAACCCTGCGCACATCGTTTGAGGCCGTGGCAGAAACCTCGGCCGGACTTCCGTACGGGTTACTCTTAGATAGGCGATAAACCTGGACTAGGTACTAGTGTGGTTAACGGTCGTGGCCGACTCCCTCGCTGGGCTTCCGCTTGAAGGTTGCCGAGGTGCATGACGTGCACATGGCGATAAGTGGCGGGAGCGTGTGTGACGAAGTACACCCCTGCAGGGTTATGATCTATTCGAATAGCCGCGTCCGCGGATATGGACTACTTGGAGACATATGTTGTTCATAGATAACTTCAATGGCTACTCATAAAATTGTCAAGATAAGCATGAGTGTCGTGGACGGCATTTCCGTATGGAGACGGAATGATTCCACGATAGTGTATTGTTGTGGTGTTAGTGGACTCGTGTGCGAGAAATCAAGTTGTCAAAACTAATTTCAAAAAGCAAGTTGTCTAGCCACGAGTCAAATGCTGGCTTCCCGCATGAAACCCCACAATACCCTTTTGATACCTTGCATGAGTAGTTAGTTCTCCTAAAGTCTTGCTGAGTACCTTCGTACTCATGTTTCATTAATAAATGTTGCAGAGGTTGCTAATGACCCTAATGGAGGGTTCTTCGTAGACATCAACGACGACGAGTAGCTGGTGTCCCAGCTACGATCTGGCCCTACGTCGGCTCTGTAGAAGAGTCAGGCCACATGCCTACTAGTTGCCCTGTCTGAACCCAGACAGTTTATAACTCTTCCGCTGGCTTGTATTGTATGACTGCTATTATGGGTCGTGAGACCCTTAATGTGTAATATTATGTGTGTGGCTCTTCCGAGCCTCTTAAATAAAGCTTGTATGGTTATGGTTATGTTGTGATGCCATCGATGTATCTATACATATCGGTATGCCATGCGTACGTGTGTCTTACTTGATATGTATGGGGTTCGAATACCTAGTCGTGTACTTTAGTGGCACTCCTTACAAGGAAATGCCCCTTTGTGATCCAACGAGCCTTGGTAGTTCGCTACTGCTCCGGACACATTGGTTGACCGGCATGTGTCCTTCTTAGCTGCTGTGTCTGTCCCCTTTGGGGAAATGTCACGCGACGTAATGGAGTCCTTGTAGCTTGCTATGACTCGTCTACGTTCGTTGATGACCGACACCTGCTTTGTTGGGTCATGTATGCCTGTCCTTGTGCGGAACTGCCACTTTGGTTTATGACTAGACATGTCGATCCGGGTTCTTTGACATTGGTTTGCTAGCGACACTATCGCATACGTGAGTCAAAAGACGCAAACGGTCCCGGCTAAGGTAAGGCTGCAGCCGTGGAGTTAACCGTGCGTGAGACCACAAAGGGATGCGATGTGTTACAGGCTGGATTCCTATGGCTTAGGATCGGGGTCCCGACAGCGTTGGTATCAGAGCCTGACTGACTGTAGGATTACTAAGCCAAACTGGTCGAAGTTGAGTATAGAATTTCTTAGTTATATATAAGGGAATTGTTTGTGGAAGGGAATGTAACACTCTTGTTCTCTTCTCAAGATATTCTATTCTGGTCATCCTCGTCTTTTCTGCGGGAATTAAGGACTAGGTTACTCATCTTCTCCTAGGCTCGTATTTCTGATCGGTAGATTATAGGACTACGGGTCGAGAGATATTGGGTTTCTTTTATCCCTAGGAAGCAGGAAGTAAGTTTGATGATCAGAGAGTTGAACTTGATAGTTGAGTGGTGACGCTATTTCATTTTGGGTTGCCTCAAAATTTGTTTTTGAGCATTTACAGCCGTTATGCTGCCCAATTTTTCATTCGGAGCTCTAATGCTTTTGCATTACTCTCTATTACAGATGCATGGCCGTCCTTCTCGTCAGGTGGTACGTCTGACCAGGTGCATTGATGTGCCGGGTCATACGGCCATGCTGGTCAGGGTGATGTCGGTGTGCGGTTACCGCTGGTACCCCGAGTACACGGTAGAGGAACGGTACCGAGACTTCAACCAGAGCCAGTACATCTGCACTGTTAGGGTATTTCCAGACTACCCTGGAGCGGAGAAGCCAATCCATTGGTCCTATGGGTTGGGAGTCACTGTTGACATGGCAGTACAAGATGCTGCCTATTCAATGCTGACTATTATGAGAGCGAGACATGCACTGCTTCAGAATTCAGAGTTCTGCTATGTTCCGGCCTCTCAGTCTGGTGAAGAGGGATACCTCAGTGGAGTCTATTTTGATTCTTCTATGGAGGACCCACTTCTGCAGTCCACTGTTGAGATGCTAGAGAACAGAGATAGGGATGCTCGTGCTCTCCGCATGGAGCTTTATGCTACCCGTGCCCGTCTGTGGACAGCTTTGACGCAGCTGGCACCGGTAGTCCAGACAGGGTATGGAGAGATGGAGATGCTAAACCCTGTTAGGAACCATCTTCCGGCCCACGTTGACTGGCCAGCTATAGGAGGAGTCACACCTCTTCGGGGACCCCTCTTACCACCAGTCAAGGGACCAAGGCCACATCCGTGTCCTTATGGATCCCAGGGATCTCAGGCTAGAGTGTTTCCTGATCCGCAGTTGAGCTTCCGGGTCATGGAGGTAATCTCTATGAGATGTTCTATGCGGATGCCTGAGCTATGAGCGGAAGGATAGTATGGTAGTAGCCGTATGTTCACAGTCCTGCGTGACTTGTGGAGTATGGTAGTAATGTGAAACGAATTCCGGAGGCCTAGATAAATAATGTATAGGAAGCTTGTAAGCCTCTGATGAGTAGTTCCACCATTTCAGTAGTTTGCTCTTCGAGTAAGTTTGTACTGAACTATGTAAGGGTGTGTATGAACCATGGTGTATATATAGCAGTTGCTTGTTACCATGTTGTTCGGATATTCATTTCCGCATTCCGTGTGTTCAGTACATTCTTAATCCATAGTTAGTATTGATATGATATTGGTCTAAGCTATGAGTTTGTTTGTCAGGATGGTGTTCACCAGGTTGAACCGTGCCCCTGCTCATGAGCAAGGTGAGGGTAGTCAAGCGTCGCAGGAAGACCTGCCTCACCCACCTTCTCTGGTAGAAGTGATGCTTGAGGCAGAAAGAAACAAAAGGGAGACCAACCGACTGCTAGAGCGTATTGAGCAGAATACGGCTCGACAGCCTAGGAATGCTGCAGTGTCCCTCAATGACTTTGTGAAGCTGAATCCTCCAAAGTTTCATCATTCCGTCGATCCCCTCGACGCTGATGACTGGCTGTGCAACATTTCACGCAAGATTCGCTCTGCGAATGTGTCTGAGGCCGACAAGGTGACCTTCGCGACGTATTTCCTGGAGGGACCCGCCAATCTGTGGTGGGAGAATTTTGAAGCTATGCGTCCCGCTGAACCAGTGGCCACATGGGCAGACTTCAGCGCAGCTTTCCGTCTGCACCATATTCCAGAGGGCCTGATGGACAGAAAGAGAGAGGAGTTATGTGCCTTCACTCAGGGCAAGTTGTCTGTGGATGCCTACAGCCGCGAGTTCGGTAACCTCGCCCGCTATGCAACAGAGGAGGTGTCTACTGACGCCAAGAAGCAAGCAAGATTCCGTAAGGGTCTAAGCCCTGAACTCTGTCGAGACCTGCGCCTTCATGAGTGTGCAAGCTTTCAAGCCCTGGTCAACAAAGCGATCAGTGCGGAGACTGGTCATACTGACTTCGAAGCCACAAGGAAGCACTCCCGTGACTTTGGCTCATCTTCTGGTTCCGCGTTTCAAAAACGCAGGCTGTGGGTTCCAAACAGTTCTCTGCCGCCAAGATAAACTCCGAGGCCATCCTACGTGGCGCCTCAGACGAATCAGGCCAACCCTCCATCGAAAGCTTATGGTGGTCCAGCTAGCAATGCTGCACCACGTGCCAACCAGGTGATATGCTACAAGTGTGGAGAACCAGGGCATTATTCCCGTGAGTGTCCTCAGAATGTGGGTGCCAAGCAACCCGGAAAGTCCGTCGGGCAGGCCAAGTCGGGCAAAGCGTTTTACGTGAAGCCAACTCCTGCACGTGGCCGTGTGAATTATGTGTCAGCAGAAGAAGCTGCAGAGGATCCCGACGTCATGCTGGGTATGCTTCTTGTTAATCATCACCCATCGTTCGTGCTCTTTGACACTGGGTCTTCTCATTCCTTCATTTCAGAAAGTTATGCACAGTTGCATAACATGTCATTTTGTGATATGCCAATCCCATTGGTTGTCCAAACCCCTGGTAGTAAATGGCAAACCTCTAGGATAACCTATGACAATGAAATTCTAGTAGACAGGCTAGTTTTTCTAGCCTCATTGATAGCATTGAAATCTTCGGATATTAATATCATCTTGGGCATGGACTGGATGTCAGCTCACTATGCCAAGATTGATACTCATTATAGAAATGTCCAGCTTACCCATCCCTCGGGTGAGATAGTAAATGTCTCTACTCGAGTTGCCAAATGCCAATTCTATTCCCTAAATGCCAACCCTCTTCCGGAACTTGAAGACATACCGGTAGTCCGTGACTTCCCGGATGTTTTTCCAGAGGAACTGCCAGCAATTCCACCTGACAGAGATGTAGAGTTTGTGATAGATCTTGTTCCGGGAACTATCCCAATAGCCAGAAGACCTTATAAGATGGCACCCCTAGAGCTAGCCGAACTTAAGAAGCAATTAGATGAGGCCTTGAACAAGGGTTTCATTCGTACTAGCTCTTCTCCTTGGGCTTGTCCCGTCCTCTTCGTCAAGAAGAAAGACGGAACGGATCGGATGGTTGTAGATTACCGACGAGTTAACCTGGTCACCATTAAGAACAAGTATCCGCTCCCCAGGATCAACGATCTGTACGATCAGCTCGCTGGATCCTCAGTCTTCTCCAAAATGGATTTGAGGTTGGGATACCATCAAATCAAGATTAAGAACGGGGACATTCCAAAAACGGCTTTTGTTACTCGTTATGGCCAATATGAGTACACCGTTATGGTCAATAAGATTACACGGTTTAACCAATGCCCCAGCCACCTTCTCTCGGCTGATGAATTCAATCTTTATGGAGTATTTGGATAAATTCATCGTAGTATACCTCGATGATATTCTCATCTACTCAAAGAATGAACAAGAACATGCCGAGCATCTAAGGCTGGTATTGATGAAACTTCGAGAGCATCGCCTTTATGCCAAATTTTCAAAATGTGAATTCTGGTTACCAGAAGTGACCTATCTAGGCCACGTAATCTCTGGTAAGGGTATTGCTGTCAATCCCGAGAGAGTTCAAGCTGTCCTTGATTGGACTCAACCCGAATCGGTTAAGCAAGTTAGGAGTTTTCTTGGTCTAGCGAGCTATTGTCGCCGCTTCGTCGAGAATTTCTCCAAGGTTGCAAAGCCTCTGACTGAACTCCTCAAGAAAGATAAGAAGTTCGAGTGGACACCACAGTGTGAGCATAGTTTTCAGGAACTGAAAAGACGCCTGACTTCCGCACCTGTGTTGCTACCACCAGATTTTTCTAAGGACTTTGTTATCTATTGCGACGCCTCGCGACAAGGATTAGGTTGCATTCTCATGCAAGATCGTCATGTGATCGCATACGCATCTCGACAGTTGCGTCCACATGAGGATAATTATCCCACACATGACCTTGAGCTTGCAGCTGTGGTCCATGCACTAAAAACCTGGCGACATTACCTTTTGGGTAATCGTTGCAAAATATTCACTGATCACCAAAGTCTGAAATATATCTTCACCCAGCCGGATTTGAATCTCAGGCAAAGACGGTGGGTTGAGTTGATCTCGGATTACGACTTAGGGATAACTTACACCCCGGGGAAGGCCAATGTTATGGCCGATGCACTAAGTCGTAAATCTTATTGTAACAATTTGATGCTACAACAAGGTCAACCACTTCTCCATGAGGACTTTCGGAAGTTGAATCTTCATATTGTTCCTCAAGGATTCCTTTCTACCCTGGTGGCGAAGCCTACTCTTAAGGATCAAATTATAGCTGGCCAAAAGCGTGACAAGGGTATATCACGGATCAAGGAGAATACTTTTAGCGGAAACGCTAAAGAATTTTCCATGAATGATCAAGGTGTGGTGTTCTTCCAGAATCGTTTAGTGGTTCCTAAGAACCCACATCTAAGGCAGTTAATCCTTAAGGAGGCTCATGATTCCCCTCTCACCATTCATCCTGGTAGTACTAAGATGTATCAGGACCTACGCCAGAGGTTCTGGTGGACTAGGATGAAGAGAGAAATTGTTGAGTTCGTTGCTAACTGCGACGTTTGTCGCCGAGTTAAGGCAGAACATCAAAGGCCTGCTGGCACCCTTCAACCTTTAGCTATTCCTGAATGGAAATGGGATAAAGTTAGCATGGATTTCATTACCGGATTTCCCAAGACCAAGAAAGGAAATAATGCTATCTTTGTGGTCATTGACCGTCTTTCCAAAGTGGCTCATTTTCTTCCTGTTCGTGAGAGTATAACAGCTAGCCAGCTAGCAGAGTTATATATCTCTCGAATAGTGTCTCTTCATGGTGTTCCCCTGGAAATTAACTCGGACCGTGGAAGTATCTTTACTTCTCGCTTCTGGGAAAGTTTTCAGAATGCCATGGGGACTCACTTATCTTTTAGCACTGCTTTCCATCCCCAATCAAGTGGTCAAGTAGAAAGAGTGAATCAAATTCTAGAAGATATGCTCCGAGCTTGTGTTATATCGTTCGGTATGAATTGGGAGAAGTGTCTTCCATTCGCCGAATTCGCTTATAACAACACTTATCAATCAAGCTTGGGCAAAGCCCCTTTTGAAGTTCTCTATGGACGAAGATGTCGAACACCTCTTAATTGGTCAGAAACCGGAGAGAGGCAACTCTTTGGCCCGGACATGATCCAGGATGCAGAAGAGCAGGTTCGCGTTATTCGTGAAAAGTTGAAAACAGCCCAGTCTCGTCAAAAGAGCCAATATGATCGTCATCATAAGGCTGTGACCTTTGAAGTTGACGAGAAGGCTTACCTTCGGGTTACACCTTTGAAGGGTACCCATCGTTTCGGTATCAAGGGCAAGTTGGCTCCTCGTTACATTGGACCTTTTCGCATTCTTGCCAAACGAGGAGAAGTTGCCTACCAGTTGGAACTTCCTCCACATCTTTCCAAGGTTCATGATGTTTTCCACGTCTCGCAACTCAGGCGTTGCTTTTCAGATCCTATCCGTGAAGTGGACCACGAAACGCTTGATCTACAAGATAACCTTTCTTACCGAGAATACCCCGTGCGTATTCTTGATCAAGCTGAGCGTACCACTCGACGTCGAAACCTCAAGTTTCTTAAAGTTCAGTGGTGAAATCATTCTGAAAAGGAGGCAACTTGGGAAAGAGAGGATCGTCTCCGACTCGAATATCCTGCGTTATTCCCGACGACTTCTAAATCTCGGGACGAGATTCTTTTGAGTGGGGGTGAGTTGTCACAGCCCTAACCCTTAAGCAAGATAGCATTGTGCTAATGTCTTCTTTGCATTTGCATCTAAGAAGTTTCAACAAAAACAACAAAGTGGCAAAGGAAAAAACTCAAAACTCTAGCCACCATTTCAATTAAAGGAAATTTCAAACTAGTTCAAATCAATGAACCCAAAATGGCCTCAAGAAATGTTCAAACTTTCTGATAAATCATGAAAGTAAATGAGCATTGGAGAAAACTATTTTCTTGACACTTTAAGCATTTTAAATAAATGCAAAAGCCACTGGTTTCAAATTTAAAAATTGAAATCAGAAACTATAATTTTCTAAAAATGTTGAAAACCTTGGAAATGAGTGGGGATATTATAACAAATATTTCAGGAGGGCTAAAATAGTTTTTACTTTTTGTTTTGGAGCTGAAATAATTAGCAAAGCAATAAACAGCAAAGCAGAAAAACAAAAACAGAGAAAATGGGAAAAAACTTACCTGTCGCCCAAGCCTGGCCCGGCCCATCTCCCCGCTCGTCCCCTCCCTCGCGCCAGTAGGCAGCAGGAGGTGGCCGCCGCCTCCTCCGGCGCGGCCACGCACCTGCGTGCCTGCCTGGCCGCCGGTTCGCGCTGGCGACGACGGGGATAAGCTCCCCAGAGCTTCCCCTATCCATTCCCCGCCTCGGTTCTTCCCCTCCTCCCGGATCCCCTCCTTCTCCCTGCTGCCGCCATTAGAGCCGAGCTCGAGCTCGAGCTGGCCGTGCCCCTGGCCATAGGATCCCCTCCCAGAGCACGCCATTAGCTCCGCCTCGTCGCCCTGGTCGTCTCTGCAGAAGCCGAAGCTTCCTCGAGCCCTGCAACGCCCGCAATGTCGTCGTCTTCCCCCTCCGGCCGCCGGACCTCTCCCGTCGATTCGTCGCCCCAGGCCTTCCCCGAGCCGTCTAAGCTCTCCTCTGCACTCCCCATGAGCATGCAGTCGTTTCCCCTAAGTTTTCCCCCTCGATCCCCTCCTCTAGCCCTAGTTTCACCGGAGCCCGACGAGGACCGCCCCTGCCGCTCGTCGCCGGTAGCCCTCCGATGTCCAGCTCGTCCTTCCTATGGCACCAACAGCTCTAGGACGACGCGTAGATGCCGTAGAAGCTAAGAACTGAGCGTAGATCCCTCTGATTCAAAGCCCCCGACGACGCCCGAGCTTCGGCCGCCGCTCCGGCTCGTCGCCGACGCCTCTTCCGGCGACCCTAGCCTCCCCAGTTGGTCCTGCCAGATCGGCCACTTCGCGAGCATGCTGTAGTTGCAAACCGCATGCGTTTTGGTGCTGTGCAGCGCCGTCTAGGTCGCCTCCGGCGAGCCCTCCGCCGTTGGTCTGGTTGCCGGCGACCACGCTCCGGTGGACGTCGACGTGGCCGACCATTAGGGCGTAATCGCCCTCCCCTCAGTCGCTGACAGAGGGCCCCACGCCTGGTCAAACCCCAATTAGGGGCTGGTCAGCGCGAGATTAGTCCAAGAGAGGCTGACCAGTGGGGCCCCCCTGTCAGGTTTGACCTGAACAGGTCGGCTGACCTGCTGACGTCAGCCTGATGTAATAAATGGAATTTCCAGTTTAAAACTAATTCAGGAAATTGCTAAAAATTGCAAAAATCATAGAAATTAATCTGTAACTCTAATGAAAATAAATTATATACGAAAAAGTATCAGAAAAATTCAAGGATTCTGATTATGCTATTTTCAACTATGTTTGAAAAAGTTACAGGACCCTAAATTGTGAAATAAGGAATAATTCAATTCTTTAATCACTTTATAAATGGAATTTGCAAAAATATCCAAATTTCATTATAAATACAATGATCACACACTGCCCTAGATATAAATCAGTACCATAACATGACATTTCATGCATGTTAACATTAGGTTGATCTGAGCATCAGGTCGAATCAATTAAACCGGTATCCGAGAATACCCGTTTGAATTGCTACTCGAATGTGATTCAAATCAACTCTAAACCTAAAACATCTTGATTATAATAACTTATCACTTTGCATTCTCATGCCATGCTCATGCATCATTTTGATTGCATATGATTGTTATTGAATGTTGCCATTCATTTCGGTAGGCTCCGCACCCCCGGATTCCACCGAATATCCGTCTGACGGATATCGTTCCTCCTCTGAGCAACAAGGCAAGCAACCCTTTTGATCATCACGATAACTCCTATGTTCTTGCTCCTGCACCTATTTATTGCATTAGGAACAAATGCTTCAACTGCTTTTGCCACGATAGTTGGACCCACTTCCTTTGCATGACTTAACCTTGTCACAGTAAATAGCCGAACCTTGCAACCTAGCATACCTGGTAGTTGCTTGAGCTATGATGTGCCTTATCCTGCTATGCATGCTATGCTTAGAGTTGTGTATGGTCTGTCATCTGGGAGATGAACAGAAATGTGGAATGTGTTCGGTGAGCAAAGGTCGTGTGTTGAACTTGATTTGGTAAAGGTACCGATGAAAGGCTGTGTAGGAGTACATGGCGGGTTGTTTCATTGGAACCGTCCTTAGGAACTGAGTTCCGTGTATGTAATCCAAGACTAGATACTACCACATGTTGGGCCCTGAAATATGACCCCGCTCGGCCTATTAATCGCGTAGTACTCGGTCCAGGAGTTGCAAGTAGTTTCTGGTGTTTATAGTAATGCTGGAGGCCGTGCATGGTGCTGACCTGAGAGGTGGACCGTGATGCGGTAGGCAGTGGCACGGTGTACCAAGTGGCACCCGGATGGTGGGCTTGGGAACCCTGCGCACATCGTTTGAGGCCGTGGCAGAAACCTCGGCCGGACTTCCGTACGGGTTACTCTCAGATAGGCGATAAACCTGGACTAGGTACTAGTGTGGTTAACGGTCGTGGCCGACTCCCTCGCTGGGCTTCCGCTTGAAGGTTGCCGAGGTGCATGAAGTGCACATGGCGATAAGTGGCTGGAGCGTGTGTGACGAAGTACACCCCTGCAGGGTTATGATCTATTCGAATAGTCGCGTCCGCGGATATGGACTACTTGGAGACATATGTTGTTCATAGATAACTTCAATGGCTACTCATAAAATTGTCAAGATAAGCGTGAGTGTCGTGGACGGCATTTCCGTAAGGAGACGGAATGATTCCACGATAGTGTATTGTTGTGGTGTTAGTGGACTCGTGTGCGAGAAATCAAGTTGTCAAAACTAATTTCAAAAAGCAAGTTGTCTAGCCACGAGTCAAATGCTGGCTTCCCGCATGAAACCCCACAATACCCTTTTGATACCTTGCATGAGTAGTTAGTTCTCCTAAAGTCTTGCTAAGTACCTTCGTACTCATGTTTGTTTAGTAAATGTTGCAGAGGTTGCTAATGACCCTAATGGAGGGTTCTTCGTAGACATCGACGACGACGAGTAGCTGGTGTCCCAGCTACGATCTGGCCCTACGTCGGCTCTGTAGAATAGTCAGGCCACATGCCTACTAGTTGCCCTGTCTGAACCCAGACAGTTTATAACTCTTCCGCTGGCTTGTATTGTATGACTGCTATTATGGGTCGTGAGACCCTTAATGCGTAATATTATGTGTGTGGCTCTTCCGAGCCTCTTAAATAAAGCTTGTATGGTTATGGTTATGTTGTGATGCCATCGATGTATCTATACATATCGGTATGCCATGCGTACGTGTGTCTTACTTGATATGTATGGGGTTCGAATACCTAGTCGTGTACTTTAGTGGCACTCCTTACAAGGAAATGCCCCTTTGTGATCCAACGAGCCTTGGTAGTTCGCTACTGCTCCGGACACATTGGTTGACCGGCATGTGTCCTTCTTAGCTGCTGTGTCTGTCCCCTTTGGGGAAATGTCACGCGACGTAATGGAGTCCTTGTAGCTTGCTACGACTCGTCTACGTTCGTTGATGACCGACACCTGCTTTGTTGGGTCATGTATGCATGTCCTTGTGCGGAACTGCCACTTTGGTTTATGACTAGACATGTCGATCCGGGTTCTTTGACATTGGTTTGCTAGCGACACTATCGCATACGTGAGTCAAAAGACGCAAACGGTCCCGGCTAAGGTAAGGCTGCAGCCGTGGAGTTAACCGTGCGTGAGACCACAAAGGGATGTGATGTGTTACAGGCTGGATTCCTATGGCTTAGGATCGGGGTCCCGACAGCGTGCCTTAGTGTGGATGGCATTGTGCTCATGCACAAGTGTGTGTATGAGTGTGTGTGTGTGTGTGTGCACCATGTGTGCAAGTCTGCACATGGGTGTGTGCATGTGTGTGTGGTGCACATGTGCATGTGTGTGGGTGTATGTGCGTGTGTGGGTGCACTTGTTCATGTGTGTGGGTGTATGTGTGTGTGTGGGTGCACAATGTGCATGTGTGTGTGTGTGTGTGCATGTGAGTGTGAGTGAGTGTGTGTGTGTTTGTATGTGGGCATGGCCCACTTGCATACACTCACTAGGGGCCATGGTTCAATGACCATTGAGCGCATGTGTTTTTCTTTTGTTTCATGTTGTTTTGAGTGTTTTTCCTCTTTAGGTAAATTCCAATTGGTGAGATAGATAGATTTGGAAAGTTTCCACTTTAGGCAAGATTTGACTTATAAGTTGAATTGGAAACTAGGTGCAATTTCTTTTCTTGTTTGTGGTGTTCTCCTGAATGCAACATGGGCAGTATGATATATGGATTTGGGGTAGAAAATCCAAAGGAATCCAATGGTGTTACTGGAATCTAGTTTTGACCATTTCTATAGAAAGTTCCCTTGTGGTGAGGTGGCAATAGTGTTATGTGTGTAGGGTGGTTTATGTGCATGGTTAGAGGTAGTGCATGCATGCATCATTATGTCCGTGGCATCATCTACTTGCTGGTATTTATTTCCTGCTTGTTTCTTTTGGGTAGCTACTGGGACCGGAAAAAAGTTCGAAGATTCCGGTGAGTTCATGCAGGAAGATCAGGATCAGTTCCATTCTGAAGAAATCACAGGCAAGATGATCGTGACCTTGACACCGTTTCCTTCGTTACCCCTACAAGTGTGTGTATGAGTGTGTGTGTGTGTGCACCATGTGTGCAAGTCTGCACATGGGTGTGTGCATGTGTGTGTGGTGCACATGTGCATGTGTGTGGGTGTATGTGTGTGTGTGGGTGCACTTGTTCATGTGTGTGGGTGTATGTGTGTGTGTGGGTGCATAATGTGCATGTGTGTGTGTGCATGTGAGTGTGAGTGAGTGTGTGTGTGTATGTATGTGGGCATGGCCCACTTGCATACACTCACTAGGTGCCATGGTGCAGGGTTCGAATCCCCTTCCTTGCACCATTCTTTTTCTTTCTTTTATTTTGTTTTGAGCTTATGTGTTGTGTTGTGTGTGTATGAGTGTGTGTGTGCCTTAGTGTGGATGGCATTGTGCTCATGCACAAGTGTGTGTATGAGTGTGTGTGTGTGTGCACCATGTGTGCAAGTCTGCACATGGGTGTGTGCATGTGTGTGTGGTGCACATGTGCATGTGTGTGGGTGTATGTGCGTGTGTGGGTGCACTTGTTCATGTGTGGGGGTGCACAATGTGCATGTGTGTGTGTGTGCATGTGAGTGTGAGTGAGTGTGTGTGTGTCTGTATGTGGGCATGGCCCACTTGCATACACTCACTAGGGGCCATGGTTCAATGACCATTGAGCGCATGTGTTTTTCTTTTGTTTCATGTTGTTTTGAGTGTTTTTCCTCTTTAGGTAAATTCAATTGGTGAGATAGATAGATTTGGAAAGTTTCCACTTTAGGCAAGATTTGACTTATAAGTTGAATTGGAAACTAGGTGCAATTTCTTTTCTTGTTTGTGGTGTTCTCCTGAATGCAACATGGGTAGTATGATATATGGATTTGGGGTAGAAAATCCAAAGGAATCCAATGGTGTTACTGGAATCTAGTTTTGACCATTTCTATAGAAAGTTCCCTTGTGGTGAGGTGGCAATAGTGTTATGTGTGTAGGGTGGTTTATGTGCATGGTTAGAGGTAGTGCATGCATGCATCATTATGTTTGTGGCATCATCTACTTGCTGGTATTTATTTCCTGCTTGTTTCTTTTGGGTAGCTACTCGGACCGGAAAAAAGTTCGAAGATTCTGGTGAGTTCATGCAGGAAGATCAGGATCAGTTCCACTCTGAAGAAATCACAGGCAAGATGACCGTGACCTTGACACCGTTTCTAGATTTGTTTTGCTTAGTGCTACGTTTCCTTCGTTACATCTCCGTTGCCTACCACATGATATATAGGCCATCAAACATTGCCATGAAACCTCAAACACCTCCCCTCCTAGCAAATATTGTTTGGCTAAGTAGGCTTGCTCAACCACTAATTTGTTAGCGTTGCTAGTTGCAGGTGCCAGTTGGTTCATGTGATAACATGGGCACTTGATATCATCCTATTTATATGGTAGTTAATTAATGCACCTATATACTTGGTAAATAGCGGAAGGCCTAGCCTTTTGCTGGGTGATTTGTTCCGTTGTTGTCGCCTTAGTTTCGGCTACCGGTGTTTTATTCCATAACTCAGCGCTCCAAACACGTTCGGGTTGTTATGGGGACCCCCTTGATAACTCGTTTTAGATTAAAGCTTTTCCAGCCAGGCCCAACTTTGGTGTTAAATTTTCTAATAACTTAATAAAAAGCATAGGGAATAGCTACCCCGAGGAATTAATCAACAACCCGGGCCAGTGCTCCTCATGAGTGTTGGTCCAAACCGGGCGATGTCCGGCGCCCCCTGGTCACCCAGGGTTTAGCCAACTCGACGTCTTGCCCATCCGTTGTGTCCTGAGAACGAGATACACGGCTCCTGTCGGGTTCGTCGACACGTCGAGCGGCCTTGCTGGATTAGTTTTACCTTTTACGAGATATCTTGCGCATTGGGATTCCGGTGAGACTTTGGGCCTTATCAGAGTTGAGATTTTCCTCTAAGGAATCCGACGAGATCACGAGTTTTGTGGTAAAGGATTACTATGCGGCATGTTGTAATTTGTGATGGACTAGTTGGAGCACACCTGCAGGGTTTAATCTTTTGGAAAGCCGTGCCCGCGGTTATTTGGCGAACATGGATATTTTGTTAACATCCGGTTCCAGATAACTTAAAGTAATTCAAATAAAACTTGTCAATGGTGTGTGTAACTGTGATTGTTTCTTTCAGAGCTCCTTCTCTGATCGAGAACACGGTGGGGTTATGAATGACGTAAGTAGGTGTTCAGGATCACTTAGTGATCATCCTAGTCTTCGACCGTTTTACGTAGACCACCATATGTTAATTCTGTTCTGGGTAAGTTAGCCACCATATATGCTTAGCATGCTGCAAACCCAAACTCTTAACCTACCTCGCCTATTTAACTTAGTTAGACTCGATACCAAGGTCATGAGATTGTTGAGTCCTCGTAGCTCACAGTTTACTACAAACCCCCATAGGTACAGTTACCCCAGATGCAGGTGTTCCCGATGATAACCAACTGAGGTGGGAGTTCGATGAAGACACTGGCAGACTGTATGTGATGTATCCCGAGGACTAGAGGCGCATGGTCGTGATCGTGGGACTAGCAAGATGGGATAGCATGATTTTGTCGTTCATCTTGTTCGTAGTCGGACCCTGTTTTATGTATCAATAATGAATGCTTGTGTGGATTGTAATTTAGCATGTGGCGAGTGTAAGCCGAATCTTATACTCAGCTCTCTATTTATCTAATGAAATTGTTATCCTACTTGCGATACGCTTAGATGTGACCCTTTCCCCTTTTGAGGTCTCGTGCCGCATCTCGGTCATTACACCTACCAAGGAGCTCCGATCCGATTCAGAATCGCAATTCTGACAACCTTGGAAGTACGTCTCTGTTGGAGCGGTGTGGAGGCACAATGCTCCCCAAGAAGCCGCTAGGGCCACCGTATTCCCCCACGCCCTCACACAATGCGAGATGTCGTGATTCCACTAGTGGTGCCCTTGAAGGCAGCGACCGGACCTTTACAAACAAGGTTGGAGCAATCTCCACACAAAGCTTGGAGGCTCCCAACAAGACCACGGAGCTTCACCACAATGGAATGTGGCTCCGAGGTGACCTCAACCGTCTAGGGTGCTCAAACACCCAAGAGTAACAAGATCCGCAATGGATTAGTGGGGGAATCAAATATATCTTGGTGGAAGTGTAGATCTCGGACTTCTCAACCAATCCCTAGAAAATCAACAAGTTTGATTGGCTAGGGAGAGAGATCGGGCGAAAATGAGCTTTGGAGCAACAATGGAGCTTAGAGAGATAGAAGAGGTAGTCTTCTTGGGGAAGAAGACCCCTTTATATAGTGGGGGAAAGAATCCAACCGTTACCCCCACTCACAGCCCGAGCAAAGCGGTACTACCGCAGATAGGAGCCGTACTACCGTTGCTAGGAGAAGTACTACCATTGCTAGGAGCGGTACTACCGCACGGTAGATCCAACTGCCATGGAAGTAAAAAATTACTTCCGTTCCTACCTCCGTTGAGGCTGCGGTTGTGCAACAGTCCGACCCGGTAGTACTTGACGGTACTACTATGAGAGAGTGGTAGTAAAACACTACTACCGCCCATAGAGCAGTACTACCGCTGGCACCTGCGGTACTACTGCTCCCACCTGTGGTACTACCGCTCACACTTTGCACAGACATGGGAAAACGAACCAAAGCTCCATTGAAGCGAAGGAAAGGTGGTGCAAAAGAACAGATGTGTACGTGATGATTCCACCCTAACCTTTCCGAAGTGGACCCCCTCTTAATAGTACGGCTTTCCTACAACTCAAATCCACCGAAAAGAAACATAGAAAGCAACCGTCTAAGATAGACTCCAAGGGGCACCGAATCGTCTTGTGCCTAGACATGAATTATCTGAAATGCTCAATGCACACGATTAGTCCGCACATGCATTGTCATCAATCACCAAAACCACGTAGGGAGAAATATGCCCTAACACCTCCTTTCTTAGGAACACGGTGAATGGGACTTACCCATCTACTATCAACTATGGGATAAATTATACCTGCTTCCAAAAGCTTTAATATTTCATTTCTTACCACTTCTTTCGTTTTGGGATTCAATCTTTGTTGGTGATCAACAATGGGTTTAGCATGTGGTTCCATATTAATCTTGCGTTGACACAGAGTGGGACTAATGCCCTTAAGATCATCAAGAGTATACCCAATAGCAGCTCGGTGCTTCCTTAGAATTTTTAACAATTTTATTCTTCATGCTCTGTAAGGTTAGCACTGATAATAACATGATATATCTTATTTTCATCAAGATAAGCATATTTCAAAGTGTCAGGTAACTGCTTTAATTCAAACACATGATCACAATTGGGTGGAGGAGGACCTCCTAGAGTTTCAACACACAAGTTGTGTTTAAAGAAAGGCTTTTGCTTAAAGAACATATTATCTAGTTCATTTCTTTCACGCATATGCATATCATTTTCATGGTCTAGCAAATATTGTTCTAATGGTTCATTGGGAGGAATGGCAATAGAAGAAGGACCAATTACTTCATCATTACTAGGCAATTCTTTATCATGGGGTTGCTTACTAAACTTGGAGAAATGAAATTCATGAGACATACCACCAAAATTAACACTCTAAGTTTCCTTTTTGCAATCTATTAGAGCATTGATAGTGTTCAAGAAGGGTCAAGCAAATATCATGGGACAAAAATCATCTTGTGGTGAGCCAAGTAATAGAAAATGAGTATGGTATTTTACTTTTTCACACAAGACTTCAACATCTCTAACAATCCCAAGTGGTGTGCGGGTGTCTCTATTAGCAAGTCTAATAGTAACATATATGTCATCTATTTCAACGGGTGTTATCTCATGCATAATTCTTGATATGAGGTAAAAGGAATAGCGCTAACACTAGCACCCATATTACATAAACCATGATAGCAATGATCACCTATTTTGACTGAGATAAGCATGCCAACAACGGGTCTATTTTTATCTTTAGTATCGTGTTTGGCAATTCTAGTAGTTTCATCATAGAAATAAATAACATGCCCATCAGTATTATCTACTAAGAGATATTTAACCATTGCAGTACTAGGTTCTACGTTCATTTACTCAAAGGGTTTGGTTGTTCTAACATAACTTTTGTTAACCACGGTTAAAGCTTTAGCAAGTTCCTTTATCCTAACACGGAAAGGTGGTTTCTCAATATAAGCAGTCAGCACAATTGGGTCACATGGTAAATGATAGTTACATCCTCAAATTTAATTGGTTCTTCAACCTTTTGTTTAATAAGTGGATGATATTTAAACCATTTTTCTTCAAGGAGATGAACATGAGCAGCAAAGGTTTCATAGAATGAGGCTACCATCTCAGAGTCAAGTCCATATTTAGTGCTAAAGTCATTGAAAGCATCGGTATTCATAAAAGATTTAACACAATCAAACTTAAGTTTTATACCTCACTCTTTACCTTCTCGAGTTCCCAATATTCAGAGTTGCGTTTAATTCTTTCCAAAAGATCCCACCTGAATTGAGTAGTCTTCTTCATAAAATAACTAGAACAAGAAGTATCGAGCATGGTTCGATCATTACGAGAAAGTCAAGCATAAAAATTGTGAATAACAATTACCCTCGGGAGCTCGTGATTGGGGCATGAATATAACATTGACTTTAGCCTCCCCCAAGCTAGAGCGATACTTTCTCCTTCACGAGGCCAAAAATTAGAGGTAAAATTCCGATCACGATGAACAAGATGCATAGGCTATTTTTTTGGTGAAATTCCAATTGCAATCGATTCCAGTTCCAAGATCATGTATGATCACATAGCATATACCATGTCAATGATTTTCCACCCAAAGGTAAAGGGAAAACCTTCTTCTTGACTTCATCTTCGGATAAACCTGCAAGCTTAAATAATCCACAAACTTCATCCACATAGATTAGGTGCATGTCGGGATGTTTTGTTCCATCTCGTGCATAAGGATTAGCTAGCAGTTTCTCTATCATACCCGAAGTAATTTCATAATAAACATTTTCAATAGGTTCGGTAGGTTGAGGGACAAGTATTCTTGTTTTCGGTGGAGGTGAAGATACCCCGAACAAACCCCTCAAAGGATTATTTTCCATAGTGACAAGTAACAGTAAATTTCAGCATGTAATATAAATTTTCCCTTACCAAAGGTGCTTCACTCCCCGACAACAGTGCCAGAAAAGAGTCTTGATGACCCACAAGTATAGGGGGATCAATCATAAACCTTTCAATAAGTAAGAGTGTCGAACCCAACAAGGAGCAAAAGCAAATGACAAGCAGTTTTCAGCAAGATAAATTCTGCAAGCACTGAAATAGCGGTAACAAGTTGTTTTACAGCAAGATAATTGTAACAAGTGACAAATAGCACTAGTAAGAATCGGTGCAGCAAGGTAGCCCAATCCTTTTGTGGCAAAGGACAAGCCGGAATAGTTTCTTATAGTAGTCAAAGAGTTCTTGAGGGCACACGGGACTTTCATCTAGTCACTTTCGTCATGTTGGTTTAATTCGTGTTCGGTACTTTGATAATTTGATATGTGGGTGGATCGACGCTTGGGTGTTTTTTTAACTTTAACAAGCCTCCCACTTATGATAAACCCTCCCAGAAGCATCCGCAACTATGAGAAAGTATTAAGAATAAATTCTAACCGTAGCATTAAACATAAGGATCCAAATCAGCCCCTTACGGAGTAGCGCATAAACCGGGGTTTAAGTTCCTGTCACTCTCGCAACCGACCATCTAATTACTAATTCACAATGCATTCCCTTAGTCCCAAATATGGTTAAGTGTTATGTGTTCCACGTTCACATAACACCACTAAGGGAATCCCAACATTCACATCATCAAAATATCGAACGAATATCAAGTTCACATGACTACTTGCAACATGACTCCTCCCTGGCGTCAAGAACAAAAGTAACTACTCACGAGTGATAAACATGCTCATAATCAGAGAGGTGTTAAATAGCATATTGGATCTGAACATATGATCTTCCACCAAATAAACCATAAAGCATCAACTACAAGATGTAATCAACACTACTAGTCACACCCTAGGTACCAATCTCAGTTTGCTCTACAAGACTGAGCACAAGAGATGAAGTAGGGTTTTGAGAGGAGATGGTGTTGATGAAGATTGGCCTCCCCAAGATGATAGGGTTGTTGATGATGATGGTGGTTTCGATTTCCCCCTCCGGGAGGGAAGTTCCTGCAGCGGAATCGCTCCATCGGAGGGCAAAAGTGCTCCTCCCAGGTTTCGCCTCGAGACGGCAGCTCTTCATCCTGAAAGTCTTCTCCCGATTTTTTTCAGGTTAAAAGAGAATTTATACCAGAAGATGGTTGCCAAAGGTAGGCCAGGGGGGCACTAACCATTAGGTCGCGCTTGGGGGGGGGGGGGCTGGCGCGCCCCGGTGCCTAGTAGGCGTTTGGTAGCCCCCCTATGGTACTTATTTTCTCCAGTATTTTTCATTTCTTCCAAAATCTAAATCTTTATAAAGTTTTTGTCCATTTGGAGATGTTTAGAATAGGTATCTTTGATGTAGCTTTTTCAGGTCCAGAATTCCATCTGTCGGCATTCTCCCTCTTGATGTAAAAAAAGGCATTAGAATTACTCCACCAAGTGGTAGAATGCATAAAAACACCATATATAATAGTAACAAAACATGATGCAAAATGGATGTATCAGTGATCACCAAGCTAGACGAACGCCTAAGCTTCGGGAGTACGTATTTCCAACCGACATTACATTCAGGTTCACACAGTGTTCATCCTCTTTCATTGTATATCCATGTTAGCTTTATTTTCTACTTTATTATTGTGTGTTTGAAAAACTTTGAAAATCCAAAAATATTTCTAGTTTATTTTCTTTTCTTTCCTATTAATTACTTGTAGTACTAAAAGAAAACCTAAAAATATTTCCTTTGCTTGTTGGGAGCATTCCCGTGTAAATAGTTTTTCTTATTTATGTTTTTCCCTTGTTTGTTTGCTTTCTTCAAAAAAAACTCCAAAAATATTTCACTGTGTTTCTGTGAATTTCTTTTGTTTTCTTTGAGTCATTGAAATGTGAAGACCATGATGAAAATGTTGAGTGTCTCTCATGTGCATTATTGTTGATCTAACAAAAGAGCCAATATGACCTTGTCTTCTCCTTTGTATAAACCGTTTCAGAGATTCCAGCTTAGTCCATGGCACACTTGCACTATTATCATTTTCACATCATTCGGTCATGTAAGTGAAAGGCAATAATAACGATATTTGATGAAGTGATTGTGGTAAAGGAAGCTCGTATGAACTCTCATTGTTTTTGTTTTTGTAAATACGTTTAACTCGTTTGATCTTGATTTAGTATATCATGAGTGAACATGTTTATGATGAAAATTAGAGATTATAGCTTCTCATGTCGTGATTAAATATCTAGGAGTGGATAATGGTTTATCTTATGTGTAAACATGCATCAAAATGATTATGATGTAATATGGCAGTATGGTATTTCCTATGAGTAATTCAAGTGGTTTGACTTCGGCCATGTGCAAACATGTAGTTGATTCAAAACCAATGCAGCCTTCATGATGTTTAAATTCAGGGTGTTTCTTACTCATGCTAATTTTCAATGATAATTATTCGCAATGCATGATTATGACTGTTTTCGCTCTCTAGTTGGTCGCTTCTCAACGTATAGCTAGCCTTCACGTGTACCAAGCGAGAATGTTGCTTGTGCATCCAAACTCCTAAACCCAAGTTATGCCAAATGAGTCCACCATGCCTACCTATATGCGGTATTACCATGTTGTTCGAAGTAAATTTGCATGTGCCACTTCTAAATATTCAAGTAAACATATGTTTGTGTGCTCATACCGCTCATGGAGCGATGTGCGGTTGGTATTTTCCATGCTAAGTTAGTTATTCTCATGATAAGAGTGTACTCGCATGTCATTGCATGAGAGATGTTGGTAAAAAGGATGCCCCATACTGCATAATCAAAATTAAATTAAACATAACTCCTGGAACAGTTGACATGTTGGAGGGCACCCATGAATTCGGCTAGCCATGGCTTGTGTTTGGATGGTGGAAAAGGAGTCAAGTTTATATTTCTCCTTGGGAACAGCCAATAATGTGTTTCGCATGGAAGATATCGAAAACTCTATTGTAAGGTTGACAGGAAAAGCACACCACTCAAAATTACAATTCATCTATGTTTTAAAAACTTTGAGCTCTGGCACCTCTACAAATCAATGATTCCCTCTATGAAGGGGTCGTATATTTATTTTAATTCTTATGCTTGAGTCATCACCTTCTTACTAAAGCACTAGATCTGAGAGCATTATTCTCATTCTTATGCATTGAGTCTAGTTAATGTTGGGGGTGAGCAAGACTAGATCTCTTCTACCCTAAACTATAATGTTTAGTCGCTGCTTGAAACTCAAAGGTGCTCTGCATTTATGTTTTGCGGTCTCAGAAAGGGCTAGCAAAATACCATGTCATCATATTATATCATGACTGTTTTGACAAACTGTTGGCATGTGAGAAATTTTATTATTTCTTGCTATTTGGTTATGTATTGTCATGGGTAAATATGATGTTTGATTGTTATCATGGATATGGTTATTTATGACTTATGCTGAAGACCTGAACACTAGCTAAGCATGTGTATAACGACGAAAACAGAAGAGTTGTAATAGTTTCCTTTTATCACTTTTAGTTTATCTACTGAATTTCTTGAGGACAAGCAATGAGTTGGTTAATATGTCTCAAACGTATCTACTTATCCAAACACTTTCCCCCTAGTTTTGCCCTCAATTTGCATGATTTGAATGGAACTAACACAGACTAGTGTTCTTTTAGCAGAACTACTATGGTGTTATTTTTATGCAGAAATAAAATTCTTGGAACCAGATGAAACTTTTTGTGAATTATTTCTAGAATATTGGAGCGAAGAAGTATCGAGGGGGCTGCTAGTGGGCCAGCACACATGAGGGCGCCCACCCCCTAGGCGCGCCCTCATAGCTTGTGTGGCCCACGCGGCTCCTCCGACCCTAATTCCAGTCCTATAAATT
Source organism: Hordeum vulgare subsp. vulgare (assembly GCF_904849725.1). Classification (NCBI taxonomy): domain Eukaryota; kingdom Viridiplantae; phylum Streptophyta; class Magnoliopsida; order Poales; family Poaceae; genus Hordeum; species Hordeum vulgare. Next base: position 310,316,737 of record NC_058523.1, read on the forward strand.
CACATCTTCGGAGAAAAAATAGAGAGAATATTTCATCATGTTTTACAAGACAGAGTCGCCGCCACCTCGTGTTCTTCCAATGGAGGGCTGATGTGGAGTCTGTTTTGGCCTCCGGAGAGGGGGATTCGTCGCCGTCGTCATAACCAACCCTTCTTCATCAACAATTCCATGATGTTCACCACCGGGAGTGAATAATTCCTTTGTAGTCTTGCTATATGGTGATGGGGTTTGGGTGAGATTGATCATGTAATCCAGTTAAGTTGATAGGGCTTGATCCCTAATATCCATTATGTTCTGAGATTGATGTTTCTATGACTTTGCTATGCTTAATGCTTGTCGCTAGGGCCCGAGTGCCATGATTTCAGACCTAAACTTATTATGTTCTCTCTAAATATGGAAGTGTTTAGATCCTATCTTACAAGTTGTATGCACCTATTACGTGTTATGATCTGCATCCCCCCAAGGCGACAATAATTGGGATTATTTTTGGTAATTATGGTAGTATAAGGCGTTCATGTATTCACTATGTGTTAATGCTTTGTTCTGGTCCTCTATTAAAAGGAGGCCTTAATATCCCTTAGTTTCCACTAGGACCCCGCTTCCATGGGAGGGTAGGACAAAAGATGTCATGCAAGGTCTTATCGCAAGCACATATGACTATATACAGAATACATGCCTACATTATATTGATGAACTGGAGCTAGATCCATGTCGCTCTAGTGTGTAACTGTTACATGATGAATGCCATCCATATCTATCCATCGCTGATCCATGTGCCTATGCTTTACATATACTGAATCTTGCTAAGTTACTACTATTGCTGCTACTATCACAACTGCTACAAAATTACTACTTTTACTACCGCTATGAAACAGTTGCTATCACTGTTACTATTACTACTACTATTCCTTACCGTGCTACTAAAAACTTCGCCGCGGAGAGACATCACGGGTGTGAATTGACAACTCAACTACTAAGGCCGATAAATATCCTTTGGCCCGCCTTATGTCGAATCAATAAACCAGGGTGAAATACTACCCATGAATATTGTCGCGATCGCCTACACTTGTGGGTTATCATCCCACTTCTAACATTGCAGATTTGAAGCCTTATTTGGGTGAGGAAGACGAGCTTCCATCGAGGACGACTTCATTCTAATAAGGGGATGATGATGAGGACAACAATACCATTGTTACACCCACAACCCATGTTGCAATACATACTCGACCAATTACCAGAGCTCGTGCATCCCAATTGAATTACGAAGTGCTTTCGTTCCTTGGAAATCCTTCTAATATTCATGAACATATGATGTTGCCTAAATTAAATACTTTTGTTTTACTTATGAATGAAGGACTTAGCATGGACAAGAACGATGGTCATTGGAGCGGGATCAAGCATGGAGAATAACAATGGAGTTTCGAGTGGTGATTTTTGCTCTTTTAAGCCATCATAACGAGAGCATGAAGGCTTGGATGAAATATACAAGATGCCACTTCATAAATTTTGTATATAGGCTATTATAGGTGTTGCATCACCTTATTTTTGGGGCAGGCCCATGTAATTTCGAAATACTACATTATAGGTTGTTTTTAGAGTCCGTGTGTGTGGGGAAACTGAGTTAGGGTTGGTTTCGAACCCCTCCTCTAAGGGGTCATGAAATTCCCCTTCTGTTTCCCCATATATACATCCCTTAGGGAGCTGTTTAGACCTGGGTTTTTTTAGGTTACAAGTTTACCTTAGATGCAACTTCGCATCCTTCTTTTGTGTTATACGACAAGACCAAGACGTGATTGAACCCCACTTTCATCAATAAAGATTTCCTCTTATATTTGCAATATCCATATTGCAATTTCAGTTTCTTGCTTATTCTTCATTTGCGTGCAGGAAATAGACCCTCGTGGTCAGATTGATCGTGCTCCCACATGGTCAATAACCTCTCGAAGTTGGTTTAGGGATTGCTAAGGGTGATGTCCTCACATGTTCGTAGTCGGATCATCAAAGCCTACTCCAACATAAATGATAGTCACATCTCATCGAAAGACAAGGACATTTTGCCTCTACCAGGCTTCGAGCTCTGCCGCTCATAGAGCGCTGACGCTACCCAGATCCGTCGCTGGCTCACCGAATCCAAATGCTCCCTCGTTGTCCGTCCTCGCCAAGGTCCGGTGGAAGCCGGAGCTCCATGCCATGGATCTTCCAGCGCCACCATGGCTTCCTTATAACACCCAAGTTATTATATTATCATTATTTTGGCTCGAGGGCCTCGACATGGGTAGAAGCGCCTCTCATCGTTTCGCAAGAATGGATACTTGTACAAGTACATGTAAAGAAGATATGAGTATATGGAATTGGCTTACACTCGCCACAAGCTAATCATGTTCATATCAATACAAACATACATTCAATCATCATTCAGAAGATCAAGGTCCGACTATGAACGAAATCAAACAATAAAAATGACGTCCATCCTTGCTATCTGAGGCTGCCATCTTGGAACACTACCTAGATCAAAGAAGAAGAAGAAGAACTCCAAATAGATTAATCAGCTAAAGAGAAGAGAGAGGATTGTGGCCCGGCAACGAAGTTTTAAAACCAAAAACGCCCGCTAATTTAAACGGGCTATAGTGTCGTTATATGTTTAATGGTTAGGGTTTCAAAGAGACCCCGAATGCGACAAATTTGGCAGGCGGTCTATCCACACTACATTAAGACCACATGCCAACTTTTAGCCCATTCCAAGAAATTTGTGTACGCATTTTTTAAACAATATTTTTAAGATGTCGTGGATGCGTGCGTGTGTGGTTAGTCACAAAATGGTTAATGACGAGAACACGGAGAACCGGCAACTATTAACGGATGGAAGTTTTTGAAACTGACAACGACGAGTGCTGATGCAATGTGGATGATGCAAATGATGTGATCATGAATGCGACAAGCAAATAAAACACATCGAAGCAACTCGAATTACCATACTCCAACAAAATGAAGGATGATGCTTCAAATAAAGCTAGAAACAAATACATAACCCACGATGCATTTGTTGGAAGGATAATCCTAGGTAACTGATATGTCTCCAATGTATCTATAATTTTTTATTGTTTCATGCTATTATATTATATGTTTTGGATGCTTTATATGCATTTATATGTTGATTTATATTATTTTTGGGACTAACCTATTAACCTAGAGCCTAATGTCAGTTTCTGTTTTTTCCACGTTTTTGAATATTGCAGATAAGGAATATTAAACGGAGTCCAAACGGAATAAAATCTCCGGAAAGATTTTTCCTCGACGAGAAGACACACAACAGACTTGGAGTAGGAGGCAAGGAAGTTGCCGGGAGGCCACAAGCCTGTACGGCGCTGATACGTCTCCGTCGTATCTACTATTGCGAACTCTTTTGCCCTTGTTTTGGACTATAATTTGCATGATTTGAATGGAACTAACCCGGACTAACGCTTTTTTCAGCAGAATTACCATGGTGTTGTTTTTGTGCACAAATAAAAGTTCTCGAAATGTCCTGAAAATTTACGGAGATTTTTTCTCGAATAAAAGAAAAATACATGCGCAAAGATCCACCGGAGGAGGTGGACCAGTGGGCCACAAGCCCACAGGCCGCGGCCACCCCCCCTGGCCGCGCCGTGAGGGCTTGTGGGGCCCACGTGGCTCCACCGCCCCCAAACTCAGCTCTATATTTTCCATATCGCCCGAAGAAAAATCAAAGAGAAGGTTTCATCGCGTTTTGCGATACGGAGGCGCCTCCACGTCCTGTTCTTCATCTGGAGGGAAGATCTCGAGTCCGTTTCGGGCTCCGGAGAGGGGAAATCGTCGTCATCGTCATCATCAACATTTCTCCATCGACAATTCCATGATGCTCTTCATCGTTCGCGAGTAATCTCATCGTAGGCTTGCTGGACGGTGATGAGTTGGATGAGATCTATCATGTAATCGAGTTAGTTTTTGACGGGGATTGATCCCTAGTATCCACTATGTTCTAGATTGATGTTGCTACTATTTGGCTATGCTTAATGCTTGTCACTAGGGCCCGAGTGCCATGATTTCAGATCTGAACCTATTATGTTGTCGCCAATATATGTGTGTTTTAGATCATATCTTGCAAGTTGTAGTCACCTACTATGTGTTATGACCCGGCAACCCCGGAGTGACAATAGCCGAAACCACTCCCGGAGATGACCATAGTATGAGGAGTTCATGTATTCACCGCGTGTTACTGCGTTGGTCTGGTTCTTTATTAGAAGGAGAACCTTAATACCCCGTAGTTTCCATTAGGACCCCACTGCCACGGTAGGGATGGACAATAGATGTCATGCATGTTCTTTTCCCTAAGCACGTATGACTACATACAGAATACATGCCTACATTAGATTGACGAACGGGAGCTAGTCACATATCTCTCCGTGTTATAGCTGTTACATGATGAATCACATCCGTCATACTCATCCATCACCGATCCACTGCCTACGAGTCTTTTACTACTGGTCCTCACTACGTTACTTTGCCTAGGCTTGTCCCTTGCTACAAAATGGATTGGGCCACTTTGTTGCTACTGTTGCTACTGATGTTACTCTGCTGTTGCTGCTGCTGCTGCTGCTGTTCCTTGCTACTCCGTTGTTACTTGTTGCAAGATTCTTTTCCGACACTGTTGTCGGGGAAGAATAGTTACTCGCCTACGTGCAACCTTCTGGCGCCATTGATACAACAGTTAGGAATAGTCTGCGTTGTCAACAGATCGTTTCTGGCACCGTTGCTATCATACTACTTTGCTACTGATACTTTGCTTGCACACACTAATCTTTCAGGTGTGGTTGAATCTGACAAACTCAGATGCTAATACTTGAGAATATTCTTTTGCTTCTTCTTTGGCGAACCAACAAATTTGGGTTGAATACTCTACCCTTGAAAACTGTTGCGATCCCATACGCTTGTGGGTCATCAAAGGCTTTTTCTGGCGCCGTTGTCGGGGAAGCACAGCTATATTCTCTGAGTCACTTGGGATTGATGTCTGTTGATCACTATGAGGAATCCGAAAGATCCAAGAACTAAAATCTTACCTTCCACTACGAGGAGAGGTAAGGAACTGTCATCTAGCTCTGCACTTGATTCACCTTCAGTTATGAGTAAGTTTGCGACTTCGCCTCCTGCTAGAAATCTTGATATGTCGCCTGTGCTTGATGATGCTACTTCTGCTGCCCGTGATGCTTATGATGCTGCTATGCTTGATACTATGTGTGATGATGCTATGCCTGAAACTGCTTTGCCACTTGGTGCATTCCTTGATGCACATATTGCTAGAGCTGCTGCTAGATGTGATGATACTTCTGATAATGCTGATACTATTGAAGTAGAACCTGCTACTATGCCTGTTATGCTTGATACGTGCTATGTTATGGAGGGAGAGATAGCTGAGGATTTTCTTGCGTGTAAGGATAGCTATGATGTTGAGAAATTACTGCGCAAGTGGAAAGAAAAATCTCTGAACGCTAGGATGAAATACGACCCGAAGTTTGCTACTTCGCCTATCTTTGTGACCGATAAGGATTACGAATTCTCTGTCGACCCTGAGTTAATCACTCTGGTCGAATCTAATCCTTTTCACGGTTATGAGTCTGAAACGGTTGTAGCCCATCTTACCAAACTGCATGATATAGCCACCCTATTCACTAGTGAGGAAAAGATCCGCCACTACTATATGCTCAAGCTGTTTCCTTTCTCGCTAAAGGATGATGCTAAGACTTGGTTCACTTCTCTTGCTCCTGGATGTGTGCGTAGCCTCTAGGATATGGTCTACTACTTCTCTGAAAAATATTTCCCTACCCATAAGAAGCAAGCTGCCTTGCAGGAAATATACAACTTTGCTCAAGCTGAGGAAGAGAGTCTCCCACAAGCTTGGGGGAGGCTCATCCAGCTACTGAATGCTTTGCCTGATCACCCTCTTGAGAAGAACGAAATACTTGATATCTTCTATAATGGACTTACCGAAGCTTCCAAAGACCACCTAGATAGTTGTGCCGGTAGTGTTTTTAGGGAACGGATCGTAGAACAAACTGAGATTCTGTTGAATAACATCTTGTGCAATGAGAATGCTTGGACTATTCCCGAACCACCTCCTAAGCCAACTCCGAAGAAAAGAGGTATTCTATTCCTCGGTCCTGAAGATATGCAAGAAGCCAAGAAATCTATGCGAGAGAAAGGCATTAAATCGGAAGATGTCAAAAATCTACCACCTATCGAAGAGATCCATGGTCTCGATAACCCGACACAGGTAGTAGAAGTAAACTCTCTGCGTAGGCTTGATGAGAGTGATATTCCTTTTGATAAACCTGCTAGCTTATGCCTGGATGAATTTGATAACTTTGTTGCCAAACAAGAGAGTTTCAATGATTATGTTAGCAGACAATTGGAAAAGAATGCGCATATGCTTAGTCATTTAAGTGCTTGTGTGGACAGAAATGTCAATGATCTTAAGCTTCTGAGTAAACATGCCTCTATGGTTACTACTCAGGTAGAACAAGTACCTAAAGCTCAAAATGACTTGCTCAATGATTTGAATGACAATTCTGTCAGAGTCATTACTAGAGGCCGTAGAATGACCCAGGAACCTTTGTATCCTGAGGGTCATTCGAAGAGAATTGAACAAGATTCTCAAGGAGTTAGCACTGATGCACCTAGTCATCCTAGAAAGAAGAAGAAAGATGATAGGAACCTGCACGCTAGCAACCCTGTTGTTGCTACACCTGAGAGTCCAAACGATGCCTCTGTCTCTGATGCTGGAACACAATTTGGTGACGAACATGAGCCTAATGATGATATCAATAGTGATGTTCATGTTGATGCTCAACCTAGCAATGATAAGGATGTGGAGATTGAACCTGTTGATCTTGATAACCGACAGCCTAAGAATAGAAGATACGATAAGAATGACTTCACTGCTAGGAAGCATGGTAAAGAAAGGGAGCCATGGGTTCAGAAACCCATGCCCTTTCCTCCCAAACCATCCAAGAAAAAGGATGATGAGGATTTTGAGCGATTTGTTGAAATGATCAGACCTGTCTTTCTGCAAATGTGTTTGACAGATATGCTCAAAATGTCTCTGTATGCTAAGTACATGAAAGATATTGTGACTAATAAGAGGAGGATACCTGAGGTTGAGATCTCCGCCATGCTTGCCAATTATACCTTCAAGGGTGGAACTCCTAAGAAACTAGGTGATCCCGGTGTGCCCACTATACCTTGCTCCATTAAAGGTAACTACGTTAGAACTCCTTTATGCGACCTTGGAGCCGGTGTTAGTGTTATGCCTCTCTCTCTTTATCGTAGACTTGAACTGGATAAGTTGACACCCACTGAAATCTCTCTGCAAATGGCCGACAAATCAACTGATTTCCCTATCGGCATTTGCGAGGATGTGCCTGTTGTGGTTGCTAACACCACTATCTTAACAGACTTTGTTATCTTGGATATTCCCGAGGACAATGTCGTGGCTGTCATCCTCGGAATACCCTTTTTAAACACTGTAGGGGCTGTTATAGATTGCAACAAAGGCAATGTCACTTTCCATGTCAAAGGTAATGAGAATACGGTGCACTTTCCGAAGAAACAATATCGAGTACATTGCATCAATGCTATCGAAAAAACTTCATCGATTCTTATTGGGAGCTTGGAATGCCCTATTCCTCGTGCCAAGATGAAGTATGATTTTCTTGTTGGGGAGATACACATCCCCATTGGGGTGACTTAGTGACTATTCTAAAATTCTCCGTTCTCTTTTGCGATTCGAAAAGGTTTGTCAAAGAGACTTGATCAACCTCACTGACGGATTTCTTTCAATGACCATGAGATGGATGAATCGAGGAGTCACAAACCTCTGTTCCAAGCTTTCACTTTTGGTTGCTTAGAAGAAAATGATATATTTAGTTTAGTTTTCCCTGTTTTCTGTCTTAGTGTCCGGTAGAAAAGTACCCCGAAAATAAAAGTACTCCAAACACCGTGAAAATCCAGTATGATTTTTTCTGGATTTTTTGAAAAATACTGGCACAAAGAGTCTGTCTGGGGGGCACACCAGTGGGCCACAAGCCCTAGGGGCGCAGGCACCCCCTGGCCATGCCACCCAGGCTTGTGGGGGCCACAGGCACCCCCTCCACTCATTCTTGCTCTCACCTGGTTCTCGTACCTCCATAAAAAATTGTTTTGCAGCTCAAACCCGTGTTCTTGCTCCTCTTGCTGGGATTTTTGATCTCTTTGCTCAAATCACCCTTATCTGAAATATTTTGGGGAAATTACTCCTTGGTAAGTGACTCCTCCATTGGTCCAATTAGTTTTTGCTCTAGTGCCTTATACTCCGCGTATTTTTGCTCCCTTGGTGACCATGTTCTTGAGCTTTGCATGCTGATTCTAGCTCGTCCCAAGTAGTTTTGATGCGTAATATGGCCTCTAGGCACTGGATGGAGTAGTTGCTACAAGTTTTGTTGAGCCTTGTTCACTTTTCCTTAGAGTCACTAAAATTTTTAGAAATTTTCAGAGATAGAAAAGGGAAAAGATGAGGAGGTTCTTAAGAGACTCTTCAAGCCGTGACCCCAAGGATGATGGGAGTGAGAAGAAGCCCAAGTATCCGGTCCCTCGAGTCGCAGAAGTTCGAGCGTGCGAATGGCCAAGCGATGTGTTCTTATGCGCCGCTGGAATTTATGAGGACTTTTATCACTTGCTGGAGAACGCACGCCTTACCGCCTTCGTTGAAGATAAGTGTCCGCAATACCTCCTCCTCACTAATATCCTCGTACGAAGCTTTAACTTCTATCCGAGGAAGAATCCTCCTATGGTTGAGTTTAAACTTTATGATATCCCCCAGCGCATGTCACTCCAGGATTTTTGCAATGTTTGCAAATTGCCTTTTGTTGGGGATATTCATGAACCTTGTCCATGGGACTTGGAAGCTTTCATCGGTACAATTGTTGTAGGAGAGGAGAGAGGAGTGTCTTTCGCTAGAGCTGCTAGCATTCATTTTCCCGTGCTTCGGTACTTCTCATTATTTGTGGGAAAATGTTTGATTGGCTGTGGGAAAGCTGGGTCACTTAGTTCTCCAGATCTTGCGGTCTTGCGCGAAGCCCTTTATAACGATAAAACTTATAGCATGGGCGCTATAGTAGCTCAACGGTTGAACCTGAACCGTTCTAAAGGTGTTGCCTATGGAGGTATCTATGCTGCCCGTCTTGCCAGACATTTTGCGATACCCATTAGACTGGAGGAGGAAGAAGAGGTTCTTCTTCCCGAGAGATATCTAGATTACGATAGCATGGTTCGCCATGACTTTCTTGATAGAGATATAAATAGAAGGATGATTTATAACCTGGTATTTAGTCAGGGTACTTGTGAGACTATTAATTTGCCTGCTCCTTCCTTGTTCAATCTTCATGCAGGCAGGTACATTATTATGCCCTCGGACATCTACGCATATTGGGGCCTAGCCCAACCACAGGTGCCCGTGCCCGAGCCACCAATCGAGTACCAGACGCCAGTTTATCAGTGGGAGCCAGAGGAGCTCACGCAGCAGTGGCATCCTCAGTCCACTCCGGAGTACCCCGGAGCTGGTTATTTCCCTCCTTGGGAGTAGACCAACTTAGGCCAAAAGCCTAAGCTTGGTGGAGTACGTGTTTCTCACCGACTTTACATTCTTGCTTATGCTTTCACTTTGTTAGCCGGTGTTCACACTTTGCCACTGTATCATCCATGCTAGTTTATTTTCTTTTTCTCGTTTTCTTTTCGTGTGTCTGTCCAGTTTGAGAAAAACCAAAAATATTTTCTTTTTCTTTTTTTGCTTGTTGGGAGCTTTCCCGTGTAGATAGTTTTATTTTTCTTTGGGTCAAGGTAGAAGATATTGGTTACAATGTTTAGTGGCTCTCGCATGCATACCTGTTTAGCTTTCATAGAGCCATATTACTTTGTTTTCTCCTTTGTGTTTGCCTGCAGATTCCAGCTATAGTCCAATGCACGAGCACGCTTATTATTGTTCACATCGTTCGGTCGTGCAAGTGAAAGGCAATAATGACGATATATGATGAAGTGACTGAGCCTGGAAAAGCTGGTATGAACTCGATTTATTTTGTTTTTGTAAATATGACTAGCTCATCGTGCCTGATTCAGCTTTGTTGTGAGAGAAACATGTTCGCAATGCCAACTTACAGATCATAGTTGCTTATGCCATGCTTACTTAGCTAGGAGCTTATAATGGTATGTCTTGGTTGCCCACATGAATGTTGAGATGATTGTGTTGTAGTATGATAGGATGGTATCCTCCTTTGAATGATTCAAGTGGCTTGACTTGCCGCATGTGCACGCATGTAGTTGAAACAAAATCAACATAGCCTCTATGATGTTCATGTTCATGGTGATTTATGTCTACTCATGCTTGCACTCAATGTTAGTTAATCTCAATGCATTTTGATGACTGTTGTCGCTCTCTAGTTGGTCGCTCCCTAGTCTTTTGCTAGCGTTCACTTGTACTAAGCGGGAATACTACTTGTGCATCCACCTCCATAAACCCAAAGTTATTCCATATGAGTCCACCATACCTACCTATGTGCGGTACCTACCTACCGTTTCAAGTAAATTTGCATGTGCCACTCTCTAAACCTTCAAGAAATAATCTGCTTTGCATGCCCGAACCGCTCATGTGGTGACAGGGGGCTATTGGTATCTTCCATGCTAGGCATGTTGTCCTCGATATGTGTTTATTCACTATCATTCACGAGAAAGGGGCCGGTAATTGGAATTCCCAGTTCCATGCTCAAATCGAAAAGATAATTGCAAACAAAACTCCCCCAGGATTGATGTTGGTATGGACGGTACCCGAGGATTCGGCTAGCCGTGGAGTGTGATTGATTGGTGGTGGGGGAGTCAAAACTTCACTTTTCTGTTTGGGAACCACCTATAGCATGTGTAGCATGGAAGATGTTGAGAACTCTTAGTCATTGCGTTGACAATGAAAGGATGCCACCCAAAATTATTATCTCTGTTTTCAAAGCTTGAGCTCTGGCACCTCTACAAATCAATGCTTCCCTCTGTGAAGGGCTTGTCTACTTATGTTCCTGTTGAGTCATCCTCCTCTTACAAAAGCACCAATTAGAGAGCACCTCTGTCGTTTTTATGCTTCGCTTTTAACTGTGTTGAGTATGACTGTGACTAGATCTTCATTGCCATGAATTACCATATTTAGTCAGCCCTTGGTCTTTGAAGGTGCTCTGCATTTATGTTTTGCAGTCTCAGAAAGAGCTAGCGAGATACCCTCTATTCGTACTGCTTCATGTTGTTTTGATTGAAGTGTTGACATTTGAGACTTATCATTATTTGCTCGCTAGTTGATTATGCCATTGATATGAGTTTACCGTGAGACCTAGATGTCATTTGCTTATGTGGTTTGCTTGTGATCTTGCTGAAATTCTGGTTATGAGTTAGACATGGTTGCAACAACAAGATCAAATAGAGTTCGTCAAAGTTTTTCTTTTGTCTCTTTCAGTTTGTCAACTGAATTTCTTGAGGACAAACAAGGCTTTAAGCTTGGGGGAGTTGATACGTCTCCGTCGTGTCTACTTTTCCGAACTCTTTTGCCCTTGTTTTGGACTCTAATTTACATGATTTGAATGGAACTAACCCGGACTAACGCTGTTTTTGTGCAGAAATAAAAGTTCTCCGAATGTCCTGAAAATTTATGGATATTTTTTCTAGAATAAAAGAAAAATACCTGCGCAAAGATCCACCGGAGGAGGTGGACCTTTGGGCCACAAGCCCACAAGCCGTGGCCACCCCCCTGGCCGCGCCGTGAGGGCTTGTGGGGCCCACGTGGCTCCACCGCCCCCAAACTCAGCTCTATATCTTCCGTCTCGCCCAGAAAAAATCAGGGAGAAGGTTTCATCGCGTTTTGCGATACGGAAGCGTTGCCACATCATGTTCTTCATCTGGAGGGCAGATCTTGAGTCCGTTTCGGGCTCCGGAGTGGGGAAATCGTCGCCATCGTCATCATCAACCTTTCTCCATCGACAATTCCATAATGCTCTTCATCGTTCGTGAGTAATCTCATTGTAGGCTTGCTGGACGGTGATGAGTTGGATGAGATCTATCATGTAATCGAGTTAGTTTTTGACGGGGATTGATCCCTAGTATCCACTATGTTCTAGATTGATGTTGCTACTATTTGGCTATGCTTAATGCTTGTCACTAGGGACCGGGTGCCATGATTTCAGATCTGAACCTATTATGTTGTCGCCAATATATGTGTGTTTTAGATCCTATCTTGCAAGTTGTAGTCACCTACTATGTGTTATGACCCGGCAACCCCGGAGTGACAATAGCCGGAACCACTCCCGGAGATGACCACAGTATGAGGAGTTCATGTATTCACCATGTGTTAATGCGTTGGTCCGGTTCTTTATTAAAAGGAGAACCTTAATATCCCGTAGTTTCCATTAGGACCCCGCTGCCACGGGAGGGATGGACAATAGATGCCATGCAAGTTCTTTTCCCTAAGCACGTATGACTACATACGGAATACATGCCTACATTAGATTGACGAACGGGAGCTAGTCACATATCTCTCCGTGTTATAGCTGTTACATGATGAATTACATCTGTCATACTCATCCATCACCGATCCACTGCCTACGAGTCTTTTACTACCGGTCCTCGCTATGTTACTTTGCCTAGGCTTGTCCCTTGCCACAAAAGGGATTGGGTCACTTTGTTGCTACTGTTGCTACTGCTGTTACTCTGCTGCTGCTGCTACTGCTGTTCCTTGCTACTCCGCTGTTACTTGTTGCAAGATTCTTTTCCGACACTGTTGTCGGGGAAGAATAGTTACTCGCCTACGTGCAACCTTCTGGCGCCATTGATACAACAGTTAGGAATAGTCTGCCTTGTCAACAGATCGTTTTTGGCACCGTTGCTATCATACTACTTTGCTACTCATACTTTGCTTGCAGACACTCATCTTTCAGGTGTGGTTGAATCTCACAAACTCAGATGCTAATACTTGAGAATATTCTTTTGCTTCTTCTTTGGCCAACCAACAAATTTGGGTTGAATACTCTACCCTCGAAAACTGTTGCGATCCCATACGCTTGTGGGTCATCAGGCGTGCCCTGGGAGGTGGCCGCGCCCCCTGGCTTGTGACCCCCTGCAGGTCTCCTAACCCTAATTCTTGGCCTATAAATTCCCAAATATTCTAAAAACATCACAAAGAACCACGAAAATACTTTTACGCTGCTGGGAGCCTTTGTTCCCGAGAGATCCAATCTGGGAGCTTTTTTCAGTAATTTGCTGGAGAGGGAATTGATCACGGAGGGCATCTACATCAACTCCATTGCCCCTCCGATAATGTGTGATTAGTTCACCACAGACCTACATGTCCATAGCTAGTATCTAGATGGCTTCTTCTCTCTCTTTGATCTTCAATATCATGTTCTTCATGTTCTTCATGATCTTCATGGAGATCTATCCGATGTAATGCTCTTTTGCGGTGTATTTGTTGAGATCCGATGAATTGTGAGTTTATGTTCAAATTATCCACGAATATTATTTGAGTATCTTCTAAATTCTTATATGCATGATTTCATATCTTTGCAAGTCTCTTCGAATTATTTGTTTGGTTTGGCCAACTAGATTGGTAATTCTTGCAATGGGAGAAGTAGTTAGTTTTGGGTTCAATCTTGCGGTGTCCTCACCCAGTGACAGTAGGGGTAGTGAGGCACGTATTGTATTGTTGCCATCAAGGGTAAAAAGATGGGGTTTTCATCATACTACTTGAGTTTATCCCTATACATCATGTCATCTTACTTAATGCGTTACTCTGTTCTTCATGAACTTAATACTCTAGATGCATGCAAGAGTCGGTCGATGTGTGGAGTAATAGTAGTAGATGCAGAATCATTTTGGTCTACTCGATACAGATGCAATGCCTATATGCATAATCATAGCCTTGGATATCTTCATAACTATTTGCTTTTCTATCAATTGCTCAACAGTAATTTGTTCACCCACTGTATTATTTTCCTTTATGAGAGAAGCCTCTAGTGAAACCTATGGCCCCCGGATCTATTTTCCATATCATATTTTCAGATCTATAAACAAAAAATACTTTGCTGGAATTTATTTACTCTAGTTTTACTTTCAAATCTATTAATATTTTATATCTATCTCTATCAGATCTCATCCTTGCAAATAACTCGGAAGGGATTGAAAACCCCTTAATAGCGTTGGGTGCAAGTGTTCGATTATTTGTGTAGGTACTGCTATTGGAGTCTTGTTTGTTCCTCCTACTGGATTGATACCTTGGTTGTCAACAAGCTAAGGGAAATGCTTATCTACTTCGCTGCATCACCCTTTCCTCTTCAAGGGAAAACCAACGCAAGCTCAAGAGGTAGCAAGAAAGATTTCTGGCACTGTTGCCGGGGAGGATACATAGCAAGATTACCAAGTACCCATCACAAACTCATCTCTTGCATTTACTTTATTTGCCATTTGCCTATCGTTTTCCTCTCCCCCACTTCTAAAACGGTTTTTAGAAAATACCAAAAAGATTTGCCTTTTTATTCGCCCTTTTTCCGTTCGTCTTTTTGTTTGCTTGCTTCTGTGCAAGATTGCTTGCTTTGTCACGATGGCTCAAGAGAATACCAAGTTATGTAATTCTTCCACTACTAATAATAATGATTTTATCAGTACTCCAATTGCTCCCGCCACTAGTGCGGAATCTTGTGAAATTAATGCCGCTTTGCTCAATCTTGTTATGAAAGAACAATTTTCTGGCCTTCCTAGTGAAGATGTCGCATCCCATCTAAATACTTTCGTTGAGTTGTGTGATATGCAAAATAAGAAATATGTGGATATAGAAATTTTTAAATTAAATCTATTTCCTTTCTCATTATGAGATCGTCCCAAAACTTGGTTTTCATCTTTACCTAAAAATAGTATTGATTCATGGAATAAGTGTAAAGATGCTTTTATTTCCAAATAATTTCCTCCCGCTAAGATTATCTCCCTTAGGAACGATATAATGAATTTTAAGCAACTCGATCATGAGGATGTTGCACAATCTTGGTACAGGATGAAACTAATGATTAGGAATTGCCCCACGCATGGTTTGAGTTTATGGATGATTATACAAATTTTTTTATGCGGGGTTGAATTTTCCTTCTAGAAATCTTTTAGATTCAGCCGCGGGTGGTACTTTTATGGAAATCACATTATGAGAAGCTACTAAACTCCTAGATAATATTATGGCAAATTACTCTCAATGGCATAGCGAAAGATCTCCTACTAGTAAAAAAGTGCATGCTATGGAAGAAATAAATACTTTGAGTGGAAAGATGGATGAATTAATGAAATTGTTTGCTAGTAAGAGTGCTCATATTGATCCCAATGATATTCCTTTGTCCTCTTTGATTGAAAATAATAATGAATCTATGGATGTGAATTTTGTTGGTAGGAACAATTTTGGCAATAACGCGTATAGAGGTAATTTCAATCCTAGGCCATTTCCTAGTAATTCCTCAAATAATTATGGTAATTCCTACAAAAGTTCTTATGAAAATTGTAATAAGATGCCCTTTTATCTTGATAATAATATTAAAGAATTTATTAGCTCTCAAATAGATGATTTGGCTAGGAACGTTGATAGAATTCCTCTTGAGATTGATTATTTAAAAATTATATATATTCCACCCAAGCATGATATTAATGAGTCTTTAAAATCTATGGGAATTTCTATTAATGAGTGTAAAGAAAGAACCGCTAGAATATGTGTTAAGCGTGAATGGCTTGAAAAGGTGTTTTCTCGTGATAATATTGATGAAGATCTATAAGTGATTGGTGTGACACCTATTGAATCTTTGTTTTCTAGCATAATTCTTGAAAAATATGGTACTGGAGATGAGTCAACTTTAGCTAAAAGGCATCCCAATGATTCAGAGTTCATAGATCTTAGTGATAAAATTAATAAAAGTGGGATGGACGAGGTCAAAACTTTAAATAGCAATGAACCCACTCTTTCATATTTCAAGGATTTTAATTATGATAGTTTCTCTTTAATTGATTGTGTTTCCTTGTTGTAATCCATGTTAAATTCTCCACTAGCTTATAGTCAAAATAAGGCTTTTACTAAACATATTGTGGATGCCATGATGAAATCTTTTGAAGAAAAACTTGAGTTGGAGGTCTCTATACCTAGAAAACTTTATGATGAGTAGGAACCTACTATTAAAATTAAAATTGTTATTATGAGTGCCATGCTTTGTTTGATTTAGGTGCTAGCGTTTCCCCAATTCCAAAAACTTTATGTGATGTGTTAGGATTCCGTGAATTTGATGATTGTTCTCTAAATTTGCATCTAGTGGATTCCACAATTAAGAAACCCGCGGGAAGGATTAATGATGTTCTTACTTTTTCTAATATGAATTATGTGCCCATAGATTTCATTGTTCTGATATAGAATGCAACCCTACATGTCCTATAATTCTTGGTAGACCTTTCCTTAGAACAATTGGTGCAATTATTGATATGAAGGATGGTAATATTAGATTCCAATTTCCATGAAGGAAAGGCATGGAACACTTTCCTAGAAAGAAAATAAGATTACCTTATGAATCTATTATGAGATCTACCTGTGGATTGCATACCAAAGATGATAATACCTACATCTATTGCATTATGCCTAGCTAGGGGCGTTAAACAATAACGCCTGTTGGGGGCAACCCAATTTTATTTTCTTGCTTTTGTTTTTGTTTATTCTTTTGTGTGATGCACATATTATTACCTCTGTAATAATTGTGTTTCCTTGTTTTAATTAGTGTTTGAGCCAAGTAAGACCTTTGGGATGATCTATGGTGCTTGCAAGTTGATTTTGCTGGAAAGCAGAAACTTTCGCTCTCAGTCCAGGAATTTTATAAATTCAGTGGAACATTCTTTTGATCTGATTTTTCAACACAAGATGTGTTTGCAAATTTCCCAGTTCTTCCTAAGTTTTCAGAATTTTTGGAGGTACATAAGTATTTGAAGTAAACAAATTGCTACAGACTGTTTTGTTTTTGACAAATTCTGTTTTATTTGTGTTGTTTGCTTATTTTGATGAATCTATGGGTTGTATCGGGGGTATGAACCATGTATAAGTTAGAATACAGCAAATATTACATCAATATAAATAAGGAATGAGTTCACAACAATACCTGAGTGGTGATTTATCTTTCTTATACTAAAGGATCTCACAAGTTTTCTGTTGAGTTTTGTGTTGTGAAGTTTTCAAGTTTTGGGTAAAGCTTTGATGGACTAAGGAATAAGGAGTCGCAAGAGACTAAGCTTGGGGATTCCCAAGGTATCCCAAGCCATATTCAAGGATAGCAAAAAGCCTAAGCTTGGGGATGACCCGGAAGGCATCCCCTCTTTCGTCTTCAATCCATCGGTAAATTTACTTGAGGCTATATTTTTATTCACCACATGATATGTGTTTTGCTTGGAGTGTCTTGTATGATATGAGTCTTTAGTTTTTAGTTTGCCACAAATATCCTTGCTGCACACATATTTTGAGAGAGAGAGAGACACTGAATCATGAATTTATTAGAATACTCTTTATGCTTTACTTATATCTTTTGAGCTAGGCAATGTTGATCTAGTACTTCACTTATATCTTTTAGAGCACGGCGGTGTTATGCAATTATTAAACTCTCGTACTTCACTTAAATTATTTTGAGATTTCTTTAAACAACATGGTAATTGGTTTAGGTTATGAATTTAGTCCTAATATAATAGGCATCCAAGAGGGACATAATAAAAACTTTCATATTAAGTGCATTGAATATGATGAGAAGTTTGATTTCTTGCATATAGTTTTGAGATGTGAAGATGGTGATATAAGAGTCATGCTAGTAAGTAATTGTGAATTAGAAAAAAAATACTTGTGTTGAAGCTTGTGATTCACGTAGCATGCACGTATGGTGAACCATTATGTGATGAAGTCGGAGCATGACTTGTTTAATGATTGTCAACCTTTGTGTGGAGGTCGGGATCGCGTGATGGCTGACTCCTACCAACCCTTCTCCTTGGAGCATGCGTCTAATGCTTTGCTTTGATAACTAATAGGCTTTTGCAATAAGTATGTGAGTTCTTTATGACTAATGTGGAGTTCATGGATTATACACACTCTCACCTTTCCACCTTTGCTCGCCTCTCTAGTACTGCCCAACTTTCGCCGGTACATTAAACCTACCTTCCTCAAAATAGCCATCATATATTTTCCTCAAAACATCCACCATACCTACCTATTATGGATTTTTCATAGCCTTTCCGAGATATATTTCCATGCAAAACCACCGTCTCATTTTTAGGACTCACACTGTCACTTCCACATGCTTGTAGAATCATACCTTGTTCTAGCTATCGAGTTGTAACCTTTCGAGTTGTAAGTAAATAAAAGTGTGATGATTTGCATTATTAGAGCATTGTCCCGTGTGATAAAAAAGGATGATGGAAGCTATGATTCCCTCACAAGTTGGGATGAGTCTCCAGACTTTACAAAAAATAAAAGAGGCCAACGAAGCCCATAAAAAATAAAAGAGGCCAAAGAAGACCATTCAAAAAATAGAAAAGAAAAAAATGAAAAAAATGAGAGAAAGAGAGAAGGGACAATGCTACTATCTTGTTCCACACTTGTGCTTCAAAGTAGCACCGTGTTCTTCATAGAGAGTCTCCTATGTTGTCACGTTCATATTACTAGTGGTACACATCTTTTGCACAACCACTTAGTTTTCTTTTTGAGCTTTCATACACTTATAGCTCTAGTGCATTTGTTGCATGGCAATCCCTACTCACTCACATTAATATCTATTGGTGGGCATCTCCATAGCCCGTTGATATGCCTAGTTGATGTGAGACTATCTTCTTCCTTTTTTTGCAACCTCTACCACATTCTATTCCACCTATAGTGTTATATCCATGGCTCACTCTCATGTATTGTGTGAGAGTTGAAAAGGTTTGAGAACATAAAAAGTGTGAAACAATTTCTTGAATTTCATCGGGGTTGTGCATGATTTAGATACTTTGTGTGGTGAAGATGGAGCATATCCAGACCATATGATTGTGTAGGGATAACTTTCTAAGACCATGCTATTTCGAAAGGAAGCAATTACCTTATTAGTATGCTTGAAATATTATTGTTTTTATGTCAATATAGACTTTTGTTTTGAGTCTTATGGATCTGAATATTCATGCCACATTAGAGAATATTACATGGATAAATATGTTAGGTAGCATTCCACTTCAAAAATTCTGTTTTTATCATTTACCTACTCAAGGACAAGAAGGTATTAAGCTTGGGGATGCTGATACGTCTCCAACGTATCTATAATTTTTTATTGTTACATGCTATTATATTATATGTTTTGGATGTTTTATATGCATTTATATGTTGTTTTATATTATTTTTGGGACTAACCTATTAACCTAGAGCCTAGTGCCAGTTTCTATTTTTTCCACATTTTTGAATATTGCGGATAAGGAATATTAAACGGAGTCCAAACGGAATAAATTCCCCGGAAAGATTTTTCTTGGACAAGAAGATACGTAGCACACTTGGAGTAGGGGGCAAGGAAGTTGCCAGGAGGCCACAAGCCTGCAGGGCGCGCCGTGGGGGGGTCGTGCCTCCTGGCTTGTGGGCCCCCTACAGGTCTCCTAACACTAATTCTTCGCCTATAAATTCCCAAATATTCCAGAAACGTCAAGAAAAACCACAAAAATACTTTTACGCCGTCGGGAGCCTCTCTTCCCGAGAGATCCAATCTGGGAGCCTTTTTCGATAATCTGTCGGAGTGGGAATTGATCACGGAGGGCATCTACATCAACTCCATTGCCCCTCTGATGATGTGTGAGTAGTTCACCAGAGATCTACGGGTCCATAGCTAGTAGCTAGATGGTTTCTTCTCTCTCTTTGATCTTCAATACCATGTTCTTCATGATCTTCATGGAGATCTATCCGATGTAATACTCTTTTGCGGTGTGTTTGTTGAGATCCGATGAATTGTGAGTTTATGTTCAAATTATCCACGAATATTATTTGAGTATCTTCTGAATTCTTATATGCATGATTTCATATCTTTGCAAGTCTCTTCGAATTATTTGTTTGGTTTGGCCAACTAGATTGGTAATTCTTGCAATGGGAGAAGTGCTTGGTTTTGGGTTCAATCTTGCGGTGTCCTCACCAAGTGACAGTAGGGGTAGCAAGGCACGTATTGTATTGTTGCCATCAAGGATAAAAAGATGGTTTTTTCATCATATTGCTTGAGGATATCCCTCTACATCATATCATGTTACTTAATGCGTTACTCTGTTCTTCATGAACTTAATAATCTACATGCAGGCATGAGTCGGTCTATGTGTGGAGTAATAGTAGTAGGTGCAGAATCGTTTCGGTCTACTTGATACGGACGTGATGCCTATATGCATAATCATTGCCTTGGATATCTTCATAATTATTTGCTTTTCAATCAATTGCTCAATAGTAATTTGTTCACCCACCGTATTGTTTTCCTTTATGAGAGAAGCCTCTAGTGAAACCAATGGCCCCCGAGTCTATTTTCCATATCATATTTTCAGATCTATAAACAAAAAATACTTTGCTGCAATTTATTTACTCTAGTTTTACTTTCAAATCTATTAATATTTTATATCTATCTCTATCAGATCTCATCCTTGCAAATAACTTTGAAGGGATTGACAACCCCTTTATAGCGTTGGGTGCAAGTGTTCGATTATTTGTGTAGGTACTACTATTGGAGTCTTATTTGTTCCTCCTACTGGATTGATACCTTGGTTCTCAACAAACTGAGGGAAATACTTATCTACTTCGTTGTATCACCCTTTCCTCTTCAAGGGAAAACAACGCAAGATCAAGAGGTAGCAGTAACTACTTGAATTCCCACCCGAGAACTCCCAAAATCTTTCTCGTTATGCAATCTGGTCCAACGGATACACAAAGAAATTACTAAATAAATCACTCAACTCCTAGCAATAATACTACAGATCCAGTGTGTCACATCTGTCAACACATAACCAAAGGTGTTGGAAACTCATCTACCTTACACCCCCGTAATCACAACGATACCAATTATGGCAGTACATCTGGACGCTCTCCCCAATACTGGGTTGTTGGCGAAGTTGCATGGGAAACAAAAAAATGCTATGCACACGAAAGACCTATCATGGTGATGATCATCTACGAGAGGGGAGATCGGATCCACATACCCTTGTAGATCGCTAAGTGGGAAGCGTTAAGAAACGCGCTTGATGTAGTCGAACGTCTTCGCGATTCGATCATGATTCGTCCCACGAACTCCATCCCAATCTAGTACTGAATGGACGGCACCTCCGCGTTCATCACACGTACAGCTCGATGACGATCTCCGCCTTCTTGATCCAGCAAGAGAGAGGAAGAGGTAGCTGAATTCTCCGGCAGCACGACGGCGTGGCGGTGATGGTGGTGGAGCTACTCGAGCAGGGCTTCATCGTGTCGTATTGAACTAGCTACAGGTTGTCACGAAGTAGTGGAGGGAGAGAGGGCTGCACAAAGGCTTGGGGTGCAAAAATCCTCTCAAACCTCCACTATATATAGGAGGAACAAGAGGGAGGGTGGCTTGCCCAAGAGGGAGGAGTTCTCCTCAAATTCGGTTTGGTGGAGAACTCCTTCCCATCTTGTCCACCTCCTTCCTTTTATTTTTTTTATTTTTCCTTTTATTTTGCTTTCAGCCGAAACAGGCTTGGGCTGGTGCCCCACCCATGGGCCTATTAGGTCCTCTCCCGGGTGGGTGGCCCCTCCCTCTAAAACCCCGGTACCATTCGTCACTCCCGGTACTTTACCGGTAATGCCCGAAATCTTTCTGGAAGCCAAATGCAACCATCCTATATATCAATCTTCGTTTCCGGACCATTCTGGAGACCCTCATGGCGTCAGGATCTCATTCGAGACTTCGAACAACATTCGGTTACCAACATCAATAATTCAATTATAACATTCTGTAGAGCACCTTTATAGTCACCCACTAACGTTGCGACGTTTGATACACACAAGGCATTCCTCCGGTGTTAGAGAGTTACATGATCTCATGGTCATAGAAATGTACACTTGACATGCAGAAAACAATAGCAACAAAATAACACGATCACATGCTACGTTTATAGTTTGGGTCTTGTCCATCACATCATTCTCCTAATGATGTGATCCCGTTATCAAGCGACAATACTTGTCTATGGCTAGGAAACCTTAATCATCTTTGATCAACGAGCTAGTCAACTAGAGGCTTACTAGGGACAGTGTCTTCTATACGTATCTACCCATGTATCTATGTTTCCATTCAATACAATTATAGAATGGATAATAAACGATTATCTTGAAACAGGAAATATAATAATAACTATTTTTTATTGCCTCTAGGGCATATCCAATAGTCTCCCACTTGCACTAGAGTCAATAATCTAGTATCACATCTCTACGTGATATACAATGTAACAAATTTAACACCCATAAAGTTCTGGTGTTGGTCATGTTTAGCTCGTGGAAGAGGCTTAGTCAGCGGGTCTCCAACATTTAGATCTGTTTGCACTTTGCAAATATTTATGTCCTCCTCCTTGATGCACTCGCGGATGGCATTGAAGCGTCGTTTTATGTGCCTGGTCCTCTTGTGAAACCTTGGTTCCTTGGCTAGAGCAATGGCACGAGTATTGTCACAGAACAGATTTATTGGATCCAATACGCTCGGCAGAACTCCAAGCTGTGTCATGAGCTGCTTCATCCAGACACCCTCCTTAGATGCCTCTCAGGCAGCCATGTACTCCGCTTCACATGTAGAATCAGCTACGACGCTTTGCTTGGAATTGTACCAGCTTACTACACCTCCATTAAGAATAAATATGTATCCGGTTTGCGACTTAGAGTCATCCGGATTAGTGTCGAAGCTTGCATCGACGTAACCCTTTACGACGAGCTCTTCGTCACCTCCATAAACGAGAAACATTTCCTTACTCCTTCTCAGGTACTTCAGAATATTCTTGACCGCTGTCCAGTGCTCCGCTCCTGGATCACTTTGAAACCTTCCTACCATACTTATGGCAAGACTAACATTCGGTCTTTTGCACAGCACTGCATACATGATAGACCCTATGGCTGAAGCATAGGGGACAACACTCATCGTTTCTCTATCTTCTGCAGTTACTGGGCATTGAGTCTTACTCAACTTTATACCTTCTAACACATGCAAGAATCCCTTCTTGGATTGTTCCATTTTGAACTTATTCACAAATTTATCAAGGTATGTGCTTTGTGAAAGTCCTATTAAGCACTTTGATCTATCTCTATAGATCTTGATGCCTAATATGTAAGCAGCTTCTCCCAGGTCCTTCATTCAAAAACTCTTATTCAAACAACCGTTCGTGCTTCCCAAAATTCTATATTGTTTCTAATCAGCAATATGTCATCCACATATAATATTAGAAACGCTATAGATCTCCCACTCACTTTCTTGTAAATACAAGCTTCTCCAAAACTTGTATAAACCCAAACGCTTTCAGCACCTCATCAAAACGTTGATTCCAACTCCGAGATGCTTGCACCAGTCCATAAATGGATCGATGGAGTTTGCGTACTTTGCTAGTATTCTCTGGATCGACAAAACCTTCTAGTTGCATCATATACAACTCTTCCTAATCGTTTTGACATCCATCTGCCACATTTCATAATCAAAAAATGCACCTATTGCTAACATGATTCAGACGGACTTAAGCATCGCTACGGGTGAGAATGTCTCATCATAGTCAAATACTTGAACTTGTGAAAAATGCTTTGCCACAAGTCGAGCTTTATAAACGGTCACCACAAGTCGAGCTTTATAAATGGTCACATTACCGTCCACGTCCGTCTTCTTCTTAAAGATCCATTTGTTCTGAATAGCCTTTCGGCCTTCAGGTAATACTTCGAAAGTCCATACTTTGTTTTCATACATAGATCATATCTTGGATTTCATGGCTTCTAACCATTCGTTGGAACGCAGGCCCACCATTGATTCTCCATAATTCGCAGGCTCATTGTTGTCTAACAACATGATTGACAGGAGAGGATTCTCGTACCACTCACGAGCAGTACGTGCCCTTGTCGACCTACGAGGTTTGATAGCAACTTGATCCAAAGCTTCATGATCACCATCATTAGCTTCCTCTTCAACTGGTGTTGCTTTGACAGAAATTTCTTTCTGCCCTGCGCCACCATCTTGTTGAAGTTGAGGTTCTACAACCTCATCAAGTTCTATCTTCCTCCCACTCAATTCTTTCGAGAGAAACTCTTTCTCAAGAAAAGCTCCGTTCTTAGTGAGAAACATTTTGCCCTCGGATCTAAGATAGAAGGTATACCCAACTGTCTCTTTTGGGTAACCTATGAAGTCACACTTTTCCGCTTTGGGTTCCAGCTTTTCAGGCTGAAGCTTTTTGACATAAGCATAACATCCCCAAACTTTAAGAACTGACAACTTTGTCTTCTTGCCATACCATAGCTCATATGGTGTCGTCTCAATGGATTTTGATGGTGCCCTATTTAAAGTGAATGCAGTTGTCTCCAATGCATAGCCCCAAAATGATAACGGCAAATCGGTAAGAGACATCATAGAACGCACCATATCTAATAAAGTATGATTACGACGTTCAGACACACCATTGTGTTGCGGTGTTCCAGGTGGCGTCAACTATGAAACAATTCCACATTGTCTTAAGTGAGCACCAAACTCGTAACACAGATACTCACCTCCTCGATCAAATCGTAGGAATTTGATCTTCTTGTTACGGTGATTTTCAACTTCACTCTGAAATTGCTTGAACTTTTCAAACGTTTCAGACTTGTGCTTCATAAAGTAAATATAACCATACCTACTCAAATCATCAGTGAAGGTGAGAAAATAACAATTTCCACCGCGCGCGTCTATGCTCATCGGTCCGCACACATCAATACGTATGATCTCCAACAAGTCACTTGCATGCTCCATTGTTCCGGAGAACGGAGTCTTAGTCATATTGCCCATGAGACATGGTTCGCATATGTCAAGTGATTCGAAATCGAGTGACTCCAAAAGTCCATCAACATTGAGTTTCTTCATGCGTTTTACACCAATATGACCTAAGCGGAAGTGCCACAAGAAAGTGGTGCTATCGTTATTAACTCTACATCTTTTGGTCTCAATGTTATGGACATGAGTTTCATCACTATCGAGATTCAATATGAACAAACCCCTCACATTGGGTGCATGAACATAATAGATATTACTCATATAAATAGAACAACCATTATTCTCTGACTTAAATGAGTAACCGTCTCACAATAAACAAGATCCATATATAATGTTCATGCTCAACGCAGGCACTAAATAACAATTATTTAAGTTCATCACTAATCCTGATGGTAACTGAAGTGAGATTGTACCGACGGCGATCGCATCAACCTTGGAACCATTTCCCACGTGCATCGTCACTTCATACTTCGCCAGCCTTCGTTTATTCTGCAGTTCCTGTTTCAAGTTCCAAATGTGAGCAACAAAATCGGTATCAAATACCCAGGCACTACTACGAGAGTTGGTGAGGTACACATCAATAACATGTATATCAAATATACCTTGTTTGGTGTTGGCCACCTTCTTATCGGCCTAATACTTGGGGCAGTTACGCTTCCAGTGACCAGTCCCCTTGCAATGGTAGCACTCAGTTTTCGGCTTGGGTCCAGACTTGGGTTTCTTCGTCAGAGGGGCAAAAGCTTTGCCACTCTTCTTGGAGTTACCCTTCTTCCCCTTGCCATTTTTCTTGAAACTAGTGGTCTTATTGGCCATCAACACTTGATGTTCCTTCTGGATTTCCGACTCTGCGACTTTCAACATCGCAAACAGCTCGGCGAGTGACTTATTCATCCCTTGCATGCTATAGTTCAACACAAAGCCTTTGTAGCTTGGTGGCAGTGGCTGAAGAACTCTGTCAGTGATAGCCTCTGGCGACAGAGCAATTCCCAGCTCAACCAGACGGTTAGAGTACCCACACATTCTATGCACATGTTCACTGACAGTCCCATTCTCCTCCATTTTGCAAGCATAGAACTTACCAAAGGTCTCATACCTCTTGATCCGGGCATTCTTCTCAAAGATAAACTTCAACTCTTGGAACATCTCATATGCTCCATGACGTTCAAAATGTCTTTGAAGTCCTGGTTCTAAGCCATACAAAACTGCACATTGAACTAACGAGTGGTCATCCTTGCGCATCTGCCAGACGTTCATAACTTCAGGAAACGCAGGTTGGGGTGGTTCATCACCTAGCGGTTCATCAAGGACATATGACTTCTGGGCAGCCTGAAGGATAAGCCTCAGATTATGGGCCCAGTCAACAAAGTTGCTTCCATCATCTTTCAACTTAGCTTTCTCTAGGAACTCATTAAAATTCAGGGTTGCTACTGCGCGAGCCATTGATCTACAACATAAAATTTTGCAAATATTACTTATACTATGTTCAAGATAATTGAGTTTAGCTAATCATATTACTAATAAACTCCCACTCAAATTGACATCCCTCTAGTCATTCGAGTGTAGCATGATCCAAATTCACTATCTCAAGTCCGATCATCACGTGAGTTGAGTACAGTTTCAATGGTGAACATCTCCATGTTGATCATATCAGCTATATGATTCATGCTCGACCTTTCGGTCTCTTGTGTTCCGAGGCCATGTATGTACATGCTAGGCTCGTCAAGTTTAACGCAGGTGTTCCGCGTGTGCAAGTGTTGTGCACCCGTTGTATGTGAATGTTGAGTCTATCACACCCGACCATCACGTGATGTATCGAAACGACAAAGTGTCACAATGGTGCACAATTAGGGAGACACAATTTTATCTTGAAATTTTAGTGAGGGATCACCTTACAATGCTACTGTCGTCCTAAGCCAAATAAGGTGCATAAAAGGATTAACATCACATGCAAATCATAAGTGACATGATATGGCCATGAACATGTGCTTCTTGATCTCCATCGTCACCGGCGCCACACCATGGTCGCCATCATCATGATCTCCATCATTGTGCTGCCATCGAGGTTGTCGCGCTAACTATGCTTTTACTACTACTAGCGATAAAGAAAAGCATCACCAAGCGCAAAAATGATTGAAGAAAACCCTATGGCTCCTGCATGTTGCCGTAGCATCGACGCGCAAGTCGATATTTAACTATTACAACATGATCATCTCATACATCCAATATATCATATCATGTCTTTGGCCATATCACATCACATGCATACCCTGCACAAACAAGTTAGACGTCCTCTAATTTGTTGTTGCAAATTTTACGTGGCTGCTATGGGTATCTGGTATGATTGCATCTTACTTTCGCAAGCCACAACGGTGATATGAAAATTTCTATTTAACCTTCTCCAAGGTCCGCCTCGGTCAAATCCGATTCAATTAAAGTTGAAGAAATAGACACCCGCCAGTCATCTTTATGCAACAAGTTGCATGTTAGTCGATGAAACCGGTCTCTTGTAAGCGTACGAGCAATGTTGATCTGGGCCGCTTCAATCCAACAATACTGCCGAATCAAGAAAAGACTAAGAGGGCAACAAATTGAACATCAACGCCCACAAACTATTTTGTGTTTTACGCGATATATCATCTACGCATGAACCCAGCTCATGATGCCACTGTTGGGGAACGTTGCATGGGAAACAAAAAAATTCCTACGCACATGAAAGACCTATCATGGTGATGATCATCTACAAGAGGGAGATTGGATCCACATACCCTTGTAGATCGCTAAGCGGGGAGCATTAAGAAACGCGGTTGATGTAGTCGAACGTCTTCGCGATCCAATCACGATCCAACCTACAAACTCCGTCCCGATCTAGTACCGAATGGACGTCACCTCCGCGTTCAGCACACATACAACTCAATGACGATATCTGCCTTCTTGATCCAGCAAGGGAGACGAAGAGGTACCTAAATTCTACGATAGCACGACGGGCGTGGGGGTGATTGTGGTGGAGCTACTCCGGCAGGGCTTCATCGTGCCGTACCGAACTAGCTACGGGGTGTCACGAAGTAGTGGAGGGAGAGAGGGTTGTACAAAGGCTTGGGGTGCAAAAATCCTCTCAAACCTCCACTATATATAGGAGGAACAAGAGGGAGGGTGGCTTGCCTCCTACTCCAAGTAGGAGGATTCGGCCGAGCCTAAGAGGGAGGAGTCCTCCTCCAATTCGGTTTTGTGGAGGACTCCTTCCCATCTTGTCCACCTCCATCCTTTTATTTTTTTATTTTTCCTTTTATTTTTCTTTCAGCCGAAATAGACTTATTGGGCCGGCCTCACCAGCCCACTAAGGGTTGGTGCGCCACCCATGTAATGCCCGAAATCTTTCTGGAAGCCAAATGCAACAATCCTATATATCAATCTTCGTTTACGGACCGTTCCAGAGACCCTCGTGACGTCCGGGATCTCATCCGGGACTCCGAACAACATTTGGTTACCAACATCAATAATTAGACTATACTGAAACATCACCAAACCTTAAGTGTGCAGACCGTGCGGGTTCGAGAACTATGTAGACATGACCGAGACACTCTCGAGTCAATATCCAATAGCGGGACCTGGATGCCCATATTGGATCCTACATATTCTATGAAGATCTTATTGGTTGAACCTCTATGTCAAGGATTCATTTTATCCCGTATATCATTCTCTTTGTCCTTGGGTATGTTACTTGCCCGAGATACGATCGTCGGTATCCACATACCTATTTCAATCTCGTTACCGGCAAGTCTCTTTACTCGTTCCGTAATACAAGATCCTATCGCTAACTCTTTAGTCACATTGCTTGCAAGGCTTGTGTGTGATGTTGTATTACCGAGTGGGCCCCGAGATACCTCTCCATCACACGGAGTGACAAATCCCAGTCTTGATCCATACTAACTCAACGGACACCTTCAGAGATACCTGTAGAACACCTTTATAGTCACCCAGATACGTTGTGACGTTTGATGCACACAAGGTATTCCTCCGGTGCCAGTGAGTTATATGATCTCATGGTCATAGGAACAAATACTTGACACGCAGAAAACTATGTCAATAAAACGACATGATCAGTATGCTACGTTCATAGTTTGGGTCTAGTCCATCACATGATTCTCCTAATGATGTGATCCAATTATCAAGCAACAACACTTTGCACATAGTCGGAGAACCTTAACTATCCTTGATCAACTGGCTAGCCAACTAGAGGCTTGCTAGGGACATTGTTTTGTCTATGTATCCACACATGTATCTATGTTTTCATTCAATATAATTATAGCATGGATAATAAACAATTAACTTCAAACAGGAAATATAATAATAACTATTTATCATTGCCTCTAGAGCATATTTCCAACAGTCTCCCACTTGCACTGGAGTCAATAATCTAGTACTCGCATCGCCATGCGATTTACATTGTAATAAATCGAACACCCATACAGTTCTGGTGTTGATCATGTTTTGCGCGTGGAAGAGGTTTAGTCAGCGGGTCTGCTACATTCAGATCCGTGTGCACTTTGCAAATATCCACGTCCTCTCCTTCGACGTAGTCGCGGATGAGGTTGAAGCGTCGTTTGATGTGTCTGGTCTTCTTGTGAAACCTTGGCTCCTTTGCTAAGGCAATGGCACAAGTGTTGTCACATAACAGAGTTAATGGATCTAGTTCGCTCGGCACAACTCCAAGATCTGTCATGAACTGCTTCATCCAGACACCCTCCTTTGCGGCCTCCGAGGCAGCCATGTACTCCGCTTCACATGTAGAATCTGCTACGACGCTCTGCTTGGAACTGCACCAGCTTGCCGCACCCCCATTAAGAATAAATACGTATCCGGTTTGAGACTTAGAGTCATCCGGATCAGTGTCAAAACTTGCGTCGACGTAAACTTTTACGACGAGCTCTTTATCACCTCCATACATGAGAAACATTTCCTTAGTACTTTTCACGTACTTCAGAATATTCTTGACCGCCGTCTAGTGATCTACTCCGGGATTACTCTGAAACCTGCCTGCCATACTTATGGCCAAGCTGACGTCTAGTCTAGTGCATAGTGATACGTCTCCAACGTATCTATAATTTTTGATTGTTCCATGCTATTGTATTATCAACTTGGGATGTCTTATATGCATTTATATGTCATTTTATATCATTTTTGGGACTAACCTATTAACTCAGTGCCTAGTGCCAGTTTCTATTTTTTCCGTGTTTTTGACCTTTTTCAGAAAAGAATACTAAACGGAGTCCAAACGGAATAAAACATGCGGGATGATTTTTTTCCATAACAGAAGATATGCAGAGGACTTGAGAACCAAGGCAGGAGGTCTCCGGGGAGGTCATGAGCCCCCTAGGCACGCCCTAGGGGGCGCGCCTAGCAGGCTCGTGGCCCCCCCGTGGCTCCTCTGCCCTACCTCTTTCACCTATAAATTCTGTAAAATCCCGAAACCAAAGGAGAGAGCCACAAAAATACTTTTTCGCCGCCGCAAGTTTCTGTCTCCGCAATATCCCATCTCGGGACCGTTCTGGTGCCATGCCGGAGGGGGAATCGGACACGGAGGGCTTCTTCATCAACACCATTGCCTCTCCGATGATGCGTGCGTAGTTCACCACAAATCTTTGGGTCCATAGCTAGTAGCTAGATGGCTTCTTCTGTCTCTTGGATCTTAAATACAAAGTTCTCCATGATCTTCATGGAGATCTATCCAATGTAACTTTTTTTTGCGGTGTGTTTGTCGAGATCCGATGAACTATGGATTTATGATCAGATTGTCTATGAATATTATTTGAGTCTCCTCTGATTTATTATATGCATGATTTCGTATCCTTGTAATTCTCTTCGAGTTATGGGTTTCGTTTGGCCAACTTGATCTATAATTCTTGCAATGGGAGAAGTGCTTGGTTTTGGGTTCGTACCGTGTGGTGTCCTTACCTAATGACAGAAGGGGTAGCGAGACACGCATCATGTTGTTGCCATCAAGGGTAAAAAGATGGGGTTTATATCATATTGCATTAATTTATCCCTCTACATCATGTCATATTGCTTAAGGCGTTACTCTGTTTGTTATGAACTTAATACACTAGATGCATGCTAGATAGCGGTCGATGTATGGAGTAATAGTAGTAGATGCAGAAATTATCGGTCTACTTGTCTCGGACATGATGCCTATATGTATGATCATTGCCTTAGATATCGTCATGACTTTGCGCGATTCTATCAATTGCTCGACAGTAATTCGTTCACCCACCGTAATACTTGCTATCATGAGAGAAGTCTCTAGTGAACACTATGGCCCCGGGGTCTATTTTACACATTATATATTCAGATCTACATACAAAAATACCAAAAATACCTTGCTACACTTTTATCTATTTACCTTTTATCACCTTCAGATCTCACCTTGCAAGTAATCGTGAAGGGATTGACAACCCCTTTATCGCGTTGGGTGCAAGTATGTTTACTTTTGCGCAGGTTCATTGGTGCCTCATCTTGATACTGCTAGTGGAATGATACCTTGGTTCTCAAACTGAGGGAAATACTTATCTCTACTTTGCTGCATCACCCTTTCCTCTTCAAGGGAAAAACCAACGCAAGCTCAAGAAGTAGCACACAACATTGCATACATGATAGAACCTACTGCTGAAGCGTAGGGGACGAAACTCATTTGTTCTATATCTTCCGCAGTTGCTGGGCACTGAGTCTTACTCAATTTTATACCTTGTAATACTGGAAAGAACCCTTTCTTGTACTGATCCATTCTGAAATTCTTCAAAATTTTATCAAGGTATGTGCTTTGTGAAAGTCCTATCACGCGTCTGGATCTATCCCTATAGATCTTAATGCCTAGAATGTAAGCAGCTTCTCCTAGGTCCTTCATAGAAAAACTTTTATTCAAGTAATCCTTTATGCTCTCCAAAAGCTCCACGTTGTTTCCAATCAGCAATATGTCATCCACATATAATATTAGAAACGCCACAGAGCTCCCACTCAGTTTCTTGTAAATACAAGATTCTCCAACCACTTGTATAAACCCAAATACTTTGATCACCTCATCAAAGCTCTTATTCCAACTCTGAGATGCTTGCACCAGTCCATAAATGGATCACTGGAGCTTGCATACTTTGTTAGCATCCTTTGGATCGACAAAACCTTCGGGTTGCATCATATACAAACTCTTCCTTAAGAAAACCGTTAAGGAACGTCTTTTGACATCCATGTGCCAGATTTCATAATCGTAAAAGGCAGCTATGGCTAACATGATTCGTACGGACTTAAGCATCGTTACCGGTGAGAAAGTCTCATCGTAGTCAACTCCTTGAACTTGTGAAAAAACCCTTTGCCACAAGTCGAGCTTTATAAACGGTCACATTACCGTCTGCATCCGTCTTCTTCTTATAGATCCATTTGTTCTGAATAGCCTTGCGGCCTTCAGGTAGTACTTCCAAAGTCCACACTTTGTTCTCGTACATGGATCCTATCTCGGATTTCATGGCCTCCAGCCATTTGTTGGAATTGGGGCCCACCATTACTTCTTCATAATTCGCAGGTTCATTGTTGTCCAACAACATAATTGTGACATGATTACCATACCACTCAGGAGAAATACATGATCTTGTCGACCTGTGAGGTCCGATAGTAACTTGATCCAAAGTTTCATGATCATCATCATCAACTTGCTCCTCAAGCGACGCCGCAGCAACAGCGGTTTCCCCTTACCCTGCGCCACCATCTAGAGGAATTAGAGGTTCGACAACCTCATCAAGTTCTATCTTCCTCCCACTCAATTCTTTCGAGAGAAACTCCTTCTCAAGAAAAGCTTCGTTTTTAGCAACAAACACTTTGCCCTCGAATTTGAGATAGAAGGTATACCCAACTGTCTCTTTTGGGTAACCTATGAAGACGCACTTTTCCGCTTTGGGTTCCAGCTTTTCAGGCTGAAGCTTTTTGACATAAGCATCACATCCCCAAACTTTAAGAAACGACAACTTTGGTCGTTTGCCATACCACAGTTCGTATGGTGTCGTCTCAGCGGATTTTGATGGTGCCCTATTTAAAGTGAATGCAGCTGTCTCTAATGCATAACCCCAAAACTATAAC
Source organism: Hordeum vulgare subsp. vulgare (assembly GCF_904849725.1). Lineage (NCBI taxonomy): Eukaryota > Viridiplantae > Streptophyta > Magnoliopsida > Poales > Poaceae > Hordeum > Hordeum vulgare. The sequence goes on from NC_058523.1 coordinate 310,349,949, forward strand.
GGCAAATCGGTAAGAGACATCATAGATCGCACCATCTCTAACAAAGTACGATTACGACGTTCGGACACACCATTACGCTGTGGTGTTCCACGCGGTGTCAACTGTGAAACAATTCCACATTGTCTTAAGTGAGCACCAAACTCGAAACTCAAATATTCACCCCCATGATCAGACCGTAGTAACTTGATCTTCTTGTTACGATGATTTTCAACTTCACTCTGAAATTGCTTGAACTTCTCAAATGTTTCAGACTTGTGCTTCATCAAGTAGACATAACCATATCTACTCAAATCGTCAGTGAAGGTGAGAAAATAACGATATCCGCCGTGCGCCTCCACACTCATCGGACCACACATCGGTATGTATGATTTCCAACAAGTCATTTGAACGCTCCATTGTTCCGGAGAACGGAGTCTTAGTCATCTTGCCCATGAGGCATGGTTCACACGTGTCAATTGAATCAAAGTCAAGTGACTCCAAAAGTCCATCAGTATGGAGTTTCTTCATGCGCTTTACACCAATATGACCTAAGCGGTAGTGCCATAAAAACATGGCGCTATCATTGTTAACTCTAACTCTTTTGGTCTCAATGTTATGTATATGTGTATTGTCGCTATCAAGATTCAATATGAACAATCCTATCACATTGGGTGCATGACCATAAAAGATATTACTCATAGAAATAGAACAACCATTATTCTCTGACTTAAGAGAGTAACCGTCTCGCAATAAACAAGATCCAGATATAATGTTCATGCTTAACGCAGGCACTAAATAACATTTATATAAGTTCAGAACTAATCCTGATGGTAACTGAAGTGAAATTGTGCCGACGGCGATTGTATCAACCTTGGAACCATTTCCCACGTGCATCGTCACTTCATCCTTCGCCAGCCTTTGCTTATTCCGCAATTCCTATTTCGAGTTTAAAATATGAGCAACATAACCGGTATCGAATACCCACGCACTACTACAAGAGCTGGTCAAGTACACATCAATAACATGTATATCGAATATACCTGATTTTTCCTTGGCCGCCTTCTTATCAGCCAGATACTTGGGGCAGTTGCGCTTCGAGTGACCCATACCTTTGCAATAATAACACTCCGTTTCAGGCTTAGGTCCAGCTTTGGGTTTCTTCATCGGATTGGCAATAAGCTTGCCGCTCTTCTTTGAATTACCCTTCTTTCCTTTGCCGTTTCTCTTGAAACTAGTGGTCTTATTCACAATCAACACTTGATGCTCATTACGGAATTCTGACTCTGCGACTTGCAGCATCGCGAATAACTCGCCGGGTGACTTGTTCATCCCTTGCATGTTATAGTTCAACACAAAGCTCTTATAGCTTGGTGGCAGTGATTGAAGAATTCTCTGAGTGATAGCCTCTTGCGGGAGTTCAATCCCCAGCTTAGCTAGACGGTTTGAGTACCCAGACATTTTGAGCACATGTTCACTGACACACGAATTCTCCTCCATCTTGCAAGCATAGAATTTATAGGAGGTCTCATACCTCTCGTTCCAGGCGTTCTTTTGAAAGATAAACTTCAACTCCTAGAACATCTCATATGCTCCATGACGCTCAAAGCGACGTTGAAGTCCTGGCTCTAAGCCATACAAGACTGCACATTGAACTACTGAGTAGTCCTCCTTGCGTGCTAACCAAGCGTTCTTAGCATCTTGGTCAGCCGCGGCGGGTGGTTCATCTCCTAGCACAGCATTAAGGACATAATCCTTCTTCCCAGCTTGCAGGAGCAACTTAAGATTATGAGCCCAGTCTACAAAGTTGCTTCCATCATCTTTCAACTTAGCTTTCTCTAGGAACGTATTAAAATTCAGGGTGACTGCAGCATGAGCCATTGATCCACAACACAAATATTTTCAAAGTGGACTTAGACTATGTTCAAGATAATTAGAGTTTAACTAATCAAATTACTTGCTAAACTCCCACTCAAAAAGTACATCTCTCTAGCCATTTGAGTGGTACATGATACCAATTCACTAACTCAAGTCCGATCATCACGTGAGTTGAGAATAGTTTCAGTGGTAAGCATCTCTATGCTAATCATATCAACTATACGATTCATGCTCGACCTTTCGGTCTCATGTGTTCCGAGGTCATGCCTGCACATGCTAGGCTCGTCAAGCTTAACCCGAGTGTTCCGCGTGTGCAACTGTTTTGCACCTGTTGTATGTGAACGTTGAGTCTATCACACCCGATTATCACATGGTGTCTCGAAACGACGAACTGTAGCAACGGTGCACAGTCGGGGAGAACACAATTTCGTCTTGAAATTTTAGTGAGAGATCACCTCATGATGCTACCATCGTTCTAAGCAAAATAAGATGCATAAAAGGATTAACATCACATGCAATTCATAAGTGACATGATATGGCCATCATCTTGTGCTTCTTGATCTCCATCACCAAAGCACCGGCACAATCTTCTTGTCACCAGCGCCACACCATGATCTCCATCATCATGATCTCCATCAACGAGTCGCCATCGAGGTTGTCGTGCTACTTATGCTATTACTACTAAAGCTACGTCCTAGCAATATAGTAAACACATCAGCAAACACAAACGTTAGTTTAAGGACAACCCTATGGCTCCTGCCGGTTGCCGTACTATCGACGTGCAAGTCGATATTAACTATTACAACATGATCATCTCATACATCCAATATATCACATCACGTCATTGGCCAAATAATATCACAAGCATACCCTGCAAAAACAAGTTAGACATCCTCTAATTTGTTGTTGCATGTTTTACGTGGCTGCTATGGGTATCTAGTAGATCGCATCTTACTTACGCAAAAACCACAACGGAGATGTGCAAATTTCTATTTAACCTCTCCAAGGACCACGTCGGTCAAAACCAATTCAACTAAAGTTGAAGAAACCGACACCCGCCAGTCATCTTTATGCAACGAGGTTGCATGTCAATCGATGAAACCAGTCTTTCGTAAGAGTACGAATAATGTCGGTCCGGGCCGCTTCAATCCAACAATACCGCCGAATCGAGAAAAGACTAAGGAGGGCAGCAAATCGAACATCACCGTCCACAAAACCCTTTGTGTTCTACACGAGATAACATCTACGCATGAACCTAGCTCATGATGCATTTTTTGGGGAACATTGCATAGGAAACAAAAAAAATCCTACGCACACGAAGACCTATCATGGTGATGTCCATCTACGAGAGGAGATTTGGATCTACGTACCCTTGTAGATCGCACAACAGGAAGTGTTAAGAAACGCGTTTGATGTAGTGGAACATCCTCACGTCCCTCGATCTGCCCCGCGAACTGTCCCACAAACTGTCCCTCGATCCGTCCCACGACCCGCTCCGATCTAGTGCCGAACGGACGACACCTCCACGTTCAGCACACGTACAACTCGACGATGATCTCGGCCTTCTTGATCAAGAAAGCAAGACGGATAAGTAGATGAGTTCTCCGGCAGCGTGACGGTGCTCCGGTGGTGGTGAAGGATCTACTCCTGTAGGGCTCCGCCCGAGCTCCGCAGAAATACGATCTAGAGGTAAAACTATGGTGTCTAGATCTGAGTTGCACGTGGCAAAAGTTGTCTCGAATCAGCCCTAAATCACCACTATATATAGGAGGGAGGGGGAGGAGGCTTTCCTTGAGGGCCAAGCCCTCAAGGGTGCGCCATCTAGGGAGGAGGAGGAGTCCTACTCCAATCCTAGTCCAACTAGGATTGGAAAGTGGAGTCCTTCTCTTCCTTCCCACCTTTCTTTTTTTTCTTTGGTTTTTCTCTTCATGGCGCATAGGCCCTCTTGGGCTGTCCCACCAATCCACTAAGGGCTGGTGCGCCACCCATAGGTCCTTTTGGGTTCCCCCGGGAGGGTTGCCCCCCTCCCGGTGAACTTCCGGAACACATTCGTCACTCCCGATACATTCCCGGTAATGCCCGAAAACTTCCCGGTAACCAAATGAAGTCATCCTATATATCAATCTTCGTCTCCGTACCATTCCGGAAACCCTCATGATGTCCGTGATCTCATCCAGGACTCCGAACAACATTCGGTAACCACACATACAACTCAACTATACTAAAACATCGCCGAACCTTAAGTGTGCAGACCGTGCGGGTTCGAGAACTATGTAGACATGCCCCGAGGTACTCCTCGGTCAATATCCAATAGCGGGACCTGGATGCCCATATTGGATCCTACATATTCTCCAAAGATCTTATCGTTTGGACCTCAGTGTCAAGGATTCATATAATCCCGTATGTCATTCCCTTTGTCCTTCGGTATGTCACTTGCCCGAGATTCTATCGTCGGTATCCGCATACCTATTTCAATCTCGTTACCGGCAAGTCTCTTTACTCGTTCGGTAATACAAGATCCCGTGACTTACACTTAGTCACATTGCTTGCAAGGCTTGTGTGTGATGTTGTATTCCCGAGTGGGCCCCGAGATACCTCTCCGTCACACGGAGTGACAAATCCCAGTCTTGATCCATACTAACTCAACGGACACCTTCAGAGATACCTGTAGAACACCTTTATAGTCACCCAGTTACGTTGTGACGTTTGATGCACACAAGGTATTCCTACGGTACCAGTGAGTTATATGATCTCATGGTCATAGGAACAAATACTTGACACGCAGAAAACTATAGCAATAAAACGACACGATCAGTATGCTACGTTCATAGTTTGGGTCTACTCCATCACATGATTCTCCTAATGATGTGATCCAGTTATCAAGCAACAACACTTTGCACATAGTCAAAAAACCTTGACTATCCTTGATCAACTGGCTAGCCAACTAGAGGCTTGCTAGGGACATTGTTTTGTCTATGTATCCACACATGTATCTATGTTTTCATTCAATACAATTATAGCATGGATAATAAACGATTATCTTCAAACAGGAAATATAATAATAACTATTTATCATTGCCTCTAGAGCATATTTCCAACACCTACGAGGGGCCCACAATCTTATAGGGCGTGTCCTACCCTCCCAGGGCGTGCCCTGTGATCTTTTCACTCCCTTGTGCGGCGTTTGACGTCCTCTCAAAGCTTCGTGGGCCAAATATCTTCTAGAAAAACTCAGCAAAATGTTTCATCGTGTTTGGACTCCGTTTGGTATTGATTTTCTGCAAAAGTAAAAAACACGCAAAAAAACAGAAACTAGCACTAGACACTAGGTTAATAGGTGAGTTCCAAAAATGATATAAAATAGCATATTATTGCATATAAAGTATCCAATGTTGATAATATAATAGCATGAAACAGTAAAAAATCATCGATATGTTGGAGACATATCACTAGGCACGGGAGCGAACACATGGAGTCTCGTGCAACAATTAATGCTCTAGATAACTTGCATTGTAACTCTCATATCCTTTGACCGAGGACAACAAATATTTCACCGTTTGATTTTCTTGAAAGAAGACTTCATATGTTGTCCATTTTGTACTCTCACACATGTTAGGTACTCATATATTGGTGTGTCGGGATGGAACAAACCGTTATCACCAAAACTTGGTTTACATCAGAGTCGAAACTTATTCTCTTCAAACTTGTTGCATGAGCTTTAGAACTTGTTTCTTCATGAGACGAACTCGTTTCTTCAACTTTGTACCTGAGGAAAATCGGCACAAAAGATTTAGGGAGGAGTGGATGTTCACCACTTGTTCTCATGGATAGTTGAACTATGATCACCTATGAGTATGTTCACCACTTGTTCTATTTGTTTGGCATGGCTCCTTGTCATGGGACCCAAATAGGTTTTCCTTGTAGAAACTTCATTTGATAGCTGAGATTTATCATGAGGAGAAGACGACAAATGAGGTGAACCAGAGATGTCCTCATCAACAGGGTTCCACACTCAATCCCCTCCTGCTGGTCCTCCCCACAGTTTATCCCCAAGCACTGTTGCGTCGTCTCCATGTTATGACAGGATATGTGTTGCTTCATCACTAACACGCACTTCAATCGATGGTTGCGATGAATTGATTCATACGCACAAAGGCCCAATGACGGGGAGAGGCGATGGAGTTGCCGTAGAGGAGGAGACATGGTGCACACGAAAGGTTACAACATCCAGGAGAGAATGGAAAGGAATTTGTGAATTTTTCGAAAGATCCTTCCTGGTCTTTATATGAATTTGAACGACTTGTGCAAAATTATAGTTTCTTTGAATTTGTGATATTTATATGATATTCATGATAAATTTGTGATCTTTGTACCAATTTATGCGAGTGTTGATGAATTTTCTATAAAATTGGAATGTACTGACAACGTTGAACTTTGGTAGAGTGGTTCTGTTCATATTTTTCAAGCCCATGCAACAATTAAACTTGATAATTTCCTTTTCCTTTACATGCCATTCACTGTATAAATAGATGTTTTTCGGTTAATTAATATATACTAATAATAAAGCGGCTATTGCTTTCGTCGGAAAACCCACCACGACATTTTTATAAAAAAGCCTCTGTAATTTTTGTTATTCAACCCGCGCTCCATCATTTATCTGCAACGCAAAAGGGAAAACGATTCGTTGCAAAAGTTATACCCGTACGCATCGCCTCCTCCTGTCGAACCTGGGCCACCCTGGCCTATGCCCAGACCGCCGCCACACCACTCGCCGCCGCGGCCGACCTCAACCGCCACCGCTGTCGATCTCAACCCACCCGCCTCCGCGGCCGTACCTCTCCCCGCTCACTGCCTCCGTTGCGGCGCTCAAGCGCATCGCGTCGACCCTGGTCCACCCTGGCCTGTGCCTAGGCCGCTGCCACACCACTCGCCGCCGCGGCCGACCTCAACCACCACTGTTGTCGATCTCAACCCACCCATACCTCTGCCCGCTTGCTGCCCCCGTTTCGGCGCTCGAGCACAGCTTCTGGATCAAATCAACGCGACAACTACAGTGACTGGGGATGATGCATCTGCTCGATGCAGAACGGCGGCGGCGCGCGGATAAGGCGCTGCGGAGCGAAGTACTTGCAGGTGGAGGCGGGCCTCCATGGCTCACACGGGGAACTCCGAGGTTATGGCGCGGCAACGACGACTCCTTATGGCCAGATAGAGGCGCCTAACCCTTGCTCCCCTCATCGTATCCCCTCCTCCGTCAGAAACTCATCATCTCGTGAGATCCCCTCCCCATGCCTCCAACCGTGTGCCAAGCACCGACAAGAAATTTTATTTTGTGAGGATTTGTTTGCTGATGAATGAATGTATTGAATGTAAATTTGTATTGTTGTAGAGACAAAGAATGGAACACCACCTTCACTTTGTCATCTGATCCACATTCTCTACCACATGAGTGAAATAAGATAATAGTCCATTGATCAATTCACGTAGCCTATTTGTTTTGCTTTGCTTGTCCCGCTCAATTTCTCATCATGGTGGAATTAACAATGAACGGTTTGATTTCTCAACAAAATTGGATATGACTGACTACATTAGTTAGTTAGCTTATTATTTTAATAAATCAAAAATGATTATAAAAAAATTAAAAGCGCGTGGTATTTGTTTCTTCCGTTGCAACGCACGGGCCCTTTTGCTAGTATATATAAAGTCTTCAAGGGCATTAAAAACAAGGGAATCGTTTCCCACCCGCGCGCCGGCCGAACCGACTCGCCGGTCGCCCCCTGGCGCGCGCGGGCCTTGCAACATTTTTCCCAGCCGCGCGCTTCTCCGGTCAGTGGATGCAACATTTTTGTCTAAAAATGTTGCAACCTGCGTTATTTTTGCTGCAAGCGTTTTTTACTATATTTTGTCTCAGTAAAAAGCTGCATATAAGTTTGGTTGCAACTCTAGTTCGTCGGATTTTTTTGTTACAATCGATGTTTTTTACTTTTTGCTACAACCGTGTTAGTTTTTGCTACAACCGGCATCATGTTTTGCTGCAACCGTTCACTAAAAAGTTGCATACACGTCATGTAAATTTTTGTTACAATCGGCGTTTGACTTTTGCTACCACGTACCACCAGCTTCGTTTTTTTGCTACGATCACATAGATAATTTTTTTCTACAAAATTTGTTTTTTGTTGCAACCGTTGAAAAATTTGCTGCATGCATCGAATTTTTGCTGCATAGAGAGAAAAATGTTGCATGCGGATCCAACGGTGCGGACGACGCGGGGTTGGTGGATCCTGCGGCCCGTGCGGGGCCGGCCGAAAATCTGGGCCGGCGCGCCGGCGCAGATCACCCCCTAAAAACAATTCTTATTAAATGGGGGCTGCTACGCATCCACCGACGGATGTTTTATATACATCCGTCACCCGCACGACCGTACGATCGAGGTGAGCAGCCCTCTGATCCGCAGATGGGTGCTCCGTCGGACATCAAAATTTTCTTGAAACGGCGGTCAAGTTGCAGAAACAATCGTTTTGTTGCAAAAAAAATTTAACTTTGGACCTAACAATTCCTGAAACAACTATCGAGTTTCAGAAACAATTTGCTTGTTGCAGGATTTTTTTTTCATCGTTTTGCGGGAGATTTTTTTGCAATAAAGGTCATATTTCAGGAATTTTTGCAACAAAGGTCAAGTTGCAGAAGCACTACCTAGCGAGCAGGGAAGCTCTTGGCGGCGGGGCGGCAGGCGGGGTGGCCGGCGAGCTCTTGGCGGCGGGGCGGCCGGCGAGCTCTTGGCTTGCTTCCGGTGGAAGCCGTCGTCGCCATGCCTGGGTTCCCTCCTTCCGCAACTACTTCCAAGCTGCAGGAACAACTTCCTGAAACGATGGAGTTGTTTCAGAAAAACGGGTCACGGCTCGTCCGCCCGACCACGTGGCAAACAAAGGAGGCGGTTGACGCGAGAACAGGTTCAGCCGGTTGAAAGGTAACGTTTCCCTTATTAAATCCACAGTTTTAATGAAACAATTTCCAGATTTCTCACAGCGGCTTTCTCGCAATCCAGAGCTAAACTACACATCACCTATGCCATGCTCCCTAATAAGATGCCTACACCTAAAGTTCACCTAATAAGAGCAAAAAGAATTTTGCGTAGGGTTTCTCCAGGTATCCACAGCCAGAATTTTGCGCAGGGTTTCTCGAGGTATCCACATCCAGAACGTGTAGGAGTCGAGTCCCCTGCAGCCCTGCTGCCAGGCAGCCAAATCCTATAAAAACCCCAACAAAAAAATATATCCCTATCCTCCTCTCTCGCAAATTGCTTTTTGTTCCTTTCCCCCTGCCCCCCTGCCCCCCCCCCCCCCCCCCTCCACCGCCCCGCAGCCGCCCGCCGTTTCAATTCGCCGAGGGCAAACTAGCCGACCCAGCGTAAGAAATCGACGCCGATACGACCCTACCCCCATCTCGCCGACTGATTACGAGCGGATTGGGGCTCTTCAATCGTGAGAGAGGCGCCCCGTGATACGATACGGGGGCAATTGGAGGCGGCGGCCCCGATTTTTTCCCCGTGATTTTTCCGGGGCTGATTATAGGGGCGACTCTGGTGATACCCCTATCTAGGGTTTCGGTTGGGCGGCGAGGCGAAGGCGCTGCCGCGCTAGGGTTTGGGCGGTAGCCCTGCCTCCACGGAGAGGGGCGTGGGTGGCGTGGCGGTCGCCGGCATGCGTTGATTGGTGATAAGGGAATAGGAGCGGAGCGTTGGTGGCGGCGGTGTGGCATTGCAGCCGCGGATTGGGCTGGTGAGCGCACCGATTGGATCGCTGGAGAAGGACCTCCCCTCTCCGCCGCCATTGGTGGGTAGATGGTGAGTGGTGCCCCCCATGGAGCAGGACATACCCGCCTTCAAGCCGCAATGGCTGATGCAGGGCCAGGTCACGGCTACTGGTGCCGCGACCCTCTGGGCTGCATCTTCGTCACGCAAAGGTGAGTTCACCAGCCTTCCAAATTTTGTGTTTGCTACTCCCAGACTACTAGTGTTATAAATGTAATGTATCGCCTTGTGGGTGTTGCTAACTGTGGCTATGTATGATTGAATGTGTACGTATGTGGTGAAACGGATGCATTTTCATTCACGATGGAGATACATGCTTATTTAATGGGTACTTGCACACGGGTATTGTTTAAGAGGAGATTAGGGTTTTGTGGTGCTTTGTAGTCTGATGGTCAGCTTTAAACATCATTATGTGTAGTTTGTAACTTGCTAATGTGATTTTGCTCTGAAAATAGAGATTGGTGAATTTGAATTTGTTTTTTGGATTAATAGATGATGGGAATATTGACACAATTATGGGCGCATCACTGAAGAATCCACGTGTTCTTTTTCTAGTATCAAGGGTTCCTGTAGTTTGAAATGATGCTCATATGATTAAGGTGGTATCAGCTGCGGGTGTTAGCTGCACTAACAAACCATTGCATTGTGTTCCTTGCATGTTTTAATTTAGTTTGTACTATTCGTAAACATGGTAACATCTGGAAGGCTCGTGATACCCATACCCCCTCTGGTTTACAAAATAGATACTTGTTGATGTGCTTCAAGCAATCAACTATGGGGTTAATGCTTTATTAGTTTATTTATGACCATGCTTTATTTACTATATAGTATACCAATTTAACATTTATAGTTGTTGGTGGAATATGTTTCCTTGAACAGCTATTTGCAAGCGGAAAGTACCTTGCTAAAAGGGCATCACACTTAAATTGAACCATCTACGTTGTTGTACTAGGAAGCAGTTATTTTTGTTTGTATGGAAGGCTGTTTGACCTACCAATGTTAACTTTCAACAAAGAAATGGAATTGACCAACATTGGTAAGAAAAGATGAAGTAAAGGTGCTAAGGAGGCATTGGCCCACCAAATATTTGGCAACCATCCTAAAATTGTGATCTTTTCAGAAATTGGCAGGCAAGTTTTGGCCACCATGCATACATACCCTGCTACTTCTTTTCAGTTAGGGTGTTTTTTATGTGCTCTTATGAGCATACTATTTGTCTGCAAATGCCATTATGAATAACTACTCTTATGCGGGGTGGGGGGAGAGATTGTAGTTTCATACACCTGTGAACTATAAGTGGCATTGTTTTTTTGTGTCATATATTATACTAACAACTCTTCTCTTGGATATTGTAGTAGATTGTCAAGGTAAGGGTGGTTCATCAAGAAATCGCTCATCTGGGCACAGCCGTGACCAGAGTTCCCGGCAGTCTTCATCACGGAGGAGTTCAGTCTCAAGTGGATCCCGGAGGCTTGACCGGGATGACATGGGGAAGACAAGGGGCTATGCAAATTTTGGAAGGAACAAGGATAAGGAGAGGGAGAAAGATTTTGATTCCCGTGATAGAGAGAGTAGGTCCATTACAGCAGACCGTGATGGCTTTCAATCATTTAGCTCATGTAGACCTGAAAGGGATAGGTTAAATCGTGCTCGCTCGAAGGCAGACACATCAAGTAAGGGAGTAATTAGTCTAAATAATGGTAGTACATCTAAAAGCAATACTGTTGGCGTCGCCTTTGAGCGAGAATTCCCACAGCTTAGTTCCGAGGACAAGAATGGAAAGCAAGACATAAGCAGAGTCCCGTCTCCTGGTATCACCACCCCAATTCAGAGCCTGCCTCCATTTACTCTGTCTGATGGCTGGACCTCCAAGCTAGTAGGTGCTCCTCTTTCAAGTGAGCCAAAGAAAAATCTTCTTACCTCTTCTGTACCACAAGCCCCTCCTAGTAAAAAGCCTGAAGTAGCACTGAACGGTGGTACTGCATTAAGCATGGCAGAGACAGTTATGCAAGCTCCTCAGAGAACTTCGTCTGGACCTCAGGTAGGAACCATGGCATGGTGTTTATAATGTTCTCATTGATATAAATCTCGTCTCTCTGGAAGTCTGGATTCATGTCCACATACTCTTTTGCTTGTAGTTATCAATTGATGCTCAGAAGATTGAAGAAAGAACTTTGAGACAAAACACTCTAAGACCCATGACTTCTACAACAAGCAAATCTTCTGTGAGTTATCTTCTGCCTTTTGACCAAAACAATTTTTCACATTTAGTACCTTTTACCTGCAAGAATGGTTGTGATTTACCTTTTGCTCTTACTTGTGTGTGTAAATCACTTCACATATTTGCTGGCAGTTGCAGTAATAAAATAATTTATCAATATATGTATATACATGCTATGTTATGTACTAGACATTACATAACATACTCTTGGTGTTGTACAACATTACTTGTGTGTGTCCACATACTCTTGGTGTTGTACTAGACATTACATTTTCTGTTTCCTATGTTATGATTTAGTATAACATCATGGAGCACTTCATTTGCCTCTGATATATGCAAAATGTAATATCGGTTTTTCTGTTCTAGCATGGTCACATGTTTGATTGTACCTGAACATTACTCAACTAATGGTACTCCCAGGAGATGCTTTACATTTAGCTGGTTGTGCAGATATGCACTAAGGCGATCTAAACATGCTTTGGAAGTGGAATATTTACACCCTTGCTATTTTGTATGTTGGCATGGGCAGAATGGCTGCTATGAGGTGCATAAATAATTTGCACCTACTTTCCTGTGCTTCATGTTTTGCACTCTGATGGGACTAAAAGATATATTCTGAAGTATTCCTAACAGCTACTGTCCTGAATTAGTTTGATAGGTTGTTTTCCTTGTGCGTTTTATGAACTTTGACGGTTTTACCAATGGATAAATACTGTGGAAGGATGCCAGATGGCACAGCTTGAAAGAAGACAGAACCTAGTAGAGAAGGATTTATCACTACTCTTTCTTAATGATCAAAATACTTGTTCATCTTATGTAGGGGGGTGTGTGCCTAATAACAAAATATTGCTTGAGAAGATGTGTAAAATGGTAACTTAAAAAAAGGAAATAGCTACTTAATCTAACAGGGAAACTAATCTCTAAATTCCTATACCTATGGATTTGATTGCTGTTGCCACATCCATTGCCCTAATCGGTGTCACCATGCTCATGATGGCACTATACGCTAGACTATTGATTATCTGGATGTGATCTTATTTGTTAGTGCTGGATTCTGCTGTATATATGTTCTTTCCCCCAGGTGCAATGTGCCACCAGGTGTGTTAGAAATATATAAGTAAAAAGTAAGCAGAAGTTTTGCCTCGAAAAGAAAAGGCTCACTCATAAAACTGATGCTAGCAAACGTTACATGGTTCTGGCAGTTGTGTTCTGGTTGTGTTTGTTTCACCTTTTTTGAGCATGTGATATGCATGAACAAATGTATTTCTCTTAGCTAACTTATATTTCAAGATTATTCAGGTAACAAGCTCTTCCAAATCAAAAGGAACACGGATTGGAGATCTTGCTGGTACTAGTAAGGCCATACAACAATCATTAGCACTTCCCGCCAATGGTTCTGTTCGAGCTCCAGCCAAAACAGAGCTTTCAAAGCTTACTCTTTCAGGAAGCTTTAAAATCCTCAGCCGAGAGCAAAATTGTACTGCACAGACTCCTAAAGACTCTCCAGGCAATCCTGCGAGTCCTCCATCTCGTGTGGCTTCCATGGAACCACATAAGAAGCCTCCTCTCGTCCAAAAGCCCAAGGTTTCCACACATGATCTTCCTCTAGTGCAAGGTTCATCTGTTGGCAAATCAAGATTAAAATTCTTCGAGTCACTTCGAACCAAATCTTCAAGTTCAGCTGTTGAGTCAGGTTGTGAGCCATCTCCATCCAGCGGAGTTGATGCAAAGCATGATTCTTGTCTTGATTCTGGAATGAAATGCATGGGGAATGGAAAGTGTTTCTGTGAAGAAGCAAATTCTTCCGAGGGATCTCAGCGGCACCATTCAGACAGTGAGGAGAACAATCCATCCTTGCAGTCTGTTGACATGGCAGCTGGGGGGTCTCAGCAGCTTGTAGTAGAAAACCTGGAGTCTGACTCCTCATCTGAACTTGCTGACACAGGAGATGAAGGATTCCAAGTATCCGTCTCAGACAATGCAGATGGTAGCTCCTCCTCAGCGCTTGCAGATTCAGATGATGGGTACAAGAATTCCCAGTCTGGCAATGAGGAAGCTAGTTCATCCTCAGAGGGTACTGAACCAGAAGACGAGGAGTTTCCAGCTGAAGCCATATTTACTGCAGAAGATCTGGCTTTCATGATATCCCTTGGCTGGAGTAAAGATGAAAAAGTGCAACCTTTGGGTTTGGAGGAAATTGCTGATTATGTAAGCCATTTTCATTCTTAATTTCCGATGTCCCTCGCATTCTAGTGACATATGCCCCATTCACCAGAACTTGAGGCCAGTAATGTTTTGACTTAACAGCGTTCTGTAGTTGCTTATTCACATGAAAAGATATATAACACCATCTTTTAATTGACACCAATTCCAATCTTGTGCAGGTGAGGCGCCATAAGGGGCTGGAGCAGAGGCTTTTCTCCATGGAAGGCAATGCGGACATCAAGATAGTTCTCCTTTATCTTTGCGGTCAGAGCTAAATGAAAGGTTGAAAAAGCCTAGAGTACAGGAAGCCACAGTTTGCAAAATGCAATGGCTAGTCACATCTTTTGATGCTGAGAACTGATAGCAAAGAGTCCTTGGCATGAGTTTTGTCTAGATTAACAAGTCGAGATTTTTTCCCTGATGACTCTGGTCTATCAACTTGGGAGGTGGTTCACAAGTAGTTCTGACAATTTTTGGCATGTTGGAAAATGAGGTTAGGATTTATCATATTTTTCCCAGGAGTACCAAATGTAGGTCCTGTCCTGCTGCCCTTTGAAAAATAGGTTACTTTTTCCCCTCGTCAGGTCTTATCTTTATTTTCGAAAAGGATAAGGTGGTATTTTCAACCATGAAAAAGGTGGATATGATTACACCGGTCTCAGAAAAAGTTTCTTTGACTTGATGTTCCCTTTTATTTCCTGTCAGAGTGATTCGCTATTCTTTTGATTCCTGCCCGTCTCGTGTCGATCGACTCTGAAGAAAAACATTTCGTCATTGACTGCAGAAACGTACTCCCTAATATTAATATAATATGTGTAGATAAGTAAATGCTTTTTTATTTTCACTGAAAAGGCTATTGACCTTATTTGTTGGGTAGTGAGCTCCTGGTCACTGTGTGCCAGCCCCTCCGGCTCCGCCATGCCCTTCCAAGGATGGGCGCTCTTGGGCTTCCGTTGTTGCTCCAACTATACACGTCCAACCTCCTGATCTTGCAAGCTTGTTTGATGCTACTAGTAACGGGTGTATTGGGCAAGTCTCGGCCTCAAGGTCTCCCGCCGCTCTGTTTTCATCGTTTGGTGTTGAGCTGCAAGGCATGTTCAAGATGGTGCTCTGTCCATTGCGCATGCTAGAGGCCTCTTTGAGCTTGTGGTTGATACATGCAACCAAATTGTTGGAGAGGGCAGAGGTATCCGATGACGTGTAAGGGTTGAGCGCAACCTCACAAGGATCTTGTCCCTAGGACACCGTCGTTGATGGTCCATTGTTTTCGATGCAAGTACCATTAGTGGTAGAACATGGATACAAAGCGGTTGTGGACAACATCAATTGTATTCTGCTGATGCCATCAAAATTAGCTACACCCGGTCGAGCCTTGTGCTTTGGCCCCAGCAAGTCACCACAAGATGAGCCAAGGTGGTTGATGGGTTCAACCTTGCTACTTCTAACTCTGATGATGCCTGGGTTGTTGGCAAGGGTTGTGCTTTGGCAACAGGGTGTGATTTCAACTTTCTTGATGCAAGTACCATTAGTGGTAGAACATGAGCACGAAGCGGTTGTGGACAACATCAGAGTTAGCTACACCCGTCGAGCCTTGTGCTTTGGCGCCAACAAGTCATCACAAGATGAGCCAAGGTGGTTGATGGGTCCAACCTTGCTACTTCTAACTCTGATGATGCTTGGGCTGTTGGGAAGGGTTGTGCTTTGGCAACAGGGTGTGATTTCAATTTTCTTGACTCTACTGAGCTGATCAAAGGTTTTCTTGTCGTGCCTTCAATCACCCAAGGTTTGAATCACCTTGTCAATGAGAAGAAGGTCAAGAATGACATGGAAACTGTGACAAGCCTTGCAAGATGTTAGCCTTAAGGATGTGTTTCTCGCTACAATGATTCTTATTTTGGGAGTAGTTCACTTGAGGTTTGTGGTGTGTGGTGTTGGGCATCTTCTGTTTGTGTTTGTTATGTTGCCAATTGTGGGCGTGGCTTTGGGTGCACTGTGATTTTGAGAGGGCTTCGTCTTGCTTGTAATGGTTTTCATCCGGTTTTTCATAATTAACTGGACAACTATCTTTTTCTTATAATTAATAAAAAAGGCAAAGCTTTTGCCTTCGTTTCAAAAACAAAATGTGTTGAAGAAACTCAATTGGCACAAGATTACCATCATCGGGTTTGTTAACTTGGATAACTAGACGACACCTTGCACATTGTTGCATTAATCTTGTGGCACGAGGGTCCCAAATCAAACGCAACCATGATTACACCACGTTACCGCATGCATGAATAATTAATGAAATTGATGATACCACATATGTGGCATGAAGCAACATGGTCTAAACACATGCATGCATAATTAATGAAATTGATGATACCACATATGTGGCATGAAGCAACATGGTCTAAACACATTAATCATCATCTATCTTGACCATGAAACACATGACATTAACAAATCTTTTTTGTTTGTTTTTTGAACTTAAATTTAGTATCTCTTAAAAACCGATTAAAAGTCTGTTTCATCATTAAATCTATCTCAACGAGATCTTTAAAATTAGATCTCATATTGATATATTTCGGCCAAAAATTACGAAGATGTTTACATCAAAATTGTCAGTGTTTATACTAAAGTTGTCATGATATGTCTTTTCTTTTTAATTTAAAGCTATCGTTGTATTTTAATTACTTCTTATGATAAATTTTATTAATTGATCATGTCAAATAGTAATAATTAACCATGACAGATTTATTAATTGATCATGACAGTTTTTAGTAATTAATCATGAAAAATTTAATTCATGAATCATGCCGATTATCAATAATTTATCATGGAAAATTTAATTCATGGATCATGACAATTTTAGTTTATAGAACATGACAAATTTAATATTTTGACCATGAAAATTATTTTTTGTATGAACGAACCATGACAAATTTTATTGCATGTATCATGATAAATTTAAGTAATTTACCATGGTAATTTTAGTTTATGGTTCATGACAAATTTGAGTCATTGACCATTCAATTTAAAGTAATTGACGACGGATTTCTTTTTAATTATGAACGATGTCAAAATTATTTCATGGATCATGGCAAATTTTAATAATGCATCATGACAAGTTTAATTACTTAATTCTGTTTTTATACTCCATGTGTACCATAATAATTGTAGTCGACTACAATTATTATGGTACAAAGTGAGTAACATGTTAAAATTTACTTTAAACATAGAATAAACATATCGAAATATATTGATATGAGATCTACTTTCAAAGATGGTAACTTCAGGGTAAACATCATGATAATTTATGTGTAATAAACATGGCAACTTTTAACCCCCAAAAAGTCAGCGAAACATATCAATATGAGATCTAGTTTCAAAGATATCGTTGCAACGTATCTAATGATGAAAACGATTTTTAAATTGGATTTTTTATTTAAGAGATATAACATTTTTAAAACTGAAAACCCGAAAAATTCCCGCTGATATCATCAGTTTCGTCACTTATGCATGCATGCGGTCACGCGGTGCAATATATGGCTTGCTCTCCCTCGCAGAACGCGTGGAGGATATGAGGTCCCGTTCTTTTGAATTTTTGGTTTTTAAAATGTTTTATATTTAAATGAAAATACGGTTGAAAAACCATTTTCACCATGAAATCCGTAGCGACGAGATCTTCGAAATTAGATCTTATATCGATATGTTTTGACGATTCTGTTTTGATAAAATTTACCATGTCTATTGCACATAAATTATCATGGTGTTTACATTAAAGTTGTCATGATATGTTTCAACTACTTTTCTCTTCTACATAAATTTTGACATGTTATAAAAAAGGGTATTAAGAATCTAAAAATTGTCATGATGAATTATTAAAATTTGCCTTGATTAATGAAATAATTTTGACATGGTTCATACCTAAAAAGAAATTCGTCGTCAATTACTTTAAAAATGCATGGTCAATGACTCAAATTTGGCATCAACCTTAAATTAGAATTGCCATGATAAATTACCTAATTATTTTATGATACATGCACTAAATTTGCCTTGGTTCATACCCAAAAATAATTACCATGGTCAAAATACTAAAATTGCCTTGGTCCAAATACTGAAATTGACATGTCTATAAACTAAAAATTGCCAAGATTTATAAACTAATTTTGCAATGATGAACTACGAAAAATTGCCATGATCCAGGAAGTAAATTTACCATGGTTAATTACTGAAAATTTCCATGATTAATTATTAAATTTGTTGTAAAAATAGTTGAAATACAATGATAGTTGTATAACCTAGAATAGAAAAATAGATGAAACATATCATGTCAACTTTAGTGTAAACACTATGACGACTTCAAGGTAAACATCATGACATCTTTTGGCCCCCAAAAAAATTATCGAAACATATCAATATGATATCTAGTTGAGATAGGTTTAAAGATGAAAACAATTTTTTAATCAGATTTTTTATGTAAGAGATAAAACATTTTAAAGTTTGAAAAACCAAAAAGATTCCACCGATGTCATCTCTTTCGTTGTGTATGCCTGCATGTGATGATATGACAAGATGGATGGTGATGAATGCGTTTGGACCATGTTGCTTCGTGACACACATGTGATACTTATCATTTGGATAAAAGAAAAACATAGTTAGCACAAATGCCTCTATTTGAAAAGTTATTTTTTTAATTTTAAAAATAAAAAAATCTGAAAATGCACACATGAATATGGATGTATACTACTTGTACAAAGTTATGGCGAAATAGCTTTTTATGTGAGATATTCACTATAAAAGTGGAGGTTACATCTCACATTAAAACGTATTCTGTATTTCTAGCCCATGTACTATTCACTATAAAAGTGGAGGTTACATCTCACATCAAAACGTACTAAAAGGATTGGACGCGCTTTGCTGCGTCGTTAGATTAATAAAACCTAATCACTCTATTTGAAAACACAATGTGTATTACTTTTTTAAAATGCCAAACCTTTTAAATTTGATTAAATTTGTAGATAAATATATAAAAATCCATAATACAAAATTGTTGTGATTATATTCATATCTTTTCTTTAATATTGTGGATGTTGATATTTTTGCTCTCAACTTGGTCAAAGTTGTAGAATTTGATTTTCCAAAAAACTAATATACCTTATATTTTTAAACTAATGAAATATTTTCTTTGATCTGTGGGGAGATGACATAGTTTGTTTTATTTTTTTTAAATTTGTAATTTGATGGACATTTCATGGTGTGATTCTATATTATATGCTAACAATCCTTATATATGTGGGAAAATTTCTACGTCAACGGTTGCATGGGCATGATTAATATGTTTATATTGGCCGGTTGCTGTTGATTGATTTGAAAAAGTATAGGTCCAATCAAAATAGTAAACCAAACCCATTAGGAAGCATAATGTATCTCTCTAAAGAATTGAGGAGGAGAGTTTCGACAAATTGTTGACTTGGTCAAAATCGGATGACCCAATTTTAATTTGAGTCTTGAAGACCTGAATTGAACCTGCCTCTTTAAAACTAAGGAGTATTGTATTATAGAGGTATAAATAAAATAATTAAATAAAAGAGCTTTGAGTAATTGTTGACCAGGTCAAAATTGGGTGTCACAATGTCAATTGGGGCCTCAATTGAATGTGGGCTCTCTAATTCTAGGGATATTAGTGTTATAGTATATTTTGTGACAAAATTTCACACGCATCTGATATACATCTACATGTACTTGTGTATATATTTTTTAGATTTTGTTTTACAATTAAAAATGTGTAACGACTAAGATGCGACCCTTTCCTTATTTGGGGGCGATGCCTCAAAAGGGAAAATGGTGCATTTACACGTTTCGCAAGAGAGATAATCGTAACATTACATAACTGAAAGAGTGGCAAGTAGGGCATACACTTGCCATCTGATAAGAACATAGTCATATAGTCATACATGCACAATTATTCAGAACATGGATTAGTCCAGCTACGGACAAGATGAAAACAAATAAGCTATGAAATCCCGCATGCTGGCCCCACGATCACGACCACGGCCTCTAGTCCTCTGGGTAAGTCACGTATAGCCTGCCAGAGTCCTCATCGAACTCCCACTTCAACTGACTGTCGTCAGGATCTCCTGCATCAGGGGTACCTGTACGTGTGGGTGTTTGTAGTAAACCGTGAGCCATGAGGACTCAGCAATCGAATGACCTTGGTATCGAATCTAGCCGAGTTAATGGGTGAGGAAGGTTAAGTGTATGGGTTTGCAGCAACCTAAGCATATATGATGGCTACCTTACGATGATCGGAGTAAACATATGGTGGTCTACGCAAGTCGGTCGAAGACTAGTTTGATCACTAAGTGATCCCGAACACCTACTTACGTCAAACATAACCTCACCGTGTTCTCGATCAGAGAAGGATCTCCGAAAGAGACAGTCACGGTTACGCACTCAGTTGGCAGTTTTATTAGAATTACTTTAAGTTGTCTAGGACCGGATGTTAACAAAATATCCATATTTGCCACATAACCGCGGGCACGGCTTTCTGAAAGATTAAACCCTGCAGGGTGCTCCAACTAGTCCATTACAAATTACCACCGGTCGCATAGTAATCCTCTATCACGAAACTCGTGATATCGTCGAATTCCTTGGAGGAAAACCTCAACTTTGAGGAGACCCAAAGTTTCACTAGAATCCCAATGCACAAGATATCTCGTAGAAGGTAAAACTAATCCAGCAAGACCGCCCTTCGTGTCGACGAACCCGATAGGAGCCGCGTATCTCGTTCTCAGTACACGATGGATGGGAAGGACGTCGGGTTGGCTAAACCCTGGGTGACCAGGGGCGCCGGACATCACCCAATTTGGACCAACACTCATGAGGAGCATTGGCCCGGGTTGTTGATTGGATCCTCGGGGTAGCTATTCCCTATGCATTTTTATTAAGTTATTAGCAGATTAAAACCAAAGTTGGGCCTGGCTGGAAAAGCTTTAACCTAAAATGAATTATCAAGGGGGTCCCCATAACAACCCCGAACGTGTTAGGAGTGATCAGTTATGGAATAAAACACCGGTAGACGAAACTAAGTCGGCAACAACGGAACAAGTCACCCGGCAAAAGGCTAAGCCTTCCATTATTTACCAAGTATATAGGTGCATTAATTAAATAGCAGTTAAACATAATGATATAAAAATGCCCATGTTATCACATGGACCAGCTGGCACCTGCAACTAGCAATGCTATCCATTAGAGGTTGAGCAAGCCTACTTAGCCAAACAAGATTTGCTAGGAAAGGAAAGTGTTTGAGGTTTCATGGGAAAGATAGATGGCATATATATCATGTGGTAGGCAGCGAGCATGTAACGATGGAAACGTGATTCTTAGAATAACAAAGCTAGAAACGGTGTCAAGGTCACGGTCATCTTACGTGTGATTTCTTCATACTGGAACTGCTCTTGTTCATGATGCACAAACTCTCCAGAATCCACGTACTCGCTCTCCGTTCCCGATGCCACCCAAGATAAGATAACAACAAATAAACACCAGCAAAACATAATGCAACAACCAATATGATGCATGTGTGAAGAAGAAAGCATGCACCACTATTCTAGTCACTTTCAGATGCATTAATTGAGTTGTTTATATTCTGGACAAAACCTCATGTTAATTTATCTTGACATGCATGAACATGGCATAATCATATGCATCACGAGAAAATGATGCAAAAACATCTGAAGAACGTCGTGAACGGAGTCTCGGATCAACCGGAAACTACAAAACAAGTTACGAAGGTCTACGGGTTCAAAACAACCACAAACTCATCTCATATGGGCACTTACTGGTGTAACCAGGTTGCCAAATGAACAAGCACCAAAATACAAGTGGAATGGTGTTTGAGAACACACAAAACCATCAACCATAGCTCACACAAGCTCAAAAACCAATTTGACACCAATCTGTTTTTAACATCAACATAGCACTTTGATCACAATGTCTATAGCAGCTACAACCCTCTAAATAATTCAAACAAGACATGCAACTGAAGCCATCCAACTGCATTTCATCCTCTAACAAGTATCTAAATCAAAGGGCTCACACATCAGAGGAGCAATACCAGAAAACAAACATTAGTTTGTTGCTTGGGCTAATTCCCAACAGAGGAGCAGATAAGAACAACACAACACGGGAAGAAAATAACTCCAGATTCCCAGACTTAGTGAAATTCACAGGTTTTCACAAATCTGTCATTTTCAGCTAAGTGTCCATTTTTAAAGGGTGCAAAAGGTACATGCAAAAACCTAAGAACAAAATAAATGCCCCATGCTGTAGAGGGGTTCACCCACTACCATTCCACCAAGGAATCACCAACAATAGATCAAAGCTCCACCTAATATGAAGGTCTAAACAGGGCATGCAAATTTACAATGCAACACTTAGGGAAAAGAAAATATACATGGAGAGGGGGTCCACTTGGCAATGGCTCTCTCTAAGGATGACATGTGGGTCCTCTGGACCCACTGTCATACACACACACTACCTATACCTGCTACATACACACCACTACTCACACATGCCCATACACATGGAAAACAAAAAATAAAAGAAAATGTGTCAAAAGAGGGGGCGGAACCCACCACCTTCCTGATGATCTACCCTGCTCCACCACTGGGCTAGCGTCTCATTGCTGCTCTACAGGGAGCAACAGAGGAGCTAAACATCCTCTGTTGATGCTGCATAGGAAAACAATCAAACAATAAAAAGGGGGCACCAGGGGGATTCGAATACGAGACCATAGGAGAAATAGCACAACGCTCAAACTAGTCGGGCTAGGAGGGGGAACCTGAACCAGTAGGGGGTTCAGCTTCTGTGAACCTGTCGCCACTACAACCACAACAGGGCAGCTCATCGTCGGAACACGGGACGGCGACATCTCGCTCCCCGACGACGAATCGAGCCTCCTATCCTATGCGCAAGGGAGATGGAGCCATAGGGGTTCCATTCCCGGGGTCAACTCCCTGGGAGGAGACCCACAACAGCGGTTCGACGGCACGGCTCCCTACTGCTACGGCGGCGACAACAACATCATCTACCGGCAACTACGACGGCGACTAAACGAGGGACACGACGCACGGGGACGGGGGGATGCTCACCAAGGAATCGGAGAGGAGATCGGGGCGAGGAGGAGGAAGAAGATAGCGCTGCTGCAGGGGATTCGTGGCTTCGGGAACTCGCCGGAGACGAGGTCGAGGCCGTCGCTGTGGACACTCTCCGGCCTCACCAGCGACGAGAATGGGACGAGGGCATCTCCGGGGGCGTGGCGAACACCCTTGCCCGAGCGAGAGGCGTCGGCATTGACGAGGACGACGACGACGATGGTGAGGCACCTCCTGCTCCCTCTCTGAAACTGATCTCTCTCTCTCTCTCGGATCTATCTTTAGAGAAGAACAGGGGAAGAAGGAAAAGTGGTGGCGGCGAGGAGGGAGGATGCGAAACCCTAGGAGGAGGGAGGCACGACTGACGAGGCTAAATAGGTCCCCTCGACGTCCGTGAACTTCACGACGTCGACGTGGACGAGCCCTCTCACGCGCCCTCACACCCCTCCGTCTGACAGAAAGCAGAAAAAGGAACGGCGTGAGGAGGAGGAAGAAAGGAAAGGAGATGGGCTCCTGCGCACCATAAAAGCAATGGGCCAAAGCCCATTCAACTGCCTCCCTCTCTTTTTTAAACAAACAGGGTTCTCTCTAATCAATTAATTCAAATCAGACTTTGGAAATAAGAGAGAAGTTAAAACAGAATAAAAGAAAGGAAAAGGAAAATAAATATAAGTCTCTAAAATGCTGCTCCTATTTATAAAAATAGAGGAGGCATTTTAGAGCAAACCAAATTAATTGTTTTTTAATTAAATCAGCCACTGTTTTGAATTAAAACAACAAGGAAATAATTTCAAATCAGTGAGGTTTGTCATCCACAAATATTTGAAAGAATTTCCAAAGAAGAGGAACATTTTTAAAACCCCAAAACAACAACATAATTATGCCTCAAAAATGTAAAAGAGAGGGGTTTTGGGCTATGGTGCAACTAAGGTTTTGAGGTCATAGTTGCACCCACACCACACTCCACAAGAACATCACTAGCCACATGAATTCACAAGACCAAGGTAGACAAGATGAAGACTAACAAAAAAATGATATGATGCATGAAATGCACATGAAATGACAATCACCTCATCACTTCCATAACATAGGTTCAACAATGTTGCCACAAGAGGAAAGGCTTACAAAATAGGAAAGAAAGCATCTGGGCTGTTACAAAATGATTTTGTTTTTTTTTGAAAATTTCAGGCATCATGGAGATCGATAACAAAAAATATATTAGATTCAACTAAAAGAGTTTCATTTCCCAAAAAGAAGTGAAGAGTCAACAATAGAGGTATTGAATAGGGCAGGGTTGCCAATGGACTGGGTAGGTTGTGCCAAAAAAGATTACTATTATAAACTCATATAAAGGATGTTGGAGTAGGCGCCTCTCGAGAGTCTCCACAAGCGAGAAGGGACTTCGTGCAGTCTGTTTGGCACTCACGTGCCACGGGCGCCTCCTTGGGGCTCTTTATGCTGCCTAGTCCCTCCGGATGGCGCGCACCCGACGGCTTGCATCGATGGTGCATGACATGTTGGAAATATGCCCTAGAGGCAATGATAAACAACTATTATTATATTTCCTGTTTTAAGATAATCATTTATTATCCATGTTATAATTGTATTGAATGAAAACATAGATACATCTGTGGATACATAGACAAAACAATGTCCCTAGCAAGCCTCTAGTTGGCTAGCCAGTTGATCAATGATAGTCAAGGTTTTCTGACTATATGCAAGTGTTGTCACTTGATAACTGGATCACATCATTAGGATAATCATGTTATGTACTAGACCCAAACTATGAACGTAGCATATTGATCGTGTCGTTTTATTGCTATTGTTTTCTGCGTGTCAAGTATTTGTTCCTCTGACCATGAGATCATATAACTCACTGGCACTAGAGGAATACCTTGTGTGCATCAAACGTGGCAACGTAACTGGGTGACTATAAAGGTGCTCTACAGGTATCTCCGAAGGTGTCCGTTGAGTTAGTATGGATCAAGACTGGGATTTGTCACTCCATGTGACGGAGAGGTATCTCAGGGCCCACTCGGTAATACAACATCACCCACAAGCCTTGTAAGCAATGTGACTAATTGTAAGTCACGGGATCTTGTATTACGAACAAGTAAAGAGACTTGCCGGTATCTCCAAAGGTGTTAGTTGAGTTAGTATGGATCAAGACTGGGATTTGTCACTCCGTGTGACGGAGAGGTATCTTGGGGCCCACTCTGTAATACAACATCACACACAAGCCTTGCAAGCAATGTAACTTAGTGTAAGTTGCGGGATCTTGTATTACGGAACGAGTAAAGAGACTTGCCGGTAAACGACATTGAAATAGGTATGCGGATACTGACGATCGAATCTCGGGCAAGTAACATACCGAAGGACAAAGGGAATGACATACGGGATTATATGAATCCTTGACACTGAGGTTCAACCGATAAGATATTCGTAGAATATGTAGGATCCAATATGGGCATCCAGGTCCCACTATTGGATATTGACTGAGGAGTCTCTCGGGTCATGTCTACATAGTTCTCGAACCCGCAGGGTCTACACACTTAAGGTTCGATGATGTTTTAGTATAGTTGATTTATATGTGTGGTTACCGAATGTTGTTTGGTGTCCTGGATGAGATCACGGATGTCACGAGGGTTTCTGGAATGGTCCGGAAACGAAGATTGATATATAGGATGGTTTCATTTGGTCACCGGAAAGTTTCGGGCAATTCTGACAGTGTACCGGGAGTGACGAATGGGTTCTGGGTGTTTACTGGGAGGGGCCACCCACCCGGGAGTGAGCCCAAGGCCCTAGGGTGTCTCACCAAGTCCTTATTGGGCTGGTGGAGTTAGCCCAAGAGGGGTATGGTGCCACATAATAAAATACCAAAGGAAAAGAAAAAAAAGGAAATAGGGAGGTGGGAAGGAAGAGGAGGACTCCTCCTTCCCAAACCGAATTGGAGGAGGAGTCCTCCTCCTCCCTGGCGGCCGGCACACCTTGGGGCCCTTGTGCCCCAAGGCTAGCCCCTATCCTCCTTATATATATAGTGGTGGTTTAGGGCTTTTTGAGACACAACTTCGCCACGTGCAACTCTAGCCTATTCCATATAGTTTTACCTCTAGATCGGATTTCTGCGGAGCTCGGGCGGAGCCGTGCAGGAGTAGATCGTCACCACCACTGGAGCGTCGTCACACTGCTGGAGAACTCATCTACTTCTCCATCTTGCTTGCTGGATCAAGAAGGTTGAGATCATCGTCGAGCTGTACATGTGCTGAACGCGGAGGTGCCGTCCGTTCGGCACTAGATCGGAACCGTTCGTGGGACGGATCGTGGGACAACGGTGATTGAATCACGAAGCTGTACCACTACATCAACCACGTTTCTTAACGATTACTGCTGAGCGATCTACAAGGGTACGTAGATCCACTCTCCCCTCGTAGATGGACATCACCATGATAGGTCTTCGTGTGCGTAGGAATTTTTTTGTTTCCCATGCAACATTCCCCAACAGTGGCATCATGAGCCAGGTTCATGCGTAGATGTATCTCGAGTAGAACACAAAAGGTTCTGTGGACAGTGATGTTCGATTTTATGCCCTCCTTAGTCTTTTCTCGATTCGGCGGTATTGTTGGATTGAAGCGGCCTGGACCGACATAACTCGTACGCTTATGAGAGAATGGTTTCATCGATTGACATGCAACCTCGTTGCATAAAGGTGACTGGCGGGTGTCGGTTTCTTCAAATTTAGCTGAATTGGTTTTAACCAAGGAGGTCCTTGGAGAGAGGTTAAATAACAATTTGCACATCTTCGTTTTGGTTTTTGCGTAAGTAAGATGCGATCATACTAGATACCCATAGCAGCCACGTAAAACATGCAACAACAAATTAGAGGACGTGTAACTTGTTTTTGCAGGGTATGCTTGTGATATGATATGGCGAGTGACGTGATGTGATATATTGGATGTATGGGATGATCATGTTGTAATAGTTAATATTGACTTGCACGTAGATGCTACGGCAACCGGAAAGAGCCATAGGGTTGTCTTTAAACTAACGCTTGTGTTTGCAGATGCGTTTACTATATTGCCAGGTCGTAGCTTTAGTAGTAATAGCATAGGTAGCACGACAACCTCGATGGCGACACGTTGATGGAGATCATGGTGTGGCGCCAGTGACAAGAATATCATGCCGGTGCTTAAGTGATGGAGATCAAGAAGCACAAGATGATGGCCATATCATGTCACTTATGAATTGCATGTGATGTTAATCCTTTTATGCACCTTATTTAGCTTAGAATGACGGTAGCATTATAAGGTGATCTCTCACTAAAATTTCAAGATGAAATTGTGTTCTCCCCGACTGTGCACCATTGCGACAATTCATCGTTTCGAGACACCACATTATGATCGGGTGTGATAGACTCAACGTTCACATACAACGGGTGCAAAACAGTTGCACATGCGAAACACTCGGGTTAAACTTGACGAGCCTAACATGTGCAGACATGGGTTGAACACATGAGGCCGAAAGGTCGAGCATGAATCGTATAGATGATATGATTAGCATAGGGATGCTTACCACTGAAACTATTCTCAAGTCACGTGATGATCGGACTTGAGTTAGTGAATTTGGATCATGTACCACTCAAATGACAAGAGAGATGTACTTTTTGAGTGGGAGTTTATTAGTAATTTGCATTGTTAAGGAAATCGGTAACTGGTAGCTGCTCGGCTGGCTTGGGAGTAGCGATTAATTGGTGAATCGTCCTATTAACTGGATTAATCGGTCGACCATTAATCGGTAGATTAAATAGGAACGTGTGAACATATTCTAGTTTTTTATATATTATACCCTACTCTCATCCTCTTAGCTATGATATATACCACAATAGGGTATTGTTTGATCAATTCCTAGCTACTGAGGAGCGAGAGGAGGATGGGACATGTTACATACGAAAAATTTAGGCCTTTTTGGCCCACGAGTTAGTAGGCCAACTAAGATTAATCTGCCTCACAACCTATTAATCGGTCTAACATGCCATTTAATCGACATGAGAAGCCATTTAATCGGCTCGACAAGTTAACGTGATGAATAGGTGTTATTCGAATCGGCTGCCCAATGAGTAGCGATTAACTGGCCCATTAACTGATTAATCGGATAAATTCTTGAACAGTGGTAATTTGATTAATTAAACTCTAAATTATCTTGAACATAGTCTAAGTCCACTTTGCAATATTTGTGTTGTAGATCAATGGCTCACGCAACAGTCACCCTGAATTTTAGTACATTCCTAGAGAAAGCTAAGTTTAAAGATGATGGAAGCAACTTTGTAGACTGGGCTCGTAATCTTAAGTTGCTCCTGCAAGCTGGGAAGAAGGATTATGTCCTTAATGCTGCGCTAGGAGATGAACCACCCGCTACGGCTGACCAAGATGTGAAGAACGCCTGGTTAACACGTAAGGAGGACTACTCAGTAGTTCAATGTGCAGTCTTGTATGACTTAGAGCCGGGACTTCAACGCTGCTTTGAGCCTCATGGAGCATATGAGATGTTCCAGGAGTTGAAGTTTATCTTTTAGAAGAACACCCGGATCGATAGGTATGAGACCTCTGATAAATTCTATGCTTGCAAGATGGAGGAGAATTCGTATGTCAGTGAACATGTGCTCAAAATGTCTGGGTACTCAAACCGTCTAGCTGAGCTGGGGATTGAACTCCTGCAAGAGGCTATCACTGACAGAATTCTTCAATCACTACCACCAAGTTACAAGAGCTTTGTGTTGAACTATAACATGCAAGGTATGAAAAAGTCACCCGACGAGTTATTCGCGATGCTGAAAGTCGCAGAGTGAGAACTCCGGAAAGAGCATCAAGTGTTGATGGTCAATAAGACCACCAGTTTCAAGAGAAACGACAAAGGCAAGAAGGGTAACTCCAAGAAGAGCGGCAAGCGTGTTGACAATCCAACAAAGAAACCCAAGGCTGGACCTAAGCCTGCAACAGAGTGCTATTATTGCAAGGGACTGGGTCATTGGAAGCGCAACTGCCCCAAGTATTTGGCTGATAAGAAGGCGGCCAAGGAAAAATCAGGTATATTCGATATACATGTTATTGATGTGTACTTAACTAACTCTCGTAGTAGTGCCTGGGTATTCGACACCGGTTCTGTTGCTCATATTTGCAACTCAAAACAGGAACTGTGGAATAAACGAAGGCTGGCGAAGGATGAAGTGACGATGCGCGTGGGAAATGGTTCCAAGGTTGATGCAATCGCCATCGGCATAGTTTCACTTCAGTTACCATCAGGATTAGTTATGAACTTAAATAATTGTTACTTAGTGCCTGCGTTAAGCATGAACATTATATCTGGATCTTGTTTATTGCGAGACGATTACTCGTTTAAGTCAGAGAATAATGGTTCTTCTATTTCTATGAGTAACATCTTTTATGGTCATGCACCCAATGTGAGAGGATTGTACATATTGAATCTTGATAGTGATGATACACATATACATAACATTGAGACCAAAAGATGTAGAGTTAACAATGATAGTGCTATGTTTTTGTGGCACTGCCGCTTAGGTCATATTGGTGTAAAGCGCATGAAGAAACTCCATTCCGATGGATTTTTGGAGTCACTTGACTTTGAATCACTTGACACGTTTGAACCATGCCTCATGGGCAAGATGACTAAGACTCCGTTCTCCGAAACAATGGAGCGTGCAAGTGACTTGTTGGAAATCATACATACCGATGTGTGCGGTCCGATGAGTGTGGAGGCGCACGACGGACATTGTTATTTTCTCACCTTCACTGACGATTTGAGTAGGTATGGATATATCTACTTGATGAAGCACAAGTCTGAAACGTTTGAGAAGTTCTAGCAATTTCAGAGTGAAGTTGAAAATCATCATAACAAGAAGATCAAGTTCCTACGGTCTGATCGTGGGGGTGAATATCTGAGTTTTGAGTTTGGTGCTCACTTAAGACAATATGGAATTGTTTCACAGTTGACACCGCCTGGAACACCACAGCGTAATGGTGTGTCCGAACGTCGTAATCATACTTTGTTAGAAATGGTGCGATCTATGATGTCTCTTACCGATTTGCCGTTATCGTTTTGGGGTTATGCATTAGAGACAGCTGTATTCACTTTAAATAGGGCACCATCAAAATCTGTTGAGACGACACCATACGAACTGTGGTATGGCAAAACACCGAAATTGTCGTTTCTTAAAGTTTGGGGATGTGATGCTTATGTCAAACAGCTTCACCCTGAAAAGCTGGAATCCAAAGCGGAAAAGTGCGTCTTCATAGGTTACCCAAAGGAGACAGTTGGGTGCACCTTGTATCTCAAATCCGAGGGCAAAGTGTTTGTTGCTAAAAACAGCTTTTCTTGAGAAGGAGTTTCTCTCGAAAGAATTGAGTGGGAGGAAGATAGAACTTGATGAGGTTGTCGAACCTCTAGTCCCTCTAGATGGTGGCGCAGGGCAAGGGAAACCCCTATCGTGGCGACGCCGGTTGAGGAGGAAGTTGATCATGATGATCATGAAACTTCAGATCAAGTTCCTACTCCTGAGTGGTACGGTAATCCTGTCTTATAAATTATGTTGTTAGACAACAATGAACCTGCGAATTATGAAGAAGCAATGGTGGGCCCGGTTTCCAACAAATGGCTGGAGGACATGAAGTACGATATAGGATCTATATACGACAACAAAGTGTGGACTTTGGAAGTACTACCTGAAGGCCGCAAGGCTATTCAGAACAAATGGATCTTTAAGAAGAAGACGGACGCAGACGGTAATGTGACCGTTTATAAAGCTCGACTTGTGGAAAATGGTTTTTCATAAGTTCAAGGAGTTGACTATGATGAGACGTTCTCACCGGTAGCGATGATTAAGTCCGTCTGAATCATGTTAGCAATAGCTGCATTTTTCGATTATGAAATCTGGTAGATGGATGTCAAAACGGCGTTCCTTAACGGTTTTCTTAAGGAAGAGTTGTATATGATGCAACCCGAAGGTTTTGTCGATCCAAAGAATGCTAACAAAGTATGCAAGCTCCAGCGATCCATTTATGGACTGGTGCAAGCATCTCGGAGTCGGAATAAGCGCTTTGATGAGGTGATCAAAGCATTTGGGTTTATACAAGTGGTTGGAGAATCTTGTATTTACAAGAAAGTGAGTGGGAGATCTGTGGAATTTCTAATATTATATGTGGATGACATATTGCTGATTGGAAACAACATGGAGTTTTTGGAGAGCGTAAAGGATTACTTGAATAAAATTTTCTCTATGAAGGACCTAGGTGAAGCTGCTTACATTCTAGGCATTAAGATCTATCGGGATAGATCAAGACGCCTGATAGGACTTTCACAAAGCACATACCTTGATAAAGTTTTGAATTTTTTTAAAATGGAATAGTCCAAGAAAGGGTTCTTGCCAGTGTTACAAGGTATAAAATTGAGTAAGACTCAGTGCCCAACAACTGCGGAAGATAGAAAACAAATGAGTTCCGCCCCCTATGCTTCAACCATAGGTTCTATCATGTATGCAATGTTGTGCACTAGGCCAGACGTCAGCTTGGCCATACGTATGGCAGGCAAGTTGTCGGGGGAATAACCCCGGGGTAGGCTCATCAAGCCTATTCCTTCATTTCCGGCCCAAGGGACATGAACGTATGAAGATTCCCAAGGCCCAAGTCTTCTGGCCGGCTAGGCATCAACTCCCGGCTCGAGGACGAGGCGGCCACCTTTCTGGCCGGCCAGGCAACCCCTGCCGGCTAGAATCCAGGCGGCCTCCCCTTCAGAGCCGGCCTCGTCCCGCCAGCCGGACTGGGGAGGAGGCGGCCACACTCAAGCCGGCTGGCCAAGCAGGCTAGCCGGCCGAGGATCACAAGTCACATCAGATCATAGGTCAGGAAGAGACCTCACGATTAAAGGTAGCTACGCGTCAGCAAAGGTACATGATCAGGGCGCCCGACAGGTACAAGCGTCGGCGGCCACACCGCTGACCTACCCCGGCTCTGATCCATCACCTAGCATAGTGTTAGACCGTCACTCTCCCACTCCATTACTGCACTCGGCGTGGGGAACTATGGAGGCGGTCGTACTACCTGCCCATGAAGAATCTCGCGGGGCGACGCTTGACGTACAACGCGTGCTCATCGTCAACCTTACGCCAGAGCCTCATTGGCCAGCCGACGGGTCCCACATGCAATCGAGACCATGCAGCCGGCGGGCCCCTCATCGACAAGACAAGACCCTTGTGGGCCCCTGGCCAGCCGGCGAAGCAGCCAGCTGGGTCCCATGCTTGTACCCTTTATCCATATTGTAGGCCGGCGGGTTCGTCTATAAACCCCCCCGGTCGCCCCGCATGCAAGGGGGCCGATCCTTCACCAGTCATTATCCACAACACATTCACCAACCACATAGAGAGAGGTAGAGACGAGCCAGCTGCTCCCCTCTTCCTCCTCCCAACACAGCTCGAGGAGCGACATTGTACTCTGTACCTATACATCAAACACTCCGGCAGGATTAGGGGTATTATCTCTACGGAGAGCCCTGAACCTGGGTACATCGTTCGTCCCATGCGTGTACCAATCTCGTTCCCAGCGCCCACCTTTGTCCCTTCGGTTCTCACCGACTTTAGCCTACCTATGGCATATGTTGTGAGTATTCACCGACATTTGGCGCCCACCGTGGGGCCGTTCGCGGCATCGGCTGGCTTTACGCGCTGGGCGGGGCCCCGCACCTACACCACCGGATGCATCACGTCCGGATCAGTTTGCATGCCCGTGGAGCCTGCTTTCGATGAGGCAACACCCATGATGATCGATGTCCCCATCCGCCATGTGGATTCGGACGAAGATTCTGAGGACGAGGCGCTCCCTAGCGTCGTCGTCGCTGCTATGGAGAACCTCAGCGTTCTCTCCAGCAACCTTCGTCTCAACGACGGCCTGCGATACTTCGGCGAGGACTTCGACATTGAGGCGCTCTGCGCCAGCTTCAGCAGGCTCTCTATCGCTGAGACGCCTGCCCACGATGTTTACCCCAGTAACGTCCTCATCTTCGACACCCCCCCGCCGTCGATGTGGTTCTTCACCCCATACCACGTTGCCACCATCTCCAACACCGTGGAGGTGATGGTTATCGGTGCTGGCACCAGCACGGCTCCCGGCAAGGCCTCCGCAGGCGCCAGTGAGACTGCTGCGGCCACCGTTGACACTCTTCGAGACGCCATCGCCGGCCTGAAGACACCTGTCACCGTTGCCGCCGACCCTGCAGATGCTCGGGCCTCGCCGGAGGAGGCTCGCAAGCGTATCTTGGAGGAGGGCATCGCCGTAGCTTCGGCGAAACATTGGTTGGAGGCTACGCAGCGCGAGTATAACTCCACATACGGTCTCACTCCAATTTCCGAGGCCCCTAGACGGCTTGGATCGGTTCGTAGCCGTGGCCGGTTCATCGCCGAGGTTCTAGGCAGTGATCTGCCCACCTACGAGGCTCCTGCGGCCAACATGCGGGCGGTGTAGGCGGCCATGGAGGAGATGGCAAGCCTGGAAGGCGAGGAGCGCGCCTTCCAGGAGAAGCGTGTCAAGGATCTCCTTGACGCTGCCAACCAGCAACACGCTCGGCTTGACCCCGGTCAGGCTCAATCGGAGTCCCCGGGACCGAACTCGGGGGCACGCCACAACCCTAGCGGCCATCACCACGCAGAAGGATCTTCCTCGCATCGCCCTTCCGGTCGGAGGGGAGAGGGAAGCCAAGACCAGCGCTCTCAGCGCCAGAGCGAGCACACTTCGGGCTTGCGTCGCAGAGGCGACGAAGGCGACTCGGAGTGCGGGGATCTTCCCCCGCAAAGAACTCACGTCTCTGGCTCACGAGGCGCCTCCCCTCTCTCCACCGGGGCCGGCTCCCACACCACCCAGGATGAGCGGGATGCCCGCCGACGTCTCATCGTCCTGGCCCAGTCAGCCCTCCTAGAGGAGGACGGACCTGTCAGTCCGGCATGGTTCGGCCCCCGGATCCGAGGGGAGCCGTTTCCCCGAGGTTTCACCCTGCCTCGGGATACGCCGAAGTACAACGGCACGGCCAAGCCAGAAGACTGGGCATCGCCCGGGGCAACAAGCGCGTAGCAGTTCGCTACGTGCCACTCATGTTGGCCGGCTCGGCCCGGACCTGGCTTAACAGCCTCCCGGCCGACAATGTCAACTCCTGGGTGGACTTTGAGGAGGCGTTTGTCCACAACTTCACTGGCACCTACAAGTGCCCTGGCCGGCCCCGCGAGCTGGCCATGTGCGTCCAGAAGGCCGACGAACCCCTTCGCGACTATGTCACCCGGTGGACTAAGGTCCGCAACTCCTGCGAGGGGGTGCATGAGGTACAAGCCATACAGTACTTCATCGACGGATGCCGAGACGGCACCCTCCTCAAGCACAAGCTCATGTGCGCCGAGCCCACCTCTTTGGCGGTGCTCATGGCCAAGGCGGACAAGTATGCCACGGCCGACTCCGCGATGCACATCAAGGTGACCGCCTCGGACAAGGTTGTGCCTCCGCCGGCTACTCCTAAGCCGGCTGGGGACAACCGAGGCGGCCAGAACAACTACAAGCGCAAGGCGGATCAGATGGATCCCCGCTCCAACAGCAAGCTGGTGGCCAATGTGGAGGGCGAGGCATCAGCTTCTCAAGCCGACCCTCCACGAAAGCGTCCCAACCAGAGCAACCCCAACTGGCTGCCCAGGCAGTCCCTCGAGCAGCTGCTCAACGCCCCCTGCAAGATACATTCTGGAGCAATGCCGTCTACCCATACCCTTCGACAGTGCGGCATCGCACGCCGGCTGTCGCAAGGGGATGGCCCGCCGGCTCCTCCGGTTGCGCAGGCGGCGCCCCGTGCACCGGCTCCCAACCATGCTCCGCCTCCGCCACCGCCGCCTCGCGATGACGGTCATCACCCCGATGACAATCCTCATCAAGAAGGAGCGTTCGTCGTCTTCACCAGCGAAGGCGACGACAAGCACAACCTGTGCCAAAGACGGCACGAGGTGAACACCACTGTCCCCCCGGTTCCCCAATTCATGCATTGGTCTGACAAACCAATCACATGGAGCCGGGTGGACCATCCCGCGGTGATGCCCGATCCGGGATCATACGCACTCGTCGTCGACCCCACTTTCGCCTCCAAGAGGCTCACATGCCGATTCTCCCGGGTGCTGGTCGATGGCGGCAGCAGCATCAACATCCTCTACCTCGACACACTCCTCAAGCTCGGGCTCAAGGAGACGGACGTCCTGCCATCCAGCACCGTCTTCCATGGCATCGTGCCTGGGCAGTCCTGCTCGCCCATCGGCAAGATCTAGCTGGACGTCCTCTTCGGCGACAAGGCCCACTTCCGCCGAGAATCCATATGGTTCGAGGTAGTGGACCTCAGTAGCCCGTATCACGCGCTGCTGGGAAGACCGGCTCTGGCCAAGTTCATGGCTATTCCGCATTACGCCTACCTGAAAACGAAGATGCCGGGACCCAAGGGCATCATCACTGTTGTTGGCGACTACAAGAAGTCGCTCGAGTGTGCCCAAGATAGCAGCCGCCTCGCCGACACCTTGGTGATTGCTGAGGAGAAGCGGCAGATCGACCGGCTCGTGGCCCAGGCTACCGAGCAGCCGGCGATTCCTTCTCCTCCGTCCCAATCGGCCGGCGAGGGCTCTTTCAAGCCGGCTAAAGAGACCAAGAAGGTCCCACTCGACCCTGCCAACCCGAAGCAGTGCGTCACCATCGGGGCTGGCCTCAGCCCCAAATAGGAAGGCGAGCTCGTCGACTTCCTCCGTGAGAATCAGGACATCTTTGCATGGTACCCCAAGGACATGCCGGGTGTCCTGAGGAAGTACGCCGAGCACAAACTTCACGTGCGACCGGATGCAAAGCCGGTGAAACAACCTTTGCGCCGCTTCGCCGAGGGGAAGCGGCGCACAATCGGAGAAGAGATCACCCGGCTCCTTCCAGCCGGCTTCATCATGGAGGTTTTCCACCTGGACTGGCTGGCGAACCCAGTCCTGGTGCTGAAGAAGAGAAACACATGGCGAATGTGTATTGACTACACTAGCCTGAATAAGGCCTGTCCGAAAGACCCTTTCGCGTTGCCTAGGATAGATCAAGTGATCGACTCCACTGCAGGCTGCGAACTGCTGTCATTTCTGGATGCTTATTCAGGCTACCATCAAATCAAGCTGGATCCAGCTGATCGCCTGAAGACCTCCTTCATCACGCCCTTCGGGGCCTACTTTTACACCACCATGACGTTCGGTCTGAAGAACGCAGGTGCGGCATTCCAACGCTGCATGCAGCAGTGCCTACTGCCACAGATGGGCAGGAACATCCACGTCTATGTGGATGACATCATCGTCAAGACGAAGCAGCACTTCAACCTCCTCGACGACCTGCGGGAGACATTCGCCAATCTGCGCGAATACAAGATCCGGTTCAACCCTGAGAAGTGCGTCTTCAGGGTCCTAGGCGGAAAACTTTTGGGGTTCTTCGTGTCCGCCCGCGGTATCGAAGCGAACCCTGAGAAGATCAGCACCATCAAGCGGATGGTGCGGCTGGCTCGAATCCTCGACGTCCAGAAGTTCGCCGGCTGCTTGGCATCCCTCAGTCGGTTCGTCAGCCGGCTTGGCGAGAAGGCCCTTCCACTCTACCAGCTCATGAAGAAGACGACAAAGTTCGAGTGGAACGACCAGGCGGACGAAGCCTTCCGCGACCTCAAGCGGGTAATCTCGAGCTTGCCAATCTTGGCAGCCCCATCTGAAAGGGAACCCATACTCATATACATCGCGGCGACCACTCGCATGGTCAGTGTAGTGTTGGTAGTTCAACGTAAAGAGGAAGGCAAGGCCCTGCCAGTGCAGCGCCCTGTCTACTACCTTAGCGAGGTCTTGTCCACCTCTAAGCAGAACTACCCTCATTATCAGTAAATATGTTATGGTGTTTACCTTGCCGCAAAGAAATTGAAACAATATTTCCAAGAGCATGCCATCACTGTGGTGAGCACTGCTCCGCTTTCAGAGATGATGGGTAACTGTGATGCCACGGGCAGAATTGCCAAATGGTCCATCGCCATGGCGGACCATGATATCCGGTACGAGCCTCGCACCGCCATCAAATCACAGGTGGTGGCCGACTTCTTAGTCGACTGGGCCGAGACCCAGTTCGAGCCACCACCTCCAGACTCCATGCATTGGCGGATGCACTTCGACGGCTCGAAGATGCGGACAGGGCTGGGAGCCGGCATCATCTTGACGTCTCCAAAAGGGTACCAGCTCAAGTACGCTCTTCAGATCCATTTCGCTGCCTCCAACAACGTCGCCGAGTACGAAGCACTGGCTCATGGCCTCCGGCTTGCCAAAGAGATCGACATCCGGCGGCTCATATGCTTCGGCGATTCAGACTTGGTGGTGCAGCAGGTCTGTGGCGAATGGGATGCCAGGGACGCCAACATGGCGAGCTACCGCTTCCTCATCCAGCAGCTCAGCGGCCCCTTCGAGGGTTGTGAGTTCCACCATGTTCCCAGGGCGGAAAATGAGGCGGCCGATACACTGGCGAAAATCGGCTCCATGAGACAAGCCATTCGAGCCGGCGTCTCCCTGGAGCAACTCCACAAGCCGTCTATCAAGCCGTCTCCTGAGTCGGCATCAATCTTTGTACCGGCCGACTCTATGATACAAGCGCCGCCGGCTGCGCCAGTTACGCCGGCTGTGGACCCCACGCCGACTGCACTGACGGCACCGGCTCCAAATGCGGCCCCGACTGAGTCCACGATGCAAGTGCCGTCGGATCCAACAACTACGCCGGTTTCAGATCCTATTCCGGCTCCATTGGCCCAACCGACTCCAATAGCGGCACCAGCTACAACGACAACCCCGGCCCTGTCCGGGCTCGAATCCTCCCAGTGGGTGGGCGTCATGGAGATAGACGGTGAGTCGGCTGTAGTAATAACACCAGAAACACCATCAAGCTCGGGGGCTGCAGAAGCCTCCAACAGTCAAGACGAAGCTGAGGCGACCCTTGTGTCGGCTCCATCATGGGCTCAAGCCATTCTAGCCTTCCTTCTTCGCGGCGAACTTCCTTAGAACGAGGCGGAGGCGAGACAGACCCAACGCAGGTCCGCTGCCTACGCCATCATCAATCGCGAACTGGTGCGACGCAGCACAACCGGCGTGTTCCAGCGCTGCGTCGAATCAGAAAAAGGGCAGGAGATCCTCAGAGACATCCACCAGGGGGAGTGTGGGCATCATGCCACCTCCAGAACCCTGGTGGCCAAAGCATTCCGCCATGGATTCTACTGGCCCACGGCCCTCGAGGAGGTCGTGGATCTGGTGGACAAATGCGAAGGCTGCCAACGCTTCAGTGCACAAAGCCACATGCCGCCTTCGGCACTGAAAACCATTCCCTTATCATGGCCATTCGCCTTCTGGGGACTGGACATGGTTGGGCCCTTCAAGACGGCTCACGAAGGGATGACCCATCTTTTGGTAGCCGTCGACAAGTTCACCAAGTGGATCGAAGCCAGACCCATCAAGAAGCTTGTCGGCCACACCGCTGTCAGGTTCATCACAGACATCTCTGTCCGATATGGCGTTCCCCATAGCATCATCACCGACAACGGCACCAACTTCGCCAAGGGCGCCCTGGCACTCTACTGTTCCAAGGTAGGCATCCGGCTCGACTTGGCTTCAGTGGCACACCCTCAGTCCAATGGCCAAGCAGAGAGGGCCAACGACCTGATCCTAACCGGCATCAAGCCAAGGCTGGTGGCACCACTGGTTAGATCAGCCGTGTGCTGGATTGAAGAACTGTCGGTTGTGCTATGGAGCCTCCGCACCACGCCCAACCGGTCGACCGGCTTTACTCCATTCTTTCTGGTATACGGGTCTGAGGCTATTATTCCCACGGATGTCGAGTTCGACTCGCCTCGGGTCACCCTATACACAGAAACGGAGGCGAAGGAGGCCAGAGAAGACGGTGTGGATCTCCTCGAAGAGGCAAGGGACTTGGCTTTGAGCCGGACGGCCATTTACCAACATAAGCTGAGATACTACCATAGCAAAAAGATCAGGCCTCTCTCTTTCAGGGAGGGAGACTTGGTCCTCAGAAGAATCGAGCGCACTGCCGGCCAACACAAGCTCTCATCCCCCTGGGAGGGACCCTTCATCATCAGCAGGGCGCTGCACAACAATGCTTACCACCTGATTGACGCCCAGAAGCCAAGGAAGCGCAAGAGGGACGACTCCGGCCAAGAAACGGAACGCCCATGGAACGCGGCGTTGCTTCGCCCGTTCTATTGCTAAAAGGCAGAAGTCAAGCAAAGGAAAGAGCATGCACATGTATCTTCCTCCCTCTTCAGGGAACAACGAAGGCAATAAAAAGAGCATGCTCCATGTTTCTTTTTATTGAGAGTTTTCACTCAGTGTACGGGCTACACCGTGTACCGCCTCTTGCTGGCTTAATCAAGCTCGGAGGCTACGCAGCATGGCCCCTTGCTGGCTTTAACAGGCTCGGGGGCTCGCTAGCCGCCTGGACGGCACACCCTTGTAAATGGACACATAGTGTACCGGCTGATCCCTGGTCCCTCGCTCGAGCCTGCGGGCTGGCTTCGGTCGCTCGGTTCGCGAGGTGACGCCAGGTTAGGTCAAATACATGCAAAGTCCGGCTACACATGGGTCGCTGGCTCAGGATGGCTCGATCGTATATACGATCTCATTCAAGACTCAAGACGGCCTTTGATTGCCGGGAACAACAAATG
Source organism: Hordeum vulgare subsp. vulgare (assembly GCF_904849725.1). Lineage (NCBI taxonomy): Eukaryota > Viridiplantae > Streptophyta > Magnoliopsida > Poales > Poaceae > Hordeum > Hordeum vulgare. The sequence goes on from NC_058523.1 coordinate 310,389,967, forward strand.
CGATAAAAAGAGCATGCTCCATGTTTCTTCTTATTAAGAGTTTTCACTCAGTGTACGGGCTACACCGTGTACCACCTCTTGCTGCCTTAATCAAGCTCGGAGGCTACGCAACGCGGCCTCTTGCTAGCTTTAAACAAGCTCGGGGGCTCGCCAGCCGCTCGGACGGTCCACCCTTGTAAATGGACACATAGTGTACCGGCTGATCCCTGGTCCCTCGTACGAACTTGCGGGCTGGCTCCGGTCGCCTGGTTTGCAAGGTGAGGCCAGGTCAGGTCAAATACATGCAAAGTCCGGTTACACTTGGGACGACCGACCCGAGTTGGCTCATTCAAGACGGCCTCTGATTGGCTTATGTCTTGTTCTTTATGTCTTGATGGCTTCGGATAAGAGAAGTCAACCAGGAATCAAAAGACGGGATCATAAGACAACACGCTTGGTGACGAATATAATGCTGAATATATACATTCACAAAAGCATTGGCCCTCGGCCCATGTTCAGTACATCCCTCCGGGGGTAGAACCAAAAACACAGAAGGACACCAGTTACGGTACAACGGCCTCATTGGTCGTCTCGGCCGCTGCTCCTGATGTGGTAGCATCACCGCCTCCGGCTGCTCCCGAGGTGGTTGCGCCGTCTCCCCCACTGAGGCCCCCGGCTCCGCCAATCCCGGATTCGGCATACGCCGCACCGCTGGAGGCGGCAGCAGATTCCGCAGCATGGACCGCTTCGTCGGAGTTGCCGTCGGCGTCGTAGGGCTGGAGGCCGTGCAGATCTTCAGCGATCACACTGCCATCTTCACCCCGCTCCAAAACAAAGTCATCCCAGGCTACGTACTCAGCGACGGCGCTGGCTCTCACACGGAGCTCCTCCTCCATGCCTTACAGCTCCGCCTGTGAGCCGTCGCGCTGGGCAGCTAGCTTGCCCAAGTTCAGCTTCCGATACGACGACTTGGCCAAGCGTAGGGCCATATAAGCCCTAGATCATGCTGTGGAGGCACGCCAGGCATCCAGGCGCTCTCCACCCACAGCAAGCCAGCGGGCGACCCGGCTCATGGACGCCGGCTCCACGCCCTCCGGCCACAAGGCCGCCACCATCGATGAACCTGCAACCTGGAGCTGAGCCACAGACTCGCCCAGGGCGTGCAGGCGGGCCCTAAGGCGCACCCCGATCTCCTCCCCGCTCCAGCCGGAGGTAGTGTCTACCTCCTGCCCGGCCGCGCGGCGCTCCTCACGGCACACCTCAACGGCGGTGTCGGCTGCGATCTGGGTCTCGGGGAAGAGACCTGGAGTGACGGCAACCATGACGTAAGAACGCGGCAAAAGGAGGAGATGACAAAAAATACCAAACATAAGATGAGGAAGAGAGACCCACGATGGAAGGCGCCGTCGGTCTCATGAGAGACCTCGAGGACCTCGGGCTCCCGCACCTTACTCGCATGAGTAAGGCGGGCGACTTCCTGCTGGAGGGGTCGCCGCAGACTCTAGAGCCTTGGCCAGTGTCACGCCCAAGATGCGACCCTATCCTCAATTTGGCACGAAGGCCTCGTCAGGGATAGAAACGCATCTCGTCGTGTCACAAGAATGGATATCGTTACAAGTACATGTACTGAAAAGAAGATATATATATATATAGAATTTGGCTTACACTCACCACAAGATACATCAGAGTCACATCAGTACATTACATAATCATCAAGAGTAAGAGCAGGGTCCGACTACGGACGAAAAACAAACGACAAAAGAAGAACGACGTCCATCCTTGCTATCCCAGGCTGCCGGCCTGGAACCCATCCTAGATCGATGATGATGAAGAAGAAGAAACAACTCCAAATGAACAATCAACGCGCTCGCGTCGAGTAACCTTTACCTGTACCTGCAACTGGTGTTGTAGTAATCTGTGAGCCAGAGGGGACTCATCAATCTCATTTCCAAAGGTATCAAGACTAGCAAAGCTTAATGGGTGAGGTAAGGTTAAGTGGTGAGGTTGCAGCAACGGCTAAACATAAGTTTGGTGGCTAAACTTACGAGTACAAGAAATAAGAGGGGGGAAGATCTACGCATGACGGACGTGAACTACTGATGATCAAGTGAATGATCCTGAACACCTACCTACGTCAGACATAACCCCACCGTGTCCTCGATCGGAGAAGGAACTCACAAAAGAGGCAGTCACGGTTACGCACACAGTTGGCATATTTTAATTAAGTTAACTTCAAGTTATCTAGAACCAGTGTTAAACAAAGTTTCCACGTTGCCACATAACCGCGGGCACGGCTTTTTGAAAAGATTTAACCCTGCAGGGGTGCTCCAACTAGTACATCACAAATTACCACAAGCCGCATAGAAATCCTCAATCACGAAGCTCGCGATCTCATCGGATTCCCTAGTAGAAAACCTCAACTCTGAGATTACCCAAAGCATCACTCGAATCCCGATGCACAAGATATTCCGTCAAAGGTAAAACTAATCCAGCAAGGCCGCCCGATGTGTCGACGATCCCGATAGGAGTCGCGTATCTCGTTCTCAGGACACGACGGATGGGTCACACTAGGAGATACCAAACCTCGGGTTGCCCCGCGGTGGCCCCGTAGTCTGCCAATTTGGACCAACACTCATGAGGAGCACTGGCCCGGGGGTTGATTAAATTATCCTCGGGTTAATTACTCCCTATGCAGTTCATTAGTTATTAGGAAAATGTAGTACCAAAGTTGGGCCTTGCCAGACCAGCTTTAATCTAAAACGAATTATCAAGGGGTCCCCATAACAACCCCGATCGTGTTAGGAGCGCTCATTTATGGAACATAACACCGGTAGCCGAAACTAAGGGGGCAAAGGTGGAACAAAACACCAGGCTAGAAAGGCCGAGCCTTCCACCTTTTACCAAGTATATAGGTGCGTTAAATTTAAATAACACTAAATAGGGTGATATAACAAGGAACCCATGTTATCACATGGAAGCAACTTCACCTGCAACTAGCAACGCTAACAACATGGATAAGCAAGCGGTAACATAGCCAATCAGTGGTTTGCTAGGTCGAACAGGTTGAAGGTTATCATGGCATTGTTGAGAGGCTGATATGTAAACATGTGGTAGGCAACGAGACATAACGTTAGAAGCAATAAAACTAGCCTGGCAATGATAGTAATGGTATGTGGGGAAATGGTCATCTTGCCTGAGATCCCGCTTGGAAGAAGAACAACTCCGAGATGTCGGCGAACCAACGTAGTCGAACGGGTCCTCACATTCCGACACGCTTGCGGAACTCTATCGAGACGGCAAACCGGAAACAAACATCAACACAAATATTCACCACACGATGCACAACATGATGCATAACCTACTATGATGCATGATCAGTTCATTGATGCAAGGGATGGCATGGCAATTCACCTCACGCAAACACTAAACATTAAATGAAGCTCGATATGCAACGAGTTGCATATCGACAAAACTCCACGCTTAATTATTTAATTCACTCCCGTTTATTTACAAGACAAGATTAAATTGTTGTTAACATGGCAAGGGGTGAAGCGGTGATTCTACCTGGCATCCTAGACGGTTTAACTCACGGAACATAGAACGGAGCTACGACACAAGAACATGCAACACAAGATGTATATGCCATGAATGCGTCATGCATGCGAGTTCATCAACACCACGGCAAGAAGAGAAAGAAACAAGTGTCGCCACGGCGAGCGAGAGGGAACCATGGCGGCAAGCCGGAAACGATGCCACGGCAACGTTCCTATCCCGATAACTCGACGAGCAACCGTGCCAACGTATAGGGTGCGCGTGCGGGAATGCTAAATAAAGATCGGGTGATCCCGCTACCGGGTTCCCATGTGTCGGGGCTCAACGAAAGAGGAACACGTGCAACGGCAACATAAGGCGCAAACATACACTCATCTCATATATCACATGCACATGGTCACGACACGTTCCATCGGTATACCTTCGAAGTGTGCGTGTCGGAGCGTATCGGTTCGTAGCGGACGTCGTGGAAGTCATGGTCGTCGAGGAACTCGTGTCTCGTCGATGGTAGTCGTTTGCTCGGCATCGTGGTTCACGTCTTCGACGACGGTAGTCGAACTCGTTCCGGGGGTCGTCGAGGATGTAGTTGTCGTCGTGGTACTCGGGTCTCGTCGGATCCATGAAGGAGGAATGGCGCACGCGGCGTCGGCAAACGACAGCACAAGCTAGCAACAACAATCTACAGCAGCATGGGCAACAGCAACACACAAGCAAGCAAAAGCATCTACATCAACTAGCTATCTAGCATCAAGCATGCAAAGCAAGGCACGCAGCGATCAAGCAAACTCAAGCAGGCTAGCAGCAACAGCTACAGCTATCAACAGCAATAGGGCAGCATCAAGCAAGCTAGCAGCAGCAATACTTGGCAAGCAGCTAAGCAGCGGCAACAACAACAAACTAGCAGCAACAGCAAATGGCCACGGCAAGGTAAAGCGGCAGCAGCAACAGGCAATCTCAGCATCGGGCAACAGCAGCACAGCGAGCTACCAGGAGCAACATGCAGGCAAGCAGCACATGACAACAGGCATCGGGCAACAGCTACCAGCGGGAGCAGCACATCGGGCAGGGGAACGGGCGGCCATCCCGAGCTGCGGCAGGGGCAAATTGGTGGGAACCTCGGGCCTGGGGCCGCCGGCGCGGGGAAACGAACACCTGCTGGCGAGGCGAGCACGAGGGGGCACAGCGGCGGGGCAGGAGAATCCATGTCGGCAAGAGGAATCGGGACGAGGGCGGCCGCGACGCGCGGGGAGACGGCGAGGCGGCGACCTGGAGGCGGGGGTTGGCGGCGACCTGTCTCGAGCATGGCGGCGCGCGGGAGGCGCGGGAGACAGCGCGGCGGGCGCTCGGGCAGGGGAGGCCATGGCGCGCACAAAGGCGACGGGACGGCGCAAGCACAGCGAGCTCGCGAGGCGAGGGGCGACGTGGGGGAAAGAGGCGACACGCGGGGCATGGAGATCAGAGAGGGGATGCACGGGATCGGGAGGAGGGAGGAACGGGGGAAGGAGATGGGGAACGAGGGGAAACGGCTGGGGGAGGAAGAGGACGCTGCGGGAGATGGATCGGGGCGGGGGAGAGCATGTGCTAGGCTACCGGGAGGCTCGGGCCTGGGCCTGGCCCCTTCCCTTCACTCTTTGCTCTTTTTTTTAACTTTTAAATCAGAAACTTTTAAACAAATAAAGGCTTTTAACAAAGATAAAATAAAATAAAAAATGCCTTTGCTCCTTTGAAAATTTATACCCCAACCATAAAATAGCTTGGGCATTTTTTTCTCAAACGAATAAAATAAAATCTTTTGAAGAATTAAAAATTAAAACCCTTTTGAAGAAATAAATAAAACCTCTTTTATTTAAAGAATAAAATAAAATCCCTTTAAAAGAGAAAAGAAAATGAGACGATTTTAAAATAAATCCAAAGGAGAAAATAAAGAAAACCAAAGGGGTTGCCCCCACATTTAATAAAAGGACCTTTTATTGAAAAGATGAAAACGAACCCTTTTTTTAAATAGGGGTTTAAAACGGGAACCTTTAGCAAACCGCAAAAACAGATAAAAGAGGAGAGGAGGGGAGAGAAGGTTTTAGGTCATCGGTGCAACAGGGTTTGAAGTGGCTCTATTGCACCCAGTCTCATCATGCCAACGGACAACGCCACACTCACAAAGCACTCACAAGCAACACCGACAAATAACACAGTTGACACGATGCCATGCATGATGCCATGATGCAAACTACATGATGATGCAACAAATAAAACTAATCACACGACGGAAACGGAAATAAAGGGGAATCTTCAAGGGCGTCGGCATCGGGCTGTCACAACTCTCCTACACTACATGAGGATCTCGCCCCGAGATCCAAGCATGAAAGGGGGAGAGGGTGAGAAGGAACAAGAGGTAAAACTTAGTCGCTTCTTTGATAAATGAGTGACACCAACAATCCTTGAAGGTTGCAAAGAGATGAGGAATGATATGAGGAATAAGAAAGAATTCACGGAAAATTTGGGCAGCACTTCGGTAGGAAAATGGGACAAAAAATTCGATAAGAAGAGAGAATTGGACAATATTCACAACAAACAAGTAAATAGAACAAGGGAACACCATGATCTTGATAGAACAACATGATTGACCCAAAAGAGCAATATCACAAAGCCTCCGGAACAGTATAATAGGAACTAGCTCAAGCGGAACAAGAGAATGAAGAAAAAGAATGACAACTATTATCACAATAGAATTTAAGAGCCTCCGGACAAAGAATTGACGTAGTGGTCGTAAAACCAACAACGAAGAACAAAATAGTAGGGGGCTTATGAAAATCATCTCAACATATAAGAGGTGACGACCAACCACTAAAAGAAACAAGGGTTGATTGGGAGAAACAAGATATGGACAATTCTTACACCAAGAGGATACCTTGAGAACTTGGATCAATGAAAAGCACCATGATAGCATAATCCATAGGAAAAGCTTTAGGTGAAGTCTAAACCAAGATAGCTCAACGAAGAAATCATGGGTTGGAAAATGTCTCATGATCGTAGAATTGGTGGTTTTAATTATCTCATTCTTGAGAGGAAAACTCTTCGAGGCTCCTACACTAACAAGAATGATATAATACCACCTCAAGGATAAAGGAAGAACAAATGACTGAAATGCAAGGGAAAGAATGCTTGAGGTACTCCAACAAGAATCTTGAAGAACACTTCAGAAAGAATGAAATCTTGACGAACCACCAAGAAGGACCTCCGTATACAAATGACTGACGCAAAGATATGAAGGTAGAAAAGAATAAGATTAAAGCCTTGTAAAGACTTCGATGAAGCTTCACGATGAGATACTTGATAAAACTTGGAACTCCGGAAAGAAAAGATAAGAACACTTGAGAAAAAGGAATTGAAGTTATGAGGCACTCTGGAAGAAAGATTCAAATCACTATGAACCCGGAATAAGAATTATGTTATGCTAGTCCTTCACCAAGTTTAATTGATGACAAGCAACGGATTAAGAATACAACTTATTCCTCTAGAAAGAATCTTGAAGAGGTAGAGAGGTAAGCACCATTTGAGGCACAAATGAATGAATCACCGGTAAGAATTCATAATTGAATGGGAACACCACGAATTAATGGAGAAACATGAGAATGAAGAGATCATGAGCCACCTAAGAGAAAAATTTAACAAGGCACCAGAAAAACGAGAGATGACGAAGAGACAACAGTGGAGAAGAATTGAGGATGAAAGTTGAAAGCTGAGAACGAAGAATCTTCTGAAATGATGGCCTTCGAAGAATCGAGAATGAAAACAAGTCAGAAAAGCACCGGATAGCAAGAAAGGGATACTCAAGATTGACAACAATTAAGATGATGGCACAAAGCTGAAATGATGAATTTGCAAGAGAATGGCAAGGATTTGAGAGAAACACTCCTTCGGTCTTCAAAGAAGAGAATGACGAGAAGAACACCACCAAGAGTTAATGAGACACTCCGGAATAAAGAAGGACGAAAGGTTGAGCCAAATATGAGAATTAATTCAAATAGATCTTGAAGAAGTAATATGACTGATGGAAATCATACTTATGTCATAGTTGAAAAGAATTAAACATCTCCGGGAAAAGATTAAAAGAGTCACGAAAGATCCTGGGAAAACCTGTGGTTTATGGGCTCACTCAAGGAAACCACCGTTGGAAAAGATTGCTAGAAAGATTGATATTGCACCGGTACAAATGAAGACTAGATGAGGTTAGCACCTCGAAATAACTAAAAGAATTGAAAACACGAAACTCAGAGATATCTTCAGCACTCCGGACAGAAAAGAGAGAAATGATAACAACATAGGCTGATAAGAATCTCCAACATAGGAAAGAATTACAAGGATAAATAGGATATAATGAACACGGATAATTAAATTGGATTCGCCGGAAAAGATGACAAGAATGAACAAATATGACACGAATCTCCTGAGAATCTTCACAATGAATCGCCGGGTAAGAGAGAAAAGAACTGATAGCGGAAGCACAAAGAACTGAAAACTCTTGGATGAAAATTGAATCATTTAAGAAAAGGGTGGGAGGGCGGGGAAAAACAAGATAACTTGGGACAGATGAGATGAACTCCGGAATAAAAGAGAGGATAATCTTCAAAAAAATTTAGAGAGGATTGAATTCACTTGAAGAGAAGCACACCGGTTGAATGGAATTGATAAGACGATCTGAATGGGCAAAGAATTTGCATTCACATAAAAATATGAGAACACAGATTAGGAAAGATCTGAAATCACCACTTGACATCGAAGCAACACGAATTTGTTGGAAGATCGTCCTATAAGTAACTACTTGAATTCCCACCTAAGAATTCCTGAAATATCTGGTCATGCAATCTGGTACACGGATACAAGGAGTAATATCACACAACTCCTATACTAACCCGTCACCTGTATCACATCCGTCAACACACAACCATAATCTGGACCTTCATCTACAACAGACCCTCGTGATCACAACGATACAAAGTATGGCAGTACTCCCGAACAATCTGCACCAGTAATGGGGACATCGGGGTTATCTCGCCACTACTAGTATTGAAGCAATTACGAACATCCTTCGTTTTGAGATACTAAGAAATCTGAATGATAACGATGTGCTCGAGAATCCCCTGGAGCTCAACTCCCCGGAAGAAAATGAAGTTAGACAGGAGGCCTCAAGACAGAACTTCGTCACATCGGCATCATATAGATTCCAAAAATATCCGCGTGATCCTAATTTTTTTTGAGTGATAAGAGGAGTAGAATTAAAATATTACGTCAAGATAACTCACCAGAGCATAGAAGAGGAGAAAAAAGAATCCTACTCTCCGATATATAACTAGACTCAAAGTATTTTTTCACTAGACTCGACTCGGCCAAGTTCAATCAATCAAGGGGGCTCCTAGGTCGGTACTGGTCTGATACCAACTTGTCACGCCCAAGATGCGACCCTATCCTCAATTTGGCATGAAGGTCTCGTCAGGGATAGAAGCGCATCTCGTCGTGTCGCAATAATGGATATCATTACAAGTACATGTACTGAAAAGAAGAGATATATATATAGAATTTGGCTTACACTCGCCACAAGCTACATCGGAGTCACATCAGTACATTACATAATCATCAAGAGTAAGAGCAGGGTCCGACTACGGACGAAAACAAATGACAAAAGAAGAACGACGTCCATCCTTGCTATCCCAGGCTGCCGGCCTGGAACCCATCCTAGAATGATGAAGAAGAAGAAAAAGAAACAACTACAAATGAACAATCAACGCGCTCGCGTCGAGTAACCTTTACCTGTACCTGCAACTGGCATTGTAGTAATCTGTGAGCCACAGGGGACTCAACAATCTCATTTCCAAAGGTATCAAGACTAGCAAAGCTTAATGGGTGAGGTAAGGTTAAGTGGTGAGGTTGCAGCAGCGGCTAAGCATAAGTTTGGTGGCTAAACTTACGAGTACAAGAAATAAGAGGGGGAAGATCTACGCATGACGGACGTGAACTACTGATGATCAAATGAATGATCCTGAACACCTACCTACGTCAGACATAACCCCACCATGTCCTCGATCGGAGAAGGAACTCACGAAAGAGACAGTCACGGTTACGCACACAGTTGGCATATTTTAATTAAGTTAACTTCAAGTTATCTAGAACCAGTGTTAAACAAAGTTTCGACGTTGCCATTTAACCGCGGGCACGACTTTCCGAAAGATTTAACCCTGCAGGGGTGCTCCAACTAGTCCATCACAAATTACCACAAGCCGCATAGAAATCCTCAATCACGAAGCTCGCGATCTCGTCGGATTCCCTAGTGGACAACCTCAACTCTGAGATTACCCAAAGCATCACTGGAATCCCGATGCACAAGATATTCCGTCAAAGGTAAAACTAATCCAGCAAGGGCGCCCGACGTGTCGACGATCCCGATAGGAGTCGCGTACCTCGTTCTCAGGACACGACGGATGGGTCACACTAGGAGATACCAAACCTCGGTTTGCCCCGCGGTGGCCCCGTAGTCTGCCAATTTGGACCAACATTCATGAGGAGCACTGGCCCGGGGGTTGATTAAATTATCCTCGGGTTAATTACTCCCTATGCAGTTCATTAGTTATTAGGCAAATGTAGTACCAAAGTTGGGCCTTGCCAGACCAGCTTTAATCTAAAACGAATTATCAAGGGGGTCCCCATAACAACCCCGATCGTGTTAGGAGCGCTCATTTATGGAACATAACACCCGTAGCCGAAACTAAGGGGGCAAAGGTGGAACAAAACACTAGGCTAGAAAGGCCGAGCCTTCCACCTTTTACCAAGTATATAGGTGCGTTAAATTTAAATAACATTAAATAGGGTGATATAACAAGGAACCCATGTTATCACATGGAAGCAACTTCACCTGCAACTAGCAACGCTAACAACATGGATAAGCAAGCGGTAACATAGCCAATCAGTGGTTTGCTAGGTCGAACAGGTTGAAGGTTATCATGGCATTGTTGAGAGGCTGATATGTAAACATGTGGTAGGCAACGATACATAACGTTAGAAGCGATAAAACTAGCATGGCGATGATAGTAATGGTATCTGGGGGGAATGGTCATCTTGCTTGACATCCCGCTTGGAAGAAGAACAACTCCGAGATGTCGGCGAACCAACGTAGTCGAACGGGTCCTCACATTCCTACACGCTTGCGGAACTCTATCGTGACGGCAAACCAGAAACAAACATCAACACAAATATTCACCACACGATGCACAACATGATGCATAACCTACTATGATGCATGATCAGTTCATTGATGCAAGGGATGGCATGGCAATTCACCTCACGCAAACACTATACATTAAATGAAGCTTGATATGCAACGATTTCCATATCGACGAAACTCCATGCTTAATTATTTAATTCACTCCCGTTTATTTACAAGACAAGATTAAATTGTTGTTAACATGGCAAGGGGTGAAGCGGTGATTCTACCTGGCATCCTAGACGGTTTAAATCGCGGAACATAGAACGGAGCTACGGCACAAGAACATGCAACACAAGATGTATATGCCATGAATGCGTCATGCATGCGAGTTCATCAACACCACGGCAAGAAGAGAAAGAAACAAGTGTCGCCATGGCGAGCGAGAGGGAACCATGGCGGCAAGACGGAAACGATGCCACGGCAACGTTCCTATCCCGATAACTCGACGAGCAATCGTGCCAACGTATAGGGTGCGCGTGCGGGAATGCTAAATAAAGATGGGGTGATCCCGCTACCGGGTTCCCATGTGTCGGGGCTCAACGAAAGAGGAACACGTGCAACGGCAACATAAGGCACAAACATACACTCATCTCATACATCACATGCACATGGTCACGACACGTTCCATCGGTATACCTTCCAAGGGTGCGTGTCGGAGCATATCGGTTCGTAGCGGACGTCGTGGAAGTCATGGTCGTCGAGGAATTCGGGTCTCCTCGATGGTAGTCGTTCGCTCGGCGTCGTGGTTCACGTCTTCGGCGACGCTAGTCGAACTCGTTCCGGGGGTCGTCGAGGACGTAGTTGTCATCGTGGTACTCGGGTCTCGTCGGATCCATGAAGGAGGAATGGCGCACGCGGCGTCGGCAAACGGCAGCACAAGCTAGCAACAACAATCTACAGGAGCACGGGCAACAGCGACACGCAAGCAAGCAAAAGCATCTACAACAACTAGCTATCTAGTAGCAAGCATGCAAAGCAAGCAGCAAAGCAAGGCAGGCAGCGAGCAAGCAAATATAAGCAGGCTAGCAGCAGCAGCTACAACTATCAACAGCAACAGGGCAGCATCAGGCAAGCTAGCAGCAGCAATACTTGGCAAGCAGCTAAGCAGCGGCAACAACATCAAACTAGCAGCAACAAAAAACGGCCACGGCAAGGTAAAGCGGCAGCAGCAACATGCAATCTCAGCATCGGGCAATAGCAGCACATCTAGCTACCAGGAGCAACAGGCAGGCAAGCAGCACATGACAACAGGCATCGGGCAACAGCTACCAGTGGCAGCAGCACATTGGGCAGGGGAACGGGCGGCCATCCCGAGCTGCGGCAGGGGCAAATCGGCGGGAACCTCGGGCCTGGGGCCGGCGGCGCGGGGAAACGAACACCTGCTGGCGAGGTGAGCACGAGGGGGCACAACGGCGGGGCAGGAGGATCCATGGCGGCAAGAGGAATCGGGACGAGGGCGGCCACGACGCGCGGGGAAACGGCGAGGCGGCGACCTGGACGCGGTGGTTGGCGGCGACCTGTCCCGAGCATGGCGGCGCGCGGGAGGCGCGGGAGACAGCGCGGCGGGCGCTCGGGCAGGGGAGGCCATGGCGCGCACAGCGGCGACGGGACGACGCGAACACGGCGAGCTCGCGAGGTGGGGGAAAGAGGCGGCGCGCGGGGCAGGGAGATCAGAGAGGGGATGCACGGGATCGGGAGGAGGGAGGAACGGGGGAAGGAGATGGGGAACGAGGGGAAATGGTTGCGGGAGGAAGAGGACGCCGGGGGGAGATGGATCGGGGCTGGGGAGAGCCTGTGCTAGGCTACCGGGAGGCTTGGGCCTGGGCCTGGCCCCCTTCCCTTCACTCTTTGCTTTCTTTTTTTAACTTTTAAATCAGAAACTTTTAAACAAATAAAGGCTTTTAACAAAGATAAAATAAAATAAAAAAATGCCTTTGCTCCTTTGAAAATTTATACCCCAACCATAAAATAGCTTGGGCATTTCTTTCTCAAACGAATAATATAAAATCTTTTGAAGAATTAAAAATTAAAACCCTTTTGAAGAAATAAATAAAACCTCTTTTATTTAAAGTATAAAATAAAAGCCGTTTAAAAGTGAATAGAAAATGAGATAGATTTAAAATAAAACCAAAGGAGAAAATAAAGAAAACCCAAGGGGTTGCCCCCACATTTAATAAAAGGACCTTTTATTGAAAAGAAGAAGACGAATGCTTTTTTTTAAAATAGGGGTTTAAAACGGGAAACTTTAGCAAACCGCAAAAATAGATAAAAGAGGAGAGGAGGGGAGAGAGGGTTTTAGGTCATCGGTGCAACAGGGTTTGAAGCGGCTCTGTTGCACCCAGTCTCATTACGCCAACGAACAACGCCACACTCACAAAGCACTCACAAGCTACACCGACAAATAACACAGTTGACACGATGCCATGCATGATGCCATGATGCAAACTACATGATGATGCAACAAATAAAACTAATCACACGACGGAAACGGAAATAAAGGGGAATCTTCTGGGGCGTCGGCATCGGGCTGTAACAACCAGCTGCGTCTGCTTCTGGACAAGGGCCTCCTCCTTCTCCCTCAAGGCGGCGTCCTTGAGGTCCACCTCCTTAAGGTGAAGCGACGCGAGGCGGTCCACGCCGGCAGAGTAGGAGGCCTCCTTCTCCTGCAGCGTGGCCCGCAGCCACTCCAACTCAACCCGGACAGCCGCCTCGAGCTCCTTCTTCTCCGCCAGAAGAAGGTCCAGCTACTCTTGGAGCCGGCCGCCGGCGTCGGGCAGGGCATCGCGCTCCACGGTGATCTCGCCCAGCCGGGCTTCAAGCTCGGCAATCTGGCTATCGGCCCCCAGGTGTTGGTCCCGTAGCTCGTTGTACGCATGTACTTGCGCGTCGTAAAGCACCTGCCAAAAGGGAGAAAAAGGGAGCAGAATTAAGATTCGACCTAGTTAAAAACTTAACCAACCCGATTCTCGGGGGCTACACCTAGTGGGTGTGCTAGCGCGCCCCCACTGAAGAAAACTACGCAGGGAAAAAAGGCCTCCAAGAGATTCGGACCGGTTGGCAATCAACCCGCCCGATTCTCGGGGGCTACACCCAATGGGTGCGCTGTCGCACCCCCACTAACGCCAAGAAGAAGAGAAAAAGAAGTAAAAAAACCAAAAGAGGCAATGCCTACCTGGGTGCGGGCTTCCAGGCGCTCCATGTCGCCGCGTACCACGCGGGCCGACTGCTCCACCTTCGACCGGCTGCTGGAGAACATCGTCACCAACTCTGGTATGCCAGAAAGAACGGTGCCAGCGGGCAGTCGCAGGCGGGCCAAGTTCGCCGCCCGCCATGTCTTCATAGGCCGGCTCCCAGCCCGGCCCCTGGCTCTTGGCACAACAGGGCCGTGCTGGGGAACGACGATGGCGCTGGCTCCTGGTGCCGGTTCGACAACCGGCTTGGGTGCCGTCCCGACCGGCGCTACCTCCCCCGTAGGAGGTGGATGGGCCATGTCCGGTGCATCCATGGTCGCCCCTGGGGCGTCAGGGGCCGCGTCCGGCGCTGCCAGGTCTAACTCCGATGCGTCGGGAGCCGCCTCGGCCCTGGGAGAATCAGGGATCGTCTCCAGGTCCATGTGCGCCGAGGCTGCCGGTTCAGATGGCTGGCCCCCCTCGGTCCTTGGGGCCTGCCTCAAGGCGGCCTTGCTAGCTGGCTCCTCCACACGAGCATTTGTGGAGGGGTCATGTCTAGCCTTCGCACGCTTCTCCACTGGCCTCTTGACCCGGCTGGGGCGAGGCTAACCCATGGCGGCCTTCCCCGCAGCCGTGTCCCACCGGCGCTTGGACTCTATCTCCAGCTCCCTCTCGGCAGCATCAGCCGCTGCCCAGCCGGCTCGTTCGGCTGCGGAGGCGGTGTCTTCATCCGCATCCTCCGCCTCCCTGTCAAGCAAGGCTCATAAGGAACAAAGCTCATCCCAAGATGGTCAAAGGAAAAAAAAGGAGGAAACCATACCCCGCAACTACAGGGACCTGCCTCCGGCCACCGCCACGGCGCCTCTTGGCACCGCCTGCTTGCTGCCTGGCTGGAGGACCCGGCGCCGGCCTCTTAGAGGCCGGCCGTGAAGCTGTGGCACCCTTGCCCTTCTTCCCGGCTAACTCGTCAGCAGTGGTCGCTCCGCCACCTTGACGCCGACCACGCGTCAGTAGTGGGCTGCTGACCTCCTCCACCTCATCAGAGTCTTCCTCAAAGGCTGCATCAGAACAGAATGAGGCTACCTCGTCGTCGTCTGTCCAGCCTGCTACGGCGTGCCACATGTACTCACCAGACGACTCGGTCCCTTTTGACTCCAGGGGATCTTCCGAGCCAACGGAGGAGTCTAAGCGGGGCTCCATCGCGCCCTCGTCCTCCATCTCGGAGGCGTCGGACACCTCCACATCGGGAGCAGGCTGACGGAGGGATGCCTACAGGGTCTCGAACAGCTACAATTTTTTTTAGCCAAAGGCTTAGCAACGCCACCAGCCTCAAGACAAAACAACAGAGAAGAATGGAGTAAAGCTACCATCGGAGGCGGGTGAGCCCTGTTGAACGGGTACATCTCCCATGTCCATTCCCCGCCCTCATCCATGCGGGCGGTGGAGATCAGATTTACCCTTCATGCTACAGCGCCCGGGGTAAACCTCTTGGTGGACAGCCGGCACGGATCAAGCCGACCGCTCATCTGGCAGACCAGATGCGGCCACCTCTGCAGAGGCAGAATCCGGCGGACCACCATGGTGGCGAGAAGGTCGCGGCCGAGGAAGCCGCTCTTCTCCAAGATGTCGAGGTGGGCACAGATAAGCGCCACCTCAGGATGCGGTCTGGGAGTCTTCGCATCCCAGTTCCGCCATGTCGGGGGAGCAATGGCGAACGGGGGCATGTTGAGGGCGTCCTGGGCTGGGTCGGCGCTCTTCACGTAGAAGAAAGCCTTCTACCAATGCTTGATGGAGTCTTGCAGAGGCATCTGGGGGAAGCCAGACTTCAGGCGATGATGCACCAACGCGACCCCACACGGCGTCATGGGGCGCGGCCCCCGGAGCTTCTCCACCTCGGATTTCTCCATGGCGATGGACTGCTGCTTGAACAAGAATAGGCTGCGCCACAGATCGACGCGAGGCTCAATCCCCATGAAGCCCTCACACAGGACCACGAAGGCGGCCAGCTGCAGTATGGCGTTCGGCGCCAGATGATGCGGCTGCAGGCCGAAGAACTGGATCCATTCAGCGAAGAAGGAGCTAGCCGAGTGTAGTGCCCCAGATGCAATCCTTCCATATTTGGAACCTTCTCTATATGGGTCCCCCATGCCAATGCTATGAGAGAGCCCATGCTCCTTATGTCATGTGATGTCACCTTATTAATTACTCTTCCTTTGCATGCATCTCCCCCCTCCCTCGCGCATAGGAGCCCAACCCCGCTCCTCCTTCTCCCACCTGACGCCGTTCCCTCCCAGTGCATTCTTTTCCGTCAGGCAGAGAGAGAGCGAGCAGTAACGCCGTGCACAAACGTCGAGGTCCCCCCCATATAAGCTGGGCGTCCGAGCCCCTCCTCGGCCTAGGGTTCCCCTCCTTCCCTATCCTGCCACCGCCACCTCTCTTCTCCCCCTCCATCTCTCTTCTTCCTCCTTTCCTGGTAAGTTTATGTAGGGTAGCAGAGAGAATAAAGAGCTCCACGCCGCGTCTACCCCCGCGTGCACCGTCAAGCGGCAAGGCCACCATGTCCGGGAGCTTGGGGAGGGTGACCGCACTCCATTCCCGCCGCCGTTGAGGTCGGGGATCGACCACAGCGACGGGCAGGAGCTTGTCTTCGGCGCGAACCCGACGAACTCCTTCCTATACGTCGGATCTGCAACAAGCCTTCGTCAGCGCGTCCTCGTCGACTCCTCCTTCCCGATCGGCGCCCCCTCTTCCTGCCCTAGGTGACGATCGCTCCTCCTCCCTTCCCCTCGGTTGGATCTGCCAGAGTGGCCGCCGTGCTCCTCTGTTCAGGGGAGAGAACGGCATGAGCTTTCTGTGTTGTGTGTGTTGAAGTAGGGCGCTCGGTGTGAGTAGATGCAGACTAGATGTAGGTGCGTCTTCCCTTCTCCCGCGGGCGTGGTACAGGCCGTGGTAGAGGATACCATCTCCGGTGATCTCTTTGTCACCAGCTCGCAGGTGCAGGCCAGACAGTAGGATCTAGGTAGTATACGTTGCGTTAGATCCCTACTCTGTCAGACATCGTAACGTAGCCCGGTGGTTGATGTGTGTGTGTGTCTTCGTCAGGTGCAGGGATCAAATCCCAGTAGGAGCACCCCCCCCCCTTTTAGTTTTCCTTTTCCTGTTTCGACAGTAGGGTCGAGCAGTAAGTAGATCCCCTGCATCGAACCTCCACTTTCGAGTAACTTGGCCCTAGCAGAGTGGTAAGGCTAGGCTTGTTGCACCAGTGGGTTCTGGGATCGAATCCCAGGGTGCCCTTTTTGTTTTTCTCTTTGCTGCAATTTTATTTCACCTTTGCTATTGTTGTTCCTGTTACAATCATAGGTGGCCATGGCATCTTGTTTCTATTTTTTTTCTTTGCTGTTAAAACTATGTTAGGTGATGTAGTGTGTGTGGATGGCTTGTGGGAGTTGCATGTGTGTGTGAGGCCATACAAATATGGAGTTAGCTTTACATGTTGTGTGTGCATGGTGGTGTTTCCTAGTAGTTTATCCTAGGTGTAGCTAGCAAGTCAAGTGGTAGCTTCTGTAGGTTCTTCTTTGTTGTAGGTACTATCATTTGTTGATGCACTAGGTTGTGTGTTTGTAAATGGAGTTGACCTTGTTCTAGTTGGTTGCTAAGATAATATGTGTAAGTGTGTGGTGTTGACCTTGAGTATGTTGTGCTTGTGGGTGATGTGGACTAGGAGTGTGTGTGAGTAGCATCCCACCTTGGCAAGCAAGCCTTGCACCTCCACATGTCCATATGTGAGAGGGCATGGCATGATATTTGTGTGAGAAGCTTAATAGTAGGGGTTGTGAAGTTGATGTGCATGACACAAACATGGGGTTCAAACCCCCATTTCACTTTGTCATTGTGCACATGAGCTCAACCTTTGTAGTTGTTGTTTTAGTAGGAACTACATGAAATGATGCCCATTCCCTAGGCATGATTTGGAGTAGTTCCCTCTCCCTTAGTTTGTGGTCACTTGTTCCAAGTAGGTGCCCACATTTTGTATATGATTTTAGGGTAGAAACTCCCAAGGAATCCAGTGGTGAAGTTAGTTTTGCCATTGGGAAAACTTTATGGCGTGGACATATTCAGATTTGTTGCAAGTTTGATCTTGGTTTCCATGGAATAGGTGGAGCCCAAGGGCATGTGTTTTTGTGTGATAGAAGTAGGGGTTTTGCTCTACACCATAGTGGTGTCATTTATCACTTGGTGTTATCTGCATGCAAACTATGCCTAGACAAAGTGGGCATGTGGCTGAAAAAGTCCAGCTTAGTGAAATCTGGAATTTCACTAAGTCTGGGAATTCTGGAAACATTTTCTTCTCCTATAGATGAGGATGTGCTGGTCATTGTGTTGACAACTAGCCTTAGTTCAGTGCTAGGATTTCGGACCTGATTTGTTTGTGAAGATCCCTGACAAATTTAATATCATTTGGAGTCTATTAGGTTGTGTTTTGATTGCTGTCAAAAAGTTTCAGGACAAAGACAGAAATTCAGGTGCAGGAATTTTCATAAGTCCCTGAGATCTGATGGTTTTGGGAAAGTTTATGGCCTTGTATCTTCTAGAGTTTAATTCCTTTTTCTGTTATTCTTGCTGGTGCTTGTAGTGTCTTGGTTGGCTACAGCCACATATATTATTTGTCATATTTAGAGGTCTGTAGCTATGTTGCATGTAGCTCCCAAAGAGCTAAGATGCAGATTATGGCAGATTATGTAGTATAGTCATTTTGGTCATTGTGTGTGCTTAGTTGATGTTGCGGTGTTCTTCCTTGCTCCAATCCATTCATGTTGGGTTGTTACTAGTCTTGGCAACCTGGGAATACCAGATTTGTGCCAATTGTGCTTGTGGTGTTGATTCTTCCACGTAGAGCTTCATATCTTGTTTCGTTGATTCTCGTTGATCCGTAGCTCCGTTTGCAATGTTCTTCATATGGTTTTGCATCGTTTTCACGAGCCGCATATGTTTATGCCATCCCCATGCATGTCAAAATAGCTTAGTGTACAGTTATGTCCAGAAACTTGTAGTAGTTTCTTTTGCTTGTACTAGTGATAGAAATAGCGGTGCATCCTCAATTATCATCTCATGCATCATGTGATTGTTGCATATTGTGGTGCTGCTGTTCATTGGTTGTTATTCTTATGTTGGGTAGCACCGGGATCGGAGAACGAATACGTGGAGTCAGGAGAGTACGTGCAGGACGAACCAGAACCATTCCAAGCTGAGGATATCACAGGCAAGATGATATGACCTTGATTCCATCTCTAGACTTGTTATGCTAGTATCATTTCCATGTCATATTGCTCGCTGCCTACCACTGAAATTAAATTGCCTCTTCATATGCCATGAGCCCAAACAATGTTCCCCTTCCTAGCAAAACTTGAATGGCTAAGTAGGCGTTGCTCAGCTACTAATGTCAGCATTGCTAGTTGCAGGTGCTTTGACTCATGTGATAACATGAGCTTGATATCATTATCTTAAATTCTGTTATTTAATTAATGCACCTATATACTTGGTAAATGACGGGAGGCCTAGCCTTTTGCCGGGTTCTTTGTTCCGTTATTGCCGCCTTAGTTACCGGTTACCGGTGTTTGATTCCATATCGATCGCTCCTAACACGTTCGGGGTTGTTATGGGGACCCCCTTGATAAATCGCGTAGTGCTAAGGCTTGTCCGGCAGGACCCAACATTGGTGTTAATTTTCTAATCACTTAATAATAAACTGCATAGGGAATAGCTACCCCGAGGATTTTAATCAACAACCCGGGCTAGTGCTCTTCATGAGTGTTGGTCCAAACTATAGCACTGTGCGGGGCCAACTCAGGGAAACTTGAGAGATTTCTATCAGGCCACTGTACGTGTAGCTCATTCGGCGTGTCCTGAGACTGAGATACGCGGCTCTTATCAGGGTCGTCGACACGTCGGGAGGTCCTGCTAGCCTTGTCTTACCTTAGCGGTATATCTTGCGTATAGGAATCCCAGTGAAGCTTTGGTCTCCCCCAGAGTTGAGGTTTTCCTCTAAGGAATCCGACGAGATCACGAGATTCGTGATAGAGGATGCCTTTGCGGCCTGTGTACGTTTGTGATGGACTAGTTGGAGCACCCCTTCAGGGTTTAATCTTTCGTAAAGCCGTGCCCGCGGTTATGTGGCAACTTGGAATATTTTGTTAACATCCGGTATTAGATAACTCAAACAAAAGCTAATAAAATTGCCAACTGTGTGCGTAACCGTGACTGTCCCCTCGAAGATCTCTCTTCGATCGGGAACACGGTGGGGTTATGAATGCCGTAGGTAGGTGTTCAGGATCACCTAGTGATCAAGTAATCCCGACCGCTAGTGTAGACTACCTTCACAATTACTTTGTGTAAGTTAGCCACTAAATCAAGCTTAGGATGCTGCAGCCTTATACACTTCACCCTTTCCCTACCTAATAACATGACTAGTTCTGGCACCAAGGTCTTAGATTGCTGAGTCCCCGTGGCTCACGGATTCCTCCGAAACTCCCAACAGGTACAGGTACCCCAGAGACAGATGATCCCGACGGTACCCAGCTGGCGTGGCAGTACGACGAGGAGACAGACCGCCTCTACGTGAACTATCCAGAGGACTGAGGCGTGGTCGTGATCATGGGCCTGCAGGCAGGGTAGCATAGCATTTCCATGTTTTGTAGTCCGTAGCGGAACTACCTTGATTGTATCTGTGATGTACTCTGAGTTATTAATGAGAAGACAGTTGAATCCCGAATTGTCTACTTTTATTATTATTTGTGCTATGTTACTTGCTTGCAAAATGCTTAGATGCGCTTCTTTCCTATTCGGGGGTCTCGACCCCCAGATCGGCAAGGACCGCATCTTGGTCGTTACAAGTTGGTAATCAGAGCCAAACGACCATAGGAGCATTTGTGTGATAGTATTTGGCCGAGTCGAGTCTAGAAAATGTTTTGAGTCTTAGTTATATCGGAGAGTAGGATTCTTTTTTTCTCCTCTTCTATGCTCTGGTGAGGTTCCCGTCTTAGGAAATCTTTAACTCTACTCCTTTTCTCGCTCAAAATTTTTTTTAGGATCACGCGGGTATTTGTGAAATCTATATGATTTCAATGTGACGGAATCCTGTCCTGGTGCCTCCTATCTGCTCTAAGTATCAGGGGAGTTGAGCTCCAGGGATTATCGCGCACATCGCCATCATTCAGATTTCTGAGTATCTAAGAACGGAGGGTGTTCGTTATTGCTTCAATACGGGTAGTGGTGAGATAACCCCGATGTCCCCAGTACTGGTGTAGATTGTTCGGGGGTACTACTAGACTTGGTATCGTTGTGATCACGAGGATCTGTTGTAGATGAAGGTCCGAGATGCTGGTTGTGTGTTGAAGGATGTGATACAGGTGACGGGTTAGTTTAGGAGTTGTGTGAAATACTCCTTGTATCGTGTACCTGATTGCATGACCAGTTATTTCAGGATTTCATAGGTGGGATATCTAGTAGTATCTTATAGGACTATCATCCTATAGACGCTTGATTGAGGTTTGGGAAATCTCGATCATATGTTTGTTCCGAGCAGTTCTAGCTCACACTTGTTTGCAGTGGTCCTTATCGGAATTTTGTCGTCTGTAACTTTGAGGATGCACTCTTGCTATGTTGTTCGAGTGCAATGCTAAATTCTGTTCAGATATTCTGTATTTTGATTCAGCAATATCTTCAATTATTCTGTGGACTAATATGTTGTCCGTCTTCAGGATGGCTCCACCGACTTGTCAGACCCCAACACGTGAGGATATGCCGCCTCCACCTCCTCCTCCTCCTCCGCCGCCTCCTCCTGCAGAGGCCTGGCATGCGATGATGGCAGCTACTAATGCAAACACTCAGATGCTGTTGTAGTTGATCCAGGAGAGAGCCAATCATAAGTAGGGCAATTTCCAGCAGGGTGGCAATTACTTCGCCAATCTGAGTCAGTTCCTGTCAAACCAGCCTAAGAGGTTCACTTCTTGCGACCAGCTGTTTGATGCGGAAGATTGGATCCGTGATATGAACAAGCATTTCGAGTGTAGCAATGTGGGTCCGGAGGACTATGTCAAGTTTGCAACGTTTCAGTTGAAGGGACAGGCTTCTATTTGGTGGCAGCAGCTTAAGGACTCCATAGGCGACAGCGTGATGTCTTGGGACGAGTTTTGTCGTGACTTCAGGTCACACTACATCCCTTCCAGTTTTGTGGAGGAGATGCGTGAGAAGTTCAGGCGTTTGAAGAAGGGCAGCAATTCTGTGTACAAGTACAATGTCGAGTTCCACGAGTTGGCCCGTTACGCGTTGCAGGATGTCCCAGATCAGAAGAGCAAGATCTACCAGTTCAGGGGTGGCTTGAAGGAGGACTTGCAGTTAGCGCTTGCTTTGCACGATCCTGAGGAGTTTGACAAGTTCTACAACTTAGCTCTCAGAGCAGAGGCAGCCTTGCTCAGGGTGGAAAATTCCAAGAAGCGCTTCAGAGATTTCAGCTCTTCCTTGACTCAGGTGGTTCAGAAGCAACAGAGGTTTTGGGTTTCTCCTCCTCCTCCTCGGCACTCACAGCAGCTGAAGAACTCAGGTGGACGTGGTTCTTCCCACCCACCCAACCCTGGCTTCCAGCACAGATACCAACACCAGAAGCAAGGGCCTCCTCAGACTCAGTTCCGACAGCTAGTAGATGTCACTTGTCACAAATGTGGGTAGAAGGGTCACTATGCCAACAAATGCACTTCTCAGCTCCATCTGCCGCCTCCTCCTCCAGGCAAACCTCGAAGCAACGCTCTTGTCAAATTCAACCCCAGATCAGCTCGAGTCAACATGGTGAATGCAGCTGAAGCAGAGAACTCGTCTGATGTGATCATGGGTAACCTCCTCGTCAATGATATTCCTGCTAAAGTGTTATTTGATTCTGGTGCTTCTCATTCATTCATGTCTAGACCATTTGCATGGAATCATGATTTTATTTCTAAGACCTTGGACAAACCTTTTCGTGTGGTTTCCCCGGGAGCGTTGTTGAGCTCTAATGTGGTCATTCTGGATGTTTCTGTCAAGATGGGCGCTTATGCTTTTCTGGCATCTCCTATTGTCTTGGGCAATTCCGACATCGACTTGATTCTTGGTATGGACTGGTTGGCCATGAACAAGGCGTCAATTGATTGTGAAGCCAAAGAAGTGAAGCTTACCCACTCTTCGGAGGATATGATTATATTCGCGGGGCGCGATGATACAATCCGTCTGTTCTCCTTGAATGAAAAGGGTGAGATCAATCCTATTGAGCAAGTCCCAGTGGTATGCGAATATCAAGATGTGTTTCCTGAAGAGCTGCCAGGCATGCCTCTGCACCGTGAAGTTGAGTTCATCATTGAGCTTGAGCCAGGCACAGAGCCAGTGTGCAAACGGCCGTACAAGCTGGGTCCAGAAGAATTGAAGGAACTCAAGAGGCAACTCGATGAGCAGGAGCGTTTGGGTTTGATCAGACCAAGCTCGTCGCTGTGGGGATGTGGTTTTCTATTTGTCAAGAAGAAGGATGGTTCGGACCGGCTGTGTGTCGATTACCGCCCATTGAACAAGAAGACAATCAAGAACAAATATCCACTTCCGAACATAACTGAGTTGTTCGAACAGTTGAAAGGTGCTAAAGTATTCTCGAAGCTTGATCTCAGAATGGGCTATCATCATATTCACATTCGCGTAAAAGACATTCCGAAGACGGCATTCAGGACTAGTTTTGGCTCGTATGAGTATACGATCATGTCTTTTGGTCTGGCTAATGCTCCTCCGACATTTTGTCGATTGATGAACTATATTTTCTCCCCATACAATAACGAATTTGTCTTGCTCTATCTCGACGACATTCTGGTCTTTTCTGAGAATGAGGAAGAACATGAAAGACATCTCAGGTTGGTGCTTGATAAACTGAGAGAGTACAAGTTGTATGCCAAGTTTTCCAAGTGCGAGTTCTGGCTGAAAGAAGTGGTTTATCTTGGGCATATTATCTGTGCCGAGGTCATTAAGGTTAACCCGTCCAAGGTTCAAGCCATTGTTGAATGGGAACCTCCGCAGAATGTGAAGCAGCTTCGAAGCTTTCTCGGGCTTGCCGGATATTGTAGAAGATTCATTGAGAACTTCTCCAAAATCGCCAAGCCGCTCTCTAGTCTTCTTCAGAAGGGTGTCAAGTATGTTTGGTCTCCAGAGTGTCAACTGGCTTTCGATACACTCAAAGAGAAGCTTATCTCCACACCGGTATTGGCCCCTCCGGATGATTCCAAGCCGTACCAGGTCTTTTGCGATGCTTCTCTCCACGGTCTTGGTGTAGTCTTGATGCAAGATAGGAAGGTGGTTGCTTATACCTCCAGGCAGTTGAAGCCTGCGGAGAAGAACTATCATGTGCACGATCTCGAGCTAGCAGCTGTTGTGCACGCCTTGATGACTTGGAGACATCTCTTGTTGGAACGTAAGGTTGAAGTTTTCACCGATCACAAGAGTCTCAAGTATATCTTCACTCAGCCTAACTTGAATCTTCGGCAAACACGTTGGGTGGGAATGCTCCAGGATTTTAATCCGAGTGTTGAGTACACGCCAGGCAAGGCAAATGTTGTGGCAGATGCATTGAGAAGGAAGGCATATTGCAACAGTCTGATTCTGCAACCTCTCCAGCCGGGTCTTTCCGAGTCTTGCAGGAAGCTTAATCTTCAGCTAGTACCTCAGGGTTTTCTTGCGAACCTTCAGATCTCTCCTACCTTGGAAGATCAGGTCAGAGCAGCTCAGCTACTTGACGCTATGGTGAAAAAGGTCAAGATTGGCGTGGGAAAGAGTCTCCCCAAGTATAAGTGTTTCACTGTTGATGCCAGGGACACGTTGTTTTTCGAGGATCGCCTTGTCGTCCCGAAAGGTGCTCTCAGGAAGGTGATCATGGAAGAAGCTCATAACTCTCTCCTCTCTATTCATCCTGGAAGCTCCAAAATGTACCATGACTTGAAGCAGACTTTCTGGTGGACTCGTATGAAACGTGAAATTGCTCATTTCGTAAACGAGTGTGATGTATGTCGAAGGGTGAAAGCAGAACATCAGAGACCAACAGGCCTCTTGCAGCCTTTGCCGATTCCCGAGTGGAAGTTTGTTCACATTGAGATGGACTTCGTCACCGGGTTTCCGAAGTCCAAGAAGGGCAATGATGCTATCTTCGTCGTCATCGACAAATTGAGTAAAGTGGCTCATTTCCTTCCAGTCAAGGAGTCCATTTCAGCAGCTCAGTTGGCAGAGTTGTACACCTCCAGGATTGTCTCTTTGTACGGCGTACCCATGATGATCTCTTCAGATCGCGGAAGTATCTTCACTTCCAAGTTCCGGGACTCCTTTCAGTCTGCTATGGGCACGAAGATCTGCTTCAGCACAACGTTCCACCCTCAGACTAGTGGTCAAGTGGAGAGAGTGAATCAAGTTCTTGAGGATATGCTGAGAGCCTGTGTTATCTCTTTTGGCATGAAGTGGGAAGATTTTCTGCCTTTCGTGGAGTTCTCGTATAACAACAGTTATCAAGCAAGTTCTGGCAAGGCTCCGTTTGAAATTCTCTATGGCAGGAAGTGCCGTACTCCGCTTAACTGGTCCGAGACCGGCGAGTGCCAGATCCTTGGCAATGATATGATAGAAGAAGCTGAGGAGATGTGTCAGATCATTCGCGACAACCTCAGAGCAGCTCAGTCCCGTCAGAAGAGCTATTACGATAGAAAGCACCGTGACATGTCTTATGAGCTTGATGATTTTGTCTATCTCAAGGTGTCGCCTATGAAGGGTATGCAGCACTTTGGCATCAAAGGCAAGCTTGCGCCTCGTTTCGTTGGTTCGTTCAGAGTGGTTGGCAAGAGGGGCGACCTTGCGTACCAGCTCGAGCTTCCGTCAACCTTTGCAAATGTCCATGATGTGTTCCATGTTTCTCAGCTTCAGAGGTGTTTCAAGACCCCCAAGCGCACTGTGCATCTTCAAGATATCGACCTTCAGCCTGACCTTTCTTATCGTGAGCATCCAGTTGCGGTTCTCGAAGCGACTGAGCGCAAGACCCGTAACAAGACTGTCAAGTTTCTCAAAGTGAAGTGGTCTCACCATTCCGATAAAGAGGCTACGTGGGAACGCGAGAATCACCTCCGTTCCGAATTTTCCGATTTCTTTCAGTCTTAGATCTCGAGGGCGAGACTTCTTTGTAGTGTGGGAGAGTTTGTAGTGCCCCAGATGTAATCCTTCCATATTTGGAACCTTCTCTATGTGGGTCCCCCATGTCAATGCTATGAGAGAGCCCATGCTCATTATGTCATGTGATGTCACCTTATTAATTACTCTTCCTTTGCATGCATGCATTCCATATCATGCCATGTGTTCTTGTTGTTGCATTGTGTTCTTGTGATTTCATGTGTTACCTTGTCATGATGTGCATGTGGTGTATAGCTTGTGTGGGGAGATGCACGTGATAGTATTTTCATAGGTTTCAAACCATCCTCCCTCTCTCTCTAAATCCTACTCTATGTCAAGTTGCACTTCTTCCTTTCTCCTTTTAAAAATGCTCATGTGTTAGCCTTGATTTGTGGTGGTTGAGAGATGTGAATTGCTGGTTTTGAATGGGTGTTTTAAAGGTGCATAAAATTACAAAGCAGATCAACCAATACCGTTTTGTGAAATATTATCTGCTCCTAAAAATCTTGATCTTATTTTAGTTAAATAGGTCATATTTTATATGACCAGGGGGTATTTTCTTTTGAATTTAACCCAGTAGTTTTTGCCTTGTATTATTTGTTTTCTTTCTGGGCTTTCTTTTAAATAGAACACGTGCAGGGTTCCTTTTCTTTTTCTGGCGCACCGAGTGGGCTCCCTCCCACTTCGCGGCCCATCTCCCCCTCCCTCGCGCATAGGAGGCCAACCCCGCTCCTCCTTCTCCCACCTGACGCCGTTCCCTCCCAGTGCGTTCTTTTCCGTCAGGCAGAGAGAGAGCGAGCAGTAACGCCGTGCACAAACATCGAGGTCCCCCTCATATAAGCTGGGCATCCGAGCCCCTCCTCGGCCTAGGGTTCCCCTCCTTCCCTATCCTGCCGCTGCCACCTCTCTTCTGCCCCTCCATATCTCTTCTTCCTCCTTTCCTGGTAAGTTTCTGTAGGGTAGCAGAGAGAACAATGAGCTCCACGCCGCGTCTACCCCCGCGTGCACCATCGAGCGGCAAGGCCACCATGTCCGGGAGCTTGGGGAGGGTGCCCGCGCTCCATTCCCGCCGTCGTTGAGGTCGGGGAGCGACCACAGCGACGGGCAGGAGCTTGTCTTCGGCGCGAACCCGACGAACTCCTTCCTCTATGTCGGATCTGCAACAGGCCTTCGTCAACGCGTCCTCGTCGACTCCAGGCGGCTCCTCCTTCCCGATCGGCACCCCTCTTCCTGCCCTAGGTGACGATCGCTCCTCCTCCCTTCCCCTCGGTTGGATCTGCCGGAGTGGCCGCCGTGCTCCTCTGTTCAGGGGAGAGAACTGCAGGAGCTTGTTGTGTTGTGTGTGTAGAAGTAGGGCACTCGGTGTGAGTAGATGCAGAGTAGATGTAGGTGCGTCTTCCCTTCTCCCGCGGGCGTGATAGAGGCCGTGGTAGAGGAGACCATCTCCGGTGATCTCTCTGTCACCAGCTCGCAGGTGCAGGCCAGACAGTAAGATCTAGGTAGTATATGTTGCATTAGATCCCTACTCTGTCAGACATCGTAACGTAGCCCGGTGGTTGATGTGTGTGTGTGTCTTCGTCAGGTGCAGGGATCAAATCCTAGTAGGAGCACCCCCCCCCCTTTTTATTTTCCTTTTCCTGTTTCGACAGTAGGGTAGAGCAGTAAGTAGATCCCCTGCATCGAACCTCCACTTTCGAGTAACTTGGCCCTAGCAGAGTGGTAAGGCTAGGCTTGTTGCACCAGTGGGTTCTGGGATCGAATCCCAGGGTGCCCTTTTTGTTTTTCTCTTTGCTGCAATTTTATTTCACCTTTGCTATTGTTGTTCCTGTTACAATCATAGGTGGCCATGGCATCTTGTTTCTATTTTTTTTCTTTGCTGTTAAAACTATGTTAGGTGATGTAGTGTGTGTGGATGGCTTGTGAGAGTTGCATGTGTGTGTGAGGCCATACAAATATGGAGTTAGCTTTACATGTTGTGTGTGCATGGTGGTGTTTCCTAGTAGTTTATCCTAGGTGAAGCTAGCAAGTAAAGTGGTAGCTTCTGCAGGTTCTTCTTTGTTGTAGGTACTATCATTTGTTGATGCACTAGGTTGTGTGTTTGTAAATGGAGTTGACCTTGTTCTAGTTGGTTGCTAAGATAATATGTGTAAGTGTGTGGTGTTGACCTTGAGTATGTTGTGCTTGTGGGTGATGTGGACTAGGAGTGTGTGTGAGTAGCATCCCACCTTGGCAAGCAAGCCTTGCACCTCCACATGTCCATATGTGAGAGGGCATGGCATGATATTTGTGTGAGAAGCTTAATAGTAGGGGTTGTGAAGTTGATGTGCATGACACAAACATGGGGTTCAAACCCCCATTTCACTTTGTCATTGTGCACATGAGCTCAACCTTTGTAGTTGTTGTTTTAGTAGGAACTACATGAAATGATGCCCATTCCCTAGGCATGATTTGGAGTAGTTCCCTCTCCCTTAGTTTGTGGACACTTGTTCCAAGTAGGTGCCCACATTTTGTATATGATTTTAGGGTAGAAACTCCCAAGGAATCCAGTGGTGAAGTTAGTTTTGCCATTGGGAAAACTTTATGGAGTGGACATATTCAGATTTGTTGCAAGTTTGATCTTGGTTTCCATGGAATAGGTGGAGCCCAAGGGCATGTGTTTTTGTGTGATAGAAGTAGGGGTTTTGCTCTACACCATAGTGGTGTCATTTATCACTTGGTGTTATCTTCATGCAAACTATGCCTAGACAAAGTGGGCATGTGGCTGAAAAAGTCCAGCTTAGTGAAATCTGGAATTTCACTAAGTCTGGGAATTCTGGAAACATTTTCTTCTCCTATAGATGAGGATGTGCTGGTCATTGTGTTGACAACTAGCCTTAGTTCAGTGCTAGGATTTCGGACCTGATTTGTTTGTGAAGATCCCTGACAAATTTAATATCATTTGGAGTCTATTAGGTTGTGTTTTGATTGCTGTCAAAAAGCTTCAGAACAAAGACAGAAATTCAGGTGCAGGAATTTTCACTAAGTCCCTGAGATCTGATGGTTTTGGGAAAGTTTGTGGCCTTGTATCTTCTAGAGTTTAATTCCTTTTTCTGTTATTCTTGCTGGTGCTTGTAGTGTCTTGGTTGGCTACAGCCATATATATTATTTGTCATATTTAGAGGTCTGTAGCTATGTTGCATGTAGCTCCCAAAGAGCTAAGATGCAGATTATGGCAGATTATGTAGTATAGTCATTTTGGTCATTGTGTGTGCTTAGTTAATGTTCTGGTGTTCTTCCTTGCTCCAATCCATTCATGTTGGGTTGTTACTTGTCTTGGAAACCTGGGAATACCAGATTTGTGCCAATTGTGGTTGTGGTGTTGATTCTTCCACGTAGAGCTTCATATCTTGTTTCGTTGATTCCTGTTGATCCGTAGCTCCGTTTGCAATGTTCTTCATATGGTTTTGCATCGTTTTCACGAGCCGCATCTGTTCATGCCATCCTCATGCATGTCAAAATAGCTTAGTGTACAGTTCTGTCCAGAAACTTGTAGTAGTTTCTTTTGCTTGTACTAGTGATAGAAATAGTGGTGCATGCTCAATTATCATCTCATGCATCATGTGATTGTTGCATCTTGTGGTTCTACTGTTCATTGGTTGTTATTCTTATGTTGGGTAGCACCGGGATTGGAGAACGAATACGTGGAGTCAGGAGAGTACGTGCAGGACGAACCAGAACCATTCCAAGCTGAGGATATCACAGGCAAGATGATATGACCTTGATTCCATCTCTAGATTTGTTATGCTAGTATTGTTTCCATGTCATATTGCTCGCTGCCTACCACTGAAATTAAATTGCCTCTTCATATGCCATGAGCCCAAACAATGTTCCCCTTCCTAGCAAAACTTGAATGGCTAAGTAGGCGTTGCTCAGCTACTAATGTTAGCAGTGCTAGTCGCAGGTGCTTTGACTCATGTGATAACATGAGCTTGATATCATTATCTTAAATTCTGTTATTTAATTAATGCACTTATATACTTGGTAAATGACGGGAGGCCTAGCCTTTTTCTGGGTGCTTTGTTCCGTTATTGCCGCCTTAGTTACCGGTTACCGGTGTTTCATTCCATATTGATCGCTCCTAACACGTTCGGGGTTGTTATGGGGACCCCCTTGATAAATCGCGTAGTGCTAAGGCTTGTCCGGCAGGACCCAACATTGGTCTTAATTTGCTAATCACTTAATAATAAACTGCATAGGGAATAGTTACCCCGAGGATTTTAATCAACAACCCGGGCCAGTGCTCCTCATGAGTGTTGGTCCAAACTAGATCACTGTGCGGGGCCAACTCAGGGCAACTTGAGAGATTTCTATCAGGCCACTGTACGCGTAGCTCATCCGGCGTGTCCTAAGAATGAGATACGCGGCTCTTATCAGGGTCGTCGACACGTCGGGAGGTCCTGCTAGCCTTGTCTTACCTTAGCGGTATATCTTGCGTATAGGAATCCCAGTGAAGCTTTGGTTTCCCCCACAGTTGAGGTTTTCCTCTAAGGAATCCGACGAGATCACGAGATTCGTGATAGAGGATGCCTTTGCAGCCTGCGTACGTTTGTGATGGACTAGTTGGAGCACCCCTGCAGGGTTTAATCTTTCGGAAAGTCGTGCCCGCGGTTATGTGGCAACTTGGAATATTTTGTTAACATCCGGTATTAGATAACTCAAACAAAATCTAATAAAATTGCCAACTGTGTGCGTAACCGTGACTGTCCCCTCGAAGATCTCTCTTCGATCGGGAACACGGTGGGGTTATGAATGCCGTAGGTAGGTGTTCAGGATCACCTAGTGATCAAGTAATCCCGACCGCTAGTGTAGACTATCTTCACAATTACTTTGCGTAAGTTAGCCACTAAATCAAGCTTAGGATGCTGCAGCCTTATACACTTCACCCTTTTCCTACCTAATAACATGGCTAGTTCTGGCACCAAGGTCTTAGATTGCTGAGTCCCCGTGGCTCACGGATTCCTCCGAAACTCCCAACAGGTACAGGTACCCCAGAGACATATGATCCCGACAGTACCCAGCTGGCGTGGCAGTACGACGAGGAGACAGACTGCCTCTACATGAACTATCCAGAGGACTGAGGCGTGATCGTGATCGTGGGCCTGCAGGCAGGGTAGCATAGCATTTCCATGTTTTGTAGTTCGTAGCGGAACTACCTTGATTGTATCTGTGATGTACTCTGATTTATTAATGAGAAGACAATTGAATCCCGAATTGTCTACTTTTATTATTATTTGTGCTATGTTACTTGCTTGCGAAACGCTTAGATGCGCTTCTTTCCTATTCGGGGGGCCTCGACCCCCAGATCGGAAAGGACCGCGTCTTGGTCGTTACACCGGGAGCCCGAAGCCCCGATAGAAGTGCTCGACGAAGACCACAACCTCTCCCGCGGCGGGTGCGGGAGCGGTCTCGGAGATGGGGAGGCACACCAAAACTTGGGAGGCCGGGGGCAGCAGTCGATGGCGGCGAAGCACTTCGATGTGCCCCTCGTCGACGTTGCTGCCTAGCCAGGCCCCCTGCAAGGACGCCTTCTGCGCCGACGACTTCTTCGAGGAGGAACCGCTGGCCATGGCTGCGGGAGGTGAGAGCTTGAAGCGGTCGACGAGGTCATGACGGCGAAGATGAAGAAGACGAAGGGCGCGAGCTCTTCTTCTCAGGATGCAAGGAGGAAGAGAGCGCGGATGCGGGGCGAGAAGAGGGGGCGAATGGCCTCCTCGAAGCCCTCGCATCCCATTTAAACCCCCACGAAGCATCGTGGGGAGGGGATCCGGTGCGCACCGGGCCCCATTAATCCCGTGTATTATGGGCGGTAACGCTCCCCTAAGCCTAACCGCTGCGGAGTAAATCCACAGAGGATCTCCCGCGCGGAGGCCGGGGGGGCGTCGTGGTGGGACCCAGGGCCCAGGCCCGGTCTCGTCAGCAGTAATCGCCATCATTACGTCAGGCGGGGCCTGGCATGTGGCGCTCTCCGGGCCAGTTATGACTGGACCGAGGCGTTGCTTCAAAGCCACCCGGTTTCGAAGCCGGCGTCCTTCGCCACGAATAAGCAGCCAAAATATCAAGATGAACCAACAAGCCGGTGAGGCCACCCGCCCGCAGGCGGCAGACCTCGCCAGCTTCGGGGACTACTGTCGGGGGGATAACCCCGGGGTAGGCTCATCAAGCCTATTCCTTCATTTCCGGACCAAGGGACATGAACGTATGAAGATTCCCAAGGCCCAAGTCTTCTGGCCGGCTAGGCATCACCTGCCGGCTGGAGGACGAGGCGGCCACCTTTCTGGCCGGCGAGGCAACCCCTGCGGGCTAGAATCTAGGCGGCCTCCCCTTCAGAGCCGGCCTGGTCCCGCCAGCCGGACTGGGGAGGAGGCGGCCACCCTCAAGCCGACTGGCCAAGCACGCTAGCCGACCGACGATCACAAGTCACATCAGATCATAGGTCAGGAAGAGACCTCAGGATTAAAGGTAGCTACGCATCAGCAAAGGTACAGGATCACGGCGCCCGACAGGTACGAGCGTCGGCGGCCACGCCGCTGACCTACCCCGGCTCCGATCCATCACCTAGCATAGTGTCGGTCCGTCACTCTCCCACTCCATTACTGCACTCGGCGTGGGGAACAGTGGAGGCGGTCGTACTACCTGCCCATGAAGAATCTCGCGGGGCGACGCTTGACGTACAACGCGTGCTCAGCGTCAACCTTACGCGAGAGCCTCATTGGCCAGCCGGCGGGTCCCACAGGCAATCGAGACCATGCAGCCGGCGGGCCCCTCATCAACAAGACAAGACCCTTGTGGACCCCTGGCCAGCCGGCGAAGCAGCCAGCCGGGTCCCACGCTTGTACCCTTTATCCATATTGTAGGCCGGCGAGTTCGTCTATAAAACTCCCCGGTCGCCCCCCATGCAAGGGGGGCGATCCTTGACCAGTCATTATCCATAACACATTCACCAACCACATAGAGAGAGGTAGAGACGAGCCGGCTGCTCGCCTCTTCCTCCTCCTAACACAGCTCCAGGAGCGACATTGTACTCTGTTCCTATACATCAAACACTCCAGCAGGATTAGGAGTATTATCTCTATGGAGAGCCCTGATCCTGGGTACATCGTGCGTCCCATGCGTGTACCAACCTCGTTCCCAGCACCCACCTTTGTCCCTTCGGTTCTCACCGACTTTAGCCTACCTATGGCATATGTTGTGAGTATTCACCGACACAGGTTTCAGAGTAATCCAGGAGTGGATCCCTCGACGGCGGTCAAGAATATTCTGAAGTACCTGAAAAGTACTAAGGAAATGTTTCTCGTTTATGGAGGTGACGAAGAGCTCGTCGTAAAGGGTTATGTAGACGCAAGCTTTGACACTAATCCGGATGACTCTAAGTCTCAAACCGGATACCTATTTATTCTTAATGGGGGTGCGGTAAGCTAGTGCAGTTCCAAGCAAAGCGTCATAGCAGATTCTACATGTGAAGCGGAGTATATGGCTGCCTCGGAGGCAACAAAGGAGGGTGTTTGGATGAAGCAGTTCATGATGGATCTTGGAGTTGTGCCAAGCGCACTAAATCCAATAACTCCGTTCTGCGACAACACTCGTGCCATTGCTCTAGCAAAGGAACCAAGGTTTCACAAAAAGACCAGGTACATCAAACGATGCTTCAACCTCATCCGCGACTACGTCGAAGGAGAGGACGTAAATATTTGCAAAGTGCACACGGATCTGAATGTAGCAGACCCGCTGACTAAACCTCTTCCATGGGCAAAACATGATCAACACCAAAACTGTATGGGTGTTAGTTTATTACAATGTAAATCGCATGGGGATGTGAGGACTAGATTATTGACTCTAGTGCAAGTGGGAGACTGTTGGAAATATGCCCTAGAGGCAATGATAAATAGTTATTATTATATTTCATGTTTAAAGATAATCGTTTATTATCCATGCTTTAATTGTATTGAATGAAACCATAGATACATGTGTGGATACATAGACAAAACAATGTCCCTATCAAGCCTCTAGTTGGCTAGCTAGTTGATCAATGATAGTCAAGGTTTTCTGACTATATGCAAGTGTTCTCACTTGATAACTGGATCACATCATTAGGAGAATCATGTGATGGACTAGACCCAAACTATGAACGCAGCATATTGATCGTGTTGTTTTATTGCTATTGTTTTCTGCGTGTCAAGTATTTGTTCCTATGACCATGAGATCATATAACTCACTGGCACCGGAGGAATACCTTGTCTGCATTAAACGTCGCAACGTAACTGGGTGACTATAAAGGTGCTCTACAGGTATCTCCGAAGGTGTCCGTTGAGTTATTATGGATCAAGACTGGGATTTGTCACTCCGTGTGACGGAGAGGTATCTCAGGGCCCACTCGGTAATACAACGTCACACACAAGCCTTGCAAGCAATGTGACTAAGTGTAAGTCACGGGATCTTGTATTACGAAATGAGTAAATAGACTTGTCGATAACGAGATTGAAATAGGTATGCGGATACCGACGATCGAATCTCGGGCAAGTAACATACCGAAGGACAAAGGGAATGACATACGTGATTATATGAATCCTTGACACTGAGGTTCAACCGATAAGATCTTTGGAGAATATGTAGGATCCAATATGGGCATCCAGGTCCCGCTATTGGATATTGACAGAGGAGTCTCTCGGGTCATGTCTACATAGTTCTCGAACCCGCAGGGTCTGCACACTTAAGGTTCGATGATGTTTTAGTATAGTTGAGTTATATGTGTGGTTACCGAATGTTGTTCAGAATCTCGGATGAGATCACGGACGTCACGAGGGTTTCCGGAATGGTCCGGAAACGAAGATTGATATATAGGATGGTTTCATTTGGTCACTGGAAAGTTTCGGGCATTTCCGACAGTGTACCGGGAGTGATGAATGGGTTCCGGGTGTTTACCGGGAGTGGCCCACCCACCCGGGAGTGAGCCCATGGACCTAGGGTGGCGCACCAAGTCCTTATTGGGCTGACGGAGATAGCACAAGAGGGCTATGGTGCCACATAAGAAAATACCAAAGGAAAAGAAAAAAAAAAGGAAATAGGGAGGTGGGAAGGAAGAGGAAGACTCCTCCTTCCCAAACTGAATTGGAGGAGGAGTCCTCCTCCTCCCTGGCGGCCGGCGCACCTTGGGGCCCTTGTGCCCCAAGGCTAGCTCCTCCCCTCCTCCTATATATAGTGGTGGTTTAGGGCTTTTTGAGACACAACTTTGGTACGTGCAACTCTAGCCTATTCCACATAGTTTTACCTCTAGATCGGATTTCTGCGGAGCTCGGGTGGAGCCCTGCAGGAGTAGATCTTCACCACCACCGAAGCGCCGTCACGCTGCCAGAGAACTCATCTACCTCTCCGTCTTCCTTGCTGGATCAAGAAGGCCGAGATCATCGTCGAGTTGTACGTGTGTTGAACGCGGAGGTGCCGTCCGTTTGGCACTAGATCGGAACCGTTTGTGGGACGGATCGTGGGACGACGGTAATTTGAATCACAAAGTTGTACCACTACATCAACCACATTTCTTAATGCTTACCGTTGAGCGATCTACAAGGGTACGTAGATCCATTCTCCCCTCGTAGATGGACATCACCATGATAGGTCTTCGTGTGCGTAGGAAATTTTTTGTTTTCCATGCAACGTTCCCCAACATGGCATGTGGACCACGGATGCGACTGGGGCCACCGTCATGTGGCGGCTTTCACATGCGTTCTCTCGCTCATTGCCCCATGCAGGACGTGAGGTCTGATCCACTTGTGAATGTCTGTCGGCGTCGGGAGGGAAGCGTCTGTCGCGTTTTCATGAGTACACAACAAGATGCAACAAGCACATGATGCATGAGATAAAAATGAACATGCATCTCTATTCTACTCACTAGCGCATGCATGAGAAGAAAATACAAGCTCCTGGACAGAACTGCACTCTAAGCTATCTTGATAGGAATGAGGATGGCATGAACAGACACGTCACGTGAAAACGATGCAAAAACATATAAAGAACGTTAGGAACGGAGCTACGGATCAACGAGAAACAACGAAACAAGAAATGGAGTTCTACGGACCAAATCCATCACAACACACTCCAATTGCATACTTCTGGTATTCCCAGGTTCCCATAACACAAAACAAACAAATATTGATGGGGTGGTTCAAGGAATATCACCACACCATCAACTATGCACTCACAAGCATCAAAACATCAAAACTATACATTCTGTCATAAACAATATGATAGCAGTTTGAGGGCTACATGCAAAGCACCTTCAGCCACCCAAATGTGCCAAATAAGATATGTGGCAGTAGCTATTCAAAAGCAATACAAGCATGAGCAAAAAGATAATACAAAGGAGTTTCACACAGAAAGTTCTACAACTGGTAACTTGGCCAAAAATATCAGTTTTCAGGGGCTTAGTGAAATTCTCAGATTCTCACTAGTTGTTTATGCTCTGAAGCATTTTGACAGCACCCAAAACAATATCTACAGAAATCCAAATGTAATGAAAATTGACAGAGAGCTACATAAACACAAAACCTACAACTTTCCAGTTGATAGCAAGGGCTGATTACCAACACATGGACTTTTACAAGCACAACAACAGGAGAAGAAAATATAAGCAGATTCTCAGACTTAGTGAAAATCACAGATTTTCACTAAACTGGAATTTTCAGCCACATGCCTACTTTGACTAGGCACCACTTGCACATATGAACTACTAAGCATGAAACAAAACCAACATGCTATAGAGGGGGTCACCCTCTACTGCCACAACAAGGAAACAACCTCTTGGGCTCACCACATCTCATGGAACCAAGCTCCAAACATTGATCAAAACAGAAATATGACATTCCCAAAAAGTGTTCCAAAGGCAAAACTGATTCCACCAATGGATTCCTGGGATGATTCTACCCCAAAAACCTATATAATACATATGCACTTGCATAGAACAAAAGAACACAAAGCTAAGAAGAAAAATACATGGAATCACATAGAGGTGAATAGTGCATCATCACATGTGCTTCTCACTAGATTATCACCTACACATCCACTTGCACACTCTCACATAATCAATGGTGCACATGAGGGGTAGACCTCATGCTCATGTGCCTTAGCACACCACCACACACACACATGCATCAAGCACAACACATAATAAACACCTACACATCCTATTTATCACACACACCTTAGCTTACACTCACATATGCATTCCTACACCTACACATACTAGCTTGCTCATGTGCTCATCAAGGCACATCATGCCTTGGGCATGTGTGTGGCACACACAGACAAGCACACACAACATCACACATACACATGATCAACTATACACACACACAAAGTATGTGGGGGGAAACCCACACACACTCACATACACACACTTGCACTAACTATGCTCAAGAACATCACTCAAGCACATAAGTAACACACACACACATACATGGATGGAGACATACATCTTCACATACAAACCTAATGCATACACGCACATAAACATGATCTAGCTCATAACTACACTACATATACAAATACCTACACATGCAAGCAAGATTCCAGGGACAACCTACTAGTTGTGAGGTAATAAAATACCACATGAGTGGATCTAGCATGCCCCAGCAACTAAGCAAGCAACCAAGTGCAAAACAGAAAAGAAATGGCAAAAGAAAATAAAAGGAAAGGGGTGGGTTTCGAACCCTAGACCCCTTGGTCAACAACACACAAGCAAGCCACTCTGCTGCATCACTCTGGCTGGACAGAAGGAATAGGGTAAGCAGGTTATGCTTCCCCCTGAAGCTATTGTGCCGAAAAAATACCACAACAAAAGGGGTGCGCCGAGGGGCCTCGAACCCACGATCGCCTGCATCTACAACCACACTGCAATCCACTGGGCTACGAACAAGGACTCGACAGAACAGGGTGATCTACCAAGATACTCTACCATGAGCCGCCCTGCTCTGCTCGGCACAGATATGCCGGCAGCGACGTGCACCGGAGCATTCTCCTCCTACTGCTGTTGCGCAGGGGATCATCTACCCTACACATCTGATCTGTGGAAGCCCCTGCTCTGCTACTCTGCACCAGCCCGAGCACACCCACATACACAGAACACACATGCACACAGGCACTGCCGCTCTCCTCTTCGAACAGAGGCACGACAACGATCATCGGCCGGATCTAACGAGGGGGAAGGGAGGAAGAGCTAGGCTCACCGAGAGAAGGAGTGGAGAGGGCCGATCGGAGGAAGGAGCCGAAGGCGAGCGAAGACGATCTGAAGAAGCCTGACGACGGGGCCGCCGGGAACACGTCGGAGAGGAGGAACTTCCCGTCGGTGTGGTCGCTCCCCGGCCTCACCGATGACGGGAATGGAACGCGGGCGCCTTCCCCGAGCTCCCTGACATGCCTGCCGGCGCCGGAGGCGAGGGACGCACGGTGGACGACGGCGGCACGCTTCTGCTCTCTCTGCTACCTGATCTACAGAGAGCTTACCTAGGGAGGAAGAAGGAGATGGTGGGGAAAGTGGCGGCGCTAGGAGGGGGACGCGGAACCCTAGGCCAAGGGGGCACGCACGCCGAGGATTATATGGGCCTCGACGTCCGTGAGCCTCACGACGTCGCTCGCTCTCTCACTGAAGTGCTGACGGAAAGCGAGCACATGGACGACAACGTCAGAAGAAAGGAGAAGGACGCTCTAGGTGGGCTCTCGCTGGGGAACAGAGAGAAGAGATGGGCCTCGAGAGGGGGAGAGAGGCCCATGCTGGCGCCTGATAAGGGAAAAAACCACTGGGTTTCTTATTTAAAACCAACACAAACAACAAAATAAATACATAGGCTAAACTGAGATGCTAAAAATAAAGCAAAAAAACCCTGGTCATAAAGAATTATGACCTATTTGAATAAAATATAAAAGGAATATTTG
The DNA here is from genome assembly GCF_904849725.1 of Hordeum vulgare subsp. vulgare. NCBI lineage: Eukaryota > Viridiplantae > Streptophyta > Magnoliopsida > Poales > Poaceae > Hordeum > Hordeum vulgare. The sequence continues at coordinate 310,429,087 of NC_058523.1, forward strand.
GAGCAACTAAATATTTACAAAACAGAATTTAATCCTCTGTTTTGTGAATATTTGCACCTCACAAACAAAGTTTCAAAACAGCAAATAGATATCTTCACATCCACCACAAAACATACTAAATCATGGGAATTTTTGAATTAGGAATGGAGCAAGTGAACATTGGGTTTGAGATAAATGAGAGGAAGAAGGTTTTGAATCCTATAAGCAACCAACATATTGGGTTTCAAATGCACTACTCCACAACATATCACTTAGCAACACCTATCAACACACATCACCACATCACAAACCACTACTACACATGGATTCACAAAGGCACAAACACAAAGACATGGATGAATGGAATGGATGCATGCATGCAAAGGAAAGCAAGACAAGGTGACACACATGAAATAACACATGCATAGATCTCTCATTGCAATGACAAGACTGACCCACATACAGAAGGTTCCAATAAAGGCAAGTTACACTCTTGGGGCATTACACTACTCTACCACGCAACCACATGACGACACTCCGGCGTGTTCGAGCTAAGGAAGGAGAACAACGAATGCGACAGATTACCCATGTTCGGGCCACCTTGCGGTGTAAAACCCTACTCCTGCTTGTCTAGATTGCTCGAGAGTGAAAAACATAATGCAAGGGGGGGTCCTGCTAATGTCGGGGTCGATCCCCCTCTACGGTGGCAGTCTGCCCCCTCTTATACTCGCCACGACCCTCTTGCCTGAAAAACACCCGGCGAGAAGGGTCACCACAATGGCTAGTTTGAAAGGGGACATGACTGCAATCTATCTTGGCAAAAGTGGTCATCGCTTGCAAAAGCTTCCTACTGTGATGCGTCGGTGGGCTCAGGGATGAGCTCCTGCCCTGGCGATCCTTTCGTCCTGGTCTTCTTGCACCGAAGAGGAAAACTTTAGAGATTGCTTTGGGAACTGGCTGTGGACTGCTATGGCAACAGACAACAGTGCCAGAAATTGACACGTTGACGGAGACTGGGCTTGCGTTGGTTTTTCCCTTGAAGAGGAAAGGGTGATGCAGGACAGGAGCAGTAAGTATTTTCCTCAGTTTGAGAACCAAGGTATCAATCCAGTAGGAGAATCGCGTCAAGTCCAGAGTACCTGCGCAAACACAAAAGAGCTTGCACCCAACGCTATAAAGGGGTTGTCAATCCCTTCAAGATTGATTGCAAAGTGAGATCTGAAGGCGGAAAGTGCAACGAAGTAAAATAGTAAGGCTGAAAATATGGTGTGAAGTAGACCCGGGGGCCATAGTGTTCACTAGAGGCTTCTCTTAAAATAGCAAATATTACGGTGGGTGAACAAATTACTGTCGAGCCATTGATAGAACCGCGCAAAGTCATGACGATATCTAAGGCAATGATCATACATATAGGCATCACGTCTAAGACAAGTAGACCGATACTTTCTGCATCTACTACTATTACTCCACACATCGACCACTATCCAGCATGCATCTAGTGTATTGAGTTCATGACGAACAGAGTAACGCCTTAAGCAAGATGACATGACGTAGAGGTATAAACTCAAACCAATGATGAAAACCCCATCTTTTTACCCTTGATGGCAACAACACGATGCGTGCCTCGCTACCCCTTCTGTCACTGGGTGAGGTCATCGCACGGTATGAACCCAAAACCAAGCACTTCTCCCTTTGCAAAAATCATAGATCAAGTTGGCCAAACAAAACCCACAACTCGAAGAGAATTACAAGGATATGAAATCATGCATATAAGAGATCAGAAGAAACTCAAATAAGATTTATAGATAATCTGATCATAAATCCACAATTCATCGGATCTTGACAAACACACCGCAAAAGAAAATTACATCGGATAGATCTCCATGAAGATCATGGAGAACTTTGTATTGAAGATCCAAGAGAGAAAAGAAGCTATCTAGCTACTAGCTATGGACCCGTAGGTCTATGGTGAAGTACTCACGCATCATCGGAGAGGTCATGGTGTTGATGAAGAAGCCCTCCGTATCCGAATCCCCCTCCGGCAGGGCACCAGAACGTGCCCTAGATGGGATCTTGCGGAGATAGAAGCTTGCGGCAGTGAAAACGTATTTTCGTTGATCTCTTGATTTTTTCTGGGATTGTAGGGAATATATAGGCGAAGGAGCTAGGGCATAGGATGACCAGGGGGGCCACAAGCCTGGGAGGCGCGGCCCCCCTGGCCGCGGCTAGGGGGCTTGTGGGGTCCCTGGTGACCCTTTGCCTTGGTTCTCAAGTCTCCCGATCGTCTTCTGTTTCGGAAAAAATCTTTTCGGAAGTTTTATTCCGTTTGGACTCCGTTTAAAATCCTCCTCTGAAAAGGGTCAAAAACACGGAAAAAACAGGAACTGACACTTGGCACTGAGTTAATAAGTTAGTCCCAAAAAAGATATAAAAGGCATACAAAACATCCAAAGTTTGACAAGATAATAGCATGAAACCATCAAAAATTATAGATACGTTGGAGACGTATCATGGACCTCCTCCCCTAGCACAAAAGGAGAAGGCCTGCTCATCTGCGCCTGCTGGTACACCTCCTGGCGCTGCTTGGTGCAGCGTGCGTCATCCCCGTGACAGCGCAGGACCGCGCGACCCCGCCTAGCCACCTTTGACCAGTCCGACCCGCGAGGGCCTCGAGGGCACCCTTGGGAGATATCCTGACGAGGGGGCTTGGCGTGGCTCCTAACGGTGTTCGCTCACATCCTCCTCGCGAGGCGAGGCGAGGGCATTAGCCATGAATTCTGAAGAAGGATCATGCTCGGCCCCCGGCATGTGTCGCGTTTAGCCTGCACGTAGACGAGCCAAGATACCCCTAGTTCCTCGAGCCTCGGGTGTGGACGATTCCGTCAACAGTTGGGGCGAAACGGCACATGCCCCAACTGCATGCGGGCCAGGCGTGACACGTGGTGCACGACGGAACGTGTGGCGCCCCCACTTCCCCATAACGCCTCGACAACTTCCCATGCTGACATAAATCCTACACGCGGCATGGGGCCATCATTGCACCGCCTCGCCTTGCTTATACCTAGCGAAGGCGAGGGGGCACGATTCGGTCATCTGCCAACTGTTATAAATAGGCAAGCTATGTTGGAAATATGCCCTAGAGCCTATGAAAAATTAGTTATTATTATATTTCTTTGTTCATGATAATAGTTTATTATCCATGCTATAATTGTATTGATTGGAAAGACAAATACATGTGTGCATACATAGACAAAACACTGTCCCTAGTAAGCCTCTAGTTGACTAGCTCGTTGACCAAAGATGGTCAAGGTTTCCTGACCATAGACAAGTGTTGTCACTTGATAACGGGATCACATCATTAGGAGAATCATGTGATGGACTACACCCAAACTATGAACATAGCATATTGATCGTGTCATTTTATTGCTATTGTTTTCTACGTGTCAAGTATTTATTTCTATGACCATGAGATCATATAACTCACTGGCACCGGAGGAATACCTTGTGTGTATCAAACGTCGCAACGTAACTGGGTGACTATAAAGGTGCTCTACAGGTATCTCCGAAGGTGTCCGTTGAGTTAGTATGGATCAATACTGGGATTTGTCACTCCGTGTGACGGAGAGGTATCTCGGGGGCCACTCGGTAATACAACATCACACACAAGCCTTGCAAGAAATGTGACTAAGTGTAAGTCACGGGATCTTGTATTACAGAATGAGTAAAGAGACTTGCCAGTAAGGAGATTGAAATAGGTATGCAGATATCGACGATCGAATCTCGGGCAAGTAACATACCGAAGGACAAAGGGAATGACATACAATATTATATGAATCCTTGACACTGAGTTTCAACTGATAAGATCTTCGGAGAATATGTAGGATCCAATATGGGGATCCAGGTCCCGCTATTGGATATTGACTGAGCAGTGCCTCGGGGCATATCTACATAGTTCTCGAACCCGCAGGGTCTGCACACTTAAGGTTCGATGATGTTTTAGTATAGTTGAATTATATATGTGGTTACCAAATGATGTTCGGAGTCCCAGATGAGATCATGGACGTCACGAGGGTTTCCGTAATGGTCCGTAAACGAAGATTTATATATAGGATGGTTTCATTTGGTCACCGGAAAGTTTCGGGCAATTCCAGCAGTGTATCGGGACTGACGAATGAGTTCCGGGTGTTCACCGGGAGGGGCCCACCTACCCGGGAGTAAGCCCAAGGCACTAGGGTGGCGCCACAAGTCCTTAGTGGGCTGGTGGAGTCAGCCCAAGGGGCCCATGGTGCCACATAAGAAAATACCAAAAGAAAATAAAAGAAAAAGGGAAAGAGGGAGGTGGGAAGGAAGAGGAGGACTCCTCCTTCCCAAACAGAATTGGAGGAGGAGTCCTCCTCCTCCCTTGGCCAGCGCACCCTTGAGGCCTTGTGCCTCAAGGCTAGCCCTCCCCCTCCCTCCTATATATATTGGTGGTTTAGGCCTGATTTGAGACACAACTCTCCCACGTGCAACTCTAGCCTATACCACACAGTTTCACCTCTAGATCGGATTTCTACGGAGCTCAGGCAGAGCCCTACAGGAGTAGATCATCACCACTACTGGAGCGCCGTCACGCCGTCGGAGAACTCATGTACTTCTCCATCTTGCTTGCTGGATCAAGAAGGCCGAGATCATCGTCGAGTTGTACGTGTGCTGAACACGGAGGTGTCGTCCGTTCGGCACTAGATCGGAACGGATCGTGGGAAGGATGACGGGACGGTTCATGGGACGGATGGGGGGACGGTTCGAGGGACGTGAAGATGTTCCACTACATCAACAACGTTTCTTAACGCTTCCTGCTGTGCGATCTAAAGGGTACGTAGATCCAATCTCCACTCGTAGATGGACATCACCATGATAGGTCTTCGTGTGTGCAGGAATTTTTTTGTTTCCCATGCAACGTTCCCCATCAGTGGCATCATGAGCTAGGTTCATGCGTAGATGTTATCTCGAGTAGAACACAAAAGGTTTTGTGGACGGTGATGTTCGATTTGCTGCCCTCCTTAGTCTTTTCTCGATTCGGCGCTATTGTTGGATTGAAGCGGCCCGGTCCGACACAACTCGTACGCTTACGAGAGACTGGTTTCACCGATTTACATGCAACCTCGTTGCATAAATATGACTGGTGGGTGTCGGTTTCTTCAACTTTAGTTGAATTGGTTTTGACCGAGGCGGTCCTTGGAGTGGTTAAATAGCAATTTTCACATCTCCGTTGTGCTTTTGGCGTAAGTAAGATGCGATCTACTAGATACCCATAGCAGCCATGTAAAACATGCAACAACAAATTAGAGGACGTCTAACTTGTTTTTGCAGGGTATGCTTGTGATATGATATGGCCAATGACGTGATGTGATATATTGGATGTATGAGATGATCATGTTGTAATAGTTAATATCGACTTGCACGTTGATGCTACGACAATCGGCAGGAGCCATAGGGTTGTCTTTAAACTAACATTTGTGTTTGCATATGCGTTTACTATATTGCTAGGTCATAGCTTTAGTAGTAATAGCATAGAAAGCACGACAACCTCGATGGTGACACGTTGATGGAGATCATGGTGTGGCGCCGGTGACAAGAAGATCATGCCGGTGCTTTGGTGATGGAGATCAAGAAGCATGAGATGATGGCCATATCATGTCACTTATGAATTGCATGTGATGTTAATCCTTTTATGCATCTTATTTTCCTTAGAACGAAGGTAGCATTATAAGGTGTCTCACTAAAATTTCAAGATGAAATTGTGTTCTCCCCGACTATGCACCGTTGTGATAGTTCGTCGTTTCGAGACACCACGTGATGATTGGGTGTGATAGACTCAACGTTCACATACAACGGGTGCAAAACAGTTGCACATGCGGAACACTCGGGTTAAATTTGACGAGCCTAGCATGTGCATACATGGCCTCGGAACACAAGAGACCGAAAGGTCGAGCATGAATCGTATAGTTGATATGATTAGCATAGAGATGCTTACCACTGAAACTATTCTCAACTCACGTGATGATCGGACTTGAGTTAGTTGATTTGGATCATGTACCACTCAAATGGCTAGAGAGATGTACTTTTTGAGTGGGAGTTTATTAAGTAATTTGATTAGCTAAACTCTAATTATCATGAACATAGTCAAAAGGTCTTTGCGAATTATGATGTAGCTTGTGCTATAGCTCTACTGTTTTTATATGTTCCTAGAGAAAATTTAGTTGAAAGATGATAGTAGCAACTTTGCGGACTGAGTCCGTAAGACTGAGGATTGTCCTCATTGCTGCGCAGATGGCTTATGTCCTTAATGCACCACTCGGTGTGCTGCACCTCGAGCATCGTCTGTGGATGTTGCAAACATCTGACATACACGTTTTTGATGACTACGTGATAGTTCAGTGCGTAATACTTAATGACTTAGAAGCAAGGCGCCAAAGACGTTTTGAAACGTCACGGAACATAAGAGATGTTCTAAGAGATGAAATTGAGATTTCATGCTCGTGCCCTTGTTGAGAGGTATGAGACCTCCCACAAGATTCTTTGTCTACAAAGTAAAGGAGGAAAGCTCAATCGTTGAGCATGTTCTCAGATTGTCTGAGTACAACAATTCCTTGAATCAAGTGGGAGTTAATCTTCTAGATGAGATAGTGATGGTTCTCCAAAGTCACTGCCACTAAGCTGCTAGAGCTTCGTGATGAATTATAACATATCAAGGATAGATATGATGATCCTTGAGCAATTCGCAATGTTTGACATTGCGAAAGTAGAAATCAAGAAGGAGCATCAATTGTTGATGGTTAGTAAAACCACTAGTTTCAAGAAGGGCAAGGGCTAGAAGGGATACTTCATGAAACGGCAAACGAGTTGCTGCTCTAATGAAGAAACCCAAGATTGAGCCCAAACCCTAGACTAAGTGCTTCTGTTATGAGAGGAACGGTCACTGAGGCGGAGCTACCCTAGATACTTGGTAGATGAGAAGGCTAGCAAAGTCAACGGAAGTATATTTGGTATACACGATATTGATGTGTACTTTACTAGTACTCCTAGTAGCACGAGGGTATTAGATACCGGTTCGATTGCTAAGTGATTAGTAACTCGAAATAAAATCTACGGAATAAACGGAGACTAGCTAAAGCCGAGGTGACGATAAGTGTTGGAAGTGTTTCAAGGTTGATGTGATAAAACATCGCACGCTCCCTCTACCATCGGGATTGGTGTTAAACCTAAATAATTGTTATTTGGTGTTTGCGTTGAGCATGAACATGATTGAATCGTGTTTATTGCAATACGATTATTCATTTAAAGAGAATAATAGTTATTCTATTTGCTTGAATAATTACCTTCAATGGTTTATTGAATCTCGATCGTAGTGTTACACATGTTCATAATATTGGTGCCAAAATATACAAAGTAATAATGATAGTACCACTTAGTTGCGGCACTGTTGCTTGAGTCATGTTGGTGTAAAATGCATGAAGAAGCTCCATGCTAATGGATCTTTGTACTCACTCATTTTTGAAACGTTTGAGACATGCAAACCATACCTCTTGGTATAAACGTATGAAGAAACTCCATGCAGATGGATCATTTGGACTCACTTGATTTTGAATCACTTGAGACATGCAAAATCATACCACATGGAACAAGAAAGTAACTTGTTGGATGCAATACATTTTTGATGTGTGCAGTCCAATGAGTGCTGAGGCACGCAGTGGATATCGTTATGTTCTTACTTCACTGATGACTTGAGTAGATACAGGAGTACTTACTTGATGAATCACAAGTCTGAAATATTGAAAGGTTCAAAGCTATTTCAGAATAAAGATCATCGTGACAAGAGGATAAACTGTCTATGATATGATCATAGAAATGAATATCTGAGTTGCGAGTTTTGGTACACAGTTAAGACAACGCGGAAATTGTTTCGCATTTCATGCCACCTAGAACACCATAGTGTGATGGTGTGTCCGAACGTCATAGCCGCGCCCTATTTGATATGGTGCATGCTATGATGTCTCTTATCGAATTACCACTATCGTTTATGGGTTATGCATTAGAGACAATCGCATTCACTTTAGATAGGGCACCGCGCATTTCCATTGAGATGACACAGTATAGACTATGATTTGGAGAAACTTAAGCTGTCGTTTGGGGTTGTGATGCTTATGTGAAAAAGTTTCAGTCTGATGAGCTCGAACCCAAAGCGGATAAAGGCATCTTCATAGGATATCCAAAACAGTTGGGTACATCTCCTATCTCAAATTCGGAAGCAAAGTGTTTGGTTTTAGAAACGGGTCCTTTCTCGAGGAAAGGTTTCTCTCGAAATAATTGAGTGGGAGGGTGGTGGAACTTGATGAGGTTATTGAACTATCACGTCAACCAGTGTGCAGCGGGGCGCAGGAAGTTGTTCTTGTGGCGCCGATACCAATTGAAGTGGAAACTGATGAAGGTGATCATTAAGCTTCGGATCAAGTTATTGCAAACCTCGTAGGTCGACAAGGTCGCCCATGTCTTGGAGGTCATGTTGTTGAACAACAATGAACCTACGAGCTATGGAGAAGCGATGGTGGGACCGGATTCCGACAAATGGCTGGAAACCATGAAATCCGAGAGAGGATCCATGTATAAAAACAAAGTGTAGACTTTGGAAGAACTACTTGATAGTCGTAGGAATGTTAAGTAAAGATGGATCTTTAAAAGGAAGACAGACGATGATGGTGAAAAGTCACCATTAAGAAAAACTCGACTTATCGCAAAGATGTTTCCGACAAGTTCAAAGAGTTGACTATGATGAGACTTTCTCACTCGTAGCGATGCTAAAAGTCTGTTGAAATTATGTTAGGAGTTGATGCATTATTTATGAAATATTGCACATATGATGTCAAAACATTGTTTCCTCGACGGTTTCCTTGAGGAAAGGTTGTATGTGATAGAACCAGAAGGTTTTGTCGATCCTAAGGATGCTAACAAGTATGCAAGCTCCAACGATCCTTCTATGGACTGTTGCAAGCATCTCGGAGTTGGAATATGCGCTTTGATGAGAGGATCAAAGCTTTTGGGTTTGTACAAGGTTTATGAGAAACTTGTATTTCCAAAGAAGTGAGTGGGAGCACTATAGAATTTCTGATAAGTATATGTGGTTGACATATTGTAGATCGGAAGTAATGTAGAATTTATGTGAAGCATAAAGGGTTGTTTGAAAGGAGTTTTTCAAAGGAAAACCTGGATAGAGCTACTTGAACATTGAGCATCAAGATCTATAGAGATAGATCAAAACGCTTAATAGAACTTCCAATGAAATGCATGCCTTAACAAGTTTTGAAGGAGTTCAAAACAAATCAGCAAAGAAGGAGTTCTTGGCTGTGTTGTAAGGTGTGAATTTGAGTAAGACTCAAAGCCCGACCATGATAGAAGAAAGAGAAAGGACGAAGGTCGTCCCCTATGCCTTAGCCGTAGGCTCTAAAGTATGCCAAGCTGTGTACCGCACCTGATGTGTGCCTTGCCATGAGTCTACCAAGGGGTACAAAAGGTAATCCAGGATTGAATCACTAAAACAGTGGTCAAAGTTATCCTTAGTAACTAGTGGACTAAGCAATTTTTCTCGATTATGGAGGTGATTAAAGAGTTCGTCGAAAGGGTTACGTCGATGCAAGCTTTGACACTAATCCAAATAACTCTGAGTAGTAAAATGGATCCGTATAGTAGAGTAGATATTTGGAGTATTTACGAATAGCACATAGTAGCAGCATCTATAAGATGACATAAAGATTTGTAAAGCACACACGGATCTAAAAGATTCAGAACCGTTGACTAAAACCTCTCTCACGAGCAAGACGTGATCAAACCCCAGAACTGTATGGGTGTTGGATCCGTAAAAATCACATGGTGATGTGAACTAGATTATTGACTCTAGTGCAAGTGGGAGATTGTTGGAAATATGCCCTAGAGGCAATGATAAATTAGTTATTATTATATTTCTTTGTTCATGATAATCGCTTATTATCCATGCTATAATTGTATTGATTGGAAAGACAAATACATGTGTGGATACATAGACAAAACACTGTCCCTAGTAAGCCTCTAGTTACTAGCTCGTTGATAAAAGATGGTCAAGGTTTCCTGACCATAGACAAGTGTTGTCACTTGATAACGGGATCACATCATTAGGAGAATCATGTGATAGACTAGACCCAAATTATGAACGTAGCATATTGATCGAGTCATTTTATTGTTATTGTTTTCTGTGTGTCAAGTATTTATTCCTATGACCATGAGATCATATAACTCACTGGCACCGAAGGAATACCTTGTGTGTATCAAACGTCGCAACGTAACTGGGTGACTATAAAGGTGCTCTACAGGTATCTCTGAAGGTGTCTGTTGAATTAGTATGGATCAAGACTGGGATTTGTCACTCCGTGTGACGGAGAGTTATCTTGGGGCCCACTCGGTAATACAACATCACACACAAGCCTTGCAAGCAATGTGACTAAGCGTAAGTCACGGGATCTTGTATTACGGGACAAGTAAAGAGACTTGCCCGTAACGAGATTGAAATAGGTATGCAGATACCGACGATCGAATCTCGGGCAAGTAACATATCGAAGGACAAAGGGAATGACATACGAGATTATATGAATCCTTGACACTGAGGTTCAACCGATAAGATCTTCGGAGAATATGTAGGATCCAATATGGGCATCCAGGTCCCACTATTGGATATTGACCGAGGAGTGCCTCGGGGCATGTCTACATAGTTCTCGAACCCGCAGGGTCTGCACACTTAAGGTTCGATGATGTTTTAGTTTAGTTGAGTTATATGTGTCATTACCGAATTTTGTTTGGAGTCCCGGATGAGATCACAGACGTCACGAGGGTTTCCGGAATGGTCCAGAAACGAAGATTCATATATAGGATGGTTTCATTTGTCACCGGAAAGTTTCGGGCAATTTCGGCAGTGTACCGGGAGTGATGAATGAGTTCCGGGAGTTCACCGGGAGGGGCCCACCCACCCGGGAGTAAGCCCAAGGCACTAGGGTGGCGCCACAAGTCCTTAGTGGGCTCGTGGAGTCAGCCCAAGGGGCCCATGGCGCCACATAAGAAAATACCAAAAGAAAATAAAAGAAAAAGGGAAAGAGGGCGGTGGAAGGAAGAGGAGGACTCATCCTTCCTAAACCGAATTGGAGAAGGAGTCCTCCTCCTCCCTTGGCCGGCGCACCCTTGAGGCCTTGTGCGTCAAGCCTAGTCCTCTGCCTCCCTCCTATATATATTGGTGGTTTAGGGCTGATTTGAGACACAACTCTGCCACGTGCAACTCTAGCATATATCACACAGTTTCACCTCTAGATCGGATTTCTGTCGAGCTCGGGCGGAGTGATGACCCACACGTGTAGGGGATCTATCATAGTCCTTTCGATAAATAAGAGTGTCGAACCCAACGAGGAGCAGAAGGAACTGACGAGTGGTTTTCAGCAAGGTATTCTCTCCAAGCACTGAAATTATCGGTAACAGATAGTTGTGTGATAAGATGATTCGTAGCAAGTAGCAAGTAACAATAGTAACAAAGGTGCAGCAAAGTGGCCCAATCCCTTTTGTAGCAAGGGACAAGCCTGGACAAACTCTTATATGAGGTAAAGCGCTCCCGAGGACACATGGGAATTTCTGCCAAGCTAGTCTTCATCATGTTCATATGATTCACGTTCGCTACTTTGATAGTTTGATATGTGGGTGGACCGGTGCTTGGGTGCTGCCCTTACTTGGACAAACATCGCACTTATGATTAACCCCTCTCGCAAGCATCCGCAACTACAAAATAAGAATTAAGACAAAGTCTAACCATAGCATTAAACTAGTGGATCCAAATCAGCCCCTTAAGAAGCAACGCATAAACTAGGGTTTAAGCTTCTGTCACTCTAGCAACCCATCATCTACTTATTACTTCCCAATGCCTTCCTCTAGGCCCAAATAATGGTGAAGTGTTATGTAGTCGACGTTCACATAATACCACTAGAGGAAAGACAACATACAACGCATCAAAATATCGAACAAATACCAAATTCACATGTCTACTTATAGCAAGACTTATCCCATGTCCTCGGGAACAAAAGTGACTACTCACAAAGCATAATTATGTTCAGGACCAGAGAGGTATTGAATAGCATTAGAGATCTGATCATATGATCTTCCACCAAGTAATCCAACTAGCATCAACTACAAAGAGTAATTAACACTACTAGCAACCTTACAAGTACCAATCGGAGTCGCGAGACGGAGATTGGTTACAAGAGATGAACTAGGGTTTGGAGATGAGATGGTGCTGATGAAGATGTTGATGGTGATGAGTCCCCTCCGATGAGAGGAGTGTTGGTGATGACGATGGCGACGATTTCCCCCTCCGAGAGGGAAGTTTCCCCGGCAGGACGGCCCTGCCGGAGCTCTAGATTGGTTCTGCTCAAGTTCTGCCTCGTGGCGGCGGCGATTCCTCCCGAAAGCCTCCTCCTGATTTTTTCTGGAACGAAACCCTCCTTATAGCAAAAGATGGGAGCCAGAGGGGCAACAGGGGGCCCACAAGCCACCTAGGCGTGGCCAGGGGGTAGGACGCGCCTGGCAGGCTTGTGGCCTCCTTGTGGCTCCCCTCTCGTACTTCTTCCGCCCAGTATTTTTTATAAAATCCAAAATAATTCCTCGTTGATTTTCACGGCTTTTCGAGTTGCGCAGAATAGGTATATCAAACTTGCTCCTTTTTCAGACCAGAATTCCAGCTGCCGGCATTCTCCCTCTTCATGTAAACCTTATATATAAGAGAGAAAAGGCATAAGCATTGTACCGTGAAGTGGAATAACATCCCATAAAGCGATGAATATCAACATAAAAGCATGATGCAAAATGGACGTATCAACTCCCCCAAGCTTAGACCTCGCTTGTCCTAGAGCGGAAGCCGAGATCAATAAATATGCCCACGTGTTTAGCGATAGAGGTGTCGGTAAAACAAAATACGGACATGCAGGCATCATGATCATAATTAGAACAGCAATAGCGTCATATAAACTCTTATGCTAAAGTGACAATTCCTTCACAAAGTAAAGTATGGGTCAAGAACCTTATTGAGAATTAACAACCAATAGCCTTTAGTCATTGAAGCTATTGCAATTTATCATAACATCGGAAAGAGTCAAATAAGAGCTTGTAAAGCAAATCCACAACTCAATCATCCTTTCGTCTTCTACAATTGCTAAAACTCACGTGGTACTCATGAGATCAAAGTTTCAGTTGCACACAGAGAAAGATAGGGGCTTATAGTTTTGCCTCCCAACTACTTACCTCAAGGGTAATGTCAACAATAATAATTCATGAATACTTACTTCCAAGTGGACATATGAATATAGGTCTTTCCCTAGCACATGACGTTAGCCAAGATAAAGGCGAAATAAGGAATTGGTGTCAATCACCATGACTCTTTTAAGGACAAAAAGTAAAGGTACAAGATAGGCCCTTCGCAGAAGGAACCAGAGGTTGTCATGCGCTTTTGAGGTTTGGATGTGTGACCTCTTAGTGTGAAGGAATGTCACTTTATATTGCCTCCTGTGATAAAGAACTTTATTATGCGGTCTGTTGCTTTTATGTCTTCCTCATCACAGGTTCGTACAAAGCTTATTTTCCACACACTAATAGATCATACATATTTAGGGAGCAATTTTTATTGCTTGCACCGATGACAACTTACTTGAGGGATCTTATTCAATCCATAGGTAGGTATGGTGGACTCTCAAGGAAAAACTGGGTTGAAGGTTTATGGATGCACAAGTAGTATCTCTACTTAGTGCGGAAGTTTTGGCTGATATGATGTGGAAGCAAGCGTCACATGCTAAGGGATCTCTAGTCATATAACATTGTTCGGAACCAAGCAAACATAATTCATTATGTTGTCTTCCTTGTCCAACATCTACTTCGAAGCATGTAATAGTTTAATGAGTGTTGACAATCATAGATGGTGCCCAAGATGATATATTTATATGTGAACCTCTCTTTCTTTATTACTTCCTATTAATTGCAACAATGACCAAGGTCTACGTTTGTCCACCCACAACAAGTTTCAATCAACATTCTTTTTATATGTGAAGCCATCACTTCCCATAAGATCATTACATGATCTTTCATGCTTTTGTTCTTTTATTATTCTTTTCTTTCGATCATGGCGTAAGGCAAGGCCCTTAACTAAAACACTATTTATTATATGGCTCACGAGCTCGAATACATTGGGGGGGGTAACACAAAGCAAAACTCAAGCCTAGAACATACTAAGAAATTTATTATACTAGAAAAGATAAAACCAAAAAGGATCGAACTAAGAAAAAGGTAAAGGCAAAAGATGTGATGGTGATACGATACCAAGGCAACTCCCCCAAGCTTGGCACAAGCCAAGATGAGTGCCCATACCCGTGCTTAATTTTCTTCCTTCGAAGGTGATGGTGGTGGAGTTGTTGCAACCTGGGTCTGATCCTCTGTCTTCCAAGGCATAGGTGCTCCATCATGGAAAGATGATCGAGTCTCCGGAATACTCAAATCTGCAACCAATCGTATTGATTTAAATCTATACTCATACTCACAGTTTTGGTTCTGGAGGTGAAAAGGATCGAGATGGACCTAGAGGGGGGTGAATAGGTACAATTCCAAATTTTAATAGTTACTTAGCAATTTTAGGCAATGGTGCGGAATATGAGCGTGAGCCTAATAATTGCAAAGACAAAGAGTAAGCTATTTAGAGTAAAGTAAGGCAGCCGGTAAACAATAATCAAATGCAAGTACGTAATAAGGATTAACACAAGTAGAGAGTTAGGGTTAGGGATAACCGAAACTCCAAGAGAGACGAGGATGTATCCCAGTGTTAACTTCCTTGGAGGGAAGCTACGTCACCGTTAGAGGGGCGGATGTTACCACGAAGGCACACCAATGCCACGACGGCTCACCCTATTCTCCCTTTGAGACAACACCACGAAGGCATTTCTCAACCACTAGTGGTAAGCCTTGAGGTGGCTTCCAAACCCTCACAAACTTTTCGGGGGGTAATCACAATGGTTTGATTCCTCTCTGAAGACTCCTACCGCCTAGGAGTCTCCAATCTCCAAGAGTAACAAGATCACGGGGATTGCTCAAAACTTGCTCAAATCACAAATCGCTTTGGTGGAGAGGAGGAGAAGGAGACGATCTATCTTTTGATTGGAACAACACTCAAAGGGGCTCACAAATGCTCTTGGGATCTAAGTTTGGGTGTAGGCACGAGTGAGTGAGGAGAAAGGTGTTCTTGTAAGTGTTCTTGCTGTGTTGAACACCTTCTCACGAAGTGGGAGGGGGTATATATAGTGGGGAGACTAAAACAACCGTTGGGGTCACTTAAGTCTGACAGTGGTAAGACATCCGGCAGTTCTCGGATGTCCGGACGCCCACAAGGGGTCGGACGTCCGACACGGGTCGGTCATCCGAGGGATGTATATATATCAGGAACCACTGTGTAGTCGAACAGGGACCGGACGTCCGGAGGAAGTCGGATATCCGAGACATTGGCTCTGTTCAAGGGCACCGGATTTCTGAAGGAGGTCGGACGTCCGATCCTCGGACGACAGGAGGAGGCCGGAAGTCCGAGTTATTTGACTCAAATTTCTCTGGTGCAAGGTTCCGGTTTTCCGAAGTGGTCGAGCGTCCGGCCCTCGGACATCCGGAGGGAGCCGGAAGTCCGAGTTATTTGACTCTGGATTTTCTAGTATAAGGTTCCGGATTTCTGAAGTGGTCGGGCGTCTGGCCCTCGGACGTCCGGAGGAAGCCGGAATGTCCAAGGCATTGGTTATCTTTTGAGATAAAAGCAGAGCAGTGGAGATGTGGTATGAGCAGAAAAGTAGAGACGTAGTATGAGCAAGTTCATCGCAAAACCTGTGATCCCCTCTTAATAGTGCGGGATCCCTATACTCAAGAATAGTAAATTTAAAGGATATGCTACATCATCTTTTCTCAATCCCGAGCCTTCTTGACATATAAGTCCCGATCTTCTCAGGCCACCTTGGCACTTAATTCTCGATCTACTAAGAGTACTTGCCATCCTGAGATACACTCAACAAATAAGATTAGTTTCCTATGTATGTGTTGTCATTAACACCAAAACTCGATTAAGGGCATGACTGCACTTTCAATCTCCTCCTTTTTGGTAGTTGATGACAACATATACATAGCTCTCCAAAGATTTAACATACATTTTAGCTTTGGAGAGGTTTAGTACGGAGCTCCCCCTTAGTATGTGCATGGTAAAATATCGGAGCTCCCCCTTAATGTGTCTATCGAAAATATCATGTGACTTAGTAAAGATAATAGATCATCATATGAAGTAATAGAGCAAAACATAATAGCATACGATGATATCATAGCAATTCATAGCAATCACGACATTCATAGGTAGCCATACATAGTGCATCACAGTCGCTTATCCATTACATTACACAAACATGCAAATTGAGTTTAAAAACTAAATCTCCACAGACTAAAACTAGGATACATTACTCCCCCTTTAGCATCAAGTACCAAAAAGGGAGGCACCAAAAGCATCAACCATGCTCAGAGATCATCAGCGGCATCATCCTCATCATCCTCATCCTCAGGCAAGCCACTGCCACCAGCCTCGTCAAGAAAATCAGCCCACTCAGGACCAGATGGGAAGCCAAAGTCAGAAGGAGGAGCAATAGGAAGATCCTCATCATCACTCACATCAAGAGCGCCCGAGTCTCTCAGACGAGCCTTGAGGGCATTCTTGGAGGAGACGAGGCGAGAAACCACATCATGAGTTTGACCGCACTGGAAAGAGAAAGCCTTCATCATGGCAGAATGTGCCTTGCCAATGAATTTGGCCAAGCGACCGAGAGGAGCTGAGCTGGATGAAGGGGTTGCTGACCGGGTAGCAGTGCGGCGAGTGGAGGTGGATGACGTTTTCTTAGGAGCATAGTCATCCGCCATGTGATTGGGAATGGCCCACTTGTGATGCGTGTGAGTGGGAGCAACAGTGAGTTCAGCAACATGGTGAATAAAGGCCTGGATGAAGGGGGCATGAGGGAAGGCTCGCTTGTATTGAAGACTAGCGAGCCGAATCTCATGCCAGAGAAAGTGAGGCACATTAATCTTGCGCTTGGGGGACTCGTGTAAATGTGACATGATATCAATACAGTAGCCGTTGCAGGATCCCCTATCACCCATCTTGGGATAGATGGTGCGGATAAGACACTGAAAAATGATAAAGAAGGGAGAGCGCGAGATGGATACTTCGTTAAGATCCTTCATCCGTTCGTCTGCATCAAGTTCACGAAGTGGTTTGAGGAGAAGGCCACACACCTCAATAGGCTTATGTGCATGGTTAGGATCATTCTTATGGATTTTGGTGCCAGAGTCGGGGAAACCGAGTGCGGCAACAAACCCATCATAAGAGGCTGTGAACTCAACATTAGAAGTCATCCAGCTAACAGTGTTGTTTGAGCCAAAGAAACACGTGCCATAAAATTGATGAATAGCGGCACTGTTAAAGTCGCACTGAAAAGCAAAGGGGGCACCGAGCCCCGATGACTCAATGAGCTCAATGGCACCCGGGTATTTTGCCCGATGAGTGCGAATATGCTCAAGATCAATACAATGATGTACTGAGAGACCCTTAGGAACGATGACAGTAGAAAAGATGTCCGCTTGGACGTGTGTGCGGAAACGTGAGTCCATAGAGTCACGTCCAACAGAAAATTAGGTAACATCGCGGCGGAATGTAAAGTAGGAAGACTTAGGAACCTTGGTGAAGTCCTTGACTTGATGACCTAAAGCAGGAGGAGGTTCAAGGGAGATGCGACGAGCATCACCTTTGGGCTGTTCAGGAGGAGGCGGTGGCATATATGAGGGCCTGCGAGTCCCCGGCTTCGGCATAGTCTTTCGAACGGCAACGTATTCAACACGTTCCTCAGCTGCAAGCTCATCCTCGAAGTCAGAGCCATCAGACAAGGAGCGGGGATGTGGAGGAGGACGCCGGGCGAGCCGTTTGAAGGGACGGCGTGGTACATCAGAGTCATCCGACCCCGTGCCAGGAGTGGCACGAGCAGATGAGCCAGCGGAGTTCTTCCGGGCAGTGTGCTTAATCTTGGGCATGATGGAACAAGGCCTAGATGATTGGAAACCCAATGGGGAACGGTCACGGTCAAAACACATGAACGAACACATGAACTAGTGAGAAGGGGAACCAATCACGAGAGAAACCGAGAGGATACCTGCAGATCGAGAGAGAAGAGGAATGGAAGAAGGATCCCATGGAGGAGAATAGACAGATCGCGGGGGAGGGCCCGGGGGCGGCGAGGTTGAGCTCCTCAGGCAGCTGGCGGCGGCTAGGGAGGCGGCTGTGAGAAAGGGGGCGTGTGGGGGCTAGGGCAAGGCCCAGCCCTCGCCCCTCTATTTATAGAGGCTCCCGATGTGTCGGACGTCCGACGGGAGTCGGACGTCCGGAGAGCATCAGCCCTCAGACGTCCGACATGTGTCGGACGTTCGGAGTGTGTTTAGCCGTCGGACGACCGAGAGAGAAATAGGCAGAGGCAATTTCTGGGATTTGGATGATGAGGTGATTTGACATGGTTTATCACAAGGGACACCCAACACAGTTGCCTACAAGAATTATATATACTACTTGTAGAAAGTAGTTGATTTATGCATATTATAGGATTAAAATAAAAATTATGACGTGAGTGCTAGTGACTCCCCCTAAATGCATGCCGACATCAAGACAAGAACATAATGTGAGTGTGTGCATGTGTACAGGATTTCAAGTTATGTTATCAAGCTCCAAGATACCAAGTTCACGCCTAAGTTGACAGAATCTTGCTACGCAAAGTGGCTTGGTGAAAATGTCAGCGACCTGCATGTCGGTACCCACATGAGCAATATCAATGTCACCCTTTTGCACATGGTCTCTCAAGAAATGACACCTAATATCAATATGTTTTGTGCGAGGGTGATCAATGGGGTTCTCGGAGATCTTTATGGCACTTTCATTATCACAGAGAAGAGGCACGTGTCGATACGTGATGCCATAATCCTTTAGGGTTTGCCTCATCCATAGGAGTTGGGTTCCACAGCTTGCGGCTGCAATATATTCGGCCTCGACCGTGGAGAGAGAAACACAATTCTGCTTTTTTGAGGACCAACTTACCAAGGAATGTCCAAGAAACTGACATGCACCGGAAGTGGATTTCCTCCCACTTTGTCACCAGCCCAATATGCATCGGAGTACCCAATAAGATCGAACTTTGCATCCTTAGGGTACCATAGGACTAACTTTGGGGTGTGAACAAGGTATCTAAGAATATGTTTAACTATGTATGATGGCTTTCCCTAGGGGAAGCTTGAAATCTAGCACATATGCCTACACTTAACATGATGTCCGGTCTAGATGCACAAAGATAAAGTAACGAACCAACCATAGAGCGGTAAGTAGATGGGTCAAAAGGAATACCGTTGGTGTCTTCATTTAGAACAACATCTGTGGCCATGGGTGTCTTCATTGGTTTAGCATTTGTCATATCAAATTTTTCTAGAATGTCCTTGAGGTATTTAGTTTGAGACAAGAAAATTCCTTCTTGAAATTGTTGTATTTGAAACCCAAGAAAGAACTTCAAGTCCGTGTTGAGTGACATCTCAAAGGTCTTGGTCATGGAGGCCGCAAACGTCTTGCATAAATGGATGTTAGGAGAACCAAAAATGATGTCATCTACATAGATTTGGCATAAGATCAAATCACCATTTTCCCTTTTAGTAAAAAGAGTGGGATCGATCACCCCTCTCACAAAGCCATCATCGAGTAAGAACTTCTTAAGATGATCGTACCAAGCACGGGGTGCTTGTTTGAGGCCATACAGAGCCTTGTGAAGTTTGTACACATGGTCTTTGTGATGGGGGTCAACAAACCTAGGTGGTTGTGATACATATACCTCTTCTTGTAGAGGACCGTTAAGGAAAGCACTCTTCACATCCATTTGATGCAAAGTAAAACTATTGAAAGCAGCATAGGCCAATAGAATGCGAATGGATTCAAGACGAGCAACAGGGGCGAAAGTCTCACCAAAGTCCAAAACTTCAACTTGGGAGTACCCCTGTGCTACAAACCTTGCCTTGTTGCAGAGGACAGTCCCATTGTCATCTTCCTTGTTCTTGAAGATCCATTTAGTTCCAATGACATTGTGTTCCTCAGTTGGTCGTTTTACCAATGACCATACTTCGTTGCGTGTAAAACTGTTTAACTCTTCTTGCATAGCAAGGAGCCAGTCATTGTCACACAATGCATCCTGAACCCTGTGTGGCATAGTACTAGAGACAAACGAAAAGTGAGCACAAAAGTTTGTTAATTGTTTACGAGTCACTCTACCTTCCGACACGTCGGTGAGGATTTGATCAATATCAACACGACCGGCCACACGTGGCATGATGGAGGTCAGGGTTTCACGAGGTTCGACTTCGTTTCCATCATCAACGTCCTCAACATATGGATCATTAACGTGCGGTGGAAGATATTCCTCTTCGCGTTGCACCTGTTGAGGTTCATCATCAACCATATCCATACTTTGGTCTAGATCTTGAAGGTCAACTTGTTCTTGAGTGTGATCAGGGTGAGAGACATGTTCTCCCACTTGATCCTCAACAACTGGCATGATATGTGTGCTAGTATCTTGTGGAGGTACGGGCAGTGAACTATCTTGAGGATGAGAAATACTCTCATCATCTTCATCATCATCATGGGATTTTTGTTCCATGGGAAGAAGTGCACCTACACCCATGTTCAAGATATCTTGCGAGGAATCTTCTTCACCTGCATCACTTAGATCAACTTGCTCTCCATGGGAGCGGTTAAATTCATCAAACGTCACGTCACAGGTTTCTATAACACATCCAGTGGATTTGTTGTAGACTCTGCAGACATGAGAGTTTGATCCATAGGCAACAAAAATCCCTTCAGTTGTTTTGGATTGAAATTTTCCTAACCAGTCCCGTTTGTTGAGGATGAAACACTTGCATCCAAATACACAAAAGTACTTGACATTGGGCTTGTTCCCGGTTAGGAGCTCATATGGAGTCTTTTCCAATATTGGTCGAAGGAAAAGCCGGTTTGATGCATGACATGCTGTGTTGACAGCCTCAGCCCAAAAACTATGTGGTGACTTGTATTCGTCTAACATGGACCTTGCCATTTCCACAAGTGTCCGATTCTTCCTCTCTGCTACACCATTTTGCTGAGGGGTGTAAGGTGCGGAGTACTGATGTTCAATTCCCTCATCACTAAGAAATTCTTGTAGGGTGTAATTCTTGAACTCGGAGCCATTATCACTTCTTATTGCCTCTATGTCCTTGTCAAACTTCCGCTGGACTTGTTTGGCAAAATCAATGAAGGTGATCTTCGTCTCGTCCCTGGACTTGAGAAAGAATACCCATGTGTATCTTGAGTAATCATCAACAATGACTAGTCCATACTTTTTCCCACCAAGACTTGCCCATGAAGGAGGCCCAAACAGATCCACATGAAGGAACTCTAATGGCCTTGAAGTGGATACAATATTCTTGGGTGGGTGTTTTGATTGATGTTGCTTCCCAGCTATGCATGCACTGCACACACGATCTTTCTTAAAAGATACATTAGTTAGTCCAAGGATGTGATTGCCTTTTAAGAGATTTTGAAGATTTCTCATGCCGACATGGGCGAGCTGGCGATGCCACAGCCATCCCATGTCAGCCTTGGCCATCAGACAAGTTGTATGGAAAGTGCTCCCTTTCGAGAAATCAACCGTGTAAAGGTTGCCATCCAACTCTCCAACAAAGTCCACTTCGAGAGTGTCTCTCTTAAAGACTTTCACATTCGTTAGTACGAATAGTGTGTCATAACCAACGGAAGCCAATTGGCGAACTGAAAGCAAATGATATTGAAGAGATTGGACAAGCATGACATTTGCAAGAGACATGTCATTAGTGATTGCCACCTTCCCCAACCCAATTACCTCCCCTTTCGACCCTCCACCGAATACAATGCTCATGTATGGTCGAATGGCTTGCATGAGGTCATAGAGCAAGTTACTATCTCCGGTCATATGATTGGTGCATCCACTGTCGATCACCCATTTGACTCCTCCGGAGAAAACAGCCTATACACGAATTAAGACTTGGTTTGAGGTGCCCATTTCGTCATGGGGCCTCTCACATTAGTTACAAGAGTCTTAGGGACCCAAATAGCATAAAACGGGAATGCATTATGGGGACCAACTAATTTAGCATAAACCTCTCCTTCCTTTGATTTGTGAAGTACATAAAATGGAGGCACGAATTCAGTTGTCTTGTTGAGAGTGGGCAAACCCCTAGTGGCCGACCCACTCACAACCTTACCTTTCTCCTTGTGTCCCTCTCGTACAAATATTTCTTTAAGCGGGGTGGTGCACTTGAGAGGAGATACACTTTTCTTGGCGGTGCTTGGATTGAACCCAATCCCTTCCTTGGCAAAGACTTCATTGTGTTGACTTAAGATCTCATTGAGAGTATTTTGTCCTTGTGCACATGTCATGAGACCTCTATCTAGTTGTGCCTTTAGCGAACAGTTTTCCTCAAGAATAGATGCCAGTTCACTACTAGAGTTAGCAGTGCAGGTATCAACATTAATAATAGGTGAGGACTAAGCCTTAGCTAGAGTGCCAAGATAAGTAACCTTGAGTGCCTCAAAGCTCTTTGTAAGAACAGTGAGTTTCTCTTCCTTGTCCTTGAGAGACAAGGATAGGCGCTCAGAGTCATTAGAAAGAGAAGCATGAGAATTCACAAGTCGGTTTTTATCATTTAATAACTCTTTGCACACAGATTCAGCCTTTTTCAAGGAGGCAAGATCGTTAGCATGTTTATCAAGGTTTTCACCAACTTTTGAGCATAATGCATCATTTTGTGCTTCCTCATACAGGACTTTCTGCTCAAGGATTTCATTCCTTTCCTTCTCCTCAGTGACGAGGGTTTCGAGTTCCTTGATGGTATTGGTGTGCTTACTCACCATTTCCATAAGTATGCGAAACATAGTGGGCTTCCTTCCTTTAAGAGAGCACATAAATTTGTTTATTTTGGCAAACATAGGATGATCTAAGTCATTGTCCTCTTAGTGATCTTCCGCATCAAGGTACTCATCAGATGAGGTAGAAGCTAGACTGAAAGAGTTTAACCGTGGGGTTACCTTAACCTTATCATGTGAGCTTTGGTCTTCCTCATCTTCTATGGTAGTCTTTGCCATCAAACACTTGTGGGCGTTGCCCTTTTAATCTTTCATATAGTTGTAGTGAACAACATCGCCACTTTTGTTGACTAGCCTCAAGGTGTTTTGTGTATCCTGAGCTACTCCGGCAACCCCACCAACGTCTTCTGGATCTGATTCTTCTTGTGCAACCATTGCTCTTCCATCTCTTCTCTTGAGCTTGGAGTTCATAGGGTTTGGCCATTTCTTCTTTACAAAGGTCTTCGGAAACCTTGGTTTATCTTCTCTCTTCTCATAAGGGCAGCCATTGGAGAAGTGGTTGGTTTCCTCACAGTTATAGCATTTCCTTACTTTCTTCTTTGGGAATCTTCCCTTGAATTTTCCTGCACTGAACTTCTTTACAAAGAGAGAAATGTCCTCATAAGATGGGCTTTCATCACAGTCAGCATCATCACCATCTTCGCGGTCTTCATCACCCTCTTCTTCTTCACTTTCTTCTTCGTCACATTCATGCTTGGCTTTCAAAGCAAGATTGATCTCTGATGTTGAAGTTCCATGCATGGCAAGGTGCTTTGTTGCATTTGCCTTTGACTCTTCAAATAATTGGAAAGTGTATATGATGTCATCTGGGGTCATTTCTTTGAACCCATGGTGTTTCCTTATGTCCCACACCATTTGATGGTGGTACGGAGCAAGGGCATTAAGTAACTTGTCCACGAGAAATCTCTTGGTCAGGTTGAAACCATCTTGCGTCTTGTCATAGTCACTGGACTCAATGTCTGCGGCAAGAGTCATGAGCCGTTCTAGTAGTTGCTTGGGAGATTCACCCTTTTCCATACAGAAGTTCTGCAATTGCCCCTTGGCAATTTCATATTGAGCAAGCCGAAGAGTGGAGGTACCGGTCTTGGTCCTTATAATGTTATCCAACAGTTCCTTGGCGCTTGTGATGTGTATGTAAGGTCTCCGTTGCTTGTCATTCATTCCTTTTCTTATGCACATGATCGCAGTGTCGTTGAGATGCTTGTCATAAGTTTCTCTGGGAGTGAGGCACCTTGGATCTACAGGATGGTAGCCATGCTCGAGGATGTCCAACATCTCATCATTGGCGTACCTAAGATGATCCTCCATACCAACTCTCCACAAAGCAAAATCGGAATTTTCATCAAGCAAAGGAGGTTTTCCTCCAGGATTGTACTTAGGTTTCTCAACTTGAGATCTAGAATAAAGCCATGGAACATTGGTTTGGTTATTGCCTGGAGGTTGTTGGCCAAATGAAGAACCGTGCACATTTTGCCCTGAGGCCCTCGGTGACGTGCCTGTCCCCGTGGTTAATGATGCCAGTCTTATTTGGACCAAGGCCTCAAGAGAAGCATCATGCTTCTCTTTTTGCTTGGCAAGGGCCTGTTCCAGGTCCTCAGACGTGAAGGACCTGACTTCCGTGGAAGTCCCGTCCCTCTCCACTGGAGCTACAGTAATGGGAGTCCCGTCCATCTCGCTCTAGGAAGGTTAAGCCACAAGAATAGAGCACGAGGCTCTGATACCAATTGAAAAGGATCGAGATGGACCTAGAGGGGGTGAATAGGTACAGTTCCAAATTTTAATAGTTACTTAGCAATTTTAGGCAATGGTGCGGAATATGAGCGTGGGCCTAATAATTGCAAAGACAAAGAGTAAGCTATTTAGAGTAAAGTAAGGCAGCCGGTAAACAATAATCAAATGCAAGTATGTAATAAGGATTAACACAAGTAGAGAGTTAGGGTTAGGGATAACCGAAACTCCAAGAGAGACGAGGATGTATCCCGGTGTTCACTTCCTTGGAGGGAAGCTACGTCACCGTTAGAGGGGCGGATGTTACCACGAAGGCACACCAACGCCACGAAGGCTCACCCTATTCTCCCTTTGAGACAACACCACGAAGGCGTTTCTCAACCACTAGTGGTAAGCCTTGAGGTGGCTTCCAAACCCTCACAAACTTTTCGGGGGGTAATCACAATGGTTTGATTCCTCTCCGAAGACTCCTACCACCTAGGAGTCTCCAACCTCCAAGAGTAACAAGATCACGGGGATTGCTCAAATCACAAATTGCTTTGGTGGAGAGGAGGAGAGGGATACGATCTATCTTTTGATTGGAACAACACTCAAAGGGGCTCACAAATGCTCTTGGGATCTAAGTTTGGGTGTAGGCAAGAGTGAGTGAGGAGAAAGGTGTTCTTGTAAGTGTTCTTGCTGCGTTGAACACCTTCTCATGAAGTGGGAGGGGGTATATATAGTGGGGAGACTAAAACAACCGTTGGGGTCACTTAAGTCTGACAGTGGTCGTACATCCGGCAGTTCTCGGATGTCCGAACGCCCACAAGGGGTCGGACGTCCCACATGGGACGGTCGTCCGAGGGATGTATATATATCCGGAGCCACTGTGTAGTCGAAGAGGGACCGGGCGTCCGGAGGAAGCCGGATGTCCGAGACATTGGCTCTGTTCAAGGGCACCGGATTTCCAAAGGAGGTCGGACGTCCGGCCCTCGGACGACAGGAGGAGGCCGGAAGTCCGAGTTATTTGACTCAAATTTCTCTGGTGCAAGGTTCCGGTTTTCCGAAATGGTCGGGCGTCCGGCCCTCGGATGTCCGGAGGGAGCCGGAAGTCCGAGTTATTTGACTCTGGATTTCTCTAGTATAAGGTTCCGGATTTCCGAAGTGGTCGGGCGTCCGGCCCTCGGACGTCCGGAGGAAGCCGGATGTCCAAGGCATTGGTTCTCTTTTGAGATAAAAGCAGAGCAGTGGAGATGTGGTATGAGCTGAAAAGTAGAGATGTAGTATGAGCAAGTTCATCGCAAAACCTGTGATCCCCTCTTAATAGTGCGGGATCCCTATACTCAAGAATAGTAAATTTAAAGGATAGGCTACATCATCTTTTCTCAATCC
The DNA here is from genome assembly GCF_904849725.1 of Hordeum vulgare subsp. vulgare. NCBI lineage: Eukaryota > Viridiplantae > Streptophyta > Magnoliopsida > Poales > Poaceae > Hordeum > Hordeum vulgare. Next base: position 310,455,272 of record NC_058523.1, read on the forward strand.
CGAGCCTTCTTGACATATAAGTCCCGATCTTCTCAGGCCACCTTGGCACATAATTCTCGATCTACTAAGAGTACTTGCCATCCTGAGATACACTCAACAAATAAGATTAGTTTCCTATGTATGTGTTGTCATTAACACCAAAACTCGATTAAGGGCATGACTACACTTTGAGCAGGTCGTAGATCTGGGCTTGGAGGTGATCAACTCTGTCATAGAGACTGGAGAGGTACTTCCCGATGTCATTGGCATCGATCTTGTGCTTGTTGGTGAACTCCGTGATCATCATGTGGTTGGTGTTGAGTCCGCGTTCCACCATCCCTTGGCACTTGAAGACTTGCTGCTCCATTGCTTCCAGCCTCGCCTCCACGCTTCCGGTCTTCTTGGGCCCCTCAACATCACGGATGTGCAACACCCCCTCATGCATCTCGATAGATTGAGGGTGTTGCAGCATGCCCGCGAGGTAGGGATTGATGACCTTCTCGAAGAACTTGTCCTTCAGAACTTTTGGGGATGCCATAGGGATCTAGATCTGTCTGCACAGTAGCTCGAAACGAAAACAGAGGATATTTGCGCGATACGAGGGTTAGACCTTTCGGGAGAATATATAATTAATTTTTCCCGACCAAAAGGAGTACTACGCAAGAAAACGGAGTCCGGGAGGCACACGAGGTGCCCACAAGCCACCCAGGCGCGGCCGGGGGGTAGGTCGCGCCTGGCAGGCTTGTCGCCTCCTCGTGCGCTTTCCGGACTACTTTAAATTTTTCTATTTTTCTAAAACTTCCAAAACGGAGAAAAAATGCTACTGGAAAAGTTTTGGAGTCGGTTTACTTACCGAATCACATACCTCTTCGTTTTTGGAGTCTGCAACAGGCTGATAAATATCCCTTATGTACTCCTCCGGAGTTATGGTATTAATAACATTGCTTTCAACATTTATGGGAGTACCTGAGATATAATGCTTGATTCTTTGCCCATTTACCACTCTCGGAAGATTACCTTCCGTGTTGTTGATCTTGATGGCACCGGAACGATATACTTCCTCAAGAATGTAAGGACCTTCCCATTTAGAGAGAAGCTTGCCTGCAAAAAATCTTAAACGAGAATTTTATAGCAAGACATAATCACCTACATTGAACTCATGTTTTTGTATCCTTTTATCATGCCACCTCTTAACCTTTTCTTTAAACAACTTGGCATTTTCATATGCCTGAGTTCTCCATTCATCAAGTGAGCTAATATCAAATAACCTCTTCTCACCAGCAAGTTTGAAATCAAAGTTGAGCTCTTTGATTGCTCAATAAGCCTTATGCTCTAGCTCAAGAGGTAAATGACATGCTTTACCGTAAACCATTTTGTACGGAGACATGCCCATGGGATTCTTATAAGCAGTTCTATAAGCCCACAGTGCATCATCAAGCTTCTTAGACCAATTCTTTCTAGACCTATTAACAGTCTTTTGCGGAATTAGTTTAATCTCTCTATTACTTAGCTCTACTTGACCACTGGACCGAGGATGATAGGGAGATGCAATTCTATGGTTGACACCATACTTAGCAAGCGTTTTAAGGAAAGCACCATGAATAAAATGTGAACCACCATCAGTCATTAGATATCTAGGGACTCCAAATCTAGGGAAAATAACTTCTTTAAGCATTCTAATAGAGGTGTTATGATCATCACTACTAGTTGGGATAGCTTCTACCCACTTAGTAACGTAATCAACAACAACTAGGATATGAGTATACCCGTTGGACTTTGGAAAAGGTCCCATATAATCAAAACCCCAAACATCAAATGGTTCAATGACAAGTGAATAATTCATAGGCATTTCCTGACGTTTACTGATATTACCTATTCTTTTACATTCATCACAAGACAAGACCAACTTACGAGCATCCTTGAAGATAGTAGGCCAATAGAAACCGGATTGCAATACCTTGTGTGCAATTCTATCTCCCGCAAGGTGTCCTCCGTAAGCCTCGGAATGACACTTCTGTAGGATCTGTCCCTGTTCATGCTCAGTTACACAACATCTAATAACACCATCTACTCCTTCCTTATAAAGGTGAGTATCATCCCAGAAGTAATGTCTCAAATCAAAGAAGAATTTCTTCTTTTGCTGGTATGTGAAACTAGGTGGTATATATATTTGGCAACAATATAATTTGCATAATCAGCATACCAAGGTGTACTACGTGAAGCATTGATGACATTCAATTGCTCATCAGGAAAGCTATCATCAATAGGTTGTGGGTCATCAAGAACATTCTCCAACCTAGACAACTTATCTGCTACGGGGTTCTCAGCACCCTTCCTATCAACAACATGCAAATCAAATTCTTGTAGCAAGAGGACCCATCTGATAAGTCTAGGTTTAGCATCTTTCTTTTCCATGAGATACTTAATAGCAGCATGATCAGTGTGAATAGTAACTTTGGAATCAACAATGTAAGATCTGAACTTTTCACATGCAAACACGACTGCTAAAAATTCCTTTTCAGTAGTAGCATAGTTTCTTTGGGCATTGTCTAGAGTTTTACTAGCATAATGAATAACATTCAACTTCTTATCAACTCTTTGTCCTAGAAGAGCCCCAACAGCATAATCACTAGCATCACACATAATTTCAAAAGGTAAGTTCCAATCAGGTGGTTGAACAATAGGTGCAGTTATCAGGGCCTTCTTAAGTATTTCAAAGGCTTCCTCACAATCATCGTCAAAAAAAAAGGAATATCCTTTTGCAAGAGATTGGTAAGAGGCCTAGAAATCTTAGAAAAGTCCTTAATGAACCGTCTATAGAAACCAACATGACCAAGGAAACTTCTTATACCTTTAATGTCTGTAGGGCATGGCATTTTCTCGATCGCATCAACCTTAGCCTTATCGACTTCAATACCTCTTTCAGAAATTTTATGTCCTAAGACGATGCCTTCATTAACCATAAAGTGGCACTTCTCCCAATTCAAGACAAGGTTGGTATCTTTACATCTCTGCAAAACTCGATCAAGGTTGCTGAGGCAATCATCAAAATAAGACCCGTAAACGGAGAAGTCATCCATGAAAACCTCAACAATATTTTCACAGAAGTCAGAGAATATAGCCATCATACATCTTTGAAAGGTAGCAGGTGCATTACATAAGCCAAAAGGCATACGTCTGTAAGCAAAGGTACCGAAAGGGCACGTAAAAGTGGTTTTCTCCTTATCAGATTGCGCAACAGGTATTTGGGAGAAACCAGAATAATCATCTAGAAAGCAGAAATGTGTGTGTTTAGACAATCTTTCTAGCATTTGGTCGATAAAAGGCAAAGGGTAATGATCTTTCCTAGTGGCTTTATTCAATTTCCTAAAATCAATCACCATCCTATAGCCAGTAATAATCCTCTGTGGGATCAATTCATCTTTATCATTAGGGACAACGGTAATACCTCCCTTCTTAGGGACGCAATGCACCCGACTTAACCAATCACTATGAGCAACAGGATAGATAATACCTGCTTCTAGGAGATTTACTATTTCTTTTCTTACTACCTCTTTGATCTTAGGATTCAATCTCCGTTGATGATCGGCAACTGGTTTGGAATCAGGATCGGTTTTAATTTTATGCTGGCATAGAGTGGGACTAATGCCCTTAAGATCGTCAAGAGTATATCCAATAGCAGCATGGTGCTTCCTCAGAGTTTTTAATAACTTCTTTTCTTCATGCTCTGAAAGGCTAGCACTAATAATAACAGGATATATCTCCTTTTCATCGAGGTAAGCATACTTAAGAGTATCAGGTAACTGTTTAAGCTCGAACACAGGATCACCCTTTGGTGGGGGTGGATCTCCAAGCAGTTCAACAGGCAAATTATTCTTAAGGATAGGATGTTGTTCAAAGATAACTCTATCTATCTCATCCATATGCATATCATTTTCACGCTCAAGCAAGTATTGCTCTAAAGGATCAGTAGGAGGCACAGCAATAGAAGCTAGGGCAATAATTTCATCCTTACTAGACAACTCTTTTTCATGAGGTTGTCTACCAAACTTGGAGAAATTGAACTCATGTGACACACCTTCAAAGCCAACAGTGACAGTTTGCTTCTCACGGTCAATATGAGCATTGACAGTATTGAGGAAAGGTCTGCCAAATATGATGGGACAAAATCTATCTTGTGTGGTAGCAAGAACGAGAAAATCAGCATGATACTTAGTTTTACCACACAAGACTTCAACATCTCTAACAATTCCCAAAGGGCGGATAATATCTCTATTGGCAAGCTGAATAGTGACATCAATAGGTTCCATCTCAACAGGTGTAATCTCGTCTTTAATTTCATCATATAAATATTGACGCATTGCACTAATACTAGCACCCACGTCACATAAACCATGATAACAATGATCTCCTATCTTAACAGAAACAACAGGCGTGCCAACAACAGGCCTATGTTTGTCCCTAGCATGAGGTTTAGCAATTCAAGCAACATCTTCACAGAAGTGAATATCATGGCCATCAACATTGTCGGACATGAGATCTTTGATAATAACAATGATAGGTTCAGCTCTAATTTTCTCAGGGGGTGTAGGTGTTCTAATGTAGCCCCTACGTATCACAGTTGGCGCTTTAGAATGATCCTTTATTCTAACAGGGAAAGGTGGTTTCTCAATGTAAGCACTAGGAACAATAGGATCATTATAAGCAATGACTTTCTCTTCAACTGGATTGGGTTTAACCACATTGACTTCTAAGGGAGGATGATATTTAAACCACTTCTATTTAGGGAGATTAATATGAGCAGCAAATGATTCACATAATGAAGCTACTATCTCAGAGTCAAGTCCATGTTTAGCGCTAAAATCACAAAAAGTATTTGTTTCAACAAAGGATTTAACGCAATCAAACTTAAGATTCATACCTGACTCCTTACCTTCATCAAACTCCCAATCTTCCGAGTTGCGTTTAATTATTTCCAATAAATTCCATTTGAAGTCAATATCTCTCTTCATAAAAGAACCAGTACAAGAAGTGTCAAGCATGGTGCGATTATCATGAGAAAGCCGAGCATAAAAGTTCTGAATAATAATTTCTCTCGAGAGCTCATGGTTAGGGCATGAATATAACATTGGCTTAAGCCTCCCCCAAGCTTGAGCGATACTTTCTCTATCACGAGGCCAAAAATTATAGATATAATTCCGATCACGATGTACCAAATGCATAGGATAAAACTTTTGATGAAATTCCAATTTCAATCGGTTGTAGTTCCATGATCCAGTATCATCACATAGCCTATACCATGTCAATGTTTTATCCCTCAAAGATAAGGGAAAGACCTTCTTATTGACCTCATCCTCGGGCAAACCTACAAGCTTAAATAAACCACAAACTTCATCTACATAGATTAGATGCAAGTCGGGATGTGATGTTCCATCTCGTGTAAAAGGATTAGCCAACAGTTTCTCTAGCATACCCGAAGGAATTTCATAACAAATATTTTCAGTAGGCGCAACAGGTTTAGGAGCAACTCCTTGTGCTTCCGTTCAAGGTGAAGATACCCCAAACAAGCTCCTCAAAGGATTAGTTTCCATAGTGACAAGTGACAATAAATTTCAGCACACTATATAAATGTTTCCTTACCAAATTCCACTTACCAAAGGCGCTTCACTCCCCGGCAACGGCGCCAGAAAAGAGTCTTGATGACCCACAAGTTTAGGGGATCTATCATAGTCCTTTCGATAAGTAAGAGTGTCGAACCCAACGAGGAGCAGAAGGAACTGACAAGTGGTTTTCAGCAAGGTATTCTCTGCAAGCACTGAAATTATCAGTAACAGATAGTTGTGTGATAAGATTATTCGTAGCAAGTAACATAGTCACAAAGGTGCAGAAAAGTGGCCCAATCCCTTTTGTAGCAAGGGACAAGCCTGGACAAACTCTTATATGAGGTAAAGCGCTCCCGAGGACACATGGGAATTTCTGCCAAGCTAGTTTTCATCATGTTCATATGATTCGCGTTCGCTACTTTGATAGTTTGATATGTGGGTGGACCGGTGCTTGGGTGCTGCCCTTACTTGGACAAACATCCCACTTATGATTAACCTCTCTTGCAAGCATCCGCAACTACAAAAGAAGAATTAAGACAAAGTCTAACCATAACATTAAACTAGTGGATCCAAATCAGCCCCTTACGAAGCAACACATAAACTAGGGTTTAAGCTTTTGTCACTCTAGCAACCTATCATCTACTTATTACTTCCCAATGCCTTCCTCTAGGCCCAAATAATGGTGAAGTGTTATGTAGCTGACGTTCACATAACACCACTAGAGGATAGACAACATACAACGCATCAAAATATCGAACGAATACCAAATTCACATGACTACTTATAGCAAGACTTATCCCATGTCCTCAGGAACAAAAGTGACTACTCACAAAGCATAATTATGTTCATGACCAGAGAGGTATTGAATAGCATTAGATATCTGAACATATGATCTTCCACCGAGTAATCCAACTAGCATCAACTACAAAGAATAATTAACATTACTAGCAACCTTACAAGTACCAATCGGAGTCGCGAGACGGAGATTGGTTACAAGAGATGAACTAGGGTTTGGAGTTGAGATGGTGCTGATGAAGATGTTAATGGTGATGAGTACCCTCCGATGAGAGGAGTGTTGGTGATGACGATGGCGACGATTTCCCCCTCCGGGAGGGAAGTTTCCCCGGCAGGACGGCCCTGCCGGAGCTCTAGATTGGTTCTGCTCAAGTTCCGCCTCGTGGCGACAGCGATACCTACCGAAAGCCTCCTCCTGACTTTTTCTGGAACAAAACCCTCCTTATAGCAAAAGATGGGAGCCAGAGGGGAAACAGGGGGTCCACAAGCCACCTAGGCGCGGCTAGGGGGGTAGGTCGCGCCTGGCAGGCTTGTGGCCTCCTGGTGGCTCCCCTCTGGTACTTCTTCCGCACAGTATTTTTTATAAAATCCAAAATAATTCCTCGTTGATTTTCACGGCTTTTGGAGTTGCGCAGAATAGGTATCTCAAACTTGCTCCTTTTTCAGACCAGAATTCCAGCTGCCGGCATTCTCCCTCTTCATGTAAACCTTATAAAATAAGAGAGAAAAGCATAAGTATTGTACCGTGAAGTGTAATATGTTGGGGAACGTCGCATGGGAAACAATAATTTTCCTATGCGCATGAAGACCTATCATGGTGATGTCCATCTATGAGAGCAGATTTGGATCTACGTACCCTTGTAGATCGCACAGCAGGAAGCGTTAAGAAACGCGGTTGATGTAGTGGAACGTTCCGCGATTCAGATGGTCGTAGTCGTACTATCTCATCACGATCCGTCCTGGGAACTTCATCATGATCCGTCCCGCAAACTTCATCATGATCCGTCCAACGAACTTCATCACGATCCATCCCGTGAACTTCATCACAATCCGTCCCGCGAACTTCATCACGATCCTTCCTGATCTAGTGCCGAACTGACGGCACCTCCGCGTTCAGCACACATACAGCTCGATGACGATCTCCACCTTCTTGATCCAGCAAGAGGGGGAGGAGAGGTAGAAGATTTCTCCGGCAGCGTGACGGTGCGCCGGTGGTGGTGATGATCTACTCCGGTAGGGCTTCGCCTAAGCTCCGCAGAAATACGATCTAGAGGAAAAACTGCGGGGTATAGGGTCGAGCAGCATGTGGCAAAGTTGTGTCTCAAAAACCCCCTATACCTCTAGTATATATAGGAGGGAGGGAGGGGAGGAGGCAGCCTCAAACCCTCAAGGTTTGGCCGAAATTGGAGGTGGAGGAGTCCTACTCCAATCCTACTTGGAGTAGGATTCCACCTTCCCACTTGGAAACTCTTTCCACCTTGTGTTTTTCCTTCTCAAACCTTATGGGCCTTAGTGGAAACTTATTCCAACCCACTAGGGGCTGTTTTATCTCTTCCCATAGCCCATGAGACCCCTTGGGGCGTGACACCCCTCCCGATGGTTCCCGGCACCCCTCCCGGTACATTACCGATAAGCCCGAAACTTTTCCGCTGACCAAAACAGGACTTCCTATATATCAATCTTTACCTCCGGACCGTTATGGAGCTCCTCGTGACGTCCTGGATCTCATCCGGGACACCGAACAACTTTCGGTTACCAACACCTATAACTCAATTATACTGAAACGTCACCGAACCTGAAGTGTGCAGACCCTGCGGGTTCAAGAACTATGTAGACATGACCCGAGACACTCGATCAATATCCAATAGCAGGACCTGGATGCCCATATTGGATCCTACATACTCTCTCAAGATCTTATCGGTTGAACCTCAGTGTCAAGGATTCATATAATCCCGTATACCATTCCCTTTGTCCTTCGGTATGTTACTTGCCCGAGATTTGATCGTCGGTATCCCTATACCTATTTCAATCTCGTTTACGGGCAAGTCTCTTTACTCGTTCCGTAATACAAGATCTCGTGACATACACTAAGTCACATTGCTTGCAAGGCTTGTGTGTGATGTTGTATTACCGAGTGGGCCCCGAGATACCTCTCCGTCACACGGAGTGACAAATCCCAGTCTTGATCCAGACTAACTCAACGGACACCTTTGGAGATACCTATAGAGCATCTTTATAGTCACCCAGTTACGTTGTGACGTTTGATACACACAAGGTATTCCTCCGGTGCCAGTGAGTTATATGATCTAATGGTCATAAAATAAATACTTGACACGCAGAAAAACAGTAGCAACAAAATGACACGATCAACATGCTACGTTCATTAGTTTGGGTCTAGTCCATCACATGATTCTCCTAATGATGTGATCCCGTTATCAAGTGACAACACTTGCCTATGGTCAGGAAACCTTTGACCATCTTTGATCAAGGAGCTAGTCAACTAGAGGCTTACTAGGGACAGTGTTTTGTCTATGTATCCACACATGTATAGTGTTTCCAATCAATACAATTATAGCATGGATAATAAACGATTATCATGAACAACGAAATATAATAATAACTAATTTACTATTGCCTCTAGGGCATATTTCCAACAGTCTCCCACTTGCACTAGAGTCAATAATCTAGTTCACATCACCATGTGATTTTAACGAATCCAACACCCATATAGTTCTGGGGTCTGATCACGTCTTGCTCGTGAGAGAGGTTTTAGTCAACGGTTCTGAAACTTTCAGATCCGAGTGAGCTTTACAAATATTTATGTCATCTTATAGATGCTTCTACTATGTGCTATTCGGAAATATTCCAAATATCTACTCTACCATACGAATCTGTTTCACTACTCATAGTTATTCGGATTAGTGTTAAAGCTTGCATCGACGTAATCCTTTACGACGAACTCTTTAACCACCTCCATAATCGAGAAAAATTCCTTAGTCCATTTAGTTACTAAGGATAACTTTGACTGCTAATCAGTGATTCAATCCTGGATCACTCTCTGTACCTCTTACTAGACTTGCTGCAAGGCACACATCCGGTGCGGTACTTAGCATGGCATACTTTAGAGTCTACAACTAAGGCATAGAATACGACCTTCGTCTATTCTCTTTATTCTGCCGTGGTCGGGTTTTGAGTCTTACTCAAATTCACACCTTACAACACAGTCAAAACTCCTTCTTTGCTGATCTATTTTGAACTCCTTCAAAAACTTGTCAAGGCATGTATCTTGTTGAAACTTCTATTAAGCGTTTCGATCTATCTCCATAGATCTTGATGCTCAATGTTCAAGTAGCTCAATCCAGGTATTCCTTTGAAAAACTCCTTTCAAACAACCTTTTATGCTTCACAGAAATTCTACATTACTTTTGATCAACAATATGTCAACCACATATACTTATCAGAAATTCTATAGTGCTCCCACTCACTTCTTTGGAAATACAAGTTTCTCATAAACCTTGCACAAACCCAAAAGCTTTGATCATCTCATCAAAGTGTATATTCCAACTCCGAGATGCTTGCACCATTCCATAAAAGGATCGATGGAGCTTGCATACTTGTTAGTACCCTTAGGATCGACAAAACATTCTGATTGTATCACATATAATCTTTCCTCAAGGAAACCGTCGAGGAAACAGTGTTTTGACTTCCTATGTGCAATATTTCACAAATAATGCAGCAACTACTAACACAACTCTAACAGACTTCTAGCATCGCTACGAGTGAGAAAGTCACATCATAGTCAACTCTTTGATCTTGTCGAAAACATCTTTGCGACAAGTCGAGCTTTTCTTAATAGTGACTTATCACCATCATCGTCTGTCTTGCTTTTAAAGATCCATCTTTACTTAATAGTCTTACTACCATCAAGTAGTTCTTCCAAAGTCTATACTTTGTTTTATACATGGATCCTCTCTCTGATTTCATGGCCTCGAGCCATTTGTCGGAATCCGGGCCCACCATTGCTTCTCCATAACTCGTAGGTTCATTGTTGTTCAACAACATGACCTCCAAGACAGGGTTATCGTACCACTCTGTAGTAGTATGCGACCTTGTCGACCTACGAGGTTTGTAGTAAATTGATCCAATGCTTAATGATCACCATCATCAGCTTCCACTTCAATTGGTGTAGGCGCCACAGGAACAACTTCTTGCGCCCTACTACACACTGGTTGAAGTGATGGTTCAATAACCTCATCAAGTTCTACCACCCTCCCACTCAATTCTTTCGAGAGAAACCTTTCCTCGAGAAAGGTCTCGTTTCTAGAAACAAACACTTTGCTTCCGGATCTAAGATAGGAGATGCACCCAACTGTTTTGGATATCCTATGAAGATGCATATATCCGCTTTGGGTTCGAGCTTATCAGACTGGAACTTTTTCACATAAGCATCGCAGCCCCAAACTTTCAAGAAATGACAGCTTAGATTTCTCTAAACCTCAGCCTATACTGTGTCATCTCAATGGATTTACGCGGTGCCCTATTTAAAGTGAATGCGATTGTCTCTAATGCATAACCCATAAATGATAGTGGTAATTCGATAAGAGACATCATAGTATGCACCATATCAAATAGGTCGCGGCTATGACACCATCACACCATGGTGTTCTTGGTGGCATGAATTGCGAAACAACTTCTAGATTGTCTTAACTGTGTACCAAAACTCGCAACTCAAATATTCATCTCTATGATCATATCGTAGACAGTTTATCCTCTTGTTACGACGAACTTCACTCTGAAACAGATTTGAACTTTTTCATTATTTTAGACTTGTGATTCATTAAGTAAATACTCCTGTATCTACTCAAATCGTCATTCAAGTAAGAACATAATGATATCCACTGCGTGCCTCAGCACCCATTGGACTGCATACATCAAAATGTATTACTTCCAACAAGTTACTATCTTGTCTCATCTCAATAAAAACAAGGCCTTGCTCATGGGGTATGATTTGCATGTCACAAGTGATTCAAAATCAAGTGAGTATAAAGATCCATCAGTATAGAGCCTCTTCATGCAATTTATACCAACACGACTCAAGTGGCAGTGCCACAAGTAAGTGGTACTATCATCATTACCTTGTATCTTTTGGCACCAATATCATGAACATGTGTAACACTACGATCGAGATTCAATAAACCATTGAAGGTGATTATTCAGGCAAACAGAGAAACCATTATTCTTTTTACATGAATAATCGTATTGCAATAAACACGATCCAATCATGTTCTTGCTTAACGCAAGCACCAAATAACAATTATTTAGGTTTAACACCAATCCCGATGGTAGAGGGAGCGTGCGACGTTTGATCATATCAACCTTGGAAACACTTCCAACACTTATCGTCACCTCGCCTTTAGCTAGTCTCCGTTTATTCCGTAGCTTTCATTTTGTGTTACTAATCACTTAGTGACCGAACCGGTATCCAATACCCTTGCGCTACTAGGAGTACTAGTAAAGTACACATCAACATCATGTATATCAAATATACTCCTGTCGACTTTGCCAGCCTTCTTATCTACCAAGCATCTAGGGTAGCTCCGCCTCAGTGACCGTTCCCCTCATAACAGAAGCACCTAGTCTCCGGTTTGGGTTTAATCTTGCGTCTCTTCATTAGTACAACAATTGTTCTGCCGTTTCACGAAGTATCCCTTCTATCCCTTGCCTTTCTTGAAACTTAGTGGTTTTACTAACCATCAACTATTGATGCTCCTTCTTGATTTCTACTTTCGCAGTGTCAAACATCGCGAATCGCTCAAGGATCATTGTATCTATCCTTGATATGCTATAGTTCATCATGAAGCTCTCACAGCTTGGTGGCAGTGACTTTGGAGAACCATCACTATCTCATCTGGAAGATTAACTCCCACTTGATTCAAGCGATTGTCGTACTCAGACAATCTGCACACACGCTCAACGATTGAGCTTTTCTCCTTTACTTCGTGGACAAAGAATCTTGTCGGAGGTCTCATACCTCTTAACAAGGGCACGAGCATGAAATCACAATTTCATCTCTTTAGAACATCTCTTATGTTCCGTGACGTTTTCAAAACGTCTTCGGCGCCTTGCTTCTAAGCCATTAAGTATTTTGCACTGAACTATCGCGTAGTCATCAGAAACGTGTATGTCGGATGTTCACAACATCCACAGACGACGCTCGAGGTGCAGCACACCGAGTGGTGCATTAAGGACATAAGCCTTCTGCGCAGCAACGAGGACAATCCTCAGTTTTACAGACTCATTCCGCAAAGTTGCTACTATCAACTTTCAACTAAATTTTCTCTAGGAACATATAAAAACTATAGAGCTATAGCGCAAGCTGAAAGTGCGTTATATCAACTAGAGGGGGTGAATAGGAGATTTTTAGAATTTCATCACTGAGGAAATTCCTTTTGAGGAAATTCCTCACTGATGACTAACTTACAGCGGAAACAGTTAAGGATCAGTCGTGCAATCGTTCACAACAGCAGTATTACAGAGTGAAGATTATGAAAACAGATTGCACAGTAAGCAGGCACGCAGAATAGAGATGATGATTAACTATTGTGAAGAATTTGGGGTTGAGGAAATTCGGAGGAAGTCTTCAGCAAATTCTCCAAACAGTCACAGTGAAAGCCATCAACACATAATACAGAAAAAGTAAAGAGTTGAGGAATTAGAACCCGATTCTTGGTGAAGACTGTTGTTGATGACCCAGTTCCAACTGCTGTGACAGTTGTACATCTGGTTTGGAGCGGCTTGGTATTGAAACCAAAGGACACCCAGTCCCGGGACACACAGTCCCTACCGTATTCTCCTTGAGCTAAGGACACACAGTCCTCGCCCAACACTCGTGGTAAGTCTTCAGGGCAGACTTCCAAACCCTCACAATCTCGATCACCCGGCGATCCACAATTGACTGCTGGATTGCTCTAGACCATGACGCCTAACCGTCTGGAGGATGCACAGTCCTCAAAGGTAAAAGGCTTCAGTCCCACACAGGAACAACTTCTTCAGTGATGCTCAATCACTAGGTTTGGTTTGTGGTTTCGGTGGGTGGTGTATTTCCTCACTGATAATTTACTCTCGTAGGCTCTGAGGAATTTGGGTTGCTCTTATGACAAGTGTCAGTTTCTAACGGAGCATCCAACCAGCTAGTGGTTGTGGGGGGCGGCTATTTATAGCCTGGGAGCATCCCGACATGATTTGGCATTAATGCCCTTAAATAATATGACCGTTGGAGTGGATAAGACCAGTGACTTGGCGTGGCTATCGAAACGGTCGGGACCCTCAACCGTGAGAGTCCTCATGTCACTCATATTCCTCACTTGAGGCTTTTGGTAGGATTTGGCTTGGGTTGAGCATCATGAGGAAATTCATTCCATAGCGTTACTTTGACCCCCTTTAACAGTACGGTGTTCCTATTCATCAAATGCGAAGAAAGTAAAATAGAAAACGTAAATCTTCACGCTTCAATTTCTTCAAAATGATTTTCTTCAGGAACCACCGATCTTATCAATATCAATATCTTCATGAGGAATATCAATTTCATCGCAGATTCCTCGTGATTCATTTCTTCAGCTTCAGACCAATTTCTTCAACTGAAGATATACATTTTTAGGGGTCGATATTCTTCAAATATCTCAAACTCCTCAATGACTTATAGATCCTGTGTACACTTATAAACACATCAGATACTTAACCTATAAGTCTTCAAACCACCAAAATCACTAAGGGGCACTAGATGCACTTACAATCTCCCCCTTTTTGGTGGTTGATGACAATTAGGTTAAGTCTTCAACAGGGATCAAAAATATGAAGTGTAAATACTCAACTGAGGAATTTGAAGACAAGATTCACAGAGACTCCCCCTGAAGATGTGCATACCTTGAGGATTTTGCTTTTATAGCATATGCACATTGATGATTTATATCATGGAGATCTCCCCCTGAATCTTGTAAATCATGCATACATATAACATATCATATGAAGAAAATGAAGATGCATGATGGCAAATGGTATCTCATGAATTCCAGCATGCGTGCATTAAAACTTGAGGAATAAGCATGCGAAGAAAAACGTTCAAAAAGCGTCAGAGTACCATCAGGCTTAAGTTACAACTCATTTCATAAAAACATCAGAAGAGCCAAGAGTTTGTAACTTAATTATAGTTCATAGGCCCCAAAAATAAAATCCCGTTTGAAGACTAACTCTCAAGTTTCTCCCCCTTTGTCATCAAGTGACAAAAAGGGACAAACTGAGGACTAACGCCCGTGAAGACTTCATTTCTTTGCGGTTGATGAAGATCCTTGGCGCTTCTTGGGTGTAGTCTTCTTCCTTGGGCCTGTTGCGGTGTCGAGTTGTTCCTCATCAGATTTGGCGGTGCGGAATGACGACAAGGAGCTGTCTTCAAGATTTGGCACTGGAATGGGCCTGAACTTCTTCTTGGGAGGCCACGACCACTCAAAGTCTTGCTCAAAGTTCATTTCTTCAAGCTCAGTCTGGGTCTTCAGATGTGCAAGAGTAGCCCAGGTGCGATCGAAAACTTCATGCAGATAGTGATGATTAAGTTTCACAGAGTTCTGTGTCTCAGTGAGGGTTTTCACAATGGCACCAAACTGGCGTTTGACCCATTTGTGGTTGTGATCCACCTTCTGATGAAGACTGAGGAGAAGCTCTCTGGTGTTTAGCACGCGAGGAGGAACAGGGCTGGGTGGACGAGTCTCGGTATCGTCCCATGAAGAATATGCGTCTGGCTCTTTAAACTGACCATCAAGAGGCGTGCTGCCTTCATCAATCACAGACTTTCCTTTTCCCTCAATGGGCTCGAAAGTCTTCTTGTTGACCCGGATAGGAGGCATATAACCAACATGGTTCTGGAAATCTGCGTGGAAGTTGATGCCTGTCCTAGTCCTGAGGAATCTCATGATCCATGGTGCATAAATTTTGTGATCATAGGGGCACATTGCATTGTCAGCCAAAGTCCTCAAGAAGAAATCATGGATATTCATGGGGATACCGTGAATGATGTTGAAGAGGATATTCTTCATGAGGCCGACAACATCTTCTTCATCGTCATGGCCTTTGATTGGCGCGAGCACACTGCAGAGAATGCGGTAGACAGACCGGGGTGTGTAATTGAGCTCATGGACGAGGAATGTGGTTCTTGAGGGTTTTCCTGCAGCCAAAGGCTTCATGAGGACTTCCATCATTCCATTTGGCAGCTCACGCTCACCATAAAGCTTCACTGCCCCGTCTGAAGGAATTGGTACGGGCAGTTCTCTGAGGAGTTCAGACGCTAGAGCCTTGTAGTGAGTGTTTTGGGTCATCCAGTCGAACACCCAAGTGTTGGTGTCATCAGCATTGCCCGAGATGTGTAGAGTTGCATAGAACTGAAGAATAAGCTCACTATTCCAATCTGATATGTCTGAGCACATAGGGAGCAAATCTGCATCATGGAGTACACTCAGGACTGGTTCCATGCAGGGAATTTCTTCAAGTTCATCATGAGGAATGTGCCTGTGCTGGAATATCTTGTTGCGTCCACAGAGCACAGAAGCATAGTAGTTCATCTGAGTCCTTGTCCAAAACTTCAGATGCCTCATTTGAGGCCTGTCATAGGGATTCTATCCGATGAAATACATGCGTTCCTCAAAGAAATTTTCTTTCTGAAACTTTGGCCGTTTCGAGAATGGCTGGCGCTGAACTGGCTTGATATTGTGCTGAGGAATGGGAGGGGAAACAACCATGGCAGTATCTGGGTTGAGCACAATGTAGTCATTGTCAGGGGCGGGAACATTTTCTTCAGCATTTTCCTTAGGTTGAGGAATTTCATCAGCTGGAACTTCTTGCTCTGGCTGAGCTTCAGGCTGAGGAATTTCTGCTTCCTTCTCAGCTTGAGGAGTTTGATCGGCCTGTTCAGAGTGAGGAGCCTGCTCAGACTGTGCATTTTCATCAGCTTGTTCTTCTTCAGCTGGCTTTGTTGCAGAAGCAGATTCATCAGCTGCTGCAGCTGAAGCTTGAGTAGTCTCTGTCTGAGGAATATGAGGTTGAGGACTGTCATCAATCTGGATTTCCTCATCAGTATGCTCCTCAGAGGCAGCATCCTTCATTTCCTCATCTGCCCTTGTAGTTTGGTCACCAATGACGATCATTTCATATGAAGGTGCAACATTTAGAGGCACCGGGTCCAGAGGGGCAGATTCTTCAGTTTCCTTGAGGCGTTTTGCCTCAATCTTTTCTTCTGCTGAGGAAGCTTTTCTCTTCTTCGCTTCCTTCTCAGCAGCTCTTGTCTTTTTCGCGTCTGATGCAGACGGGATTAACTTCTTCACCTTTGAAGCTTTTGGTGAAGGTGTTTTCTCTACAGATTCTTCAGCTGGTAGTGAAGAACCAGCTGGAACACAGTCATCAACCTGCTTTGGTGAAGCAGCTGGATCAGGAGCAGTTGCATCAGGGGTTGCGGTTTCATCAGGAGCGGTCTCGATGATGATTTCTTCAATGGACGGCTCATCAGCACGACGCTCTTGGTGTTGTTCCTCAGCTTGAGGAATTTCCTCCTCATCAGGAGATGCATCTTCTGGCTGCTCAACCAGGGGCTGAGGAGTTGGTGCTGGTTGTGGGTGTCGCTTGTTGTAGTCATCAACAACACTAGTGGCTAGTTTGATGAAATTGCGTTTGATGCTTTTGCGGTCTGACAGTTTGTCACACTTGTCAGTCAAGACTTGCAGCTCTGCCTAGGTTGACACCAATGCTTCAGGCGTCAGCTTGAGGAGATTTTGCCTGAGGAATTTCTCCTTTCTGGCCTTTGCAATCTTTGCCTGTTTGGCCTTCTGTTCCTTCCACTTGGCTTCGTTTATGAAGGTGGCCACCATGTGGCTGACGCCAGGAGGAAGTTTCAAATCATCAATGGGTGTGTTTGGGTCTTCATACCATACACTGATGAAGTCGAGGAGGACCTTGGGGTCCATGGCCAGAGGAATAGCACTGCCTGATGCTTGTGCTACCCGTTCTTGCTTGTTCCTGATGATGGCTTCCAGGGATTCATCATCATAATCATCACTTCCCTCTGATGCAGACGGGACTGCGATGATTTTGCTGGGGCTGGGCAGAGGTGCAGGTTCAGTAGTTGCCAAAGTCTTCACAAGGGATGTTGAAGACTTTGTCTCCGAGCTAGTTGCAGCTGGGAGTGAGGAGCTGGAGCTGGTTGTCGTAGGCTTCACGACTTTCTTCTGTACTTGCTTTGGAGGTGGAGCTGAGGACTTTGGTGTAGATGAGATGGGTGCTGAGGGTTTTGGCGCTGATGGTTTTGGTGTTGACGGTTTTGGAACCGAGGGTTTCGGAGCTGAGGGTTTTGGAGCTGAGGGTTTTGTGACAGAAGCCTGTGCAGACTTCCCTTGAGGCTTTGGAGCCTTTGGCTTTGATGGCGCAGACTGCTTTTGAGAAATCTTTGAGCCAGAAGTTTCTGCTGCTGAGGAATGAGCAGCACCGGAGGCAGCAGCTGAGGATTCATTAAATTTCTTCACTGTTGTTTCGGCTTGCTTCTTGAGCTTGGCCAGATGCCTTTCTTTTTCATCTGGGTAGTCATCAAGTGTCATAAGACTTGAGGGATGAGCCACTTGATGATCCTCAAGTGGAGCCCTTCTGCCAGGAGGTTTCAAAGCAAATTTCTTGGCATATTTTGGAGTCACAAATCTTTACTCCTTCCACTCCTTTGCCCATCTGCGTTCAATTTTCTGCAGCCTAATCTTTCTTTTAGCCATTGTCTCAGGTTCTTCATCAGGCGTGCAATAGTCCATGTATATGTCATCAGGAATATCAACAGTTGTGTTCTGCTCCAGTTTCTTTCCTCCCTTCTGTTTCCTTTCTTCCTCCATTTTCTTCAGACGAGGAATTTGCTGATGATTTTGAACTCTTGAGGATTCTGATGAGCCTTGAAGAGTTTCTTTCAGAAACGCTGCAAATGAGTTAATGTGATGAGAACCGAGAGATTCATCAGCTGACATGTGTGTACCTGTGAACAGAGTATAGTTGCAAGGAATTTGGAGAGGTCATATGCGTTCTCAGATTTGAAGAAAATGAAAAAGTTTGACAGTTTGAGGAATATAACCAGTGGTTGAGGAATTTGCTTAAGCATACTGTTCTTGGGTTCCAGAGTTGTACAGATCCGAAAATTCGCACAATTGAGAATCTCGTGAAAATCTTAGATGCTTAGCTAGTTCATCAATGATTGTGGTGATGGATAGTGTTTGAGGAATCATCTGCGCATCGTATCTTGAGGAAAAACAGATTTCACATGGGAGGGTAAAATTTCAGATCTAATCTGCTGTAAAAATGGGATATATTTACCCTGGAAGGTGCGAACGAAGAACACAAAAGGTGGTGTTGGAGAGGCTCTTCGGTCAAGTGTCCAATGCACCCTAACTTGGCAGCAGAGGACGTCTACGGCGGCGGCGAGCGTAGATGTTCCGACTCTGGCGTGATCCTGGCGGCGATAAGGTTGAGGCAGTGAAGCTCTTCCTTGCCGGCGACAAGACAACCAGCGGTGGCGCTAGGGTTCGATGGAGAGTGTGATGGCAGGAGAGCCATGAGGCGAAGAAGATGATACCAAGGGGGATAAGGACCTATTTATAGCCAGAAAGTTACTGTTTGGCGCGAAAGTTTTGGACCGAATAGCCCTTGCCTCTACGTCTCCGCAGGACACGTGTAGCTCCCGTACGATGCGGTGGAGATAGTGGAGATCGTGGTTATCCGATCGTGGGAAGTGGGGGTTCAGTTACTGTTCCTTTGAAGAAAACAATTTTTGAAGATTTGAGGATTTTTGTTACAAAATCATCAGCTGACAAGGATGCAGTGAGGATTTTGAACAAAGTTTCAAGTAGAACGCATATGAACAATTGAATAGACTGGATAAGTATAGCATAGAGGAAAAGTAGGGTCGGATCACATTCACTTAGCAGAAACATCAACTTGAAGAAATAGCAATAAGTGAATGCTGTTGAGGACTAGAAATCACAGTCTACCTAGGCAAATGAAAGTCATCAAGTGTTTTTGAAGATTTTGTAATAGATCATCACAATGAAGAATAACTATTTTGAAAAAAAATGCATTGTGAGGTAACTGATCATTTGAAGAAAATCAACTTGAGGAATTTCACATTGGGCGGTGGCGTTACCCACCATATAAGAATGTTGATTACAGACGCCACGTACAATTGTCGTAGGGCCCTGAGAATCAATTTCTTCGTTAATTTCTTCACATTCAGAGTGACTTTCTTCATTGGTTGAAGAAAATCGTTTCATCATGTGTTGCACATCTAAGTCATCAACTTTGCATAAGTGTTAGGAAGTGTGCATGTTTTTACAAAACATTTGAAGACTCTAAGATATTTAGCTCACACCGCAACTTGCAAAACCTTTTCTCATCCAAGGGCTTAGTGAAGATATCAGCCAGTTGATCATCAGTCTTCACATGGTCGATGAGGATATTGCCCTTGAGGGCATGGTCCCGAAGAAAATGATGACGAATCTGGATGTGCTTGGTCTTCGAGTGTTGTACTGGGTTATATGCAATCTTGATAGCACTCTCATTGTCACAGTAGAGAGGCACATTCTTCATGTTGATGCCGTAGTCCTTGAGGGGTTTGCTTCATCCATAGCAATTGAGCACAGCAAGAACCAGCAGCAATGTACTCAGCTTCGGCAGTGGAGAGTGATACGCAGTTCTGCTTCTTTGAGGACCAGCAAACTAGTGATCTTCCGAGGAAATGGCATGTGCCAGATGTTGACTTGCGATCCACACGGTCACCAGCATAGTCTGAATCGGAATACCCTACCAGATGAAGATTGGAGCCCTTGGGATACCATAATCCTAGTGTTGGTGTGTGAGCTAAGTATCGAAGAATATGCTTCACAGCCTTATGGTGTGATTCCTTCGGTTTTGCTTGAAAACGTGCACACATGCAAACACTAAGCATCATATCTGGCCTAGATGCACATAGATACAATAAAGAGCCAATCATAGAACGGTATACCTGCTGATCGAAATCTTTACCATTTTCATCAGTGCCGAGGTGACCGTTGGTAGGCATTGGAGTCTTGGCACCTTTGCATTCATGCATGTCGAATTTCCTCAGAACATCCTTGAGGTATTTCTCCTGTGATATGAAGATTCCATTGTTTTGTTGACGAATTTGAAGACCTAAGAAGAATTTCAGCTCCCCCATCATGGACATCTGATATTCTTCACTCATCATATAGGCAAATTCATCACTGTATCTTTTGTCAGTCCAACCAAATATGATGTCATCAACATATATTTGACATACAAATAGCTCATTATCATATGATTTTGTGAAAAGAGTTGGATCGAGTGAACCAGGTTTGAAGCCTTTCTTCATGAGGAATTCCTTCAATGTATCATACCATGCCCGAGGGGCTTGCTTGAGGCCATACAGAGCCTTTTTGAGTCTGAAGACTTTGTCTGGATTCTTTGGATCCTCAAAACCTGGGGGCTGAGCAACATATACTTCTTCCTCAAGCTTACCATTGAGGAATGCACTTTTCACATCCATTTGACATAAGATGATGTTATGATGATTAGCATAAGCAAGTAGAATTCGAATAGCTTCAAGTCTAGCAACAGGTGCAAAAGTTTCATCGAAATCTATTCCTTCAACCTGGGTGTAGCCTTGGGCTACAAGTCGTGCCTTGTTCCTCACCATTTGACCGTCCTCATCTTGCTTGTTTCGGAAAATCCACTTGGTGCCGATGATGTTATGCTTGCGAGGATCTGGTCGTTTGACTAGCTCCCATACGTCATTCAGCTTGAATTGAAGAAGTTCGTCTTGCATGGCTTGGATCCACTCCGGTTCCAGAAAAGCCTCAGCTACTTTTGAGGGTTCTGTGATGGATACAAAGGAAAAATGCCCACAAAAGTTAACTAAGTGTGAAGCTTTTGAGCGAGTGAGAGGACCTGGCGCGTTGATGTCGTTGAGGATTTTGTCAAGTTCTACTTCATTTGCAATCCTCGGATGAGATGGTTGAGGATTTTGTCTGGGCTGAGGAAGTGGTGCTGTTGCAATTTCCTCAGGAGCATCTTCTTGGCTTTCATCAGCGATGGGGATCGTTTCTTCACCAATTTCCTCAGTGGGGACAATGTCTTCAGTAGGCTTAAGCTTTATTGCTTCCTCAGGAGACAGCTTATCTGGATCAGAAGGCAATTGCTCTCTTTGCGAGCCATTAGTTTCATCAAACCGCACATCTACAGTCTCAACAACTTTGTTGTGATAGTTGTTGAAGACTCTGTAGGTGTGCGAGTCCTTTCCATAACCGAGCATAAAACCTTCATGTGCCTTAGGTGCAAATTTTGAGCTATGATGAGGATCTCTAATCCAGCATTTTGCACCGAATACTTTGAAATAACTTACATTGGGTTTCTTGTCAGTGAGGAGTTCATATGAGGTTTTCTTGAGGAATTTGTGAAGATATACCCTGTTGATGATATGGCATGCAGTGTTGATTGCTTCAGGCCAGAAGCGACGAGGAGTCTGATATTCTTCAAGCATTGTTCTTGCCATTTCAACCAGAGTCCTGTTCTTTCTTTCGACGACACCATTCTGCTGAGGAGTATAAGGAGCAGACAATTCGTGAGTAATACCAAGTTCATCAAGATAATCATCAAGGCCAGTGTTTTTGAACTCGGTTCCATTATCACTCCTGATATGTTTGATCTTGATGCCGAAGTTCGTCGAGGCCCTTGAAGAAAATCGTTTGAAGATTTCCTGCACTTCAGTTTTATATACTATAATATGCACCCAAGTGTATCTGGAATAATCATCAACTATGACAAAGCCATATAGAGATGCTGCATTGGTTAGTGTTGCATAGTGAGTGGGTCCAAATAAATCCATATGAAGCAATTCAAATGGACGTGTAGTGGTCATGATGGTTTTGGAGGGATGCTTGGATCTGGTCATTTTCCCAGATTCACAAGCACCGCAGAGATGATCCTTGAGGAATATGACTGATTCGATGCCAATGACATGCTTCTTCTTTGCAAGTGTGTGCAAATTCCTCATGCCTGCATGACCTAGTCTTCGGTGCCACAGCCATCCTTCTAAGGTTTTTGCTAGTAAGCAAGTGGCTGGTTGAGGACCTGTAGAGATGTCAACAATGTACAAATCCCCTCTTCTTACACCTTCGAAGACTTTGGATCTGTCAGATTCCATGATGAGTACACATATATATCTACCAAAGATAACAATCATATCAAGATCACAAAGCATCGAGACTGACATGAGGTTAAAACCAAGGGATTCAACAAGCATCACTTTGTACATATGCCTATCCTTGGAAATAGCTATTTTGCCAAGTCCCAATACCTTGCTTTTACCTTTGTCAGCATATGTGATTTGCTTCAGAGGTGATGGAGTTAGTGGCATATTCATCAGTAAGCTTTTATCACCAGTCATGTGATGTGTGCAGCCACTATCGAGAACCCACTCAATATTTTTGGGTTTGTCTTCCTGCAGATGAATTAGTACAGCTTACCGTCTCATATGCTTCAGATTTGAAGAATATGATACTAATTTCATCAGTTCAGTGATTTCATCATAACAGAAATATAAGGACGTGAGAAATATTTCTATTTCATCAATCATTAGCTTGCGTCCTATCAAGCATTTCCTCAGGTCTCCAGCAAATTCTTCACATGATGATTTTCATCTGGAGACCTGACCTGCAGAAGTGATTAGTTTAATTTCTTCACCACCCACATCTGAAGGGGTGGCAAAGCGTTCATCATCCTGCGAGCACCATATGAGAAAGGTGGCATTGAAGCTAATGCACTTCTCTTAACAGTAGGGGGGTTAAAGTACTCATATGAGTATGCAGAGAACTGGTTTGAGGATGAACATAATGATTTGAGGAGTAGCGCTCATAATCATATTCCTTGTAGTTTCCCTGCATGTTAGACGCATAAGCACGGGTACGAGCATAGTTTTGACCAGTTGAGGATTTTGATCCTCTTGAAGACTTTAGTCCTCCTAAGGAATTGGATCTGGGGTTCAAATTCTTCACAGGTGGTGTCATGAGGACATTCACTTGAAGATTTTCAAGACAACTTTTGGGAACCCAGATTTTCCTCAGAGGAGGGCCATTCCTGCAGTTAGTTCCAACATATCAAGCAAATACTTCACCAGATTGATTTTTGAACAGTTTATAGTTGGAATCAAATGACTCATCCGAGGAATAGGATAATTCACACGAGAAGCCAGTTAGATTAGATGGATCAAAAGGAGGCCCAGTAGCAGCAACCCATGAGGTTTTGGGATACTGCTCAGGTTTCCAATAAGTTCCATCAGCATTTAATTTCTTCTCAAAGGCGATTCCTTCTTTCCTCGGGTTCCTGTTCAAGATCTGCTTTTTGAGCACATCACAAAGGGTTTGGTGTCCTTTGAGACTTTTGTACATGCCTGTCACGTACAATTCCTTCAACCCTGCATTTTCATCAGTAACATTTGTGTTTTCCTCAAGTGAGGAAATAGACACAGCAGGTGCAGTTGAAGAATTTGTAGCATTTGATGATTCTGGTGAGGAATTTGCAGTTTCACGTTCAATGCATTTAAGACATGGAGGAATAAATTCAACTTGACTAGCGCTAATCTGTTGAGCTAGTAATGAATCATTTTCCATACGAAGATCATCATGAGACATCCTCAACTTCTCAAGATCAAGCTTTCTTTGAAGGAATTCGTAGGAAAGCTTCTCATGATCAGTGAGGAGTGTATCATGACTATCCTGAAGATTATCAAATCTAGACTGAAGATTTTTCATGTCATCAGCGAGGATTTGATTAAAATTCATTTCATCATTCAAGAGATCATCACTTTTGTCTAGCAGTTTTTGAAGCTTTTCGAGAGCAGTTTGTTGTTTAGTGGCAATGATGGCAAGTTTACTGTAACTGGGTTTTTTGTAATCATCATGTTCACAGTCACTTGAATCAGAGGAGGAGGCATAATTTGATACCTTTGAACCTTTTGCCATGAAGCAATAGCTTGGAGCGAAATCATCAGCATAGTCATCAGTATGGATGGTGCAATCATTTTCTTCAAGATTGAAGATTGACTTGCTGACGAAATTGGTTGCTAGTGCAAGACTAGCCTGTCCGGATTCTGAGTCTTCTCCAGAGCCTTCTTCTTCATCACATTCCTCTGATTCTGCCTCGGAATCCATTTCCTTGCCAATAAGTGCCCCAGCCTTTCTGAAGCTAGTCTTCTTGTGTGAAGAGGACTTTGAAGATGAGGATTTTGAAGATTTCTTCTTCTTCTTCGAGTCATCAGAACTGTCATCCTTGTATTTCTTCTTCTTTGATTCCTTTCCCCAGCGGGGACAATCAGCAATGTAATGACCTGATTTCTTGCACTTGTGACAGGTCCGTTTTTTGTAGTCCTCAGATGCAGATTCTGATTTCCTCATGTCTCTTCTTGATGATTTACCGAACTGGCCTCGTCGTGTAAATCTCTGGAATTTCCTCACAAGCATTGCAAGCTCCTGACCAAATTCTTCAGGGTCACAACTGTTGTCATCTGTGTCTTCTTCTTCAGATGAGGAAATTGCTCTTGCCTTCAGTGCACGTGGTCTGGAATAGCTTTGTCCATATAGATCTCTCTATTCTTCTAGCTGGAATTCATGAGTATTTAGCCTTTCGAGGATATCAGTTGGATCTAGCATCTTGTAGTCTGGTCTTTCTTGAATCATCAGAACTAGAGTGTCAAATGAAGAATCTAAGGATCTCAGCAGTTTCTTCACAACTTCGTGATCAGTGATGTCTCGAGCTCCGAGTGCTTGCAGTTCATTTGATATGTCAGTGAGGCGATCAAAGGTGTCTTGGCAGCTTTCATTGTCATGTCTCTTGAAGCGATTGAAGAGATTGCGAAGAATATCAACACGAGAGTCACGTTGGGTTGATACTCCTTCATTTACCTTGCACAGTCTCTCCCAGATCAGTGTTGCAGAGCCCAAGGCACTTACTCTTCCAAACTGGCCAGGGCTCAGATGACCACAGATGATGTTCTTCGCTTGAGAATCGAGTTGCTTGAATTTCTTCACATCAGCTGCAGTGACACTAGCACAAATGATGGGGACACCATTTTCCACAATATACCAGAGATCATTGTCTATAGCTTGTAGATGCATTTGCATTTTGTTCTTCCAGAAGGGAAAGTTCTTTCCCTCGTAGGTAGGACATGCTGCAGTCACCTTAAACATGCCTGCAGTCGACATAACTAAAACTCCAGGTGGTTAAACCAAAATCACACAGAACAAGGGAGTACCTTGCTCTGATACCAATTGAAAGTGCGTTATATCGACTAGAGGGGGGTGAATAGGAGATTTTTAGAATTTCATCACTGAGGAAATTCCTTTTGAGAAAATTCCTCACTGATGACTAACTTACAGTGGAAATAGTTAAGGATCAGTCGTGCAATCGTTCACAACAGCAGTATTACAGAGTGAAGATTATGAAAACAGATTGCACAGTAAGCAGGCACGCAGAATAGAGATGATGATTAACTGTTGTGAAGAATTTGGGGTTGAGGAAATTCGGAGAAAGTCTTCAGCAAATTCTCCAAACAGTCACAGTGAAAGCCATCAACACATAATACAGAGAAAGTAAAGAGTTGAGGAATTAGAACCCGATTCTTGGTGAAGACTGTTGTTGATGACCCAGTTCCAACTGCTGTGACAGTTGTACATCTGGTTTGGAGCGGCTTGGTATTGAAACCAAAGGACACCCAGTCCCGGGACACACAGTCCCTACCGTATTCTCCTTGAGCTAAGGACACACAGTCCTCGCCCAACACTCGTGGTAAGTCTTCAGGGCAGACTTCCAAACCCTCACAAACTCGGTCACCCGGTGATCCACAATTGACTGCTGGATTGCTCTAGACCATGACGCCTAACCGTCTGGAGGATGCACAGTCCTCAAAGGTAAAAGGCTTCAGTCCCACACAGGAACAACTTCTTCAGTGATGCTCAATCACTAGGTTTGGTTTGTGGTTTCGGTGGGTGGTGTATTTCCTCACTGATAATTTACTCTCGTAGGCTCTGAGGAATTTGGGTTGCTCTTATGACAAGTGTCAGTTTCTAACGGAGCATCCAACCAGCTAGTGGTTGTGGGGGCGGCTATTTATAGCCTGGGAGCATCCCGACATGATTTGGCATTAATGCCCTTAAATAATATGACCGTTGGAGTGGATAAGACCAGTGACTTGGCGTGGCTATCGAAACGGTCGGGACCCTCAACCGTGAGAGTCCTCATGTCACTCATATTCCTCACTTGAGGCTTTTGGTAGGATTTGGCTTGGGTTGAGCATCATGAGGAAATTCATTCCATAGCGTTACTTTGACCCCCTTTAACAGTACGGTGTTCCTATTCATCAAATGCGAAGAAAGTAAAACAGAAAACGTAAATCTTCACGCTTCAATTTCTTCAAAATGATTTTCTTCAGGAACCACCGATCTTCTCAATATCAATATCTTCATGAGGAATATCAATTTCATCGCAGATTCCTCGTGATTCATTTCTTCAGCTTCGGACCAATTTCTTCAACTGAAGATATACATTTTTAGGGGTCGATATTCTTCAAATATCTCAAACTCCTCAATGACTTATAGATCTTGTGTACACTTATAAACACATTAGATACTTAACCTATAAGTCTTCAAACCACCAAAATCACTAAGGGGCACTAGATGCACTTACACAAGCTACATCGTAATTCGCAAAGACCATTAGACTATGTTCATGATAATTAGTTCAATTAATCACATTACTTAAGAACTCCCACTCAAAAAGTACATCTCTCTAGTCATTTGAGTGGTACATGATCCAAATCCACTATCTCAAGTCCGATCATCACGTGAGTCAAGAATAGTTTCAGTGGTAAGCATCTCTATGTGAATCATATCAACTATACGATTCATGCTCGACCATTCGGTCTCTTGTGTTCCGAGGCCATGTCTGCACATCTAGGCTCGTCAAGTTTAACCCGAGTGTTCTGCGCGTGCAACTGTTTTGCACCCGTTGTATGTGAACGTTGAGCCTATCACACCCGATCATCACGTGGTGTCTCGAAACGACGAACTGTCGCAACGGTGCACAGTCGGGGAGAACACAATTTGAGCTTGAAATTTTAGTGAAAGATCACCTCATAATGCTACCGTCATTCTAAGCAAGATAAGGTGCATAAAGGATTAACATCACATGCAATTCATAAGTGACATGATATGGCCATCATCAAGTGCTCCTTGATCTCCATCACCAAAGCACCGATATGATCTTCTTGTCACCGGCTCCACACCATGATCTCCATCATCGTGTCGCCATCGGGGTTGTCGTACTACTTGTGCTATTACTACTAAAGCTACGTCCTAGCAATATAGTAAACACATCTGCAAACACAAATGTTAGTTTAAAGACAACCCTATGGCTCCTGCCGGTTGCTGTACCATCGACATGCAAGTCGATATTAACTATTACAACATGATCATATCATACATCCAATATATCTCATCACGTCGTTGGCCATATCACATCACAAGCATACCCTGCAAAAACAAGTTAGACGTCCTCTAATTGTTGTTTTATGTTTTATGTGGTTGCCATGGGTATCTAGTAGGATCGCATCTTTCTTACGCAAACACCACAACGGAGATGTATGAATTGCTATTTAACCTCTCTCCAAGGACCTCCTCGGTCAAATCCGATTCAACTAAAGTTGGAGAAACCGACACTCGCCAGTCATCTTTGAGTAACGGGGTTCCTTGTAGCGATGAAACCAGTCTCTCGTAAGCGTACGAGTAATGTTGGTCTGAGCCGCTTCGATCCAACAATACCGCGGAATCAAGAAAAGACTAAGGAGGGCAGCAAATCGCACATCACCGCCCACAAAAACTTTTGTGTTCTACTCGAGATAACATCAACGCATGAACCTAGCTCATGATGCCACTGTTGAGGAACGTCGCATGGGAAACAATAATTTTCCTACGCGCACGAAGACCTATTATGGTGATGTCCATCTACGAGACGAGATTTGGATCTACGTACCCTTGTAGATCGCACATCAGGAAGCGTTAAGAAACGCGGTTGATGTAGTGGAACGTTCCGCGATTCAGATCGTCGTAGTCGTACTATCTCATCACGATCCGTCCCGCGAACTTCATCATGATCCGTCCTGTGAACTTCATCACGATTCGTCCAACGAACTTCATCACGATCCGTCCCGCGAACTTCATCACGATCCTTCCCGATCTAGTGTCGAACAGACGACACCTCCACGTTCAGCACACGTACAGCTCGATGACGATCTCCACCTTCTTGATCCAGCAAGAGGGGGAGGACAGGTAGAGGAGTTCTCCGGCAGCGTGACGGCGCGCCGGTGGTGGTGATGATCTACTCTGGCAGGGCTTCGCCTAAGCTCCGCAGAAATACGATCTAGAGGAAAAACTGCGTGGTATAGGGTCGAGCAGCATGTGGCAAAGTTGTGTGTCAAAAACCCCCAATACCTCTAGTATATATAGGAGGGAGGGAGGGGAGGAGGCAGCCTCAAACCCTCAAGGTTTGGCCAAAATTAGAGGTGGAGGAGTCCTACTCCAATCCTACTTGGAGTAGGTTTCCACCTTCCCACTTGGAAACTCTTTCCACCTTGTGTTTTTTCCTTCTCAAACCTTATGGGCCTTAGTGGGAACTTATTCCAGCCCACTAGGGTCTAGTTTATCTCTTCCCATAGCCCATGAGACCCCTTGGGGCGTGACACCCCTCCCGATGGTTCCCGGCACCCCTCCCGGCACTCCCGGTACATTACTGATAAGCCCGAAACTTTTCCGGTGACCAAAACAGGACTTCTTGTATATCAATCTTTACCTCCGGACCATTCCGGAGCTCCTCATGACGTCCTGGATCTCATCCGGGACTCCGAACAACTTTCGGTTACCAACACCTATAACTCAACTATACCGAAGCGTCACCGACCCTTAAGTGTGCAGACCATGCGGGTTCGAGAACTATGTAGACATGACCCGAAACACTCGGTCAATATCCAATAGCGGGACCTGGATGCCCATATTGGATCCTACATACTCTCCGAAGATCTTATCGGTTGAACCTCGGTGTCAAGGATTCATATAATCCCGTATACCATTCCCTTTGTCCTTCGGTATGTTACTTGCCCGAGATTTGATCGTCGGTATCCCTATACCTATTTCAATCTCATTTACCGGCAAGTCTCTTTACTCATTCCGTAATAAAAGATCCCGTGACATACACTAAGTCACATTGCTTGCAAGGCTTGTGTGTGATGTTGTATTACCGAGTGGGCCCCGAGATACCTCTCCGTCACACGGAGTGACAAATCCCAGTCTTGATCCATACTAACTCAACGGACACCTTTGGAGATACCTGTAGAGCATCTTTATAGTCACCCAGTTACGTTGTGACATTTGATACACACAAGGTATTCCTCCGGTGCCAGTGAGTTATATGATCTCGTGGTCATAAAATAAATACTTGACACGCAGAAAAACAATAGCAACAAAATGACATGATCAACATGCTACGTTCATTAGTTTGGGTCTAGTCCATCACATGATTCTCCTAATGATGTGATCCCGTTATCAAGTGACAACACTTTCCTATGATCAGGAAACCTTTGACCATCTTTGATCAATGAGCTAGTCAACTAGAGGCTTACTAGGGACAGTGTTTAATGTTTCCAATCAATACAATTATAGCATGGATAATAAATGATTATCATGAACAAAGAAATATAATAATAACTAATTTATTATTGCCTCTAGGGCATATTTCCAACATAATAATAGCCCATAAAGCGATAAATATCAACATAAAAGCATGATGCAAAATGGACGTATCACGGAGCCCTGCAGGAGTAGATCATCAACACCACCGGAGCGCCGTCACGCTGCCGGAGAATTCATCTACTTCTCCATCTTGCTTGCTGGATCAAGAAGGCCGATATCATCGTCGAGCTGTACGTGTGCTGAACGCGGAGGTGTCGTCCGTTCGGCACTAGATCGGAACGGATCGTGGGACGGATCGCGGGATGGTTCATGGGACGGATCGCGGGACGGTTCGTGGAACGGTTCGAGGAACGTGAAGACGTTCCACTACATAAACCGCATTTCTTAACGCTTCCTGCTGTGTGATCTACAAGGGTACATAGATCCAATCTCCACTCGTAGATGGACATCACCATGATAGGTCTTCGTGTGCGCATGAAATTTTTTGTTTCCCATGCAACGTTCCCCATCAAGCTAGAGGGTCCCTGGGCTCATCTTCCTTGTTCTCGCACCTCTCTCCCGCTTATTGTTGCATCAACGATGGCACGTGTGAGGAGGTTTTCTGCCACCAAGAAGGGAAAGGCACCGATGGAGGAGGTGGAGGCACCATAGTTGGCGAGGCGCACATCCGCCACCACGCCTGGGGCGCCTCCCAGGTGGCATGGGCGTGCCTCCCCGGTGACCCGTGCCGGCCCGGGTACTCGAAGAGGATGCTCTGCCAGGGGGTGTAGCCGTGGGGGGCGAGGAGGCCGTGGGAGGGGCAAGAGGAACATCATGTCCTCCCGACCGCCAAGTCGTGGAGCCACTTCATGGACGTGGCCCACGAGTTTATCGTGGAGATAGAGGGCCAACTCCGTACCTAGCTCTAGCTCCCGATCTCCTTCGCGGGGGAGA
Source organism: Hordeum vulgare subsp. vulgare (assembly GCF_904849725.1). Lineage (NCBI taxonomy): Eukaryota > Viridiplantae > Streptophyta > Magnoliopsida > Poales > Poaceae > Hordeum > Hordeum vulgare. The sequence goes on from NC_058523.1 coordinate 310,486,434, forward strand.
TGATGGAGCACGCCCCCTTGGCTTGTGGCTGCAGCCAAACGGCTACTGCAATGGGCCTTCTTGGGTGGTGATAGAATTCACCCTCCGCGACTTCATCTACGTGGAACGGGGGTGGAAATCGTTCGGTCTCGCCTGCGGCTTGAAGGAGGGTCATGTCCTCTACTTCAAGTTCGATGGGGCCGCCACACTCTTTTGTGAAGATCTTTGGGAGAGCCGGCGACCGCGTGGACTGCTGCATACAAAGTGGCAGCAGCGCTGCAGTTCCTCCGGGACGATGGCGGTAACGACACTTCTTCTGGGAGCTACGACCGCGACGGCTCCCCAGGCGTCTGTGTTAAGGAGGAGGGCTCACACTAGACCGAGGTGGCTCTAGGGCTGGCATCCTGGAAGCAACACTGCTCGAGCCCGTCTCTTTTATTTTTGTTTCTTACCTTCCCTACAACAAAACATGCTAGCCCCGCGAGGGCGTGTAAGAAGTATTATGTCACTTGCACCTTAAGTTAATGCGTGCCAAATATGAGTTTGTTCTTAGTGCTCCTTGTTAGTATTTTTCCTTTCTCTGCAATTGCCTTGGTGCCTTGTGTCGCTAGGACCTAGCCCCCGAGCCGGGATAAGTCGTCGCTGGCATGTCAGGTCGTGGTACCGAGGTACACCGAGCCGCGCGAAGCTATCAACCCAATTCTTCGAAACACGCCATGCGATGGCCGCGGCCTGCGGGGGCACATGCGGCGTGAGGGTGTACCTCCCTGAAGCCTACTTCTCGGCCTATCTTCTATCCGTGCGCCCGCTTTAGAAGTCCCTTCACGGGGTTCTCCCCTTCGTGCTTGGGTTTGTTCTTTTGCTTGCCTTTGTGCCCTGCGTTGGCACGGCCCAGCCCCGTGCGTACCTCGACCGTTGTTAGTGCTTTGCAACGTTAGCCTCTTGGCACAAACGTCTGTGCATCCAGTCCAATACATGTGCCATGTCGTGTGCCACGACGGGTCACAAACGTCATGAACAACATGACTGCACACCTGTCCGCAAACATCCGTGTAACCATGAGGGTCGGCTATGATACCAACTTATAACGCCCCGGACACACCCGCTGGTGGTCGTTACTCCTAACAGGATCTAGACTGGCCCCACAGATCAATACTAGTCTTTTCTGTGCACTTTGTCATCAGTCGTGCGCACCCGGGACCAACTTTCCGGTCGGTCACCCATCCTAGAACTACTCCAAGCCAAGCACGCTTAACCTTAGAGTTCTGTTTGAATGGGCTCCCGGAAAAGAAGGAATTCCTTATTGATATGAGTAGTCTATCATTCCTAATAAGCCAGGCTATCACAACCCCTTAGGAGATCCGCCCCGAAGGAGAGTCTCGCACGCACAAGCTCCGTTCCGAATGAAATGTGCTCGCTAGCTTGCGTTTGGGTGCCGCGCGAGGAGACCAAACACCAAGGGACTTGGTGGGATGGCCTGCGCGGGAGAAGTCCTGTGAGTGTGGCATCTATCCCTTGCATTATTCAGTGCCGCTAGGACCGAGCCGAGCACAAGCAGCATGTCGAGAACCCGCTTGCATGGGCCCCGAGGGGTGGCTGGCGAGTGCAAGCCGCTGGAGGAGGCAAGCAGCAACCTCAGCAGGAGCCACGTATGGCACAACTCATCCTGAGGTTAGCGTGACCTGTAGGGCGTCCTTAGTTGTTTTATCCACCAGCACGAAGCATGGGGCTTCCACTTGGCATGGGCATAGTCGCGAGTTGACTGTTTTTTGCTAGCACGGGGAATGGGTCTTTCCACTTGGCGTGGCATAGTCGCGGTTCCACCGTTTTCCGCCATCACGAAGCATGGGGCTTCCACTTGGCGTGGGCATAGTCACGGTTCGACCATTTTCTACCATTGCGGAGCGTGGGGCTTCCACTTGGCGTGGGTGTAGTCACGGTTCGACTGTATTCCGCCAGCATGGAGCATGGAGCTTCCACTTGGGCGTGGGCGGGAGTCCTCCCGAGGCCAAGGAGTGGCGCATCGAGAGGCTCCAGGGCGTGTACAACCCCCACCTCATTCTTACGTGAGAGGGTCACGAGTGGAGACTTCGAGGGTTCCACGTGCAAGGCTCAGGAGACGCTTCCGTGACCCTCAGGTGGCTTGCACTCAGCCTTGGCGCAGTCTCGAGTCACGCAACCCGTGTCGAGAGGGCGACGCGAGGGCCTCGCGAGGCACAACACTCCCTTCGTCATTCGAATGCTCAGGGTGAGACGCGTTGGGCGGTCATCCCGAGACCATTGCGAGACGATGTTGGGTATCGGGGGCGCAAATGAGACGACACGTGCGGGCCTGGTCCGCCAGGTAGGGCTCAGTCGCTCAGGTCCAGTGATGCTGCAGGGCCAGACCTCAGCACATATGCCATGTCGAATTCTCTCATGAAATGTTCAAGGGAAAACTCGCCAAGCACGTGGCATCCGGGGTGGAGAAACACCAAGCTTGCAGTTATACAAATTTAGCCGCGCCTTTACTTACCTACCCGTGACGATTCCATGAGAAGGTGGGACATCAAGGACCTTTGTGAGGTGCCGTGCGCGAGGGCAGGGGCAGACCCATGTTGCAGGTGACCCCACTCAATTTTTTCATCCATGTATACTTGTTCGTACGTATCCCTACATGCCGGTAGGAATGCAAGTGGGACGGGTTGCGGACAGCCCGCATCCCGCGCTCTAACCCGCGAGCGGCCACGCGGGAGACGCGGGACGTCGTATGCGGGATACGCGGGACGTCGTGACGCCGCCATCCTGCCATCTATACGCACGTACCCATGCATCCAGGCAGCAGTAGCAAACCAGCACTGTTGCTAGCTAGGACACAGGCGTAGAGCCGCATGGAGGACGGGAGGCACTGATATGCATGTATCCAAGTTTCCTGATCGCCGACTGATCGATACGAGCTAATATGCATACATGCATCAGAATACTTCATCTTTCAAAATACTACTCCCTCCGTCCGGAAATACTTGTCCGAAAAATACATGTATCTAGACTTATTTTAGTTATAGATACATCCATTTTATTCATTTCTAGGACAAGTATTTCCGGACAGAGGGAGTATATTATTTTAAAAAAATCACTCGAACTACATACGAAGCAAAATGAATGAATTTACACTATAAAATACATTTATATACATCCAAATATGGTATTCTAGTAAAACCTCTAATAAGAGTTATATTTAAGAACGGAGGGAGTATTTGCTATTTCTATCTTCCGACTGCAGTACTGCATCCCCTAAAAAAAGACTGCACGTACTGCACTATGAGGTCTTCCAGATCAGGGCCAATGTTCAGCATGAGCAGCTAGCTCGGCTGCGGCCACGCAATCAATGACGCATACGTATAAATGTACATGGACGCGGGCAAATTGCGGGCACCGTCGGACATTCGCATAAACCCGCTTGACTTTTGCGTTCAGCCGCGGGATCCCGCTTACGACGTGTTTAGCGGGGCGGCCTTGCGGGATTGGCGGGCAGTGACGGGGCTTCCAAATTGTAATTCACATGCTCCTTTGGTTTGGATAAAATGCTTTCAATGCTTCCTGCTTCATTAAAAAATGTTATTTTCATTGTTATCACCATCGTAATATGTAACACGCCTCATATTATATTAGGTATGTCTCTTTGGTGTTTGTGGTTTGCTTCCATACTCCATGTTTCTATTTTTTTTGGTCTTTCTATTGTTCTTTTTTTTCAACATCATTTTGATCAAAACACAACCCCGTGTATGTTGTGACACACCAACTCATTGCTTCATGTAAACCTTTTTCTAACTATCTTATTTTCTGTTATATTTTCCTGATGTATTCTAGTTTGAACGTTGCCCCCCATGCTTCTAGTTTCATCACATACTGCAGCATATGTTGTGCAAGCTTCACATCATTTATTTTAATTTCCCGTTTGGCTTATTTTCTCATTGCCATTGTGTGCTTAACCGGTTAAATTATTATCTCTCATGCTAGATATTTTCTCATTGGTCTTAAGTTATCAATTGTATTTTCTTCGGAAGCAAGTTCTACTTTTTTATGCGTTGTATGATTGGAATTTTATTTTTATTTTTTTCGAGTCACAATTGTCGATACATTCAACCAATTCTTTAGTCGCATGAAACATATTTTTTCTGCTCAAACAATACACCGGACACAACTTCCGACTACTCAAACAGTCTCAAACAATTGTAACAAGACCGAAGCAATATCCAGTTTCAATGCAAACTCTAACCGTATGGAAACAATTTTACCGAGACAACACGGAAGGAACTTGATCGAAAGAAATAAAAAAGATAGTCCAAAACAATAAATATTAAGCATCGGAAGCAAACCAAACTGAAGCTTCGGAAGCAAGGACTGTCACGGTTCAAAACAACGTAGGAAGCAAACAAAAATAATCCTTACGATTGAAAACTTCATACGACCCAAATAAATTTTAGATCCTCTTTGAAAACAATTTTGAGGAAGCAAGGGTCCTCATGATTGAAAACAAACAAAATATTTTTAAATGACTATGCCTTGATTTTAGGAAGAAATTGTTAGAGAAAAGAAATTAATTATAGTTACCGTCAAATCTGCATGCAAAATGAATCGCAGATGAGAGTTTGCTGGTGGATCGGACGATGTGCATGCTTCTTATCCCGTGCCTACGGACTAGTTTGATACCTCATAAAAATCTATAGTATGATAACATCGATCATCAAATGTAGTTCAACATAAATGAAAGGCACCTCACTGAAAGTTCATCACCCTAAGCTCGGCACAATTATGCACAAACGGCGAGGTGAATGTGCGTTTCTAGTTTTTTTTTTCTTTTTTTGGAGGAGGAGGGGGTTGGTATTCCCAGAAAATGGAGATTCTGGGCAGGCTCCATCGTCCAAAATCAGCGAAAAGAAACACCTGGAAGTAGATCCAGCAAGATTCCTTGGCCGCGAAGGCCCGGAACTAGTAGCATGAACGTGGCACGCGCATCGTGGGCTGGCTCTGGTCGTTTTGGTCGGCCTCCGTGCACGTCGCCAACATCAAATTAGCTGTCGCGTGCGTCGGTTCTGTCTCGTTGCTTTGCCCCTCCTTCTCTTCCACGGTGCACAAGCGCCCGCAATTCCCCTTCCCCTTCCCCTTCCCCTTCCCTCTTAAACCAATCAGACGCTAGAATCTCCGATCCATTCGCCGCCGCCGGGATCGACCATGTCGTACGCCTACCTCTTCAAGTACATCATCATCGGCGACACAGGTTCACACAATCTCCCCCCTGCCCCTACCGAATCTCTCCCGTATGGCCCGTGGGTAGGATCGGGATCCCATACGCGCTGCTTGCTTAGTTCGCCTCGTGATTGGTTGGTCTCTTTCTTTTGCAGGCGTAGGCAAGTCATGCCTGCTGCTGCAGTTCACCGACAAGAGGTTTCAGCCCGTGCACGACCTCACCATCGGTGTCGAGTTCGGCGCCCGCATGATCACCATCGACAACAAGCCCATCAAGCTCCAGATTTGGGACACGGTTCGTGCTCCGCGCCGTGCCCTTTCTGTTACAACTAGCAACTCTTGATTCAGATGCAAATTAATTTTGGTCACTAGTTATTTTCCCTCCTATACTGCTTGCAGTATTGCCCTCCGGGAGTAAACCAAGTATACATTCCTTGCTTTCTTGTGTTGTAATGTCCTAGTTTAAATTATATTACTCTAGTTATTATATTGGTTAGATAAGGATTACTCTCTCTGGTCAAAAAAGGAAGCCCCATTTGAGCATTGCTGCATTGGAACGGATTCTAAAAACCAACTTCCATCTCTCTGTTGGTCACCAATTTCTGTTGTACTAATATATTTGTAAAGCCTGATAAAAGATTATAGTAATATAGTGTTTCTCAGATAAACCTACTAGTATGCATTTCTTGAGACAGTCTAAACAGAATTCTCCAAGGTGTTCTTTTCTCATTAAAGTTCTAATGGTTTGATTGCATTTCCTTCCAATATGGGCACACTTTTGTTACCCAAGGGGTCCTTTTGTGTCCACTTAACTTAAAAAGTTTCACACTCATGTTTATAGTTGTTCTTTTAGCTTGTCCATCATACCATGTTATGATTTGCTTTTGCTTAGTTACACATAACAAGTTTTGCTGTTGATGACTGCTTAACTACATTGGCATGTCATTTTGCTTGGAACTGCATTTTCAGTAGTCCAGGATCCACCGTGGTTGTTGAGTTTGAATTCACAGAGTTGTCCATCTCATACTTATTATCTCTTCACATTACAGGCTGGCCAAGAATCATTCAGATCTATAACAAGATCATACTACAGAGGTGCTGCTGGTGCTCTTTTGGTTTATGATATCACCAGGTACAGTAGGTTTGGGAATACAACACCTTTTTGTTCAGATTTCTTCATGCTAATGGTCCTTCCACCTGCTAACCAAATTTCAGGAGGGAAACTTTTAACCATCTTGCGAGCTGGCTAGAAGATGCAAGACAGCACGCAAATGCCAATATGACAGTGATGCTAATTGGAAACAAATGTGATCTGTCTCATAGACGGGCTGTCAGCTATGAGGAGGGTGAACAGTTCGCCAAGGAGCATGGTCTAGTCTTTATGGAGGCATCTGCAAAAACAGCACAAAATGTTGAGGAGGTGATGCTTTATTCCCAGGGTGCTTTGTCGATTACACTTTCAGAATGGTCCAGAAAGAAAAACTCACTTCCTTTTTGTGGTGCAGGCATTCATTAAGACGGCTGGAACAATATACAAGAAAATCCAAGATGGTGTTTTTGATGTATCTAATGAGGTGAGTGTTAAATTTCTTGGATTTTCTGTTTATCAAGTAACCAAGTTAAATATGTTGGCCTGATGTTAAATCCTTCTGATGCCATACATAACTTGTACTCCCTCTGTAATTAAATATAAGAGTATTTAGATCACTAATGTAGTAATCTAAACGCTCTTATATTTCTTTATGGAGGGAGTAGAAGATAACAGTTTCTTGCTGGAGATCTTGTCATAAGAAAATGCAACAATAAGGCTTTCGGTTTATGTTGTTTCTTCCATGTGAGACCCAAGAGATCTAAAAAATGTGGAACTGTGGATCCATATTTATCTTATTAGGCATTGTACAGCGCTGAGTGCCTGTATACCGGTGCTAGCTGTGTAGCCTCTCAAAATTGTTTTTGTTCTGCAACGTACAAGTGCCTCATATGGCTGCTTGGGCTGCTTTAACATTCACGTAACACCTGCACTGGGACCTGCACCCCTGAGTTGAAATGAGCAATTATTTTCGCAAGCGCTGGTTGGCACCGGAAGCAAAACTTTGCTTCCGCCTCCCATCCTAAGCACCTGTGCAAACCAATGTAAGAGAAAAAAAACGGTTGCACAGGGCCTTAATGTCTAGAGGGCATCTTATCAGGTTGTAAGCATTTAAATTTTGGTTGGTGGACAGGTGTACTTGGGCAGGTCAACAAATTTTCTGTGTTAGGTAGTACTCCCTCCGTAAACTAATATAAGAGCGTTTAGATTACTAAAGTAGTGTTGTAAACCCTCTTTATTAGTTTACGGAGGGAGTAATTGGAAGTGTGATCATGTGCTTCTCTTGGCATTTGATCATCTGAGTATCAGGGGATGAGTGTGGATAGGTGATTAGATGGGTCTCCAGTTGTTATTCTCTTCTTTTTTTTGTCTCCTGTATTTTTTTGCTTTGCAAGGTTTATTCATTTGTCATTGGCAGCTCCTTGTGTTCCATCTTACTATCTGTTTGTTTATTGATTATTGGTAAGGTTCCATTCGGTGCCCCATAAATGCAGCTTTTCGTCCTTTGGTAGTTTTGGTGAATATGAAGCCAACTTCTGTTCTGCCTGATCGTAAGGGGTACTCTCCCCCAAACTATTTTCTCAATGCATAATATTCTTCTTTCCCTATTTGCTGCAGTCCTACGGTATCAAAGTTGGGTATGCTGTCCCCAATGCATCTGGAGGTGGTGCTGGCTCGTCCTCTCAAGCAGGCGGCTGCTGCAGTTAAGCAAGTTGACGACCAAGTCCTATCATGTGAGACAGAGAACAGCTGCCCAGGTTGTTGTCGTTCCTTCAGCCGTTGACGGTGTAATCAGTGAGCAAATGTTCATCAATGGTACTTGTCTACACTTGTGCAATCTTTCCGTAAAGCAAACATCTATAGTTTCTGTCCATCTGTGTCTGTAACTAAATGAAATGGTGTGGATATTCATTTGTTCGATGTAATAATGCTTTGTAGACTACCGACATGGCTGTGCAGTAATTGCCTTGATCCGTGTCACAATATTTGGCCAATAGCAGCAAAGATTATGCTCCCTCCACCGTTTTTTTTTTGAACAGAAGAAAAGTCCCGAAGGATCCAGACTTAGATAAGCATATGACATCTTACATAAAGGCCCAACAGAAAATAAAAATTACAACCCAGGCCGGACATTTTGCAGATAGAACCCCAGACAACAAAAATGAAAAGCAATCGAGTCCTCTTTGCCTTCTTCGAGTCTGGCCCGATCCCACCACCGACGGGGACGAAACCACTTGGGGTAGTGGAATAGCTACAGCACCCGCCAACGAAACATTGGAAGCACCAGGACGAAGAACCAGATAAACTGCCTCCCATATTGCACGGCGGCGGAAATACAGGGGCCGGACAACGTCGCCGGAGCTCCGAGAGGTTGCCTTTCGACCAGAAGATTCAGTGGCGAGAACCTCCTGGTGCTCTCTGCATCGGGATCCCCAACCATTTGCTGCTAATCTTGGGCTCTAAGGACACACAGAGAGGATAGAGCATCGAAGCCCCCTTCTAGCCCTTCATCCAGTCCGCCACCATGGCAGCTCGGGGAGATGAGAGGAAGAAGAATCTGGAGCTCCAGATCTGGGACGCCCGCGAGCTTATTGAGAGAGATTTCGCCGAATCCAGCACCTCCTCCCTTCCTCCACCATGGAGTCGCAGAAGAAGACGGGAACGACAACCACCAGCGGCTGCTCGCGAGCACCAGCGACAGAAACCCCAACGGCATAGCGCCGATCCATAATACAACACAAACTCAACTACTCCCTCCGCTCCTAAATACTCCCTCTGTCTCAAAATTCTTGTCTTAGATTTGTCACGTTTCAGTATTTAGATACATTCATTTCTAAACAAACCTAAGACAAGATTATTGAGACGGAGGGAGTATAAGTCTTTTAAGAGGTTTCATTAAAATGACTACATACGGATGTATATAGGCATACTTTAGAGTATAGATTCATTCATTTTGCTTCGTATGTAGCCCTCTAGTAAAATCTATGTATATAGGCATACTTTAGAGTATAGATTCATTCATTTTGCTTCGTATGTAGCCCTCTAGTGAAATCTCTAAAAAAAAGATATATTTAGAAACGGAGGGAGTACTATATACAAGCACCTCTCCCTAGCCATCGCCAATCGGCGCCGACGAACGAGGCTCGAGATCGGGCCGGGGTGACAACAACGACCCTCGAGATCGGGCCGGGGTGACAACAACTATCCTCAAAGGGACATGCGAAGAAGGAGAGGAGAGGTGCGTTATGTTTCCCCTCCACCGTATAATTGGGTCATATATTGATGCATATATACTATGTGCACCTGCACATGGACAACTTCCTAAATTGGAAAATTTATTAAAACTTCCAATTTTAGATACTGAATTGTGTGCCATCATTTTATTTTATTTCCAAACAGAGGTAATTTTTTTTGCCTCGTTCATTAATTAAGAAGAAGAAAGTTGTCCAGTTAATTTCTAGAAAACCAGTACTACCCATCCACATGTGAACTACTCCCATACTGTGGATCCACGGGACCGAAGCACCCAGCACATTACTACTGTAACTGACAACCTACATATCCCAGTATCGCAAAAGAAAAACCAACTGGCTCAATACAATTCTAGGAAAAACACATCGATGAAAACCACACACGACCGAGCCCACATATGCAACTGAGAAAGCCAAGAATCATTCATCATGGAACCATTTGCGCTTCCTCTCTAGCGCTATCCTTCTTGCTTTTGCTCCTGCAAGATTTAGAGCCATCCTTTTTGTGCTTTTCTCTTAAAGTTTTTTCCTTCAAGAGACATCCGGTCGTCTTTCCAGAATTTTCAGAGCCCAAATTGACGAGGAATTCAAAAAAATTGATGGCTAAAAGGACCCCTGAATTAGGCAACAACACTCCGGCCACAACAATTTCATCCGGCTTGCTAGGCTCCAACAGAGGTGGAGAGGGCGTTGGGGCAATCGACATGTGCCATCATGATCTCAAAGGGATATGGTAGTTTGTTTTGATCATTTTTACCAAAATCTTAATCTAATTTTTTATGTATGCGGGTGATCTTTAATCCTGGTACGTGATGAATCTTTAGCCTATTTCATTCATGCAAAGTCACATAATTATGGATGGTGTTGCCAAAAAAATTGTGGGTGGTGTTACTAATCGGTAGGAGAGTTTCTAAATTATGAGCTGTGCATGCTTAATTAAGCAGCATCGATACTTCATTTATGGCTATGTGTACCTCGCAGAGCAAGAAAGGAACACCAAGGAATCTGCTAAAATTGATAAAAGAATTTGCTAAAACATGTTTAGCTATATTTTTTAAAGATCAAGTGTATTCTTGAAATACTCCCTCTGTAAACAAATTTAAAACCTTTTAGATACTGATCTAAAAGGTTTTATATTTGTTTACAGAGGAAGTAGCAATCAGGAACGACCTCAAGTATGTGTTCATTTTGATGGAAGTTTGTCCAACATCCTGGATAAAGGGATTGTTTCTACAGTGCATATGTATTCAAGTGCTTAGGTGTTCCTTTGTGAATGAATTTAGGAGCTCCATGTTTCTTCTTTGAGGGAGCAGCTTAATACTTTTGGTGTCTACATTGAGGCCAGAATAGTTGCAATACATACACTTTCATCTATGCACTTGGAATGCACATTGTAAAAGGACATTTGCATAGGATAAATTGCACCATTTGTGGTATTTGAATAAAGAAATGCGTCACTCTGTGAGGTGCATCAATTCAACCTTTTGTTGTGCTTGACTAAGTATGTACTCCCTCCGTTCCTAAATATAAGTCTTTAAAGAGGTTTCATTAGTGAACTACATACGGATGTATATAGACATACTTTAGAGTATAGATTCACTCAGTTTGCTCCGTATGTAGACCCCTAGTGAAATATCTTAAAAGACTTATATTTAGGAACGGAGGGAGTATTAGTTATGTGCATGTTGCGTGATGACTTAAACTTTGAATGAACAATGACGTATGTTATTTCACAACATGCAACAATTTAAATAATTGTAATGTTTGACTAATTTTATATTACGCACGTGCACGCTTGCTAGTCCAAATAAACATATCTGTTCCTAGAAGTGGGAATCATGACACAGTAATCGTAATATAAAGCTAGCACACTTTTGAACATCAGTCAAACACCAACAACATAATTCCACATCAAGAACAGCTGGGTACAGCCAATATCAACGTCTTGGCTCTAATACGAATATTGCTCCGACAACTAAGAAACAAGATTACACTGCACACAAGCATGCAGTGCAAAATTTCCAAGGTATAACATAGCTCAGCGCCCCCTGCCACGACCGCGCCCACGACCACGGCCGCGCCCACGACCCATAGGTTTCCCTGCATTCAGATGAAGGAAGGAGTGTTCAGAGAACGGCACCAGTGATAATAAACTAAATAAAACACAAAAAGACGCTAATATCAAACCTGCAGTAGGCTTCTTAGGCTTCACCCTTGGTGTTTCCTCAACCAGCAACGTCTCCAGGTTTAAGCTGTCAGGAAGGATGTAATAACGAATGTTGTTTCCCCTTACACTAAGGTGGTCAAGGGTAACAGGATTCTTCCCTTTCAGTGTGAGCTTCACAGTCTTTAGATGAGTATTCATGCTGATGTCGACACCTACAAAATAGGCATGAAGGTGAATACACTTCAGGATGATTACAGGCCATAATATAAAATGATGAGAAAGGACTGACAGACAGATTAAATGTAACTAAATACGGATATGAATGCAAGACCAACACTTCTGAAACCAGAATCCACTACTTTTACTACAACAACACAGCTGGTGCCATTTTCAAACTCTGTACCAGCAAAACTCTTATATGTTCACACTAGACACTCAATAACTTAAAAAAAAATTGAAACTACAAAATAATATTTCCTACAACCTTAACATGTCGTTACACCCAGTACAAATTTCGAGTGATTGTGCTGTGTAGATATCACAGCTCGGAAACAACAAAAAGTACTAATGAAGCGAGATCCAATAAATGGGATATGTAAAGTATTTGAGTACATTCTTAAAATCAATATCCAGCATTACTATTTCTGCCTGCAAATGTTATTATTATTCAAAAAGGAAGATCAACTTTACTTATCTGAAGTCGTCAGAACTTCATAACATGGTAAATTGTTCATTGCCATATCAGAGCAAGTATAATAGGATGACATAAGCGGTGTCATATCACATTTATGATGAGTTGGAGGATACAGAAGAGAAGCAAGCTACTGTATAAATTAGTAGCTAGCTGCAGCAGACTGCATGAAACATTGCAAGAGAAGAAAATGGGCCAGGTAGCAATAGAGTAGTAACTGCCTGTAGCTAACTGAGTATATGGGTTGGCTTTTAGGTTGGCTATAGATGACATGACTACTAGATGGACCAGCAGTTGGCTATTCTATTAACCATGCTCCCAAACGATGCCAGCTCATGAAGGAAACTGTTATGACCAGAGGCCAGTTAGCCAAACTGGAACAGTTATCTTAATAATATTAGGGGCTTAGCCCAGTTTATTATAGCCTAGGGAACTTATATATAGTCATGTAATCAGCACTTTTGAGATTAAGCAAAGATCAATCTATTTTGATCGGCTCCAACTAGGAGCCGGTGCCCTAACCCTAACCGCCGCTCCCATCGCAGCCTCCTCACCCTCCGTGTGAGACGGCGCCCACGCGCCGGCGACCAAGCCAGCTTCCCTCCTTCCCCTACAAAGCCACCCGCCACTACCACCGGGCCGCTGCTCCTGCCGCACCCGGCGGCCTCCGCGGCGCTCGCCGCAGCCCCAGCTGCCTCCAACCCGCCCTGGCCCGTTTCCCCCCTGCAGCAGCCGCAGCCCCCCCCCCCCCCCCCCCCCCCCCGCCGCCGATCCGGCCGGATACGACCGCGCCGGTGGGAGTCCCGATCCACCATGTTTTGTTCCCGCCTTCGCCGTCACCGCTTCCGGCCTGGTTGGCCGGGTCGCCACCGCAGCCGGCGCCCGCCCTGCAGTACGGTGGGCCCTCCAGCTCCGCGGGTCCCTACGCCGGCCTCGACGGGCAGCCGTTTCACGGGGGACCCCGTGCGTCCACCGACCCGACGCCGCCCTCCATGCTGCTCCACACCGTCGACCCGTACGACCACGGCGGTCCTACTCAGACACCGTCGCGCTTCGTCACCTTCGACGGCAATGAGGACCCCCTCAACTGGCTTAATCAATGTGAGCAGTTCTTTCGGGGGCAACGCACGCTCGCATCGGACCGCACCTGGCTCGCCTCATATCACCTCCGAGGCGCCGAGCAAACGTGGTACTACGCCCTCAAGCAGGACGAGGATGCCCCCATGGAAGCGCTTTCCCGAGCTCTGTCTCCTTCGCTTTGGGCCGCCGATACGCAGGATCCGGCTGGTGGAGCTAGGCCGACTCCCCTTCACCTCCACGGTGCAGGACTTCGCCGACCGCTTCCAAGCCCTGGCGTGCCACGCGCCCGGCGTGACGGGCCGTCAGCGGGCCGAGCTCTTCGTCGGCGATCTGCCGGATCATATCCGCGTGGACGTGGAGCTTCGGGGACCGCAGGACATCCAGACCGCCATGTACTATGCCCGCGCATTCGAGCAGCGGGCGGTGGCTATGCAGCAGGCGTTCCCGACCCAGGCACCTCGCCCACCCCCTCAGCCCGCTATGTCTGCACCCAGCCAGCCTGACCAGCCGACGACAGGGACTCCCGCCACGGTAGCAACTCGACCGTTCCGTCGGCTAACCCCGGCCGAACAACACGAGCGTCGTCGACAGGGGTTATGTTTCAACTGCGATGAGCCCTACATGCCAGGCCACGCCTGCCCGCGCCTCTTCTACCTGGAGGCAGACGACTATGTCGCGGAGGATACAACTCCCTCCGAGCTTGCCGAGGCGGCGGCCCCGGCGTCAACCACCGCTCTCGTGGTCTCCCTCCATGCCCTTGCCGGCATACGAGCGGAAACAACGATGCTGTTGCCAGTGATGGTTAATGGGGAGCGCCTCTTAGCTCTCCTGGACACGGGCTCTACGCACAACTTCCAGCCCGCGTCTACTATGTGTCGCCTGGCCCTCCAGCCGACGGGCGGCGAGCAGCTTCGAGTTACCGTGGCTAACGGTGACCGTCTTCGCTGCCACAGAATTGCGCAACGGGTTCCCATCCTCATCGACGACGAGTCCTTCGCCATCACGTGCGTCGGCATCCACTTGGGCGACTACGACTTCATCCTGGGCGTCGACTTCTTGCGGACGCTCGGACCCATCCTTTGGGACTTCGACGCACTAACCATGACTTTCTGGCGTCAAGGGCGCATGGTGCAGTGGAAGGGCGAGGGTGGCACTTCTCCAGTAGTTCCCTCTCAGTTGTCGACCGCCATAGCAGCCTCCGAGTCGCCCCTATTGGCTCATCTCCTGCAGCGACACGGCGACCTTTTACCGCCCGAGGGCTCGTGGCGTTTCTACCTCGATTACCGTGCTCTCACTGCCACGACGACGAGGGTCAATTTTCCTATACCGGTCGTGGAGGAGCTCCGGGAAGAGCAGCCAGGCCCACGCTTATTCCCTACGCTCGACTTGCGTTCTCGCTACCATCACGACCACTTCGAGTTTTTGGTGATGCCTTTCGGTCTCTCCAATGCGCCGGCGACATTCCAGGCCTTGATGCACGACGTACTTCGGACCAGCTCAACCCTCCGGAGGCACCTTGGGAGCAGCTCAAGGAGTTCCGCCAACATTTTCTAGACGTCCAGCTCGAGGACGAGCTGTTTGCGCAGGCGGGGAGAAATGTTATGACCAGAGGCCCAGTTAGCCAAACTGGCCGGTTATCTTAATAATATTAGGGGCTTAGCCCAGTTTATTATAGCCTAGGGAACTTATATATAGTCATGTAATCAGCACTTTTGAGATTAAGCAAAGATCAATCTATTTTGATCGGCTCCAACTAGGAGCCGATGCCCTAACCCTAACCGCCGCTCCCATCGCAGCCTCCTCCTCCTCCGTGCAAGACGGCGCCCACGCGCCGGCGACCACGCCAACTTCCCTCCTTCCCCTACAACCTCCGGCCAAGACCCGATAGAACCCTAGTTTCTACCAGAAACATTATTTTCTTAGCATTTTTACTGCAACAGAACTACATTTCCAGAACACATTTCAATTAATTAGCTTAATATCTTAACAAACACAATTAAATCTATAAAATGATTTAACATGCTCTCAGTCACCAGATTTATCATGTCCATTAGACAGGCGTATACAAGGACTATGGAACCTATATATGCTGCAGTCTCAACTTCAAGAGTATGTAACTTTAAATGAACGTGGACAACAAGACTAAACAATCAACCATGAAAACATTTACAGAACCAAGAATGTGGCAACATGAAGGAAAGTACAGCTAGCACAGGCTGAGTTTATTTAACATAAGTAATTCTATAAAGTGAATGTCAAATACACAAGATTAAAGCTTACTCAGGCATGGAAAACTGTCCACCTACAGTTTTCCTGCAAAACCTAATATATTCCACCAGGGATTCAAAACATGAAAAAAGTAATTCAGTAAGAAAATATTCCCTCCGGAGTGAGGTTCATCATATTCCTCCGAATGTCAAAACATGGAAAAAGTTAGAACAACATATATTTGTGAACGGAGGGAGTACATTTTAGGTTTCATTTGATACTCTCCTTAACATTTCGATTTCTACATTCAGTAACCTAATCATCTGGTCATCAACCTCTTCTCGTTTCTCAACGGTTATCCAATCTATGTTGGGTTTACCACGGCATAAGCAACATTACCTACTGAAATCGGGATACTGCGAGAAATTAATCAAACAATTCCCATCAGAATTTCCTACTTCTATTACTAGTAACATGAGTAAGTAAACTACGAATAGATGCGAAATTAAGAGAAACACGTAAAATGCTTAACAAAAAAAACACATACAGCTACAGGATTCGATTAAAAGGAAGGCTCAATCGCACACTAGTTTGACATGGCAGACCAACAAACAGCCCTGCTATCTCCATGGATTCGAATGATGACACAGAGGCGTTGCACAGAAAATCAAGTGACTTGTACAGAATCCATAACAAACAGGCGACACCTCGCTGGCGCCGTCACCAAATGCATCGAACCAAAAAGTGAAGAACCCACCACCTCAGTCAAGAACGCCCCCTCCCCCCCACCCCGGCCAACACGGCAACGCACACACAAAATCTTGTTCTCCAAGATCGCAGCGCATCATACCGATGATGGTGCCGTGGACGGTGGTGCCATTCTTCAGCTCGATGGTCACCGTTTCGTTGTTCAGCTTCATCAAGAATCTGCAGGTACCCAAATTCGCACCAATTTGGGCAAAAATTGCACCGGACGAATCAGTAAATTCCAGGGAAATAGAAACCGAATCCGAGAAAAAAGCTCGAACAAGGAGCACTGGTTACCTGACGAGCTTCATCGTGGAGGCGCTTGGTGGCGGAGGTAAAGCTAGGGTTTTTGCAGGGAGCTGCCACGAGCTGCTTCTTTTCTCAGCGGGGAAGGAGACATAAACCCCCGATCTGGGCGAGACTTCGACCTGGGCTTAACTGGGCCGGAGCTATCGGATTCGGTACCTTCTGGGACAACTCCAGGACCTACATTACGGGGCCCTCAAAGGTCACTTGCTGCCAGCGCGTCAAGCGACGCTCAGCCGGTGTCAGGTGTCGCATGCTGGGCGTTTTTTTTAAAATTTATTTTACTTATTTTCAGATGTTAGATATTGTTCTCTTTTTGCTTTTTGGTTTACCAATATTTTCTAGGTTTTTGAGAGAAAAATGAGTTGATTTTTTACTCTCTTTTTTCATAAGAGGCATAAATTTATTTTCGTAAAAGGCATATAGGTGTGCCTCTGATAAAGAAGAATACACATATTCGTCATTTTACTCCCATGATGGCATAGATTTATTAATGTGGATGCACAAAATTTAGGTGTGTTTCTTGGAAAAGGAATATATATATTTTTTGCTTTAGCGAGAGGCATAATAGTGCCTTGGAAAAATGAATAAGATGTTTTTTATCAAGAGGCACGTGTTTGCTTTCATGATAAAAAATTGTCTTTTAAAAAAGGAAAAAAAACAATTTTTTTTCTGGCACATTTGCCTCTCGTGGAGGCACATATTTACTTTCACGAGAGACAGAAAAAAAGGTGAGGGTCGTGCTTCCGGCTCGATTTTATTGCTTCTGATTTTTCTGGGTTTTTTCGTTAGAAACAGTTCATAGAAATCTATTAACATGGGACTTAGTTTTGAAGATTTTGAGGCGAGAAATCCAAGGATGAAACGGTTCCAAATTTGAGCGCATGATTTAAGAGATAAGGCGTTTTGAATAAATGAATCTAAGAAAAATGAGAAAACTCACTAGTTGCGACAAGGGTGCTATTTGTCATAACCTAAAAAGGTGGAAGTGATCTTTGCAAAGGTACCGCTTAACTAGTGATTTTGCTATATTACTATACTAGTTAGCATGCACGTGCAACGCACGACTAACCGAATAGTTTATAAATTACTTTTAATATTAAAATTTTAGTATATATATATAGCTGCAAAAATATTGAAACACACACAACATACTAAATCGAGCTGCAAATTTTTTTTTGTGTCGCGAAACTTATCCGTTGATTTCTTAAGCAGTGCAAGAACCTCCTCCCAGTTGTTCACACATGAATGAATCTTCCTTTCAATTCTTACTTGTATACTAAATCGATCACGAGGGAGACAGTGGAATACAAAAGACAAGAAAAGGAGAAGATCGACCGACGCCCAACCAAAAACAGGAATCTCACAAAGAACGACGGACGGGCCGTAATGATTGAAGAGGCATCAATCACGAGCGGCGCAATTTGCTCTGCCTTACCGCTCACGCTCGCAGCTAGCCAAATGCTCTTCCCACTAATAGCGTCTCTTAACAAAAGCTCTTCTAATCTAAACAAAAAATACCCCGCGAAGAAAAAAAACCTAAACAAAAAATGATGTTTTCAAAAAAGAGCAGCATGTCATCTCATTCTCATCTGCAAGAGATATAAAACTGACGCACAAGCTAAAAAATAATCAAATTACACGCATTTTTTACAGTCAAGGTCTGCGCCGCAGTTCCGGTGGCGGCGTGGAGTTCATCATGGCCGCACCACCGCCGGTGAAGCAGCCCCCTTTTTGCTCGACTAGGGATCGTCCCTTCCCCTCCGCATGGACCCGTCCCACCCCTTTCGCACCGACCCGTCGCCTCCCCGTCGGGCCCACGACATCGTCCTCGCCAGGAACGCCTGCCACCGCCGCCCGCCGCCGGCGTTGCCGAAGCTGCCTCCCCTGCGCGCGGGCCGGCCTGCGCGCACGCTCCCTTCGGGGCTCGCTCCGGCGAGGTCGATCAGGCTGGTGGCGTGGCGCAGGCGACGCGACCTGAGCACCTGCTCCCTCACGTGGTGCGGCAGCCGCAGCGTGAACCTCTCGTGGTCGCTCCGCTCGGCGGCCGCCGCCGCCGCCGCGAAGAGCGAGTGCCCCGTCGAGTGCGACCTCGGTAGCCTCTGTTGGGGAACGTCGCATGGGAAACAAAAATTTTCCTACGCGCACGAAGACCTATCATGGTGATGTCCATCTACGAGAGGGGATGAGCGATCTACGTACCCTTGTAGATCGTACAACAGAAGCGTTAGAGAACGCGGTTGATGTAGTGGAACGTCCTCACGTCCCTCGATCCGCCCCGCGAACAATCCCGCGATCAGTCCCACGATCTAGTACCGAACGGACGGCACCTCCGCGTTCAGCACACGTACAGCTCGACGATGATCTCGGCCTTCTTGATCCAGCAAGAGAGACGGAGAGGTAGAAGAGTTCTCCGGCAGCGTGACGGCGCTCCGGAGGTTGGTGATGATCTCGTCTCAGCAGGGCTCCGCCCGAGCTCCACAGAAACGCGATCTAGAGGAAAAACTATGGAGGTATGTGGTCGGGCAGCCGTGAGAAAGTCGTCTCAAATCTGCCCTAAAAGCCCCATATATATAGGAGGAGGGAGGGGGACCTTGCCTTGGGGTCCAAGGGACTCCCAAGGGGTCGGCCGAGCCAAGGGGGGGAGGACTCCCCCCCCCAAACCGAGTTGGACTTGGTTTGGTGGGAGGAGTCCCCCTCCCTTCCCACTTCTTCCCTCTTTTTTTCTTTTTCCTTTTCCTTTGATTTCTTTCTCTTGGCGCATAGGCCCCCTTGGGGCTGTCCCACCAGCCCACTAAGGGCTGGTGTGTCTCCCCAAAGCCTATGGGCTTCCCCGGGGTGGGTTGCCCCCCCCGGTGAACTCCCGGAACCCATTCGTCATTCCCGGTACATTCCCGGTAACTCCGAAAACCTTCCGGTAATCAAATGAGGTCATCCTATATATCAATCATCGTTTCCGGACTATTCCGGAAACCCTCATGACGTCCGTGATCTCATCCGGGACTCCGAACAACATTCGGTAACCAACCATATAACTCAAATACGCATAAAACAACGTCGAACCTTAAGTGTGCAGACCCTGCGGGTTCGAGAACTATGTAGACATGACCCGAGAGACTCCTCGGTCAATATCCAATAGCGGGACCTGGATGCCCATATTGGATCCTACATATTCTACGAAGATCTTATCGTTTGAACCTCAGTGCCAAGGATTCGTATAATCCCGTATGTCATTCCCTTTGTCCTTCGGTATGTTACTTGCCCGGGATTCGATCGTCAGTATCCGCATACCTATTTCAATCTCGTTTACCGGCAAGTCTCTTTACTCGTTCCGTAATACAAGATCCCGCAACTTACACTAAGTTACATTGCTTGCAAGGCTTGTGTGTGATGTTGTATTACCGAGTGGGCCCCGAGATACCTCTCCGTCACACGGAGTGACAAATCCCAGTCTTGATCCATACTAACTCAACTAACACCTTCGGAGATACCTGTAGAGCATCTTTATAGTCACCCAGTTACGTTGCGACGTTTGATACACACAAAGCATTCCTCCGGTGTCAGTGAGTTATATGATCTCATGGTCATAGGAATAAATACTTGACACGCAGAAAACAGTAGCAACAAAATGACACGATCAACATGCTACGTCTATTAGTTTGGGTCTAGTCCATCACGTGATTCTCCTAATGACGTGATCCAGTTATCAAGCAACAACACCTTGTTCATAATCAGAAGACACTGACTATCATCGATCAACTGGCTAGCCAACTAGAGGCATGCTAGGGACGGTGTTTTGTCTATGTATCCACACATGTAAATGAGTCTTCATTCAATACAATTATAGCATGGATAATAAACTATTATCTTGATACAGGAATTATAATAATAACTATGCATTTATTATTGCCTCTAGGGCATAATTCCAACAGTCTCCCACTTGCACTAGAGTCAATAATCTAGCCCTCACATCACCATGTGAATTACATTGTAATAAATCTAACACCCATACAGTTCTGGTGTCGATCATGTTTTGGCCGTGGAAGAGGTTTAGTCAGCGGGTCTGCTACATTCAGATCCGTGTGCACTTTGCATATATTTACGTCCTCCTCCTCGACGTAGTCGCGGATGAGGTTGAAGCGTCGTTTGATGTGTCTGGTCTTCTTGTGAAACCTTGGTTCCTTTGCTAAGGCAATGGCACCAGTGTTGTCACAGAACAAGGTTATTGGATCCAGTGCACTTGGCACCACTCCAAGATCCGTCATGAACTGCTTCATCCAGACACCCTCCTTAGCCGCCTCCGAGGCAGCCATGTACTCCGCTTCACATGTAGAAACTGCTACGACGCTTTGCTTGGAACTGCACCAGCTTACTGCACCCCCATTAAGAATAAATACGTATCCGGTTTGTGACTTAGAGTCGTCCAGATCTGTGTCAAAGCTTGCATCGACGTAACCTTTTACGGCGAGCTCTTCGTCACCTCCATACACGAGAAACATCTCCTTAGTCCTTTTCAGGTACTTCAGGATATTCTTGACCGCCGTCCAGTGATCCACTCCTGGATTACTCTGGAATCTACCTGCCATACTTATGGCCAGGCTAACATCCGGTCTAGTGCACAACATCGCATACATGATAGAACCTATGGCTGAAGCATAGGGGACGGAGCGCATATGCTCTCTATCTTCATCAGTTGCTGGGCACTGAGTCTTACTCAATCTCGTACCTTGTAAAACTGGCAAGAACCCTTTCTTGGACTGTTCCATTTTGAACCTCTTCAAAACTTTATCAAGGTATGTGCTTTGTGAAAGTCCTATCAAGCGTTTCGATCTATCCCTATAGATCTTAATGCCTAGACTGTAAGCAGCTTCTCCTAGGTCCTTCATAGAGAAACTTTTATTCAAGTAACCTTTTATGCTCTCCAAAAGCTCTACGTTGTTTCCAATCAGTAATATGTCATCCACATATAATATTAGAAACGCCACAGAGCTCCCACTCACTTTTTTGTAAATACAAGATTCTCCAACCACTTGTATAAACCCAAATGCTTTGATCACCTCATCAAAGCGTTTGTTCCAACTCCGAGATGCTTGCACCAGTCCATAAATGGATCGATGGAGCTTGCACACCTTGTCAGCATTTTTAGGATCGACAAAACCTTCGGGTTGCATCATATACAACTCTTCCTTAAGGAAACCGTTAAGGAACGCCGTTTTGACATCCATCTGCCAGATTTCATAATCGAAAAATGCAGCTATTGCTAACATGATTCTGACGGACTTAAGCATCGCTACGGGTGAGAAGGTCTCATCGTAGTCAACTCCTGGAACTTGTGAAAAACCCTTTGCCACAAGTCGAGCTTTATAAACGGTCACATTACCGTCAGCGTCCGTCTTCTTCTTAAAGATCCATTTGTTCTGAATAGCCTTGCGGCCCTCAGGTAGTATCTCCAAAGTCCACACTTTGTTCTCATACATGGATCCTATCTCGGATTTCATGGCTTCTAGCCATTTGTTGGAATCTGGGCCCACCATTGCTTCTTCATAATTTGCAGGTTCATTGTTGTCTAACAACATGATTGATAAGACGGGATTACCGTACCACTCTGGAGCAGCACGTGATCTCGTCGACCTGCGTGGTTCAACAGAAACTTGAACTGGAGTTTCATGATCATCATCATTAACTTCCTCCTCAACCGGCGTCGCAATGACAGAGGTTTCCCCTTGCCCTGCGCCACCATCCAGAGGGATGAGAGGTTCGACAACCTCGTCAAGTTTTATTTTCCTCCCACTCAATTCTCTCGAGAGAAACTCCTTCTCGAGAAAAGTTCCGTTCTTAGCAACAAACACTTTGCCCTCGGATTTGAGATAGAAGGTGTACCCAACTGTCTCTTTTGGGTAACCTATGAAGACGCATTTTTCCGCTTTGGGTTCCAGCTTTTCAGGCTGAAGCTTTTTGACATAAGCATCACATCCCCAAACTTTAAGAAACGACAACTTTGGTCTTTTGCCATACCACAGTTCGTATGGTGTCGTCTCAACGGATTTTGATGGTGCCCTATTTAAAGTGAATGCAGCTGTTTCTAATGCATAACCCCAAAATGATAACGGCAAATCAGTAAGAGACATCATAGATCGCACCATCTCTAACAAAGTACGATTACGACGTTCGGACACACCATTACGCTGTGGTGTTCCAGGCGGTGTTAACTGCGAAACAATTCCACATTGTCTTAAGTGAGCACCAAACTCGAAACTCAGATATTCACCCCCACGATCAGACCGCAGGAACTTGATCTTCTTGTTACGATGATTTTCCACTTCACTCTGAAATTGCTTGAACTTTTCAAATGTTTCAGACTTGTGCTTCATCAAGTAGACATAACCATATCTACTTAAATCGTCAGTGAAGGTGAGAAAATAACGATATCCGCCGCGCGCCTCCACGCTCATTGGACCACACACATCGGTATGTATGATTTCCAACAAGTCACTTGCACGCTCCATTGTTCCGGAGAACGGAGTCTTAGTCATCTTGCCCATGAGGCATGGTTCGCACGTGTCAAGTGAATCAAAGTCAAGTGACTCCAAAAGTCCATCAGCATGGAGTTTCTTCATGCGCTTTACACCAATATGACCCAAGCGGCAGTGCCACAAAAATATGGCGCTATCATTGCTTACTCTAACTCTTTTGGTCTCAATGTTATGTATATGTGTATCGCTATCAAGATTCAATATGAACAATCCTCTCACATTCGGTGCATGACCATAAAAGATGTTACTCATAGAAATAGAACAACCATTATTCTCAGACTTAAAAGAGTAACCGTCTCGCAATAAACAAGATCCAGATATAATGTTCATGCTCAACGCAGGCACTAAATAACAATGATTTAAGTTCATCACTAATCCCGATGGTAGCTGAAGTGACACTGTGCCGACGGCGATTGCATCAACCTTGGAACCGTTTCCTACACGCATTGTCACTTCGTCTTTCGCCAGCCTTCGTCTATTCCGCAGTTCCTGCTTCGAGTTGCAAATGTGAGCAACAGAACCGGTATCAAATACCCAGGCACTACTACGAGAGCCGGTTAAGTACACATCAATAACATGTATATCAAATATACCTGATTTTTCTTTGCCCGCCTTCTTATCTGCCAGATACTTGGGGCAATTGCGCTTCCAGTGACCCATACCCTTGCAATAGAAGCACTCTGTTTCAGGCTTAGGTCCAGCTTTGGGCTTCTTCGGCGGATTGGCAACAGGGTTGCCGCTCTTCTTCGAATTTCCCTTCTTTCCTTTGCCGTTTCTCTTGAAACTAGTGGTCTTGCTCACCATCAACACTTGATGCTCTTTACGGAGTTCAGACTCTGCGACTTTCAGCATCGCAAACAACTCGCCGGGAGACTTGTTCATCCCTTGCATGTTGTAGTTCAACACAAAGCCTTTATAGCTTGGCGGCAGTGATTGAAGGATTCTGTCAGTGATAGCTTCTTGCGGGAGTTCAATCCCCAGTTCAGCTAGACGGTTTGAGTACCCAGACATTTTGAGCACATGTTCACTGACAGACGAGTTTTCCTCCATCTTGCAAGCATAGAATTTATCGGAGGTCTCATACCTCTCGATCCGGGCGTTCTTCTGAAAGATAAACTTCAACTCCTGGAACATCTCAAATGCTCCATGACGCTCAAAGCAACGTTGAAGTCCCGGTTCTAAGCCATACAAGACTGCACATTGAACTATTGAGTAGTCCTCCTTACGCGCTAACCAAGCGTTCTTAACATCCTGATCAGCTGTAGCGGGTGGTTCATCTCCTAGCGCAGCATTAAGGACATAATCCTTCTTTCCAGCTTGTAAGATTACCTTAAGATTACGAGCCCAGTCTACAAAGTTGCTTCCATCATCTTTCAACTTAGCTTTCTCTAGGAATGTATTAAAATTCAGGATGACACTTGCGTGAGCCATGATCTACAACACAAATATATTCAAAGTGGACTTAGACTATGTTCAAGATAATTAGAGTTCAACTTAATCAAATTATCTGCTAAACTCCCACTCAAAAAGTACATCTCTCTAGTCATTTGAGTGGTGCATGATCCACTTACACTATCCCAAGTCCGATCATCACGTGAGTTGAGTATAGTTTCAGTGGTAAGCATCCCTATGCTAATCATATCAACTATATGATTCATGATCGACCTTTCGGTCTCATGTGTTCCGAGGCCATGTTTGCACATGCTAAGCTCGTCAAGCTTAACCCAAGTGTTCCGCGTGCGCAACTGTTTTGCACCCGTTGTATGTGAACGTTGAGTCTATCACACCCGATCATCACGTGGTGTCTCGAAACGACGAACTGTAGCAACGGTGCACAGTCGGGGAGAACACAATTTCGTCTTGAAATTTTAGTGAGAGATCACCTCATAATGCTACCGTCGTTCTAAGCAAAATAAGGTGCATAAAAGGATTAACATCACATGCAATTCATAAGTGACATGATATGGCCATCATCACGTGCTTCTTGATCTCCATCACCAAAGCACCGGCACGATCTTCTTGTCACCGGCACCACACCATGATCATCCATCAACGTGTTGCCATCGGGGTTGTCGTGCTACTTATGCTATTACTACTAAAGCTACATCCTAGCAAAATAGTAAACGCATCTGCAAGCACATATGTTAGTATAAAGACAACCCTATGGCTCCTGCCGGTTGCCGTACCATCGACGTGCAAGTCGATATTTCTATTACAACATGATCATCTCATACATCCAATATATCACATCACATCGTTGGCCATATCACATCACAATCATACCCTGCAAAAACAAGTTAGACGTCCTCTAATTTTGTTGTTGCATGTTTTACGTGGTGACCAAGGGTATCTAGTAGGATCGCATCTTACTTACGCAAACACCACAACGGAGATATATGAGTTGCTATTTAACCTCATCCAAGGACCTCCTCGGTCAAATCCGATTCAACTAAAGTTGGAGAAACCGTCACTTGCCAGTCATCTTTGAGCAAAGGGGGTTACTCGTAATGATGAAACCAGTCTCTCGTAAGCGTACGAGTAATGTCGGTCCAAGCCGCTTCAATCCAACAATACCGCGGAATCAAGAAAAGACTAAGGAGGGCAGCAAAACGCACATCACCTCCCACAAAACCTTTTGTGTTCTACTCGAGAAGACATCTACGCATGAACCTAGCTCATGATGCCACTGTTGGGGAACGTCGCATGGGAAACAAAAATTTTCCTACGCGCACGAAGACCTATCATGGTGATGTCCATCTACGAGAGGGGATGAGTGATCTACGTACCCTTGTAGATCGTACAGCAGAAGCGTTAGAGAACGCGGTTGATGTAGTGGAACGTCCTCACGTCCCTCGATCCGCCCCGCGAACAATCCCGCGATCAGTCCCACGATCTAGTACCGAACGGACGGCACCTCCGCGTTCAGCACACGTACAGCTCGACGATGATCTCGGCCTTCTTGATCCAGCAAGAGAGACGGAGAGGTAGAAGAGTTCTCCGGCAGCGTGACGGCGCTCCGAAGGTTGGTGATGATCTCGTCTCAGCAGGGCTCCGCCCGAGCTCCGCAGAAACGCGATCTAGAGGAAAAACTATGGAGGTATGTGGTCGGGCAGCCGTGAGAAAGTCGTCTCAAATCTGCCCTAAAAGCCCCATATATATAGGAGGAGGGAGGGGGACCTTGCCTTGGGGTCCAAGGGACTCCCAAGGGGTCGGCCGAGCCAAGGGGGGGAGGACTCCCCCCCCAAACCGAGTTGGAATTGGTTTGGTGGGAGGAGTCCCCCTCCCTTCCCACTTCTTCCCTCTTTTTTTCTTTTTTCTTTTCCTTTGATTTCTTTCTCTTGGCGCATAGGCCCCCTTGGGGCTGTCCCACCAGCCCACTAAGGGCTGGTGTGTCTCCCCAAAGCCTATGGGCTTCCCCGGGGTGGGTTGCCCCCCCCGGTGAACTCCCGGAACCCATTCGTCATTCCCGGTACATTCCCGGTAACTCCAAAAACCTTCCGGTAATCAAATGAGGTCATCCTATATATCAATCTTCGTTTCCGGACTATTCGGAAACCCTCGTGACGTCCGTGATCTCATCCGGGACTCCGAACAACATTCGGTAACCAACCATATAACTCAAATACGCATAAAACAACGTCGAACCTTAAGTGTGCAGACCCTGCGGGTTCGAGAACTATGTAGACATGACCCGAGAGACTCCTCGGTCAATATCCAATAGCGGGACCTGGATGCCCATATTGGATCCTACATATTCTACGAAGATCTTATCGTTTGAACCTCAGTGCCAAGGATTCGTATAATCCCGTATGTCATTCCCTTTGTCCTTCGGTATGTTACTTGCCCGAGATTCGATCGTCAGTATCCGCATACCTATTTCAATCTCGTTTACCGGCAAGTCTCTTTACTCGTTCCGTAATACAAGATCCCGCAACTTACACTAAGTTACATTGCTTGCAAGGCTTGTGTGTGATGTTGTATTACTGAGTGGGCCCCAAGATACCTCTCCGTCACACGGAGTGACAAATCCCAGTCTTGATCCATACTAACTCAACCAACACCTTCGGAGATACCTGTAGAGCATCTTTATAGTCACCCAGTTACGTTGCGACGTTTGATACACACAAAGCATTCCTCCGGTGTCAATGAGTTATATGATCTCATGGTCATAGGAATAAATACTTGACACGCAGAAAACAGTAGCAACAAAATGACACGATCAACATGCTACGTCTATTAGTTTGGGTCTAGTCCATCACGTGATTCTCCTAATGACGTGATCCAGTTATCAAGCAACAACACCTTGTTCATAATCAGAAGACACTGACTATCATCGATCAACTGGCTAGCCAACTAGAGGCATGCTAGGGACGATGTTTTGTCTATGTATCCACACATGTAAATGAGTCTTCATTCAATACAATTATAGCATGGATAATAAACTATTATCTTGATACAGGAATTATAATAATAACTATACATTTATTATTGCCTCTAGGGCATAATTCCAATAGTCTCGCCGCCCGCCACTCGCTGCGCATCATCTCCAGCTCCATCGCCTCCTCCTTCGTGTCGTCATCGACACTCTCCTCCTCTTCCCGCACCGGTATCGCCACGATGTGCGGCGACGACGGCGAAGGCGAGGGCTGACGCCGCGCCACCTGCTCCGGCGATGGGGCGCCACGGCGGGCGGCGGCGGCTTCTCGAGGTTGGCGCGGCAGAGCGGGCACGTGATCCGCGCCTCCAGCCAGGGGTCGATGCACTCTGGGTGGAAGGCGTGCGAGCAGTGCGGTAGCAGGTGGAGATCGTCGCCCTCCTCGAACGCCGTCAGGCACACGGCGCACTCCAGCACGCCCCTGCCGATATTGTGCTCCTTGATCGACGCCGACGGCCGCGTTGTTTGGGCAACTGACGTCGTCGAGCTCGAGCTCCTTCGTTGGTGGCTGTCCCAGGCTCGAGGGAGGGGTGAGATCTAGTGGGATTATGTGCTGCAGGATGGGTGGTGGAGGTGGAGCACGATCAGTCATGGGAATTTGCTAAGTACACACATAGATTTATTAGGTAAATGTTGGATGTTGGATTAGGATTTGTGGGACTAATTGTATGGTGTTGATTGCTTCGTGTATTTTATTGTACTAATTGCTGGGTGCATGTAAGAAAGTTCTGGTTTGCTTGTTTAATAGTAGTATAAATGAATGTGGTTCCCTATAAAACCTATAAAAACATGGGCCTCTCTTTCAAAAAGAACTTGGGATATGTTTGAAACCTAGAATGAAAATAAAAAACTAAATATCTACTCTACTTATATTATATAGAGAGAGTGGGTCTATTCAACATTTTCCCCTTAAGATTTTATTCTATATACATTAACCCCTTATTTTGTACAGCAAAATGAACTACCCATCAAATTGAACCGAACCCGAGTCCCGAACCTCACTAACCCCCGCGGGGGGGGGGGGGGGTGACGTCGACTCTAGCCCACCACCGCACGCCCCCACCTTTTGATTTCCTCGACCACACACACACCCCACACCCCCTACTTCCCATCATTGTTGCCGATATCTCTATATTTGACACATTTTTAGAGCTCATTTGTTACATATTCTCTTCATATATCATGTCCATTGAAGCAAATAATATGTCCATTATGCATGATTTCTGGTTCACCCTTTTCATTGTGAGCGATGCATATCTTTATTATTTATTATTATTTTTATTTGTTTCGTTGTGTCTACATGTGTTTTGGAGCAACCTAAGCTAAGCACGACGAAAAGCTGAAGAAAGGGTTCAATACATAGGACAAGGAGGCACCATACTTACACATTTCAGCGAGTAAATAAGTTTTTTAAGTGCTCCAGATCAAGATCTAATACATAGGTGTTTCAGAGCTAAATCCGATGAATTTTGGGTGGGGGTCCCGATCTGGTAGTCTTGGCTAGATAGTGACAAGGACATAGGGGACACGATGTTTACCGAGGTTCGGGTCCTCTCGAAGAGGTAAAACCCTACGCTATGCTTTGTTGCATTGATTATGGATGGGGTACAAAGTACACATGATCTATCACGAGATTAGATGTGAATATGTCCCTCTTAGCCCTGGCATCTCGGTTTAAAGAGGCACGAGGAGTACCTAGGGTTTACATAATGTCGGTTGTATCTAAAGGGCAATCATGCCAACTATCTTTATGCCTTGGAGTATACGTCAAGTCTTTGTGTTACCCTTCCCAATGTTCCTGGCCCAATTGAACTAAGCCCACCGATGATAAGCTTAGGGGGTCCTCAGCCTAACCCATAGGTCGGGCAACCGACATGTCGAGCGCCCCTAATAGCCCATGAACCAGTCTTCACGTGGAGGACATTCCTTGGTCCTTCCGAGCTGCTTTGTATATCCCATCTTCGATCTTGCAAACTGGTTCAATTCCATAGCAATCTCCCCGAGGAGTCGTAGACCTCGGGTATCCGAGGAGCTATCCAAATTTGAGTCATAAAAATTTCTCGAGGTATTTTTTCTTAAGAGCGATGTATCTCTGCTAGGCCCGTGTGACTGAGACCCACCACTACCACCAACAACCTTCACGTCGTGTGGTCGCATGCGGGGACTCTTGGGAGTACGCTTCCGTCATTTAGGGGTCCCACCGCAAGGAATCCTTTATGGAACCCAACGTGCATGGAGCAGCATCATTGGCAGCCCCTTCGATCTTCATGCCCATTATGCACACGTCGTCTAGGGAACGTCCCTGAGTTACATTCGGAGGCTCAACCGCCCCTGTGGATTTCCAAATTATCCACAAGAAAGAGCCAAACAAATAGAGGAGTGTTTATTCTTATCCATCCGTCAGATCGCCTCCTACTTCCACTTGACCTAGCATCCTATGACACCAAGATTTTGGATCCAATGGTTGCCGTTGATTACTTCCTTTAGTGATCTAGAAATGGAGCGGAAAGGATTATCGCCTATTTCCTTAGAGGTGAACTTGAGTTATCGAACCCACATGAGGAAGGACCCCTTGAAGCTAGGTTCTCTAGCAACCATTTATTAAAGAAAAATTCCAACTTTTTGACCGGATCAAAATCGAACAAACTGAGTAGAAACACTTATAATAATAAAAAAGGTACGGGTATGAGGTATTAATTGGAAGTGCGTTATATCGACTAGAGGGGGGTGAATAGGAGATTTTTAGAATTTCATCACTGAGGAAATTCCTTTTGAGGAAATTCCTCACTGATGACTAACTTACAGCGGAAGCAGTAAAGGATCAGAAGTGCAAAGTTTCACAACAACAGTTTTTCAGAGTGAGGAATGTGAAAACAGATTGCACAGTGAGCAGGCATGCAGAAAACAGATGAGGATTAACTAGCGTGAAGAATTTGGGGTTGAGGAATTTCAGAGAAAGTCTTCAGCAAATTCTTCAAACAGTAGCAGTGAAAGTCATCAACACATAATCTGAGGAAAGTAAGGAGTTGAGGAATTAGAACCCGTTTCACAGTGAAGACGGTAGTTGATGATCCAGTTCCAACTGCTATGACAGTCGTACATGTGGTTTGGAGCAGCTTGGTATTGAAACCAAAGGACACAC
This sequence comes from Hordeum vulgare subsp. vulgare, assembly GCF_904849725.1. Lineage (NCBI taxonomy): Eukaryota > Viridiplantae > Streptophyta > Magnoliopsida > Poales > Poaceae > Hordeum > Hordeum vulgare. The sequence continues at coordinate 310,517,292 of NC_058523.1, forward strand.
AGTCCCGGGACACACAGTCCCTACCGTGTTCTCCTTGGGCTAAGAACACACAATCCTCGCCCAACACTCGTGGTAAGTCTTCAGGGCAGACTTCCAAACCCTCACAAACTTGGTCACCCGACGATCCACAATTGACTGCTGGATTGCTCTAGACCATGACGCCTAACCGTATGGAGGATGCACAATCCTCAAAGGTAAAAGGCTTCAGTCCCACACAGGAACAACTTCTTCAGTGATGCTCAATCACTTGGTTCTAGGTTTGTGGTTTCGGTGTATGGGGTATTTCCTCACTGATGAATTACTCTCGAAGACTCTGAGGAATTGGGTTGCTCTTATGACAAGTGTCAGTTCCTAACGGAGCAGCCAACCAGCTAATGGTTGTGGGGGGCGGCTATTTATAGCCTGGTAGCATCCCGACATGATTTGACACTAATGCCCTTAAATAATATGACCGTTGGTGTGGATAAGACCAATGACTTGGCGTGGCTATCGAAACGGTCGGAACCCTCAACTGTGAGAGTCCTCATGTCACTCTATTCCTCACTTGAGGCTTTTGATAGGATTAGGCTTGGGTTGAGCATCCTGAGGAAATTCATTCCAAAGTGTAACTTCGACCCCCTTTAACAGTATGGTGTTCCTATTACTCAAGTGTGAAGAAACTAAAATAGAAAGAGTAAATCTTCATGCTTCAAAGTCTTCAAGATGATTTTCTTCAGGACACATCGAATTCCTCAATTTCAATATCTTCATGAGGAATATCAAATTTCATCGCAGATTCTTCACGATTCAATTCTTCAGCTTCAGACCAAATTCTTCAACCGAAGATATACATTTTTAGGGGTCGATATTCATCAAATATCTCAAACTCCTCAGTGACTGATAGATCCTGTGATACTTAACCTATAAGTCTTCAAACCATCAAAATCACTAAGGGGCACTAGATGCACTTACAATCTCCCCCTTTTTGGTGGTTGATGACAATTAGGTTAAGTCTTCAACAGGGATCAAAAATATGAAGTGTAAATACTCATTTGAGGAATTTGAAATCAAGATTAAGAGAGACTCCCCCTGAAGATGTGCATATCTTTAGGATTTTGCTTTTTCACAGCAAATGCACATTGATGATTTATATCATGGAGATCTCCCCCTGAGTCTTGTAAATCATGCATACATGTAACATATAGTATGAAGAAAATGAAGATGCATGATGACAAATGGTATCTGACAATTCCAGCATGCGTGCATTAAAACTTGAGGAATAAGCATGCAAAGAAAAACGTTCAAAAGCGTTAGAGTACCATCGGGCTTAAGTTACAACTCATTACATAAAAACTTCAGAAGAGCCAAGAGTTTGTAACTTAAATATAGTTCATAAGCCCCAAAATATCCCGCTTGAAGACTAACTCTCAAGTTTCTCCCCCTTTGTCATCAAGTGACAAAAAGGGACAAACTGAGTACTAACGCCCGTGAAGACTTCACTTCTTGGCGGTTGATGAAGAGGTGTGATGCTTCTTGGGAGTAGTCTTCTTCCTTGGACCAGTGGCAGTGTCGAGCTGTTCTTCATCAGTTTCAGCAGTGCGGAATGAAGAAAAGGAACTGTCTTCAAGGTCTGGAACTGGAATGGGCCTGAACTTCTTCTTGGGAGGCCACGACCAGTCAAAGTCTCGCTCAAAGTCCATTTCTTCAAGCTCTGTCTGGGTCTTTAGATGAGAAAGTGTAGCCCACGTGCGATCAAAAACCTCATGCAGATAGTGATGGTTGAGCTTCACAGAGTTCTGTGTTTCAGTGAGGGTTTTCACAATGGCGCCAAACTGGCGTTTGACCCACTTGTGATTGCGATCCACCTTCTGGTGAAGACTGAGGAGAAGCTCTCTTGTATTCATCACGCGAGGAGGAACGGGGCTTGCCGGGCGAGTCTCAATATCATCCCATGAAGAATAAGCTTCTGGCTCTCTGAACTGGCCATCAAGGGGTCTACGGCCTTCATCAATCACCGACTTGCCTTTTCCTTCAACTGGCTCGAAGGTCTTCTTGTTGACCCGGATAGGAGGCATATAACCAACATGGTTTTGGAAATCAGCGTGGAAGTTGATGCGTGTCCTTGTCCTGATGAATCTCATGATCCATGGGGCATATATCTTGTGATCAAATGGACACATAGCATTGTCGGCCAAAGTCCTCAAGAAGAAATCATGTATGTTGATAGGAATACCATGGATGATGTTGAAGAGGATATTCTTCATGATGCCTACGACATCCTCTTCATCATCATGTCCTTTGATCGGCGCGAGCACACTGCAGAGGATTCTGTAGACAGACCTTGGTGTATATTTGAGCTCGTGGACGAGGAAGATTTTTCTCGGTGATTTCCCTTCAGCCAAAGGCTTCATGAGGACTTCCATCATCCCGTTGGGCAGCTCATGCTCACCGTAAAGCTTCACAACCTCCTCTGAGGGAATTGATACGGGTTGTTCACGGAGGAGCTCAGTAGCATGAGCCTTGTAGTGAGTGTTTTGTGACATCCAGTCAAACACCCAGGTGTTAATGTCTTCAGGGTCGCCAGATATGTGAAGAGTGGCATAAAACTGAAGAATGAGCTCACTGTTCCAATCAGAGATGTCTGAGCACATTGGTAGTAGGCCAGCTTCATGGAGGACATTGAGGACTGGAGCTAGGCACGATATTGCTTCAAGTTCAGCGTGAGCAATATGCATGTGCTAGAATATCTTGTTTCTTCCACATAGCACAGAGGCATAGTAATTCAGCTGTGTCCTCGTCCAAAACTTTAGATGTCTCATTTGAGGCTTATCATAGGGATTCTCTCCAATGAAGTACATGCGTTCTTCAAAGAAGTTCTCATTTTGAAACTTCGGTCGCTTGGAGAATGGCTGACGCTGCATTGGCTGAAGATTTAGCTGAGGAACAGGAGGGGAGACAACAATTGCAGTCTCGGGGTTGAGCACGACGAAGGCATTGTCTTGATCAGGTGCATTTTCTTCAGCATTGTCCTCAGGGTGAGGAATTTCATCAGCTGGGGCTTCAGGCTGAGGAGCTTGCTCATGTTGTGCATCATGTTGAAGAATGGGATCTGGCTGGGCATCAGGCTGAGGAATAGGTTCATCTTGCTCAGGAGGAGGAGTTGGGTCAGCGTGTTCCTCATCTTGAGGATTTTGCTCAGGACTTTGAATTTCATCAGCTTGAGGAATTTCACTTTGCTCTTCCTCAGCTGGCTTGGTGATAGAGGCAGTTTCATCAGCTGGTGCAGCTGATCCTTGTGCAGTGTCTTGCTGAGGAATGGAGGGCTGAGGAGTGTCGTCAATATGAATTTCTTTGTCAGTGTGTTCCTCAGATGCGGCATCCTTCATTTCCTCATCTATCCCTTTCTCTTGGTCTGCAAGGATGACCATTTCATAAGACGGAGCAACGTTGATGGGCACATGGTCCAGTGGAGCATTATCTTCAAGCGCTTTGAGGCGCTTGGCCTCTGTTTCTTCTTCTGCTGAGGAGGCCTTTCTCTTTTTGGCTTCCTTCTCAGCAGCCCTGGTTTTCTTCACGTCTGATGCAGACGGAGTCATCTTGTTCACCTTTGAAGCTTTTGGTGAAGGGGTTCTCTCGACAGATTCATCAGTTGGCTTTGAGGAACCAGCTGGAGCAGAGTCATCAGCTTGCTTTGATGAAGCAGCTAGGTCAGGGGCAGTCTCACCAGCTGCAACAGGTTCATCAGCTGGATTTTCCATGGTGATTTCTTCAATAGCCGGTACATCCGCACGGCTTTCATGGGGTATTTCCTCAGCTTGAGGAGTTGGATCAGCTTGAGGAGATTCATCGGCTGGCTCTTCAATCAGAGGCTGAGGAGTTGACATTGGAGGGGCAACCGTCTTGTTGTAGTCATCAACAGCTTTGGTGGCAAATTTGATGAAACTGCTTTTGAGACTCTGACGATCAGATAGCTTTGAGTAATTCTCTGTCAAAGTCTTCAACTCAGCCTGTGTTGACACCAATGCATCAGACGTCAAGTTGAGGAGATTCTGCTTGAGGAATTTCTCCTTTTTAAGCTTCGCAACCTTGGCCTGCTTGGCTTGCTGTTCTTTCCACTTGGCTTCATTGATGAATGTGGCCACCATGTGGCTGATGCCAGGGGGAAGTTTCAAATCATCAAGCGAAGTGTTTGGGTCCTCATACCAGATGTTTATGTAGTCTAGGAGGACCTTGGGGTCCATGGCCAGAGGAATAGCGCTACCAGAAGCTTGAGCTACCCTTTCCTGCTTGTTTCTGATTATGGCTTGCAGGGTTTGATCATCATATTCATCACTACCCTCTGATGCAGACGGGACTGTGATGATTTTGCTGGGGCTTGGCTGAGTTGCTCTTTCAGCAGACACCTGAGTCTTCACAGGAGGTGGTGAAGACTTTGTCTCCGAGCTGGTTGCAGCCGGGAGTGAGGAGCTGGAGGTAGCGGTCAGTGGCTTCATGACTGGCTTCCGTACTGGTATCTCTTGAGGCTTTGGTGGTGGTGCTGAGGATTTTGGCGCTGAGGGTTTTGTAACTGATGCCTGAGAAGATTTCTCTTGAGTCTTTGGAGCCCTTCATTTTGACAGCACAGACTGTGGTTGAGGAATTGCGGAACCAAAGGTCTCAGCGGCAGAGGAAGTAGCTACAGTTGAGGCAGCAACTGAGGATTCATTGAATTTCCTCACTGTAGCATCTGCCTGCTTCTTGAGCTTAGCCAAATGCTTGTCCTTCTCATCCGGATAGTCATCAATGGTCTTGAGTCTTGAGGGATGTGCTACTTGATGAGCCTCAAGTGGGGCCCGTTTGCCAGGAGGCTTCAGGGCGAATTTCTTCGCATACTTGGCAGTTACAAATCTGTATTCCTTCCATTCCTTAGCCCATCGGCGTTCTATCTTCTGCAGCCTAATCTTTCTCTTGGCCATTGTTTCATTTTCATCAGGTGTGCAATAGTCCAAGTAAATATCCTCAGGGATATCCAAAGTTGTGTTCTGCTCAAGTTTCTTCCCTCCCTTCTGCTTTCTGTCATCCTCCATTTTCTTCAGCTCAGGATTTTGCTGATGGGATTGAACTCTTGAGGATTTTGATGAGACTTGAAGATTTTCTTCAAGAAACACTGCAAATGAGTTAATGTGATGAGAACCGAGAGATTCATTAGCTGACATGTGTGTACCTGTGAATAGAGTATAGTTGCGAGGAATTTGGAGAGGTCATATGCGTTCTCAGATTTGAAGAAAATGAAAAAGTTTGACAGTTGAGGAATTTAACCAGTGGTTGAGGAATTTAACCAGTGGTTGAGGAATTTGCCTAAGCATACTGTTCTTGGGTTCCAGAGTTGTACAGATCCAAAAATTCGCACAACTGAGGAATCTCGTGAAAATCTTAGATGCTTAGTGAATTTCATCAATGGTGTGGTGATAGGCAGTGTTTGAGGAATCAAGTGCATATCGATTCTAGAGGAAAAACAGATTTCACATCGGAGATGTAAAATAGTAGATCTAACTTGCTGTAAAAATGTGGTTTTTATTTACCCTTGAAGGCGCGTACGAAGAACACAGAAAATTTGTGGAGAGAAGCTCTTCGGTTGCGTGTCCAATGCGCCCTAACCCGGCGGGAGATGATGTCTACGGCGGCGGCGGACGAAGATGATCTGACTCCGGCGTGGTTCCGGCGACGGAGAAGTCGAGGCAGTGAAGCTCTTCTTCACCGCCGACGAGACTTCCAGCGGTGGTGCTAGGGTTCGGTGCTTTTTGCTGTAGCAGGAGAGCGATGGGGCGAAGAAGTGTTTGCCGAGGGGGATAAGGACATATTTATAGCTAGACAGTTACTGTTGGCGCGAAGAATTCAGACCAAACAGCCCCTGCCTCTACGTCTCCGCAGGACACGTGTAGCTCCCGAACAAGGCGGTGGAGATAGTGGAGATTGTGGTTATCCGAACGTGGCAAGTGGGGTTCAGTTACTGTTCATTAAAGAAACATTTTTGAAGAGTTGAGGATTTTGTTACATAATCATCAGCTGACAAGGACGCAGTGAGGATTTTGAACAAAGTTTCAAGTAGAACGCATATGAAGAATTGAATAGACTGGATGGGAATAGCATAGATGGAAAGTAGGGTCCGATCACATTCACTTAGATGAAATATCAACTTGAAGAAATAGCTATAAGTGAATGCTGTTGAGGACTTAAAATCACAGTCTATCTAGTCAAACGAAAGTCATCAAGTGTTTTTGAAGATTGAGTAACTTGAGGATTTTGTGATAAATCGTCACAATGAAGAACAACTGTTTTGAAGAAAAACACATTTTGAGGAAATGGAATATTGAAGAAAATCAACTTGAGGAATTTCACGTTGGGCGGTGGCGTGACCCACCATATAAGAATGTTGATTACAGACGCCGCGTACAATTGTCGTAGGGCCCTGAGAATCAATTTCTTCGTTGATTTCTTCACATTCCGAGTGACATTCTTCATCAGTTGAAGAAAATCAATTCATCATATGTTGCACATCTAAGTCATCAATTTTGCATAAGTGTTAGGATGTGTGCATGTTTTTACAAAACATTTGAAGATTCTAAGATATTTAGCTCACACCGCAACTTGCAAAACCTTTTCTCATCCAAGGGCTTAGTGAAGATATCTGCCAGTTGATCATCAGTCTTCACATGGTCTATGAGGATATTGCCCTTGAGGACATGGTCCCGAAGAAAATGATGACGAATCTGGATGTGCTTAGTCTTCGAGTGTTGTACTGGGTTGTATGCAATCTTGATTGCACTCTCATTGTCGCAGTAGAGAGGCACATTCTTCATGTTGATGCCGTAGTCCTTGAGGGTTTGCTTCATCCATAGTAATTGAGCACAGCATGAACCAGCAACAATGTACTCAGCTTCGACAGTGGAGAGTGATACGCAGTTCTGCTTCTTTGAGGACCAGCAAACTAGTGATCTTCCGAGGAAATGACATGTACCAGAAGTTGACTTGCGATCCACACGATCACCAGCATAGTCAGAATCAGAATATCCTACCAGATGAAGATTGGAGCCCTTGGGATACCATAATCCTAGTGTTGGTGTGTGAGCTAAGTATCGAAGAATATGCTTCACAGCCTTATGGTGTGATTCCTTCGGTTTTGCTTGAAAACGTGCACACATGCAAACACTAAGCATTATATCTGGCCTAGATGCACATAGATACAATAAAGAGCCAATCATAGAGCGATATACCTGCTGGTCAAATTCTTTACCATTTTCATCAGTGCCGAGATGGCCGTTGGTAGGCATTGGAGTCTTGGCACCTTTGCATTCATGCATGTCGAATTTCGTCAGAACATCCTTGAGGTATTTCTCGTGTGATATGAAGATTCCATTGCGTTGTTTACGAATTTGAAGACCTAAGAAGAATTTCAGCTCCCCCATCATAGACATCTGATATTCTTCACTCATCATGTAAGCAAATTCGTCACTGTATCGTTTGTCAGTACAGCCAAATATGATATCATCGACATATATTTGGCACACAAATAGCTCATTATCATAGGATTTTGTGAAAAGAGTTGGATCGAGTGAACTAGGTTTGAAGCCTTTCTTCATGAGGAATTCCTTCAATGTATCATAGCATGCCCGAGGGGCTTGCTTGAGACCATAGAGCGCCTTTTTGAGTCTGAAGACTTTGTCTGGATTCTTTGGATCCTCAAAACCTGGGGGCTGAGCAACATATACTTCTTCCTCAAGCTTACCATTGAGGAATGCACTTTTCACATCCATTTGATATAATATGATGTTATGATGATTAGCATAAGCAGGAAGTATTCGAATAGCTTCAAGTCTAGCAACAGGTGAAAAAGTTTCATCGAAATCTATTCCTTCAACCTGGGTGTAGCCTTGGGCTACAAGTCGTGCCTTGTTCCTCACCACTTGACCATCCTCATCTTGCTTGTTTCGGAAAATCCACTTGGTACCGATGATGTTGTGCTTGCGAGGATCTGGTCGTTTGACGAGCTCCCATACATCATTCATCTTGAATTGAAGAAGTTTGTCTTGCATAGCTTGGATCCACTCCGGTTCCAGGAAAGCCACAACAACTTTTGAGGGTTTTGTGATAGATACAAAGGAAAAATGCCCACAAAAGTTAACTAAGTGTGAAGCTTTTGAGCGAGTGAGAGTACCTAGCGCGTTGATGTCGTTGAGGATTTTGTCAAGTTCTACTTCATTTGCAATCCTCGGATGAGCTGGTTGAGGATTTCGTCTCGGCTGAGGAAGTGGTTCTGGTGCAATTTCCTCAGGAGCATCTTCTTGATGTTCATCAATGATGAGGATCGTTTCTTCATCAATTTCCTCAGTGGGAACAATGTCTTCAGTAGGTTTGAGCTTTATTGCTTCCTCAGGAGACAACTTATCTGGATCAGAAGGCAATTGCTCTCTCTGCGAGCCATTAGTTTCATCAAACCGCACATCTACAGTCTCAACAACTTTGTTGTGATAGTTGTTGAAGACTCTGTAGGTGTGCGAGTCCTTTCCATAACCGAGCATAAAACCCTCATGTGCCTTAGGTACAAATTTTGAGCTATGGTGAGGATCTCTAATCCAACATTTTGCACCGAAGACTTTGAAATAACTTACATTGGGTTTCTTATCAGTGAGGAGTTCATATGAGGTTTTCTTGAGGAATTTGTGAAGATATACCCTGTTGATGATATGGCATGCAGTGTTGATTGCTTCAGGCCAAAAGCGACGAGGAGTCTGATATTCTTCAAGCATAGTTCTTGCCATCTCAACCAGAGTCCCGTTCTTCCTTTCGACGACACTATTTTGCTGAGGAGTATAAGGAGCACATAATTCGTGAGTAATACCAAGTTCATCAAGATAATCATCAAGACCAGTGTTTTTGAACTTTGTTCCATTATCACTCCTGATATGTTTGATCTTGATGCCAAAGTTCGTCGAGGCCCTTGAAGTAAATCGTTTGAAGATTTCCTGCACTTCAGTTTTATATACTATGATATGCACCCATGTATATCTGGAATAATCATCAACTAAGACGAAGCCATATAAAGATGCTGCATTGGTTAGTGTGGCATAGTGAGTAGGTCCAAATAGATCCATATGAAGCAATTCGAAGGGACGAGTAGTGGTCATGATAGTCTTCGAGGGATGCTTGGATCTGGTCATTTTCCCAAATTCACATGCACCGCAGAGATGATCCTTGAGGAATTTGACCGATTCGATGCCGATGACATGCTTCTTCTTCGCGAGCGTGTGCAAATTCCTCATGCCTGCATGACCTAGTCTTTGGTGCCACAGCCATCCTTCTGAGGTTTTTGCTAGTAAGCAAGTGGCTGGTTGAGGACCTGTAGAGAAATCAACAATGTATAAATCCCCTCTTCTTACATCTTCGAAGACTTTGGATCTGTCAGATTCCATGATGACTACACATCTATATCTACCAAAGATAACAATCATATCAAGATCACAAAGCATCAAGACTGACATGAGGTTAAAACCAAGGGATTCAACAAGCATCACTTTGTCCATATGCCTATCCTTGGAAATAGCCACTTTGCCAAGTCCCAATACCTTGCTTTTACCTTTGTCAGCATATGTGATTTGCTTCAGAGGTGATGGAGTTAGTGGCATATTCATCAACAAGCTTTTGTCACCAGTCATGTGATGTGTGCATCCACTATCAAGAACCCACTCAGTATTCTTGGGTTTATCATCCTGCAGACGAATTAGTACAGCTTACCATCTCATATGCTTCAGATTTGAAGAATATGATATCAATTTCATCAGATACGAATTTCATCATAACAGAATTAAAGGACGTGTGAAATATTTCTATTTCATCAATATTAGCTTGCGTCCTATCAAGCATTTCCTCAGGTCTCCAGCAAATTCTTCAGATGATGATTTTCATCTGGAGACCTGACCTGCAGAAGTGATTAGTTTGATTTCTTCACCACCCACATCTGAAGGGGTGGTAAAGCATTCATCATCCTGCGAGCACCATATGAGAAAGGTGGCATAGAAGCTAATGCACTTCTCTTAACAGTAGGGGGGTTAAAGTACTCATATGAATATGCAGAGAACTAGTTTGAGGATTTATGAACATAATGATTTGAAGAGTAACGCTCATATTCATATTCCTTGTAGTTTCCCTGCATGTTAGACGCATTAGCACGGGTACGAGCATAATTTTGACCAGTTGAGGATTTTGATCCTCTTGAAGACTTTGGTCCCCTTGAGGATTTTGATCTGGGGTTCAGATTCTTCATTGGTGGTGCCATGAGGACATTCACCTGAAGATTTTCAAGACAACTTTTGGGAACCCAGATTTTCCTCAAGGGAGAGCCATTCCTGCAGTTAGTTCCAACATATCGAGCAAATACTTCACCAGATTGATTTTTGAACAGTTTATAGTTGGAGTCAAATGACTCATCTGAGGAATAGGATAATTCACATGAAAAGCCAGTTAGATTGGATGGGTCAAAAGGAGGCCCAATAGCAGCAACCCATGAGGTTTTGGGATACTGCTAAGGTTTCCAATAAGATCCATCAGCATTTAATTTCCTCTCAAAGGCAATTCCTTCTTTCCTCGGGTTCCTGTTCAAGATCTGCTTTTTGAGCACATCACAAAGGGTTTGATGTCCTTTGAGGCTTTTGTATATGCCTGTCACATACAATTCCTTCAACCCTGCATTTTCATCAGTAACATTTGTGTTTTCCTCAAGTGAGGAAATAGACACTACAGGTGCAGTTGAAGAATTTGTAGCAATAGAAGCATTTGATGATTCTGGTGAAGAATTAGCAGTTTCGCGTTCAATGCATTTAAGACATGGAGGAATGAATTCAGCTTGAGCAGCACTGATTTGTTGAGCTAGTAATGAATCATTTTCCATACGAAGATCATCATGAGAAATCCTCAGCTTCTCTAGATCAAGCTTCCTTTGAAGAAATTCATAGGAAAATTTCTCATGATCAGCGAGGAGTGTATCATAACGATCTTGAAGATTATCAAATCTAGACTGAAGACTTTTTACATCTTCAGTGAGGATTTGGTTAAGATTCATTTCATCATTCAACAGATCATCACTTCTATCTAGCAGTTTTTGAAGCTTTTCCAGGGCAGTTTGTTGTTTAGTGGCAATGATAGCAAGTTTACTGTAACTGGGTTTTTTTATAGTCATCAGGTTCACAGTCACTTGAATCAGAGGAGGAAGCATCATTCGATACCTTTGAACCTTTTGCCATGAAGCAATAGGTTGGAGCGAAGTCATCAGCATAGTCATCATTGTGGATGGTGTTATCATCTTCTTCAAGGTTGAAGATTGACTTGCTGACGAAGGTGGTTGCCAGTGCAAGACTAGCCTGTCCGGATTCTGAGTCTTCATCAGAACCCTCTTCTTCATCACATTCCTCTGATTCTGCCTCGGAATCCATTTCCTTGCCAATAAGTGCCCGAGCCTTTCTGAAACTAGTCTTCTTGTGCGATGAGGGCTTTGAAGATGAGGATTTTGAAGATTTCTTCTTCTTCTTCGAGTCATCAAAACTGTCATCCTTGTATTTCTTCTTCTTTGATTCCTTTCCCCAACGGGGACAGTCAGCAATGTAATGACCTGATTTCTTGCACTTGTGGCAGGTTCTTTTCTTGTAGTCCTCAGATGAAGATTCTGATTTCCTCATGTCTCTTCTTGAAGATTTACCGAACTGTCCACGTCGTGTAAACCTCTGGAATTTCATGACGAGCATTGCAAGCTCCTGACTAAATTCTTCAGGGTCACCAGTGCTATCATCTGAATCTTCTTCTTCAGATGAGGAAATTGCTCTAGCCTTCAGTGCACGTGGTCTAGAATAGCTTGGTCCATACAGATCTTTCTTTTCTTCTAGCTGGAATTCATGAGTATTTAGCCTTTCGAGTATATCAGCTGGATCAAGCGTCTTGTAGTCTGGTCTTTCTTGAATCATCAGAACTAAAGTATCAAATGAAGAATCCAAAGATCTCAGCAGTTTCTTCACAACTTCGTGATCAGTAATGTCTCGAGCTCCCAGTGCTTGCAGTTCATTTGATATGTCAGTGAGGCGATCAAAGGTGTCTTGGCAACTTTCATTGTCATGCCTCTTGAAGCGATTGAAGAGATTGCGAAGAATATCAACACGAGAGTCACGCTGGATTGATACTCCTTCATTTACTTTGCACAGTCTCTCCCAGATCAGTGTTGCAGAGCCCAAAGCACTCACTCTTCCAAACTGGCCTGGGCTCAGATGGCCACAGATGATATTCTTCGCTTGAGAATCAAGTTGCTTCAATTTCTTCACATCAGCAGTAGAGACACTAGCAGAGATGATGGGGATGCCATGTTCCACAATATACCAGAGATCATTATCAATAGCTTGTAGATGCATTTGCATCTTGTTCTTCCAGAAGGGAAAGTTCTTTCCTTCGAAAGTAGGACATGCTGCAGTCACCTTAAACATGCCTGCAGTTGACATAACTAAAACTCCAGGTGGTTAAACCAAAATCACACAGAACAAGGGAGTACCTTGCTCTGATACCAATTGAAAGTGCGTTATATCGACTAGAGGGGGAGGTTGAATAGGAGATTTTTAGAATTTCATCACTCAGAAATTCCTTTTGAGGAAATTCCTCACTGATGACTAACTTACAGCGGAAGCAGTAAAGGATCAGAAGTGCAAAGTTTCACAACAGCAGTTTTTTAGAGTGAGGAATGTGAAAACAGATTGCACAGTGAGCAGGCACGCAGAAAACAGATGATGATTAACTAGCGTGAAGAATTTGGGGTTGAGGAATTTCAGAGAAAGTCTTCAGCAAATTCTTCAAACAGTAGCAGTGAAAGTCATCAACACATAATCTGAGGAAAGTAAGGAGTTGAGGAATTAGAACCCGTTTCACAGTGAAGACAGTAGTTGATGATCCAGTTCCAACTGCTGTGACAGTCGTACATCTGGTTTGGAGCGGCTTGGTATTGAAACCAAAGGACACACAGTCCCGGGACACACAGTCCCTACCGTGTTCTCCTTGGGCTAAGAACACACAGTCCTCGCCCAACACTCGTGGTAAGTCTTCAGGGCAGACTTCCAAACCCTCACAAACTTGGTCACCCGGCGATCCACAATTGACTGCTGGATTGCTCTAGACCATGACGCCTAACCGTCTGGAGGATGCACAGTCCTCAAAGGTAAAAGGCTTCAGTCCCACACAGGAACAACATCTTCAGTGATGTTCAATCACTTGGTTCTAGGTTTGTGGTTTCGGTGTATGGGGTATTTCCTCACTAATGAATTACTCTGGAAGACTCTCAGGAATTGGGTTGCTCTTATGACAAGTGTCTGTTCCTAATGGAGCAGCCAACCAGCTAATGGTTGTGTGTGTGGGGGGGGGGGCTATTTATAGCCTGGGAGCATCCCGACATGATTTGGCACTAATGCCCTTAAATAATATGACCGTTGGTGTGGATAAGACCAATGACTTGGCGTGGCTATCGAAACGGTCGGAACCCTCAACTATGAGAGTCCTCATGTCACTCGTATTCCCCACTTGAGGCTTTTGATAGGATTAGGCCTGGGTTGAGCATCATGAGGAAATTCATTCCAAAGTGTAACTTCGACCCCTTTTAACAGTACAATGTTCCTATTACTCAAGTGTGAAGAAAATAAAACAGAAAGAGTAAATCTTCATTCTTCAAAGTCTTCAAGATGATTTTCTTCAGGACACACCGAATTCCTCAATTTCAATATCTTCATGAGGAATATCAATTTCATCGCAGATTCTTCGCGATTCAATTCTTCAGCTTCAGACCAAATTCTTCAACCGAAGATATACATTTTTAGGGGTCGATATTCATCAAATATCTCAAACTCCTCAGTGACTTATAGATCCTGTGTACACTCATAAACACATTAGATACTTGACCTATAAGTCTTCAAACCACCAAAATCACTAAGGGGCACTAGATGCACTTACATTAATGCTTACAACTATGTATTTGTGTTGGAACCACACTATGATCTTAACTTGTGTGTTGGAAGTCACCCATCGAGATGTGCTTGTTACGAACTGGAGTGGGGGATGTGTCCAAATTGCATCTTGACCGACACACTTCCCGCATCAAGAATCAGTTGTCCAAGTGAAGGCCCTATAAGAATCACGGGGTTGCCCTAATAATTAAGTCACGACCCACCTTTTCATGTATAAGGTCTCAGTGTGTTTCTATGCAAACCCCTGGATCGAATCGTCGGCATACACAATAATGATGGTGTATTATACACAAATGCATCCTTTATTACATCGCATGATCCAGAAAAGGAGAACCTATTCGCCTACACACACTTTGGATGGTGGGGTTCAAGGCTCTTTGCAGAAAACATAGGTTTGCCCTATTATGTATAGTGGTCTACTCTAATAGCTTGACACTCATGGTACACTCAAGTCATTAGTAATATGAAGTTTGAGCGTGCGGACTTCCAACACACCTTGGTCACCCCAAGCTTTCCTCCAGATGGCCCTTGTTGACTCCTAGTCATGTGAGGAACATCGCCACAACTCCCCGTTGGTTCAACCCATTTCTTTTAAGAGGATGAGGTGATGAGATCAAGCTGACAATCTTTGATGAGTTTTTGAAAGTTGTCCATGACCGGGTACACGGCTAATCATGATCCTTTTTGTACACTCTACAGAGGTTTGTGCACTTTATTCGTGATTCCTAATCACACCTTCCTACTAGTCAACTTCACTTGTGAAGTAGATAGATAGATACAGACGAGACTTTTGGGAAGTGGTAACCTCTCAGAAAAGATAGACACGGTCCAACCTACACACCTATATCCGCTGGTCTGCAGCAGGAGGATCCACAACTTACTTGGTCTAGACGGAGGCCATATTGTGTGACGATCACACATAGAAGCTACTCAACTTTGAACTCGTGCAATCTCTTTGAGCATGGGCGGTCGCCCACAAAACACACAGCCACCAAAGGAATACTAAAGCACCGCCCAGCTGATTATTAATTAAGTTTTAGTTAAATAGCCAACCATAAGGTTGTATGGTGGAATGATAATTGATGTTTCCTGATGCACATCATAGCAGCTAAGCAACTACTCGGAGGTTACAAAGTCAGGATAAGTTTGGACCTAAGTTGTCAACTACTGGGTTTTACATAATTTAGCATCTTGAACTCACACACTTATCATGGCAAAACTACAATGCAAATAAAATATTGGTAAATGATCAAGTCGAACTTGTCTTGGTTGTTGTTATCATGGGTGCACTCCTCATAGTCACACGGGTGGCAATCCTCGTAATATATCATTGACAAACAAGTGGCACATCACAATCATAGGCAATCAATTCATGCAAAGGGAAAACTTGCATGAATACAAATGCACAACTCAACACAAGGGTTGTATTCCTAATTTGTTTTTTGTTCAATCCGACCTTTCTGTTGGGGAACGTTGTATGGGAAACAAAAAATTCCTACACACATAAGATCTATCCATGGTGATGACCATCTGCGAGAGGAGAGATCGGATCCACATACCCTTCTAGATCGCTAAGCGGTAAGCGTTAAGAAATGCGGTTGATGTAGTCGAACGTCTTCGAGATCCAAATAACAAGCCGTCCCGTGATCCAATCACGATCTAGTGCCGAACGGACGATACCTCCGCGTTCAGCACACGTGCAACTCGATGACGATCTCCACCTTCTTGATTCAGAAAGAGAGACAAAGAGGTAGCTGAATTCTCCGGCAGCACGACGGCGTAACGATGATGATGGTGGAGCTACTCTGGCACGGCTTCGCGATGCACTACCGGAATAACCTACGGGGTGTCACGAAGTAGTGGAGGGAGAGGGGTTGCGTCGTGGCTTGAGGTGCGGCTAGCCTCTCTACCCTCCACTATATATATGAGGGAGGGAGGGGTGGCGCCCTAGGGAAAACCCTAGGGATTCGGCCGGCACACCAAGGAGGAGGGATGAGTCCTCCTCCAATTCGGTTTGGTGGAGGAGTCCTCCTAGTAGGTTTGCCCCACCTCTCTCTCTTTTTGCACTTCGACCGAATAGGCCCACTTGGGTTGGCCACCCAGCCCACCAAGGGCTGGTGCGCCACCCTTGGGCCTATTTGGTCTCTATCTGGGTTGGTGGCCCCTCCCGGTGGAACCCTGGAACCCATTCGTCACTCCCCGTACTTTACCGGTAATGCCCGTTCCGAAAGCCAAATGTACCTTTCCTGTATATCAATCTTCGTCTTCGGACCATTCCGGAACTCCTTGTGACATCCGGGATCTCATCCGGTACTCCGAACAACATTTAGTCACCAACATACATAATTCTTCTATACCGAAACATCACCGAACCTTAAGTGTGCAGACCATGCGTGTTCGATAACTATGTAGACATGACTGAGACACTCTCCAGTTAATAACCAATAGCGGGACCTGGATGTCCATATTGGATCCTACATATTTTACGAAGATCTCAATCGGTTGAACCATTATGTCAAGGATTCAGTTAATCCCGTATAACATTCCCTTTGTCCTTCTGTATGTTACTTGTCCGAGATTCGATTGTCAGTATCTCTATACCTATTTGAATCTCGTTACCAACAAGTCACTTTACTAGTTTTGTAATACAAAATCTCGTAGCTAACTCTTTAGTCACATTGCTTGCTAGGCTTGTTGTGATGTTGTATTACCAAGTGGGCCCTGAGATACCTCTCCGTCATACGGAGTGACAAATCCCAGTCTTGATCCATGCTAACTGAATGGACACCTACGGAGATACATGTAGAGCACCTTTATAGTCACCTAATTATGTTGCGACGTTTGATACACACAAGGTATTCTTCCGGTGTCAGTGAGTTACATGGTCTCATGGTCATAGGAACATATACTTGACATGCAGAAAAACGGTAGCAATAAAACGACACGATCACATGCTACATTCATAGTTTGGGTCTTCTCCATCACATCATTCTCCTAATGATGTGATCCCATTATCAAGTGACAACACTTGCCTATGGCTAGGAAACCTTAACCATCTTTGATCAACAAGCTAGTCAACTAGAGGCTTACTAGGGACAGTGTGTTGTCTATGTATCTACACATGTATGTGAGTTTCCATTCAATACAATTCTAGCATGGATAATAAATGATTATCTTGAACAAGTGAATATAACAATAACTATTTTATTATTTCCTCTAGGGCATATTTCCAACACTTTTGAATTGGGTTCAAGATTTATTTGGTGTTTGTTTTCATTTAAAATTCATTTGAGTTGATTTACCTGGTTCATACCTAATATAGCTACTAGTGGTCATCCAATTGGGGTTGAACATATAATTAAACTAAGTTCTACTTGTAAATTTCAAATTGATGTTTAAATAAGTTTTGGGTTCTGTTTGAATCTCATTTAAATTTTCAATAAGCTGTGATATTATTGAAACATCATTTGACTTGACTCACATTCCTTGAAAAACAAATGAAAATATTTGACCTAATTTTGATTGGAAATTATTTAAAAATATTTGTGGTTATAATCTTTTATCAAATGGATTTGGATTAGTTCATTAAATGAAACCTGAATTTCAATTCACAATTAACTTGGGTTTATTCATTGTTCCCTAATTCAAATCATGATCCCAATTATTTTAAAACAATTTATAACATTTCCAAACATGCCACAATTTGTTCTAGTAGTAATCTAAAATGTTTCTAGTTTATTTATAAATTTTATTTTGTAAAATAATTCAAATAACTATGAATTTAGAGTTTACAAGTTTTTGTTTAGAAACCATTTAAATATATTTTATATATTAAATATAGTGGATTAGGTGAAACTACATTTCACTAGTTCCTATTTGCAAAAAGAATCAATTCATTTCCACTTACAAGAATTTTATTTGTTTGAAATCAGTTCCTATTTTATGAGTATTTAAATCATTTTGTTTGAAATTCAAAATTGAAAAGTTAGAATTTGGAAACTTTGAATTTGATTTATTTATTTTTTGTAAAATTGTTTTTAAACTGCATTTCCTAAGGATTCATCTGCAAAAATAGTCATTCAATTTGGACCTCTAGATAATTAATTATGGCAATCTTAAGATCTGGGGGCCTTTTTGCAAAAGGACATTTAATTCAATTTAAAAGAAATTGTTTTGGATAATGTTGTACACGTGGCGCACTCTGGTTGGCTGATACCGCTTTTGTTAAGTGGGATAATGTTGACCTTTACATCTAGATTAGACGGTTGTAACTAAATAGAGGGGCTTAGTAATATGATAGTTTAGTAGTGGTGGTAATAGTAGGAGTAGCACTTTTGTAGTCATTGTAACAACAAAAACAACAAGAGTAGTAACTTAGCTGAAACTAATATGTGGAAAGGTAGGCATCAGATCAGTGATGGATATTCGGATAATTGGATAACATTCATCATGTAGCATTCATAAACCTAGAGAGACCCACAACTAGTTCCAATTCATCAACATATTGTACGCATGTATTCCGTCAATAGTCATACTTCTTATAATAAGAACTTGCATGACATTTTTTGTCCTACCCTCCCGTGGAAATGGGGTCCATAAGGAAATCTAAGGGATATTAAGGCCTCATTTTAATAGAGAACCGGAACAAAGCATTAACACATGGTGAATACATGAACTCCTCATACTATCACTAGTAGAAAAAGGCCCATTTGTCCCGGTTCCAGAGGCCCATTAGCCTCGGTTCTGGAACCGGGACTAAAGGGTCGGAACTAAAGGCCCAAACCTTTAGTCCCGATTGGCTTATGAACCGGGCCCAAAGGAGCTCCACGTGGCCGCGGCGGGGAGCCCAAGCAGGAGGAACTTACCAACCGGGACCAAATGGCATCCACGCGTCAGCATCTGGCTGGAGCTGGGGTTTTTGTTTTTTAATGGTGGGAGGGTTGGGGGTTTTGAAGGGTTAATTTAGTGGTTTCATATTGTGTTAGCTAGGTAACAGAGATAAGTGTCCTCTGTTTCTCCATGCTTGGTCGACACTAGCTACTATACATATAGAAAGAACTTGACGCTAGCTAATAAGAAAATGAAGGAAACCATTTACAATCCGTAACATCTTTTACAATATAAAATCCCTAACATCATCTAATTAAGATCCAATCACAAATCCACATGGTATTCTCCGTCTTTAGGTATGATATGGTCAAGAAAAAATCCCGCCAATTCCTCTTGAATTGCTCGTATGCAATCATATGGTAGGAGTTCATCCCGCATCTGGCAGATCTAATTTAAAGAAGGGGGTTAATACATGCATGTATATGAATAAAACTCAACACAATTGATGGTAATATATAAAATAAAATTGTGAATATTATTTACATACTTCAAATAGTTCCTTAGAGAAGCCCCGCTCAGAGGTCGAATGGCGAATGAACTCGCATACGTAGTATCCACATAAAATAGTCCCTTCTTCCTGGTACATATACTTTTACGAGAACAGAGTTCAATCAAATTGATAAGCAAGCATGGTAGTGATATATTGATAAAAATTTGAATCAGTTAGAGATGCGCGGAACTAGCTAGTACTAATTACGTTGGGGTGTGTAAATCGCAACTCTTTGTTTAGACCGGGAACCTTATTGGCGAACTTCTTACAAACCCTGCCAGGCAAAGAAAATGATTACTTGATATCAGCCCCTGAACGAAAGTTTCATGTCGATATGGTCCCGGTATTGACTGGACTTACTTCTTTAGCATTGCAGCCATGTCCGCATAATCCTCTTCGGCTTTACGTCTCGAGTCTAAGACAGTTACTAATGCCCTGCCAACGTCAATGGATATCAGAATAAAGTGGTATCTGCGCACGCATATATAACTCATCAATTACATTACATAACCTCGAGTAAGCAAAACCGAGTATACAAAGAAGACATCAACACTCACTTGAAGTTGTAAGGAAAGATTATTTCCCTTTTATTTTGATGTATAAGGAACGAGTTTAGCAAGTTCTCCTCGGTCTCTTTGATTGAGTTTCATACCATCAATTCATTTACGACATCGGGGCTAATGAACCCAACATCGACGATTCCTGCTTTTTTTAATTCGACGATCTTCAATCTGCATAATATATATAGTTAGGATAATTATATATACATGCAATGAACGAGCTGAGCTAGAGACTTAACTATAGAAGTAATACTTACAGACAGTAGGAAGTCATGAGTTGTTTGTCGAGGGCCAGTTGATTGCATAACTGAAATAACTCCTCAAATTGAATAGGAATCACGGGAAGTCCAATGAATTCATGCTATGGTTTCACTGCCACATACATAATGTCTTTCTCAGACTCCCTACAGGTTTTCATGTACCACTCACGTAATTTGTACATCACCGTTGTTAGAGGAGGATGGCCAGGTTTGATGAGAGGCTTCCCGCACACGTATTTATATTGTTCTTTTGTTACCTCGGTCGTTTCAAAAATTACATCATCCCCCAAGTAATCATCAGGATTGGTACCGGGCACCATCCCCGGATGATTAGCAACAACGATATCGCTAGACACCTTGAGCGGGGGGCACGATTGCTTCTCCTGTTGGCCGAGATGGGGAGTTGTTTTCCCACTTCTCCTTGCATCACTCGAAGTAGTTCCCGACCGCCGCGCTTGTGCATATGTCTTTTTTAAGAATGCGGTCATAGTTGGAATTCGGCGGAGGCAGCGGTGGTCGCTTTAGTTGATTGATAGTGCGCTCCACTTTCATGGGATCTAGCTTCTCCTTCTGAGGTGGAGTTTTCTTTGCAAAATGGGCACTCAATTCGGCATGGCATATGTCCTCGTTTTCCTGCTTGGTCCTCTCATATGGTAAATTTTCTAGAGGCTTGAGAGATGGACCGTATTTCCCGACTCTGCTTGTACTGCTAGCCACCAGAGAGAAGGAGACATATCTCTTCCTCTTGAGAGAAGGAGGCGGACTGCTCTGACGCGCCGGAGGAGCTGGAGCGGCGGTGTTTGTCTTCCAACGTTACCGACGAGGCGAAGGAGGAGGCGGACTTCTCTGGCGCGCCGGAGTAGGCGAAGGAGGAGGTGAAGTGCCCTCACACGTTGGAGGAACCAGAGAAGGAGGCGGAGTGCGCTGATCACTCACCGGAGGAGAAGGATGACTAGGGGGAGGAGGCGGAGTGCCCTGATCACTCGCCGGAGGAGGAGGAGGAGGAGGAGGCGTCCAGTTTGGAAGCTTGAGGAACTCCTAATGCCATAGACATGTACTCTCAGAGCACGAACCAGTTGATTCTCCCCTTCACCTGTAGGGTGGTCAAGCTCGAGCTCCTCAAATCCCTCCATTACTTGATCCACCATCACAACAGCATAGCCATGTGTAATCGGAAGGCAGTGAAAAGTTCCGTTGGCTGAGGAGGTGCAACAGAGCCGACAGCCGCCTTGAAAGTGAGGTTCCGACATTTCATCATAAGCTCACAATGTTGAGCCTCCGTGATAGTATCCACGGGGTAGCTAGGAGTCGTGAAGTCATGCTGAACGGGCTCCATGGAAGCCACACTGCTTCTCCGCTGAGATGGCGGGGTACCTTCTCGGGTAGCTTCGTGCCGCTGAGATGGTTGGCCTGCAGCTCGCTGGCTCTCAAGTTCCTCAAGCTTTTGTAGTCTTGCTTGGATCTTCTGCACGTCGCTCAGCTCCACTTTCCTCTTTCTCTCCCAGCTTTTGTAACCGCATGCGTCGGGAAACACAACCTTCCACGGAATGGAGCCTGGTGTGCCTTGTGTTCGTCCAGGGTGCTCAGCATTCTCCCACGGTTTTGCAAATATGCAACAAGGAAAATTGTTTCACTACAACTAAAGAGAAATTGATCTTTATAGGATTCCAATGGAACATATTGCTATCCTATGCAAGAAACCCTCAATTAACTATCCAATGGAACATATATAGAAACTGCATATTGCTATCCAATGGAACCTATAGAGATCACTATATGCAATTTTCATAACCTTGGATCAAAGAGCGTCGTGGAAAATTGTTTCACTACAACTAAAGAGAAATTGATCTATATAGGATTCCAATGGAACATATTGCTATCCTATGCAGTTTTCATATGCTATGAATTGATCAAGAAACCCTCAATTAACTATCCAATGGAACATATACAGAAACTGCAGATTGCTATCCAATGGAACCTAGAGAGATCACTATATGCAATTTTCATAACCTTGGATCAAAGAACGCCGCGGAAATTTGTTTCACTACAACTAAATAGAAATTGATCCTTATAGGATTCCAATGGAACACATTGCTATCCTATGCAATTTTCATATCCTATGAATTGATCAAGAAACCCTCAATTAACTATCCAATGGAACATATATAGAAACTACATATTGCTATCCAATGGAACCTAGAGAGATCACTATATGCAATTTTCATAACCTTGGATCAAAGAAAGCCTCAAAACATACCTCGCCCATTGGAAGATCAAGACATGGAGTTTGAAACATAGTTGGATGACGGCAACATTTTGTTGATTGGCCGTGTACTCGAGATCAAGCCCCAAGAATTGCTCATGCTCCTTCGCGGCGTGAAGCCATCCCTGCAATCTTCCAAGAAAATGGGGCACCACCCTGCTCTCGTTTGTGTACACGACACCGAGTTTGGTCTTGCCATGTGCGACCACCTCTCCGAAGCAAGTTGTTTTCATGGTGGAAGAAGAGAAGGGAAGAAGAGAGGAGAAGAACAGAGAATGGCGTGAGACTCTGCTTCGGTTGTGCTTTTCATCGCTGGAAACACGCGGGAGGCAAATCATTTGGGCTTTTAGTCCCGGGTTTAGCCACCAACCGGGACTACACAGTGATACAAACGGTTGCCACCACCACTTAGTCCCGGTTTGATCCACCAACCGGGACTAAAAGGGGATACGAATGGTCCACCAGGTCTGGGACTAAAGGGGGATACGAAATGTTCATGTATGGAACCGGCCTATTGGTCCCGGTTCGTGTATGGAACCGGGACCAAAGGGGTGACACGAACCGGGACCAATGGCCCACGATTCCCGGCCGGCGCCCTGGCCTCACAAACCAGGACCAATGACACCATAGGTCCCAGTTCGTGTGTGAACCGGGACTAGTGGGATTGCAGGCCCTAGACCAAATCCCTCTTTTCTACTAGTGTACGGTCATCACCAGAGTTGATCCCAATTATTGTCACTTTGGGGACTATGGTCATAACACATAATCGATGCATAGAACTTGCAAGATAGGATCCAAAACACTCTCATATTTGTATTAACATAATAAGTTCATATATGAAATCATGGCACTTGGGGCCCTAGTGACAAGCATTAAGCATAACAAAGTCATAGCAACATCAATCCGAGAAGATAGTGGATATTAGGGATCAAGCCCTAACAAATTGACTCGATTACATGATAAATCTCATCCAATCCCATCACCGTCCAACAATCCTACATAGGAATTACTCACTCCCGATGATGAGCATCGTGGTATTGTTCATGGAGAAGGGTTGATGATGACGATGGCGACGAATCCCCCTCTCCAGAGCTGTGAATGGGCTCCAGAATCGCCCTTCGGATGAAGAAAATGAGGTCGTGTCTGCTTCGTATCGTAAAACACAATGAAAATTTATCTCTTATTTTTTTCTTGGGGAAAGAGAATATATAGGCTTGGAATTAGGTCATACAGCCACCTCAGGGCCCCACAAGACATCACGATGCACATATTGTCTTGGGACCAACACGTGCCCCCTTACGATGGATCTTCTTTCCAGTATTTTTATTTATTCAATAAAATTTCCCGCAAATTTTCGTTCCATTTCGAGAACTTCTATTTCTGCACAAAAACAACACCATGGTAGTTGTGTTGAAAACATCATCTGTCCGGGTTAGTTTCATTCAAATCATGCAAATTAGAGTCCAAAACAGGAGCGAAAGTGTTTGGAAAAGTAGATACGTGATATGTATCCAATGTATCGATATATTTTTTGTTCCATCATATTATATTATCAATCTTGGATACTTTATATGCAATAATATGATATTTATATCATTTATTGGAACTAACCTGTTAACCTAGTGTCAAGTGCCAGTTCTTGTTTTTCGCGTGTTTTTTACTTTTCCAGAAAATCAATACCTAATGGAGTCGAAACATGATGAAACTTTTTGGTGGTTTTTTGGAAGATTTTGGGCCCGTGAAGCATCGGTAGGAGGCTAGACGTCGCACAAGGGAGCGACAAACTCATAGGGCACGTCCTGGGGGTAGGGCGCACCCTATGACATTGTGCCCCCCTCGTATGTCCTCCTGACCAAATTCCACTTCTATAAATCCTAAAACTTTTTGAAAATCCCAAAAACAGAGAAGAAACACTTTTGCCTCCATCGTAAGTGTGTGTTCTGCCATCATCCCATCTGGAGACCTATTCCAGTGCCCTGTCACAGGGGGACTCGGTCACGGAGGCCGTCTACATCAACCTTGTTGCCTCCATGATGACGTGTCAGTAGTCCACTACAGACATACGGGTCCATAACTAGTACCTAGATGGCTTCTTCTGTCTCTATGATCTTAAATACAATGTTTGTCCCGAATCCTGGAGTGACCTATTCGATGTAATCCGATGAATTGTGGGTTTATGATAAAATTATTCGTTGAAAGTAACGAGTCTCCTCTGAATTCTATTATGCATGATTATTATAGCTTCATATTTCCCTTTGATATGTCTATTGGTTTGGACGACTAGATTGATTTATCTTTAGTGGGAGTGCTGCGTTGTAGTGGGTTCAATCTTGCGGTGCTTTATATCCCAGTGATAGAAGGTGACAAGGCACATATTTGTATTCTTGCCACTAAGGATATAACTACGAAGTCTGAACATATTGATTTCCTTACTTTGTCTACATGTTGTCATCTTGCTCCAAGCATTACTCAGTTTGTCATGAACTTAATACCTAGAGAGGCAAGCATAGAAGCACTCTCTAAGTGGGGTAACACTATGTGACGCCCTCGATTTGATCGCACGCTAATCATACACGCAATTGCGTACGATCAAGCTCAAGGACTCACGGGAAGATATCACAACACAACTCTAGACACAAATAAAACATACAAGCTTCGTATTACAAGCCAGGGGCCTCGAGGGCTAGAATACAAAAGCTCGATAAACACACGAGTCAGCGGAAGCCACAAATATCTGAGTACAAACATTAAACATGGGGTGCCTTAGAGAAGGCTAGCACAAAAGATACAACGATCGAACGAGGCGAGGCCTCCTGCGTGGGAGCCTCCTAACTACTCCTGGTCTTCAGCGGCCTCCACGTAGTAGTAGGCACCGTCGGGGTAGCAGTCGTCATTGGCGGGATACTCCATCTCCTGGGCTCCATCATCTGGTCGCAGCAACGGATCAAGGGGACAAAAGGGGGAGCAAAGCAACGGTGAGTACTCATCCAAATTACTCGCAAGACTGACATCAGAACTATGCTAAGTATGCATCAGTATCAAAGAAAGGGGTTTATATGTGGACTGACTACAACAATGCGAGAAAGAGAGGGAAGGCCTAGTCCTATCAAAGAGTAGCATCTTCAGGGGGTCTTGCAGCAATAGACGAGAGTAGAACATGTAACACAATAATAGTCATATTGTTGCAGCAATATTAATATGAGGTCACGCCCAGAGATTCTTCCTCGACTCCCCTGCGAGGAAGCAATCCCGGAGCAACAATCCAGTTAAGTAACAGTTACAGTTGTATAAGATCAGGGCACAACTCCAAGTCGTCCTGTAACCGTGGACATGGCTATCCGAATAGTTAATTTTCATCCCTACAGGGGTGCACAAAGTTTCCCATCACGCTCGATAACACTCTGGCCGGACACACTTTTATGGGTCATGCACGACCTCAGAATATCGACACGTCGCAGCGCCACCTAGACTCAACAGAGAGGCCAGCCCATCGGTCTAAATCCTAAGCGTGCAGGGGTCATGCACCCATCACCCTTTGCCCTCATGCACGATGCGAGGGAGACCGATGTTAGTCCTATCACCCCTTATTACAAGCACGATGCATATCAGGACCACTCGGGCGCGCACCGCTCCATTGCTGACGTCTGAAGAGCTTCGGCTGATACCACGATGCCGAGTACCCATAACTTCTCCCGCGTAGCGGGTTAGTGCAAAAAGGTCTCCGACCAACCCATATCAAATACCCAAATCCATTAACATTTTAATTAACTCATCGACACATCCACACGGGAATCCACCCGCCTAACATTTATTCATCAATGTTCCCAGTAACACGGTCAAGTAACTGTGTGGTTGTAACATCAGGGGGATCCGAGGCATCACCTTCGTTGGATCCCGGACGATGTAACCGTCAAGGTGGACTTAGAGGAATCACCCTCGAGGGTCTCACACTTGAGGGGTTGCACGACAGAGTCATCGTCGGGAGTGGTGAAGGAGGAATCACCCTCGATAACCAGGACCGACTAGCTGCACTACGCAGATATCGTCATGAGTACTTCGCGAGGTGTCACCCTCGGTACTCGATAGTAGATGTGCAGCGTCGTACAACTAAGGAGGGTGTAAGTGTTGTGTCGGGTCTTGGCTCGTCGATCAGGGATCGAGACTCGACAATAAAGCGAGGCAACTGGACTAAGGGGTCAGAGGGGATGACTGCTCCACCTATACTAAGCAGTTTAAAAGTGCGATACTGAAAGTAGAGTTCATCAAAATTAGGCTATGCATCAGATTTAGGAGCTAACTACAACAGTAGCAAAATTCTAATGCAAGCATGAGGGAGAAAGAATATGCGATATAGGGATGATCAAGGGGGTTTTCTTGCCTTGTTTCTCTATGGCAAAGGGCTGGTCGTCAGGAGGGTAGATGTACCCGGCAGTAGCGTCAGTCTCGGGGTCTACCGGTAAGAAGAGCGGGGAAGAAACAACAAATATAAACACAAATGAAACACTATACACAACATGTCAAAGCAGTGGTTAGGCATGAGCTAACGTAGTGCTATCCATCATAGACGGGTTGGGACAATATCTAACGATATTTCCCGGGTGTGTGGCTACTACCGGTTAGACGAAAAACAATGGAAAAGTTCCACGTTTGCTATGCTAGGGACGCTTGATAGACGAATGGACCACGTACTCGGGTTCGTCTCGTTCTACACATGAACTTTCATGTTCAAAGTATTTTCATCTGACTTACGGTTTATTTTATATTAATTTTGAAAGTTTTATTAATCATTTAGGAATTAACATATTCAATTATATTAGATAATTAAATATGACATCGTGGTGATGTCAGCGTGACATCATCAGTCAACAAAGCTTTGATTGGTCAAATATGACCAGTGGGTCCCATGTGTCATAGACTCATTTTAATTTTTTAAATAACTAATTATTACTCTGATTAATTGAAGGGGATGGGACCCACTTATCATACTCAGTTTAGGCTAACTTATTTATCTATATTAACAGATTACTAATTTATCTATTTACTCTTAATCATATTAATAATACCTAATTATCTAATTAGTTAAATCACTAATTAATTAACTTAACTATTTATTTATTTATTATTATTATTATTTTAAGAATAAATTTTTTTACAAGGGGTGGACCCACATGTAAGTGGCATCGGCCACACCACAACTCTCACACACACACTGTGTGCACCAAAACACACACATGCACCTATTCACTTTTTACACACATCCATTATACACAGAATACATTCATACGTATTTATACACAAATACATACTTCTCACTATGCACACATACATATTGTTTTATTTTCTTTTCCTTTCTTTCTCTCCTCTCTCAACTCACAGGAACAACTCTTCCTCCTCCTCCTGGCTAGCAGGAGGGAAATGGCGCCGGGGCGAGGTGGAGGTTGCCGGAGGCCGTGGCGTGGGGCCTAGGAATGGGGCCGGAGGGGGAAGGAAGGAAGGGGGGCGGGGTGTCTCACCCACGTTGTAGTCGAGCAACGGCTCGGGGAAGGTTGGTGGAGCCGACGAGGAAGCTCTGGTGGGGGTGGTCCAGCGAGAAGGAGCCCGAAGGGACGTCGGAGGGCGCCGATGTGGCTGATCCAACGCGGGCAAGGAGGGGCTCGGTCGTGGTGGTCCGCCAGAGGAGAGCAGGGTCCGCCAGAGGAGGGCCGAAGGTGTTCGGAGCGGAGGCCGAAGGTGGCTGGCAAGGAGAGGCTCGGTCGTGGTGGTGCTCGGCCGGAGGAGGGCTGACCGTGGTGATGGTCGCGCGTGAGGTTGTGAGGATGATGGGGAGGGCGACGGGGCCACAGGAGGGAGAGCGGCCGGCGATGGTGCGGTGGTCGCCGGCGTCGCCCTGGGGGGCATCGGCCGACGGGAGCGACAAGGGGGCGTGGGGGTGGCCGGTTGTGCCGGCGGTGGGGTGGCTTCGGCCTGCGGTGGGGAGATGGCCATAGGGCCGGCCGGCGGCGGGGTGACGCTGGGGAACGAGAGGGGCGATAGGAGAGGGGCTCGAGGGGGAGGAACGAGGCCAGGCCTCGTGGGGGTACGAGGGAGGGAGCGAGGGGAGGATCGTGGCGGGGGATGTGGTGGGTTTCGGTGGGAGGGTTCTGGTGGGTGGCGACTCGGAGTGGGAGTGGGGTTAGTTAGGGTTTCAAGGGAGGTTTTATACCCCCGGGTATGTGGGTCGGCTGGGTTAGAATTAGGTGGGCTGGGCCGGCCCCGGTAGGGGGTGGGGTCTGTTTTTTTTTATTTTTCATTTTATTTTAACTACAGTTTTAGATTTATTTTATTTCAGTGCAATTAAACACCCACCAACTTAATAATTCCTAAAGGACAATTTCCTAAGTAATGTTTGACACCCTTGAATTTTTTTTATTTTTATAACTGATTTTTTTTATCGTTTGACTTTATTTTAATTTTGAATTTGATTCGGTTTTGAACTAATGCGAGATTAACAACAATAGTCACAGTGACGTGGCACCATTAGCATAGGTTTACTGTAGCTTAATTTACCGGGGCGTCACACACTAGTAGATGCAGGATCGTTTTGGTATACTTGTTTATGGACGTGATGCCTATATACACATAATCATTTCCGTGAGTAACATGTCATAACTATGCGCTATTTTGTTAATTTCCCAATAGTAATTTGTTTACCCACCGCGTGCTATGTTTGAGAGAGAAGCCTCTAGCAAAAACTATGCCCCCCGGGTCTACTTAATCCTATTGTTAAAAACTCAATTTACATTGTTGTACTTTATTTAGTTTTGTTATTTATACCAATCATCTATCATAATTAATCCTTGCAAGTAAGGAGTTCAAGGGGCTTGACAACCCTCTTTCGCGCGTTGGTGGAAGCAGGGATTTGTAGAGGTGCTAGAGCTTATAGTATAAAATAGAGATGAATATATGTTTTCGGTGGTGTACCTTTCCTGTCAATGTCACGACAAAGGATATCAATGTATTCGATGCTGAAGACATTAATAGTGCTTCCCAAACTGAATGGAATTTTACTCCCCTACACCATTCAAACACATTAAATGGCTAGTCGAATCCTCGGGTGCCCTCCAATCAATCAATGTTACCGAGGGAGTTATTGTTTATTTATTTTTTGTATTATGCAAGACTCTACATCCTTTTTACCAACCTCTCTCATGCAGGATGAGTGAATAAACACTCGTCGTGAGAATAGCCATTTAGTATGGAAGATAATGACTGCCCGGTCGCTCCATGAGCGGTACGAGCACACGAAACAAATGTTTATTTGAAGGTTTAAATATGACACATGAGAATTTACTTCGAATGAGAGGGTAATACCGTATATAGGTAGATAAGGTGGACTCTCCGGAATCACTTTGGGATTTCACGAATTTGGATGCACAAGCAGTATTTTTGATTAATACATGTGAAGGCAAGCAAATAGATTGAGAAGCGACCATCTAGAGAGCGAAAATTGTCATAATAATGTATTATGAATATTTAACATTGGGTACGAGCATGCGTATGATATAAAGACTATGAACATAAATATCATAATGGCTGCATTGGTATTTTGTGGCACCCCGGCTTAGAGCAACCAGTTTACCTATCATTGCCAGCCCATGGATCATGTCTTCTCGCAACACACAACAACTTGGTAAAGAAATAAAACCACTTTATTGATCTCTAGCGGATAAATAAGTTCAGGATTACATCAAGAGGCGAGGCTGAGCGACACACACGATGCGGCTAAACATTATGTACATTATCTAGTAGACAAAGATGGGGTCTCGATGATCACTACACAACTACTTGGCAGCGGAAAGACGACATAGCAGAACTCCATCTCACAAGGACACTGCCGGGACATGGCCTAGACTCCGATGATATAACTCAGACTCCAAGAAAGTCTTCTCTTGAAACTGGCATGACACGCGAGGTGAGTACTTTGAATGTACTCGCAAGCTCACAACAAACAATACAATAATGACGAACAATGATATGACATTTAAGCAGGTTATATGCAAGATATGACAAACTACTCATGAAGTGCATGTGCCAGCCACTTAGGGTCTCTCTTACAATTATGGTTATCGTGTAACCATATCCATCATATTACCACAGTGATCAGCTCCGGATCACAAAACAAACCATCACGTTGATCTCAACAAACTATACAACATGTGCCACGATTATATCATTAGTGTGCATATTAATTATTACTTTTTTGTTGATCCATGGTGTGACCTAATACGAACCATGTCCATGATCGAGGACGCGGCTATTGATAGATCATATACACACTCTGTAGAGGTTAGTACACTGTACCCACACCAGAGAACCCATGGCATTGTGTTCCATTCGGGTGGACCAACGGCGTTCCGACAAAACCAATCTACTGCATGACACTCTCCTGTCCACTCCGACCAACTCCCCTTTGGGCTAAGTCATGGGTGGCCCCGGATGCCACTCTGGACACCACGAGACCACCGCCGTGGAAAAACAAAATAGTCCCAAATGGGGACAACGGTACCAAAACAATTATGGGCATGATACATCTCCAACGTATCTATAATTTTTGATGGTTTCATGCTATTATCTTGTCAAACTTTGGATGTTTTGTATGCCTTTTATATATTTTTGGGGACTAACTTATTAACTCAGTGCCAAGTGCCAGCTCCTGTTTTTCCATGTTTTTGACCCCTTTCAGAGGAGATTTTTAAACGGAGTCCAAACGGAATAAAATCCCCAAAAAGATATTTTTTGGAACGGAAGAAGATCGGGGAACTTGGGAGCCAAGCCAGAGGAGCTCCAGGGGCCCCACAAGCCCCCATCCCGTGGCTAGGGGGACCACGCCATCCAGGCTTGTGGGCCCCCTGGAGGTCCACTGACCTAGGTCTTTCGCCTATATATTCCCATAAATTCCAGAAAAAATCAGGAGATCATCGCAATCACTTTTCCGCCGCCGCAAGCTTTTGTCTCCGCAAGATCCCATCTGGGGCACATCCTGGTGCCCTGCCGGAGGGGGTATTCGGACACGAAGGGCTTCTTCATCAACACCATGACCTCTCCTCTGATGCGTGAGTAGTTCACCATAGACCTACGGGTCCATAGCTAGTAGCTAGATGGCTTCTTCTCTCTCTTGGATCTTCAATACAAAGTTCTCCATGATCTTCATGGAGATCTATCCGAAGTAATCTTCTTTTGTGGTGTGTTTGTCGAGATCTGATGAATTGTGGATTTATGATCATATTATCTATGAATCTTATTTGAGTTTCTTCTGATCTCTCTTATGCATGATTTCATATCCTTGTAATTCTCTTCGAGTTGTGGGTTTTGTTTGGCCAACTAGATCTATAATTCTTGCAATGGGAGAAGTGCTTGGTTTTGGGTTCATACCCTGCGGTGACCTCACCCACTGACAGAAGGGGGAGCGAGGCACACATCGTGTTGTTGCCATGAAGGGTAAAAAGATGGAGTTTTCATCATTGGTTTGAGATTATGCCTCTACATCATGTCATCTTGCTTAAAGCGTTACTCTGTTCGTCATGAACTCAATACACTAGATGCATGCTGGATATCGGTTGATGTGTGGAGTAATAGTAGTAGATGCAGAAAGTATCGGTCTACTTGTCTCGGACGTGATGCCTATATGCATAATCATTGCCTTAGATATCGTCATGACTTTGCGCGGTTCTATCAATTGCTCGACAGTAATTTGTTCACCCACCGTGATGTTTGCTATTTTGAGAGAAGCCTCTAGTGAACACTATGGCCCCCAGGGTCTACTCCACACCATATTTTCAGCCTTACACTTTTTTACTTCGTTGCACTTTCCGCCTTCAGATCTCACTTTGCAAACAATCTTGAAGGGATTGACAACCCCTTTGAAGCGTTGGGTGCAAGCTTGTTTGTGTTTGCGCAGGTACTCTGGACTTAACAAGACCCTCCTTCTGGATCGATAACCTTGGTTCTCAAACTGAGGGAAATACTTACTGCTCCTGTGCTGCATCACCCTTTCCTCTTCAAGGGAAGAACCAACACAAGCCCAGCCTCTGTCAACGTGTCAACTTCTGGCGCTGTTGTCTATGGGATAGCAGAAGAATTTCTGGCGCCGTTGCCGGGGAGGAAGATCAAGTCAAGAACTCATCCAAGTAGGTGTCGCAAACTCATCTCTTGCATTTACTTTGTTTGCCAGTTGCCTCTCGTTTTCCTCTCCCCCACTTCACCAATTTGCCTTTTTCGTTCGCCCTTTTCTCTCGCTTGCTTTCTGCTCGTCTGTGTGGGATAGTCTATCCTGGTGGCTAGATCCACCACTTCGAACGATACTCCTGAGAGCGAAGTTCTCAATTTCAAAAAAATTGAGGGAGAAAACTTGAAGGACGCTTGGTATAGGATTTGCAATGCTCAGAGTAGATCTACTCATAAGCAATCCACTACCGTCTTGCTTCGCAGTTTTTATGTGGGTGTTTCTCCTTGGAATAGGTATATTCTTTACACCATCGTAGGTGGAAGTTTCTTGGGTAGCCATACCGTTGATTCTTACGGAGCTGTGATAAATTTGGTAGGCTCACCCCCACTCATGGTTAATGGAACTACCTTAACTCTGGAACATGTGATGCGTAGGCTAGACGTTATTGAAAATAAAGTTGCTACGGTTGAACTTATTGAGAATTTGGATAAAAAGATCCACAATCAAATCACTTAGTACGGATCCAAGGTTGGAATGGTTTTGAAAAATTTAAAGGAGAAGGAACCCACAGTTAACGAAAAGCTAGGTTATGATTCCGCTAGGATTGGCAAACTAGAGGATGTTATAACCAACTTGGGTTCCGCTTTTGCCGCTGTGCAGAATACTCCAAATCTTGCCCACAATAAAATCACCAAGTCTGTTTTTGTTCCTAAAAGTAGTGGTGAATATTCTAGCAAGAAAGATGAAAACCTTAAGATGATAAGCGATCACGCCACTTATGGTTTAAGCACCAAAGACGACGATACGTTATTCTATCGCTTCTATGCCTAGCTAAGGGCGTTAAACAATAGCGCTTGTTGGGAGGCAACCCAATGAATTTATCTTTTTCTTTCTGTTTTTTTGCGTCCACACCATCACAATTCTATTGTGATTGTGTTTTTTGTGTTTCCTTTTGTGTTTGAGCCAAGCAAAGCCTTTATGACTAGTCTTGGTAATGGTTGTTTGATCTTGCTGGAAAAAGACAGAAACTTTTCACTCACGAGATGATTTTTCATTTTTATTCAGAAAGAGCTTTTGAGTTGATTCTTTTTTATGCTGATTGATGTGCTTTTTCCCCAGACCATCGTGTTTTTTCAGATTTTTTGAGGTACCAGAAGTACACGAAGTATACAGATTGCTATAGACTGGTCTGTTTTTGATATATTCTGTTTTTGTTGAGTTGGTTGCTTGTTTTGATGAAACTATGGTTAGTATTGGGGGGTACTAGCCATGGGAAAGTGAGAATACAGTAGACCATCATCAATATAGATGGAATTCAAGTTTTCTACAGTACCAAAAGAAGTGGTAGTTTGTTTTCTTGTACTAATGTTATCACAAGTTTCTGTTTAAGTTTTGTGTTGTGAAGTTTTCAAGTTTTGGGTGATGTTCTCATGGACAAAGATATAAGGAGTGGAAAGAGCTCAAGCTTGGGGATGCCCAAGTCATCCCAAGCCAAATTCAAGGACACCAAGAAGCCTAAGCTTGGGGATGCCCCGGGAAGGCATCCCCTCTTTCGTCTTCAATCCATCGGTAAGATTACTTGGAGCTATATTTTTATTCACCACATGATATGTGTTTTGCTTGGAGCGTCTTGTATCTTAGGAGTCTTTTATTTTTGTTGTGTCACAATCATCCTTGTTGCACACCTTTTTGAGAGAGAGAGAGACATGCACTCATCGTGATTTTGCTAGAATGCTCATAGTGCTTCACTTATATCTTTTGAGCTAGATACTTTTGCTCTAGAGCTTCACTTATATCTTTTGAGCTAGATACTGTTGCTCTTCTGCTTCACTTATATCTTTAGAGCACGGCGGTGCATGACTTGTTAGTTGGCTTATGCTATGAAAGTAGTCCCAAATGTGCTAGGTACCCAAAGAGGATGCAAAAACCTCCATCTTCATGTGCATTGAGTAGAAAGAGAAGTTTCGATTCCTCTCAATTAGTTTTG
Source organism: Hordeum vulgare subsp. vulgare (assembly GCF_904849725.1). NCBI lineage: Eukaryota > Viridiplantae > Streptophyta > Magnoliopsida > Poales > Poaceae > Hordeum > Hordeum vulgare. The sequence goes on from NC_058523.1 coordinate 310,551,946, forward strand.
AGACGTGGATTCGGTAATATTGAGAGTTATGTTAGTAGGGTGTCGTGAATCTAGAGATACTTGTGTCGGAGTTAGTGATTCCCGTAGCATGCACGTATGGTGAACCGCTATGTTAGGAAGTCGGAGCATAATTGATCTATTGATTGTCATCCTTTGTGTTGAGGTCGGGATCGCGCGATGGTTTACACCTACCAACCCTTCCCCTCGGAGTATGCGTTTAGCACTTTGTTTCAATTACTAATAAAAACTTCCGCAATAAGTATGTGAGTTCTTTATGACTAATGTGAGCCCATGGTATAAATGCACTTTCACCTTCCACCACTGCTAGCCTCTCTAGTGCCGCGCAATTCTCGCCGGTACTCAAACCCACCAAATTCCTTCCTCAAAACAGCCACCATACCTACCTACTATGACATTTTCATAGTCATTCCGAGATATATTGCCATGCAACTCCCACCTTTCCGTCTCATGACTTGTGCCGTCACTCTCATATTGCCATTGCATGATCGTAAGATAGCTAGCGAGATGTTTCAACGTCATACGCCATGCTAGATCGTTGCACATCCCGGTACACCGCCGGAGGCATTTTCTATGGAGTCATCATCATTGTGATCTTTGAGCTGTGAGTAAATAAAAGTGTGATGATCATCATTATTAGAGCATTGTCCCATGTGAGGAAATAAAAAAAGAGAGGCCAAAGAGCCCAAAAACAAAAAAAAGAGAAAAGAAAAGAAAAGAAAAAAAGAGGCCTAAGAGCCCAAATGAAAAAAGAGAGAGAAAAAGAGAGAAGGGACAATGCTACTATCTTTTTCCATACTTGTGCTTCATGTTAGAACCATGTTCTTCACGATCGAGAGCTTCTTGCTTTGTCACTACCATATGCTAGTGGGAATCTTCGTTTTATAACTTGGCTTGTATATTCCAATGATGGGCTTCCTCAAAATTGCCCTAGGTCTTTGTGAGCAAGCAAGTTGGATGCACACCACTAGTTTTCCTCTTAAGCTTTCACATACTTATAGCTCTAGTGCATCTCTTGTATGGCAATCCCTACTCATTCACATTGATATCTATTAATGGGCATCTCCATAGCCTATTGATACGCCGAGTCAGTTTGACCATCTCCTCCTTTTTTTCTCACAACCACCACCACACTCTATTCCACCTATAGTGCTATATCCATGGCTCGCGCTCATGTATTGCGTGATAGTTATAAAAGGTTTGAGAAAGCAAGAGTGCGATAACAATTACTTGGCCAATTCCGGGGTTGTGTATGATTTACATTAGTTGTGTGAGGATGATGGAGCATGGCCAGACTATATGATTTTGTAGGGATAACTTTCTTTGACCTTGTTATTTTGAAATTTCATGATTACTTTGCTAGTTTGCTTGAAGTATTACTATTTTCATGTCAATAGCAAACTATTGTTTTGAATCTTACGGATCTGAACATTCATGTCACGTGAAAGAAGTTGCAGAGGACAACTATGCTAGGTAGCATTCCACATCAAAAATTCATTCTTTATCACTTCCCTACTCGAGGACGAGCAGGAGTTAAGCTTGGGCATGCTTGATACGTCTCCAACGTATCTATAATTTTTGATGGTTTCATGGTATTATCTTGTCAAACTTTGGATGTTTTGTATGCCTTTTATATATTTTTGGGGACTAACTTATTAACTCAGTGCCAAGTGCCAGTTCCTGTTTTTTTCCACGTTTTTGACCCCTTTCAGAGGAGATTTTGAAACGGAGCCCAAACGGAGGAAAATCCCCGAAAAGATTTTTTTGGAACGGAAGAAGATCGGGGAACTTCGGAGCCAAGCCAGGGGAGCTCTAGGGCCCCCACAAGCCCCCACCCCACGGCTAGGGGGGCGCCATCCAGGCTTGTGGGCCCCCTGGAGGTCCCGTGACCTAGGTCTTTCGCCTATATATTCCCATAAATTCCAGAAAAAAATCAAGAGATCATCGCAATCACTTTTCCTCCGCCGCAAGCTTCTGTCTCCGCAAGATCCCATCTAGGGCACATCCTAGTGCCCTGCCGGAGGTGGATTCGGACACGAAGGGCTTCTTCATCAACACCATGACCTCTCTGATGATGCGTGAGTAGTTCACCATAGACCTACGGGTCCATAGCTAGTAGCTAGATGGCTTCTTCTCTCTCTTGGATCTTCAATACAAAGTTCTCCATGATCTTCATGGAGATCTATCCGATGTAATCTTCTTTTGCGGTGTGTTTGTCGAGATCCGATGAATTGTGGATTTATGATCAGATTATCTATGAATCTTATTTGAGTTTCTTCTGATCTCTCTTATGCATGATTTCATATCCTTGTAATTCTCTTAAAGTTGTGGGTTTTGTCTGGCCAACTAGATCTATGATTCTTGCAATGGGAGAAGTGCTTGGTTTTGGGTCCATACCATGCGGTGACCTCACCCAGTGACAGAAGGGGTAGCGAGGCACGCATCATGTTGTTGCCATCAAGGGTAAAAAGATGGGGTTTTCACCATTGGTTTGAGATTATCCCTCTACATCATGTCATCTTGCGTAAAGCGTTACTCTGTTCATCATGAACTCAATACATTAGATGCATGCTGGATAGCAGTCGATGTGTGGAGTAATAGTATTAGATGTAGAAAGTATCGGTCTACTTGTCTCGGACGTGATGCCTATATGCATAATCATTGCCGTAGATATCGTCATGACTTTGCGCGGTTCTATCAATTGCTCGACAGTAATTTGTTCACCCACCATGAAGTTTGCTATTTTGAGAGAAGCCTCTAGTGAACACTATGGCCCCCAGGGTCTGCTCCACACCATATTTTCAGCTTACACCTTTTACTTCGTTGCACTTTCCGCCTTCAGATCTCACTTTGCAAACAATCTTGAAGGGATTGACAACCCATTTGAAGCGTTGGGTGCAAGCTTGTTTGTGTTTGCGCATGTACTCTAGACTTGACGAGACCCTCCTTCTGGATCGATAACCTTGGTTCTCAAACTGAGGGAAATACTTACTGCTCCTGTGCTGCATCACCCTTTCCTCTTCAAGGGAAGAACCAACGCAAGCCCAGCCTCTGTCAACGTGTCAACTTCTGGCGCTATTGTCTGTGGGATAGCAGGGCACACATGGATATACCTGGCTACCGGGCCAGGGTAGAAGAAGCGCATAACCTTCCCTTGTTGGAGGCACTGGTGAGAAGCATGTTAGCAGATCGAATAAGGGCCTTCCCATAAAGGCAAATGTGGTTGCACTGGGAAGCTCGATTCGGTGGCACCATGACTTGATCAACAACATTGTCAAGTTGTATTATTAACATTTTTAATATGAAATATTTTTTTTACTCGAGCCATAGTATGTCATGGAAATTCCATGATATGCATATGCACCAACTTGACCTAATGACACTACTAATATGAGTAACATTATGATGAAACTACTCTACTACATAATCTTAACCAAGTAACCACCTTAATTCTGTCATAGTAAGAGGAATATCATGAAATTTAAGTTAGCATAAGTAATGCAATTTTTATTGATTATATGCCATATATGAATTTAAGTTCAAGCAAAAATCATAGTCATTGCAAGTCATCCTTGAAAATGTCTGTGATGCCTTGCCTTAGTTCAGAGGAGGGTCAAAAAACTTCTGGTCCTGTGCAAGGCAAGTTGCACCTTCTGAAAATAATCAAAATATAACAAGGAAAATGTCACATAAAGCATTTTAATGCACCAGAAAAAATGTACACCAAGAAAAAATCTCAATTTTTGCATGCTGACATAGGAGCTTAATACGAACTGTTGCAAGAAGAATCATCTCATTTGGACTTATGGTTTAGGAATTATAGCTGGTCAAAGTTTTAGTCAAAATATTTGATTTAAACAAAAAATGGGAAATTCCAGAGAGGGCTACGTCGAAGGCGTATTCTCAGAATGCACATCCACTTATACCGCTTCACGAGAGAGGAGAGAGACTGACAGGGGCCCCTGTGTCAGGTTTATAAGAGAGAGGGGGGGGGGACAGGGACAACGGCTCGGCCGGTGATGATTCTTTAGTGCGGGGGCACGACTACCATTGGTGAGAAAGGGAATGGATGCAACTCATCACAGCGAGCATGTACGTACCAGGAAATTGAGCAGAGGCGGTCGGATGGCGTCACAATGTTCTTCTCCAGAGACGGCGGGTGGCGGAGCTCGGCGGAGATGGGGATTCCAGTGAGGTTGAGGGGGTCCAGTAGCAGTGTCACACTCTAGGGAAGGTCACGAACACACTTGAGGGGATGGAGAAGAGTGGAGGGCACCGGAGCAAGATGTCGACGAAAGGGTATCTGCGGCCAACTTTGGCGATGATCGGTTGCTGGAGGCCCACCCGGCCTTGACGCGGTGCTTCTCTAGAGGTTTTGAGGCCAGAGGAGGTGAGTGGGGTGGCTAGAATGGCTCGGGAGGAGTCCTAGTTATAGGGGAGGACAGGGCAGAACTCTCGGCTGCCGGTGAGTTTTCTAGCATAGCGAGAGGCAACAAGCGAGGCTCAGACAGATGGGAGGGATCAGAGGAGACCCTCCAAATATAGTGGCAATGTCGGGCCAACCACAGGACGCACGGGCGAGACAAATCGATTACGTGGGGCACTGTTCTCCCTGTGTCGCCGTGTCTGCGTCTGCTGAGCATGCCGCCGGTGTCGGGGAGCGATATAGAGGGATGAGGAGCAACAGGACGAAGCAGTAGGAGGTCGGAGACATGCGAGGGCATCACAGGGCATGCTCACGGGCAAGACAAAGCGATGGTTAACTCATAGAGCGTGCTGAACGCGTGTCAAACACCTTAGTGCCATGCGGTCACCGCGTGCACTGGTGGTACACATGTGTCGAGGCTGCTAGACCATGTCTAGGCTCAAGTCCTTTCAAGGACAGTCCCATTTGTGGTCTTGGTTCATCTCGAGACTACATGGACAAGAAATGAGAGATCTTGCAAGTTTCTCGATAGAAACTGTAGCAGCAAATTGAGAAAAAAATTAGAAAGAGATAAGAGGTTAAACTTGGAGGTCAAGGTTTGGGTTGGAAAGTAGCTATGCTAGAAAAATTTCAGCTCAAATGGAGCTGGCAAAAATGCACTTCCTTCACAAAGTGACCTTTGTATCGAGAAAGGAAAATATTTTATTGAGCCAAAATTCTCCACATGACCATGAGATGTTTTTGCATAGAAAGGTGAGGCTTGACTTAAAGAATACCAGGGAATTTATCCAATTTTTTAGCAAGAAAATGAGGGTTGCTTTGGAGGATAAGAGAGAAATACTTATTTTCATGGAGAGATGATGTCGCAAGATGGTTTGAGAGAACTAGGAGTCACTTAATGCCTAAGTGAAAATCCCCAAGAGATGATTCAAAAACTCAATTTCAAATCAAATATTCGATAAAAATCAAAGAAAAGAAAGAGGGGGCAAAAACTAGGGCGTCACAAACCTCACCCCTTAGGATGAATCTCGTCCTCAAGATTCGGTTGCTCGGGAAACATTCGAGGGTATGCACTCTTTAAAAAGTCCTCTCTTTCGTAGGTAGTTTCTTCCTTGGTATGGTGTTCCCATTGTACCTTGTAAAATTTGATTGACTTAGTGCGGGTGACTCTTTCCATCTCATCCAAAATTCAGAATGGTTTCTCTTCATAAGTAAAATCCCGAGCAAGCTCTATGTCGGTCATATCAGTCCATTTTTGTGGTGGTGAGACACACTTTCGCGGTTGTGACACGTGGAAGACATCGTGTACGTAGGACAAATCAGATGGAAATTCCAACTGGTATGCCACTGCACCAACCCTGGACATGACGGGAAAGGGGCTAATATACCTTGGTCCAAGCTTCCCGCTTGTCTGAAATCTTCTGACTCCCTTCATGGATGTGACTTGGAGATAGGTATACTTGCCTGGTTCAAAACTGATATGCCGGTGTTTGGAATCATAGTAACTCTTCTATTGGGATTTTGCCACGTGAAGTCTGTCACGGATTTATCTTTCTTGCTTTTCATCTTCCATCATTAGGCTAGTCCCGAAGATGCGGCTATCTCCTGTCTAAGACCAATTCAGAGGACTGCGACACTTACGCCCATACAAGGCTTCATATGGTAACATTTTGAGGCTGGTCTGATAACTGTTGTTGTAGGAAAACTCCGCATAAGGCAAACTATCTTCCCACTTAGGCCCTTGAGCGAGTGCGCATGTTCGGAGCATGTCTTCTAGTATCTGATTCACTCGTTCAGTCTGACTATCTGTTTTGAGATGATAAACTATACTATACTATACTTCAGAGCGGTTCCCAAAGCTTGATGAAGGCATGACCAGAATGCCGAGGTAAAAAGAGATCCTCGATCGAAGGTGATGGTTTTTTGGAACTCCATATAGCCTAACAATTCGGGACACATATAGTTGACCAAGTTGGTCTGCTCGGTATGCGATCTTAATAGGAATGAAATGGGATCCCTTGGTCACCATGTCCACCACGACCGATACAACATTATTTCCTCGAGGAGTTTTGGGGAGTCTCGTGACGAAATCCATGCCAACATCATCTCATTTCCACTATGGAACGGGTAGGGGTTGAATTAGCCCGATGGGTTTCTAATGTTCCGCCTTTACCCTGTTGCATATGTCACAACAGGCGATAAAATATGCAATATTCTTCTTCATGTCATCCCACCAAAATGCTTGCTTTAGGTTATCGTACATTTTGGTCCCACCAGGATGGATAGAGTATGATGAATCATGTGCCTCCTTCAATATCCTTTGCCTTAGATCTCCGGTGTAGGGTATACAAATTCGTCCTCAAAATCTCAGAGTACCTTGATCGTCAAACAGGAAATCTGGAGTCTTGCTGGTTTGTACTCGAGCGACATACTGCTGCAATATCGGGTCCACCGCTTGGGCATTGCGGACCTCTTCTTCTAGAGTGGGGGTGACTTCTAGCATAGCGATGCAGTCGACATCAACAATAGTCAGGTTGAGCTGGGCCATCTCTTCTTGTAGCTCGAGAGGCAAAGCTTCTATTAGTGAGTTTAATGTGGCTGGTTGGCGGCTAAGGGCATCAACAACCACATTAGCTTTACCTTGATGGTAATTGATACCACGATCGTAATCTTTGACCAATTCAAGCCATCTTCTTTGTCGGAGATTCAAATATGGGTGCGTGAATATGTACTTGAGGCTTTTCTGATCGGTGAAGATTTGGCACGCTTACCTATGAGGTAATGCCTCCAGATTTGTAAGGCATGCACAACTACCACTAACTCCAAGTCATGAGTAGGGTAGTTTCCTTCATGAGGTCGTAGTTGCCTGGATGCATAAGCCATGACTTTGTTGTCTTGCATGAGCACACACCCTATTCCTCTTCGGGATGCGTCACAATACACTTTGAAGCTTTGATAAATATTATGAAGTGTCAATATGGGTGCTGAAGTTAAGTGGGTCTTTAGTTCACTAAAGCTCTTTTCGCACTCGTCAGACCATAATTTTGTGATCCTTCTTGAGCAGCTCGGTCATTGGTTTCACAATCTTGGAGAAACCATCAATGAATCGACAGTAATAACCAGCAAGCCCGATAAAACTCTGTATCTCAGCCACAGTTGTGGGCGCTAGCCATTTTAGCACATCCTTGACTTTACTCGAGTCCACTTCTATTCCGTCACCTGACAGGATGTGCCCCAAAAATCCTACTTACTTTAGCCAAAACTCACATTTGCTGAATTTTGCATACAGTCGGTGATCATGGAGCCTTTGCAACATTGCTCCGAGATGTTGTTTATGCTCTTATTCTCCCTTGTAATAGATGAGAATGTGTCGTCGATGAAGACCACCAAGAACTTGTCCAAGAATTCTATGAACACCTTGTTCATCATATGCATGAAGAATGCTGGGGCATTTGTTAGGCCAAAGGACATGACAATATATTCATATAGACCATAGAAAGTGGTGAATGCATCTTGGAATATCCTCCTTCTTGATCTTAAGTTGATGGTACCCTATTCTCAAGTCGATCTTTGAGAATATACGAGCTCCATTTAGTTGATCAAATAAATTATCAATTCAGGAAAGCGGATATTTGTTCTTGATGGTGACATCAATAAGCTGATGATAGTCCACACACATACGAATGATACAATCCTTCTTGTCCATGAATAAGGGTGACGATCCCCATGGCGAAGAGCTAGGATGAATATATCCCTTCTTGGGCATCTCATCTAGTTTCTTCTTCAGCTCCACTAGCTCAGATGAAGGCATTCTGTAATATTTCTTGCATATAGGTGTTGTCCCGGGGACGAGGTCAACAGGGAACTTGAGTTACCGATATGGGGCATTCCTGGGAGTTCTTCGAGGAATACAGGTGGAAACTCACTGACCACTCGGCTTAACTCCATGCCGGAGGTTACTGCGGTAAAGACCATATCTCTTTTTGGCATGGTCCTTTAAGCCACAAATTGTGGTGCTTGTCCTGCTGGATTTCTTAATGTGACCACTCGGGTTGCGCAATTTATACACACTTAATGTCGAGTCAGCCAATCCATTCCTAGTATAACATCCATCTTTGCATGCTCAGTGGACATCAAGGTAGCATGAAAAATAACTCCCTGGATGTTTATCTCCAAGCTAGGACATACCACATTGGATTTGAGCGTGGATCCCCAGGATTGCACCACCATGAATTTTTCAAGAAGCAAGCAAGAAAACTGGTTTTGGGCAACAAAACTCCATGAAATAAAAGAATAGGAAGCCCCAGAGTCAAATAAAATTCTTGCAGGTATGCTATGAACGGGAAACATACCAATGACTACTTCGGGGTTTTCTTGGTCTTCCTCAACGGAGAGATGGTGCACTTGCCCTTGGATGAGCCTCTGCAAGGATCCCATGTTATTGACTTGTGGATTGAGTGTTGTATTAGGCTTGCTATTCTTGGGGTACTGCCTTGCATGGTGTCCAGTCTGGTCGCAAGTGAAACACGTGTTGTTATGCTGGTAGTCCTCCTTTACAGGGTAGGTCACATAGTTCTTCACGTGATTCTCTATCTTGTTGGCATTCTGCTGCCACATTGGCTTGAATTCAAATTGTGGTTGCTGCCAGGTGCGAGCCTTCTAAACCATTGATCCATCTTTCTTATGTTCAAACTTGCGTTTGCGGTCTTCATAAGTTGACTTGTTATCATGACCGAGCTTGTGCTCCCTCTTAGCGATGAGAGCCTTGTTCACCAAAGTCTGGAAATCCGGAAGTCTATCATACTTAGCGTGTATTGGAGGGTCTGGTTGAGTCCTCCAAGGAATCAGTCTATCTTCCTTTCTTGGGTGGGCCAGGTGGTTGAACTTGTTTAAATACTCACTTACTGACAGGTTATCTTGGATAAGGGCAAGGAATTCACGTTGTTTGACTTTCATAATGCCGGTGGCAATGTGGTACTGACGGAACTTGTCCTTGAATTTATACCACGTGATCTCGTCGTTTGCGGGCCACATGACTTTCGTAATATCCCACCATATAGCAGCGGGTCATTCAAGATAGTGAGTAGCAAACGAAACCTTTTCAACTTCTCCGGTATGAGCGGTTTCTAGTTCCTTCTCAATGATTCTTAGCCAATCGTTTGCTTCTATTGGATCAACAACTTGACTAAAACTGGGAGGCTTGGTTCTTTGGAAATCTAACACCTTGGAGTGATTACCATTATGAGTGTGGTTCTTCCCAACCATAGCCTGCACACTTTTCAGCAGTTCAAACAAATCTTGGTTTCTTCTTTCCTCGAACATGCGAATAATCTGTTCTGTAGTGGGTGGATGCACTGGAGAAGGTGGTGGTGGATATCATTCGGGGGAATGTCCTGCTTGCCTGGCGGAGCGACGAAGAGGAATATCGTCACCACCATGACTACCGCTACCGTATCTTGTCATCCTATTTTTGTTTCCCAATATGAGGTATCGACATGAGCAACATCCATAAATAGGGAAGAAAATCAAGTGACAAAAGTTCGAGAAAATGATGAAAACCAAAGCGAATAAAAGTTCCAACATAATTATACATAGACTCATACATGAAAGGAAATCATCATGGCGAGTATGGTTACACTCATACAACCGAAACATTATGACAACCTTGACTACTCTTAAAGGAAGTGACCGCACTGTTGCTCTGCAGATCCTGCTGGAGTCTCCTCAGTGTCAGACTTAGTCTCTGAGCCGACGACGAAAACGGAAACCTTTGGATCAAAGGAAACGCGACGCCACTGCCTCGAGGCCTCTCCCTCAGGGGAAGGTGCTGAGCGAGGCTAAAGCATAGGGGCGGCATGAGTAGCAAGAAGCAAAGCCCACTCAACAGGAGACTCACAAGGAGACACTGTCGACGTGTCTGAATTACTCTAAGGGATAACCGAAGTTGGTGGACGGGTAAACTGGGGTCGCGAACGGGGCAAAGCCGAGCGAGGGAGGAGCGAAAGCTGATCTACTAGCGGCTAGAGCTGCATGAGTATGAGTCAGCTCCTAGGCTAGGTTGAAAAAATAAAAAGATAACTAGCCGTTATGTAACGAGGAAGTTGCCTAGAAGAGTGGTAACACGCCGGATCAATGGAAGGGAATCTAATACTGCCATCTTTGAACATGGATGGATAGAAATAGAAACCTGGGTACGTCTGCATCCGAACTTCATTGTAGCGCACGTCCACGAGAGCTTCAAATGCAACAAACTGAATTGCCTGGTTGGGGGTCGACGCAAAACTACTCCTAGAAGAACGGGTGTAGGTGCTAGCCAGAGAATTGTTGTGCATAGTGTCCTCCGTGTGGTACTCATACATCGAATCTGCGAGCCGCTCTCGGTACACCTCGTACATCGAGTCGTCGCCGTCGGGGTAGAGTCGCCGCCACATGTTCCGAAGAAGGTGCAGAGAGGTGAGGGGTGCTGACTTAGGCTGGTACGGGTACGACACTGGGGCCATCTACACTCACAACCATTAGTCTGTTGGTGATAAAAATAATCTATATGCATGCAATGCAACAACCAAATGCATAAACATACTTGTGACACTCAGGACTACGAACTACCATTTATCTAACATGTCGGGGGTCTAGGGCATCCTATAGTCAGCGCGGCACTCATACCAAGTGTTGTGGCACGCCGACTCAGAGCATCCGGCTTACCTTGCATTGCGAGCCCATGGATCATGTCTTCTGACAACACACAACAACTTGGTACAGAAATACAACTGTTTTATTTATCTCTAGCGGATACATAGGTTCATGATTACATAAAGAGGCAAGGCTCGGCGGCACACACGGTGCGGCTAAACAATATTTACATTATTTAGTAGACAAACATGGGGCCTCGATGATCAGTTAATGATACGTCTCCAACGTATCTATAATTTTTGATTGTTCCATGCTATTATTTTATATGTTTTGGATGTTTTATATGCATTAATATGTTGTTTTATATTATTTTTGGGACTAACCTATTAACCTAGTGCCAGTTTCTGTTCTTTTCCACGTTTTTGAATATTGCAGATAAGGAATATTAAACGGGGTCCAAACGGAATAAAATCTCCAGAAAGATTTTTTTCTCGACTAGATGACACACAACACACTTGGAGTAGGGGGTAAGGAAGTTGCCGGGAGGACAGAAGCCTCGAGGGCGCGCCCTGGGAGTGGCCGTGCCCCCTGGCTTGTGGGCCCCCTGCAGGTCTCCTAACCCTAATTCTTGGCCTATAAATACCAAAATATTCCAGAAACATCAAAAAGCAACGAGAATACTTTTACGCCATCGGGAGCCTCTGCTCCCGAGAGATCCAATCTGGGAGCCTTTTCCGGTAATATGCCAAAGAGGGAATTGATCATGGTGGGCATCTACATCAACTCCATTGCCCCTCCGATGATGTGTGAGTAGTTCACCATAGACCTACGAGTCCATAGCTAGTAGCTAGATGGCTTCTTCTCTCTCTTTGATCTTCAATACCATGTTCTTCATGATCTTCATGGAGATCTATTCGATGTAATACTCTTTTGTGGTGTGTTTGTCGAGATCCGATGAACTGTGAGTTGATGTTCAGATTATCCACGAATATTATTTGAGTCTCTTATGAATTCTTATATGCATGATTTCATATCTTTGCAAGTCTCTTCGAATTATTTGTTTGGTTTGGCCAACTAGATTGGAAATTCTTGCGATGGGAGAAGTGCTTAGTTTTGGGTTCAATCTTGCAGTGTCCTCACCCAGTGGTAGGGGTAGCTAGGCATGCATTGTATTATTTCCATCAAGGGTAAAAAGATGGGGTTTTCATCATATTGCTTGAGTTTATCCCTCTACATCATGTCATCTTACTTAATGCATTACTCTGTTCTTCATGAACTTAATACTCTAGATGGAGGAAGGAGTCGGTCGATGTGTGGAGTAATAGTAGTAGATGCAGAATCGTTTCGGTCTACTTGATACAAATGTGATGCCTATATCCATAATCATTGCCTTGGATATCTTCATAATTATTTGCTTTTCTATCAATTGCTCAACAATAATTTGTTGAGCCATCGTATTATTTTCCTTTATGAGAGAAGCCTCTAGTGAAACCTATGGCCCCCGGGTCTATTTTCCATATCATATTTTCACATCTATAAACCAAAAATACCAAAAATACTTTGCTGGAATTTATTTATTTTATATTTACTTTCAGATCTATCAATATTTTATATCTATCTCTATCAGGTCTCATCCTCGCAAATAACTCTGAAGGTATTGACAACCCCTTTACAGCGTTGGGTGCAAGTGTTTGATTATTTGTGTAGGTACTACTATTGGTGTCTCGCTTGTTCCTCCTACTGGATTGATACCTTGGTACTCAACAAACTAAGGGAAATAGTTATCTAATTCACCGCATCACCCTTTCGGCTTCAAGGGAAAACCAACGCAAGCTCAACAGGTAGCAAGAAAGATTTCTGGCGCCGTTGCCGGGGAGGATACATAGCAATATCACCAAGTACGCATCACAAACTCATCTCTTGAATTTACTTTATTTGCCATTTGCCGCTCGTTTTCCTCTCCCCCACTTCTCAAAAGATTTTCAGAAAATACCAAAAAGATTTGCCTTTTCTATTCGCCCTTTTCCCGTTCGTCTTTTTCGTTTGCCTGTTTCCATGGATCAACCCCAAGGTTTTGATCCGCATCTTGAGAAGTTAAGAGGTATTGAAAATAATGCTAAGGGAGTTATGTCACTTCAATTTGACCACAATAGTTTCTTTAGGAAGGAGCTTAAGGAACAAAAAATTATGCTTGACTTCATGAATAAAGAGCTAGGTGCTATGGCCAAGGAATTTTATGGTTTGAAATCTCAGTTTGCTCACCTCAAAAATTTATTAGGAGAAATTTCTGACAAACAAGCCACTTTAGTCAATAAAATGGCTGCAAAGCCAAAATCTTTAGATATTGACGAAGATCTAAAAGTGATTGTTGTGACACCTATTGAGTCTTCGTTTTCTAGCATAAAACCTGAAAAAGATGTGACTCGAGATGAGTCAACTTTAGCTAAGAGGCGTCCCAATGACTCGGAGTTCATAGATCTTAGTGATAAGATTGATAAAAGTGGGATGTAAGAGGTCAAAACTTTAAATAGAAATGATCCCACTCTTTTGGATTTAAAGGATTTTAATTATGATAGTTGCTCTTTAATTGATTGTGTTCCCTTGTTGAAATCCATGTTAAATTCTCCACATGCTTATAGTCAAAATAAGGATTTTACTAAACATATTGTGGATGCCATGATGACATATTTTGAAGAGAAACTTGAGTTGGAGGTCTCTATACATAGAAAAATTTATGATGAGTGGGAACCTACCATTAAAATTAAAATTAAAGATTATGAATGCCATGCTTTGTGTGATTTGGGTGCTAGAGTTTCCACAATTCCAAAAACTTTATGTGATGTGTTAGGATTCCATGAATTTGATGATTGTTCTCTAAACTTGCATCTAGTGGATTCGACAATTAAGAAACCCGTGGGAAGGATTAATGATGTTCTTATTGTTGCTAATAGGAATTATGTGCCCGTAGATTTCATTGTTCTTGATATAGAATGCAATCCTACATGTCCTATTATTCTTGGTAGACCCTTCCTTAGAACGATTGGTGAACTAATTGACATGAAGGAAGGTAATATTAGATTACCTTATGAATCTATAATGAGAGCTACCTACCGATTGCATACGAAAGATGATAATACTTAGATTATTGCTTTATGCCTAGCTAGGGGCGTTAAACAATATCGCTTGTTGGGAGGCAACCCAATTTTATTTGTTTTGATTTTGCTTTTGTTTCTGTTTTTTTGTGCTTCACATATAATTACCTCTGTAATAATTGTGTTTTCTTTTTTCAATTAGTGTTTGAGCCAAGTAAGACCTTTGGGATGATCTATGGTGCTTGCAAGTTGATTTTGCTGAAAAACAGAATTTTTTTCTCTCAGTCCAGGAATTTTATAAATTCACTGGAACGTGATTTTGATCTTGAGTTTTGACACAGGACTGGTTTACAAATTTTCTAGGTCTTCCTAATTGTTCAGAATGTTTGGAGTTACCTAAGTATTAGAAGTAAACAGATTGCTACAGAATGTTCTGGTTTTGACAGATTTTGTTTTCTTTGTGGTATTTGCTCATTTTGATGAAACAATGGGTTGTATCGGGGGGTATGAACCATGTATAAGTAGAATACAGTACATATTACATTAATAAAAAAAATAATGAGTTCAAAACAGTACCTAAGTGGTGATTTATCTTTCTTATACTAACGGATCTCACGAGTTTTCTGTTGAGTTTTGTGTTGTGAGGTTTTCAAGTTTTGGGTAAAGATTTGATGGACTATGGAATAAGGAGTGGCAAGAGCCTAAGCTTGGGGATGCCCAAGGCAACCCAATCCTTTTTCGAGGATAAAAAACGCCTAAGGTAGGGGATGCCCCAGAAGGAATTCCCTCTTTCGTCTTCAATCCATCGATAAATTTACTTGAGGCTATATTTTTATTCACCACATGATATGTGTTTTGCTTGGAGCGTCTTGTATGATATGAGTCTTTACTTTTTAGTTTGCCGCAATCATCCCTGCTGCACACATCTTTTGAGAGAGAGACACACACGCTGAATCGTGAATTTATTAGAATACTCTTTATGCTTCACTTATATCTTTTGAGCTAGGCAATGTTGCTCTAGTACTTCATTTATATCTTTTAGAGCACGATAGTGTTGTGGAATTATTAAACTCTCGTACTTCACTTATATTATTTAGATAGTTCTTTAAGCATCATGGTAATTGGTCTAGGTTATTAATTTAGTCCTAATATAATAGGCATCCAGAAGGGTTATAATAAAAACAATCATATTAAGTGCATTGAATATGATGAGAAGTTTGATTCCTTGCATATAGTTTTGAGATGTGAGGATGGTGATATGAGAGTCATGCTAGTAAGTAATTGTGAATTACAAAAAATACTTGTGTTGAAGCCTGTGATTCCCGTAGCATGCACGTATGTTGAACCGTTGTGTGATGAAGTCGGAGCATGACTTTTTTAATGATTGTCAACCTTTGTGTGGAGGTCAGGATCGCGCGATGGTTAACTCTACCAACCCTTCTCCTAGGAGCATGCGTCTAATGCTTTGTTTCGATAACTAATAAGCTTTTGCAATAAGTATGTGAGTTCTTTATGACAAATGTTGACTTCATGGATTATACACACTCTCACCCCTTCCACATTTGCTAGTCTCTCGAGTACCGCGCAACTTTCGCCGGTAGATTAAACCCACCCTCCTCAAAACATCCACCATATATTTTCCTCAAAATAGCCACCATAGCTACCTATTATGGCATTTTCATAGACATTCCGAGATATATTGCCACGCAACACCACCGTCCCATTTTTATGACACACACCATCACTTCCATATTGCTTGTCATACTTTGTTCTAGCTATCGATTTGTAATCTTTTGAGTTGTAAGTAAATAAAAGTGTGATGATTTTTGCATTATTAGAGCATTGTCCCATGTGAGAAAAAAGGATGATGGAAGCTATGATTCCTTCACAAGTTGGGATGAGTCTCCGAACTTCACAAAAAAAACGAGGCCAACGAAGCCCATAAAAAAATAAAAGAGGCCATAGAAGCCCATTCAAAAAAGAAAAAAAATGAGATAAAGAGAGAAGGGACAATGCTACTATATTTTTCCATACTTATGCTACAAAATAGCACCATGTTCTTCATAGAGAGTCTCCTATGTTGTCACTTTCATATAACTAGAGGTACACATCTTTTGCACAACCACTTAGTTTTCTTTTTGAGTTTTCATACACTTATAGCTCTAGTGCATTTGTTGCATGTCAATCCCTACTCACTCACATTAATATCTATTGATGGGCATCTCCATAGCCCGTTGATATGCCTAGTTGATGTGAGACTATGTTCATCCTTTCTTTTTGCAACATCCACCAAATTCTATTCCACCTATAGTGCTATATCCATGGCTCACGCTGATGTATTGCGTGAGAGTTCAAAAGGTTTGAGAACATAAAAAGTGTGATTTTTTTTGAATTTCACCGGGGTTGTGCATGATTTAGATACTTTGTGTGGTGAAGATGGAGCATAGCGAGACCATATGATTTTGTAGGGATAACTTTCTAAGACGATGCTATTTCGAAAGGAAGCAATTACCTTATTAGTATGATTGAAACATTATTGTTTTTATGCCAATATAGACTTTTGTTTTGAGTCTTATGGATCTGAAAATTCATGCCACATTAGAAAATATTACATGGATAAATATGTTAGGTAGCATTCCACATCAAAAATTCCATTTTTATCATTTACCTACTCGAGGACGAGCAGGAATTAAGCTTGGGATGTTGATAAGTCTCCAACATATCTATAATTTTTGATTGTTCCATGCTATTATATTATATGTTTTGGATGTTTTATATGCATTAATAAGATGTTTTATATTATTTTTAGGACTAACTTATTAACCTAGAGCCTAATGTGAGTTTCTATTTTTCCACGTTTTCGAATATTGCAGATAAGGAATATTAAATGGAGTCCAAACGGAATAAAATCTCCGGAAAGATTTTTTCTGGACCAGAAGACACGGAACAGACTTGGAGTAGGGGGCAAGGAAGTTGCCGGGAGGCCACAAGCCTGCAGGGCACGCCGGGGGGTGGGGGTGTGGTGGCCGCGCCCCCTGGCTTGTGGGCCCCGTGCAGGTCTCCTAACCCTAATTCTTGGCCTATCAATTCCGAAATATTCCAAAAAACATCAAAAAGAAACGAGAATACTTTTATGCCGCCGGGAGCCTTTGTTCCCGAGAGATCCAATCTGGGAGCCATTTCCGGTAATATGCCAGAGAGGGAATTGATCATGGTGGGCATCTACAGCAACTGCATTGCCCCTCCGATGATGTGTGAGTAGTTCACCATAGACCTACAGGTCCATAGCTAGTAGCTAGATGGCTTCTTCTCTCTCTTTGATCTTCAATACCATGTTCTTCATGATCTTCATGGAGATCTATCAGATGTAATACTCTTTTGCGTTGTGTTTGTCGAGATCCAATGAATTGTGAATTTTTGTTCAGATTATCCATGAATATTATTTGAGTCTCTTCTGAATTCTTATATGCATGATTTCATATCTTTGCAAGTCTCTTAGAATTATTTGTTTAGTTTGGCCAACTAGATTGGAAATTCTTGCAATGGGAGAAGTGCTTAGTTTTGGGTTCAATCTTGTGGTGTCCTCACCCAGTGGTAGTAGGGGTAGCGAGGCATGCATTGTATTGTTGCCATCAAGGGTAAAAATACATCATGTCATCTTACTTAATGCGTTACTATGTTCTTCATGAACTTAATACTCTAGATGCACGCAGTAGTCGGTCGATGTGTGGAGTAATAGTAGTAGATACAGAATTGTTTCGGTCTACTTGATATGAATGTGATGCCTATATGCATAATCATTGCCTTGGATATCTTCATAATTATTTGCTTTTCTATCAATTGCTCGACAGTAATTTGTTGACCCACCGTATTATTTTCCTTTATGAGAGAAGCCTCTAGTGAAACCTATGGCCCCCGGGTCTATTTTCCATATCATATTTTCAGATCTATAAACCAAAAATACCAAAAATACTTTGCTGGAATTTATTTATTTTAGTTTTACTTTTAGATCTATCAATATTTTTTATCTATCTCTATCAGGTCTCATCCTTGCAAATAACTCTGAAGGTATTGACAACCCCTTTACAGCGTTGGGTGCAAGTGTTTGATTATTTGTGTAGGTACTACTATTGGAGTCTCGCTGGTTCCTCCTACTAGATTGATACCTTGGTTCTCAACAAACTGAGGGAAATACTTATCTACTTCGCTGCATCACCCTTTCGTCTTCAAGGGAAAACCAACGCAAGCTCAAGAGGTAGCAAGAAAGATTTCTGGCGCCGTTGCCGGGGAGGATACATAACAATATCACCAAGTACCCATCACAAACTCATCTCTTGAATTTACTTTATTTGCCATTTGCCTCTCGTTTTCCTCTCCCCCACTATTAAAAAGATTTTCAGAAAATACCAAAAAGATTTGCCTTTTCTATTCGCCCTTTTTCCCGTTCGTCTTTTTGTTTGCCCATTCTCATGGATCAACCCCAAGGTTTTGATCCGCATCTTGAGAAGTTAAGAGGTATTGAAAATAATGCTAAGGGAGTTATGTCACTTCAATTTGACCACAATAGTTTCTTTCGGAAGGAGCTTAAGGAATAAAAAATTATGCTTGATTTCATTAATAAAGAGCTCGATGCTATGGCCAAGGAATTTTATGGTTTGAAATCTCAGTTTGCTCACCTCAAAAATTTATTAGGAGAAATTTCTGACAAACAAGCCACTTTAGTCAATAAAATGGCTACAAAGCCAGAATCTTTAGATATTGATGAAGATCTAAAAGTGATTGTTGTGACACCTATTGAGTCTTTGTTTTCTAGCATAAAACCTGAAAAAGATGGGACTCGAGATGAGTCAACTTTAGCTAAGAGGCGTCCCAATGATTCGGAGTTCAAAGATCTTAGTGATAAGATTGATAAAAGTGGGATGTAAGAGGTCATAACTTTAAATAGAAATGAGCCCACTCTTTTGGATTTAAAGGATTTTAATTATGATAGTTGCTCTTTAATTGATTGTGTTCCCTTGTTGCAATCCATGTTAAATTCTCCACATGCTTATAGTCAAAATAAGGTTATTACTAAACATACTGTGGATGCCATGATGACATATTTTGAAGAGAAACTTGAGTTGAAGGTCTCTATACCTAGAAAAATTTATGATGAGTGGGAACCTACCATTAAAATTAAGATTAAAGATTATGAGTGCCATGCTTTGTGTGATTTGGGTGCTAGAGTTTCCACAAGTCCAAAAACTTTATGTGATGTGTTAGGATTCCATGAATTTGATGATTGTTCTCTAAATTTGCATCTAGTGGATTCCACAATTAAGAAACCCATGGAAAGGATTAATGATGTTCTTATTGTTGCTAATATGAATCATGTGCCCGTAGATTTCATTGTTCTTGATATAGAGTGCAATCCTACATGTCCTATTATTCTTGGTAGACCCTTCCTTAGAACGATTGGTGCACTTATTGACATGAAGGAAGGTAATATTAGATTACCTTATGAAACTATAATGAGAGCTACCTATCGATTGCATGCGAAAGATGATAATACTTAGATCTATTGCATTATGCCTAGCTAGGGGCGTTAAACAATAGCGCTTGTTGGGAGGCGACCCAATTTTATTTGTTTTGCTTTTGCTTTTGTTTCTGTTTTTGTGTGCTTCACATATTATTACTTCTGTAATAATTGTGTTCTCTTCTTTTAGTTAGTGTTTGAGCCAAGTAAGACCTTTGGGATGATCTATGGTGCTTGCAAGTTGATTTTGCTGAAAAACAATTTTTTTTCTCTCAGTCCAGGAATTTTATTAATTCACTGGAACGTGATTTTGATCTTGATTTTTGACACAAGACTAGTTTACAAATTTTCCAGGTCTTCCTAATTGTTCAGAATTTTTTGAGTTACCTAAGTATTAGAAGTAAACATATTTCTACAGAATGTTCTGTTTTTGACAGATTCTGTTTTCTTTGTGTTATTTGCTCATGTTGATGAAACAATGGGTTGTATCGGGGGGTATGAACCATGTATAAGTTATAATACAGTAAATGTTACATTAATATAAAAAATAATGAGTTCAAAACAGTACCTAAGTGGTGATTTATCTTTCTTATACTAACGGATCTCACGAGTTTCCTATTGAATTTTGTGTTGTGAAGTTTTCAAGTTTTGGGTAAAGATTTGATGGACTATGGAATAAGGAGTGGCAAGAGCCTAAGCTTGGGGATGCCCAAGGCAACCCAATCCTTTTTCAAGGATAAAAAAAATCCTAAGCTTGGGGATGCCCCGGAAGGCATTCCCTCTTTCGTCTTCAATCCATCGATAAATTTACTTGAGGCTATATTTTTATTCACCACATGATATGTGTTTTGCTTGGAGCGTCTTGTATGATACGAGTCTTTAATTTTTAGTTTGCCGCAATCATCCCTGCTGCACACATCTTTTGAGAGAGAGAGACACACGCTGAATCGTGAATTTATTAGAATACTCTTTATGCTTCACTTATATCTTTTGAGCTAGACAATGTTGCTCTAGTATTTCACTTATATCTTTTAGAGCACGATAGTGTTGTGGAATTATTAAACTCTCGTACTTCACTTATATTATTTAGAGAGTTCTTTAAGCATCATGGTAATTGGTTTAGTTATTAATTTAGTCCTAATATAATAGGCATCCAAAAGGGTTATAATAAAAACTTTCACATTAAGTGCATTGAATATGATGAGAAGTTTGATTCCTTGAATATAGTTTTGAGATGTGAGGATGGTGATATGAGAGTCATGCTAGTAAGTAATTATGAATTACAAAAAATACTTGTTTTGAAGCTTTTGATTCCCGTAGCATGCACGTATGGTGAACCGTTGTGTGATGAAGTCGGAGCATGACTTGTTTAATGATTGTCAACCTTTGTGTGGAGGTCAGGATCGCGCGATGGTTAACTCCTACCAACCCTTCTCCTAGGAGCATGCGTCTAATGCTTTGTTTCGATAACTAATAGGCTTTTGCAATAATTATGTGAGTTCTTTATGACTGATGTTGACTTCATGGATTATACGCACTCCCACCCTTCCACATTTGCTAGTCTCTCTAGTACCGCGCAACTTTCGCCGGTAGATTAAACCCACCCTCCTCAAAATATTCCACCATATATTTTCCTCAAAACAGCCACCATACCTACCTATTATGGCATTTTCATAGACATTCCGAGATATATTGCCACCCAACACCACCGTCCCGTTTTTATGACACACACCATCTCTTCCATATTGCTTGTCATACTTTGTTCTAGCTATCGAGTTGTAATCTTTTGAGTTGTAAGTAAATAAAAGTGTGATGATTTTTGCATTATTAGAGCATTGTCCCATGTGAGAAAAAAGGATGATGGAAGCTACGATTCCCTCAGAAGTTCAGATGAGTCTCCGAACTTCACAAAAAAAAGGAGGCCACCGAAGCCCATAAAAAAATAAAAGAGGCCATAGAAGCCCATTCAAAAAAAGAAAAAAATGAGATAAAGAGAGAAGGGACAATGATACTATCTTTTTCCATACTTGTGCTTCAAAATAGCACCATGTTCTTCATAGAGAATCTCCTATGTTGTCACTTTCATATAACTAGATATACACATCTTTTGCACAACCACTTAGTTTTCTTTTTGAGTTTTCATACACCTATAGCTCTAGTGCATTTGTTGCATGTCAATCCCTACTCACTCACATTAATATCTATTGATGGGCATCTCCATAGCCCGTTGATATGCCTAGTTGATGTGAGACTATGTTCATCCTTTCTTTTTGCAACATCCACCACATTCTATTCCACCTATAGTGCTATATCCATGGCTCACGCTCATGTATTGCGTGAGAGTTCAAAAGGTTTGAGAACATAAAAAGTGTGAATTTTTTTTCGAATTTCACTAGGATTGTGCATGATTTAGATACTTTGTGTGGTGAAGATGGAGTATAGCCAGACCATATGATTTTCTAGGGATAACTTTCTAAGACCATGCTATTTCGAAAGGAAGCAATTAACTTATTAGTATGATTGAAAATTATTGTTTTTATGCCAATGTAGACTTTTGTTTTGAGTCTTATGGATCTGAATATTCATGCCACATTAGAAAATATTACATGGATAAATATGTTAGGTAGCATTCCACATCAAAAATTCCGTTTTTATCATTTACCTACTCGAGGACAAGCAGGAATTAAGCTTGGGATGTTGATACGTCTCCAACGTATCTATAATTTTTGATTGTTCCATGCTATTATTTTATATGTTTTGGATGTTTTATATGCATTAATAAGATGTTTTATGTTATTTTTAGGACTAACCTATTAACCTAGAGCCTAGTGTGAGTTTCTATTTTTTCCAAGTTTTTGAATACTGCAGATAAGGAATATTAAACGGAGTCCAAACGGAATAAAATCTCCGGAAAGATTTTTTCTGGACCAGAAGACACGAAACATACTTGGAGTAGGGGGCAAGGAAGTTGTCGGGAGGCCACAAGCCTGCAGGGCGCGCTTGGGGGTGTGGGTGTGGTGGTCGCGCCCCCTGCAGGTCTGCTAACCCTAATTCTTGGCCTATAAATTCCAAAATATTCCAGAAACATCAAAAAGCAACGAGATTACTTTTATGCCACCAGGAGCCTTTGTTCCCGAGAGATCCAATCTGGGAGCCTTTTCCGGTAATATGCCAGAGAGGGAATTGATCATGGTGGGCATCTATATCAACTCCATTGCCCCTTCGATGATGTGTGAGTAGTTCACCACAGACCTACAGGTCCATAGCTAGTAGCTAGATGGCTTCTTCTCTCTCTTTGATCTTCAATACCATGTTCTTCATGATCTTCATGGAGATCTATCCGATGTAATACTCTTTTGCGTTGTGTTTGTCGATATCCGATGAACTGTGAATTTATGTTCAGATTATCCATGAATATTATTTGAGTCTCTTCTGAATTCTTATATACATGATTTCATATCTTTGCAAGTCTCTTCGAATTATTTGTTTAGTTTGGCCAACTAGATTGGAAATTCTTGCAATTGGAGAAGTGCTTAGTTTTGGGTTCAATCCTGCGGTGTCCTCACCCAGTGATAGTAGGGGTATTGAGGCATGCATTGTATTGTTGCCATCAAGGGTAAAATTACATCATGTCATCTTACTTAATGCGTTACTCTGTTCTTCATGAACTTAATACTCTAGATGCACGCAGTAGTCGGTCGATGTGTGGAGTAATAGTAGTAGATGCAGAATTGTTTCGGTCTATTTGATACGAATGTGATGCCTATATGCATAATCATTGCCTTGGATATCTTCATAATTATTTGCTTTTCTGTCAATCGCTCGACAGTAATTTCTTCACCCACCGTATTATTTTCCTTCATGAGAGAAGCCTCTAGTGAAACCTATGGCCCCCGGGTCTATTTTCCATATCATATTTTCAGATCTATAAACCAAAAACACCAAAAATACTTTGCTGGAATTTATTTATTTTAGTTTTACTTTCAGATCTATCAATATTTTATATCTATCTCTATCAGGTCTCATCCTTGCAAATAACTCTGAAGGTATTGACAACCCCTTTACAGCGTTGGGTGCAAGTGTTTGATTATTTGTGTAGGTACTACTATTGGAGTCTCGCTTGTTCCTCCTAGTGGATTGATACCTTGGTTCTCAACAAACTGAGGGAAATACTTATCTACTTCGCTGCATCACCCTTTCGTCTTCAAGGGAAAACCAACGCAAGCTCAAGAGGTAGGAAGAAATATTTCTGGCGCCGTTGCCGGGGAGGATACATAACAATATCACCAAGTACCCATCACAAACTCATCTCTTGAATTTACTTTATTTTCCATTTGCCTCTCGTTTTCCTCTCCCCCACTTCTAAAAAGATTTTTAGAAAATACCAAAAAGATTTGCCTTTTCTATTCGCCCTTTTTCCCGTTCGTCTTTTTCGTTTGCCCGTTCTCATGGATCAACCCCAAGGTTTTGATCCGCATCTTGAGAAGTTAAGAGGTATTGGAAATAATGCTGAGGGAGTTATGTCACTTCAATTTGACCACAATAGTTTCTTTAGGAAGGAGCTTAAGGAACAAAAATATGCTTGATTTCATGAATAAAGAGCTCGGTGCTATGGCCTAGGAATTTTGTGGTTTGAAATCTCAGTTTGCTCACCTCAAAAATTTATTAGGACAAATTTCTGACAAACAAGCCACTTTAGTCAATAAAATGGGTGCAAAGCCAGAATCTTTAGATGTTGATGAAGATCTAAAAGTGATTGTTGTGATACCTATCGAGTCTTTGTTTTCTAGCATAAAACCTTAAAAAGATGGGACTGGAGATGAGTCAACTTTAGCTAAGAGGCGTCCCAATGATTCGGAGTTCATAGATCTTAGTGATAAGATTGATAAAAGTGGGATGTAAGAGGTCAAAACTTTAAATAGAAATGAGCCCACTCTTTTGGATTTAAAGGATTTTAATTATGATAGTTGCTCTTTAATTAATTGTGTTCCCTTGTTGCAATCCATGTTAAATTCTCCACATGCTTATAGTCAAAATAAGGCTTTTACTAAACATATTGTGGATGCCATGATGACATATTTTGAAGAGAAACTTGAGTTGGAGGTCTCTATACCTAGAAAACTTTAAGATGAGTGGGAACCTACCACTAAAACTAAAATTAAAGATTATGAGTTCCATGCTTTGTGTGATTTGGGTGCTAGAGTTTCCACAATTCCAAAAACTTTATGTGATGTGTTAGGATTCCATGAATTTGATGATTGTTCTCTAAATTTGCATCTAGCGGATTCCACAATTAAGAAACCCGCGGGAAGGATTAATGATGTTCTTATTGTTGCTAATAGGAATTATGTGCCCGTAGATTTCATTGTTCTTGATATAGAATGCAATCCTACATGTCCTATTATTCTTGGTTGACCCTTCCTTAGAACGATTGGTGCAATTATTGACATGTACACAACTACTTGGTAGAGGAACAGCGACGTAGTGGAACTCCATCTCAGACGGACACTGGTGGTACACGACCTAGACTGCGATGATGCAAGTGAGACTCCAAGTAAGGCTTCTCCTGAAACTAGCATGACACGCGAGGTGAGTACTTTGAATGTACTACAAGCTCACAAGAGACAATACACTAATGACAAACAATGATATGATATTTAAGCAGGTTATATGAAAGATATGACAAACTACTCATGAAGTGCAAGTGCCAGCCACTTAGGGTCTGTGTTACCATTATGGTTACCGCGTAACCAGATCCATCATCTTACCACAATGACCACCACCATATCACAAAAGAAACCATCTCATTGATCTTGACAAACCATACAACATGTGCCATGATTATATCATTATTGTGCAGATTAATTATTATTTTTGTTTATCCATGGTGTGACCTAATACGAACGGTGTCCATGACCGAGGACGTGGCTATCGATAGATCATATACACAGACTATAGAGGTTAGTACACTATACCCACACCATAGAACCCGTGGCCCCGTGTTCCCATTTGTTTGGACCAACGGCGTTCTGACAAAACCAATCTACTGTATGACACTCTCCCGGCCACTTCGACCAACTCCCCTTTGGGCTAAGTCATGGGTGGCCCCGGATGCCACTCTGGACAACACCCGACCACCGTCGTGGCAAAACAAAACAGTCCCAAACAGGGACAATTGTACCAAAACAGCTATGTGCACACAAGTATATACTTGCCTACCAGGCCAGGGTAGCGCAAGCGCATAACCTTCCCTCATTGGAGGCACAAGCGAGAGGCATGTCAGTACACCGAATAAGGGCCTTCCCATAAAGGAAAATGTGGTTGCACTAGGAAGCTCGTTCCGATGGCACCATGACTCGATCAACAACATGTTCAAGTTGTATTATTAATATTTTTAATCCAAAACAAAAATTTACTTGAGCCATAGTATGTCACGAAAATGCCATGATATGCATATGCACCAATTTGACCGAATGATACTACTAACATGAGTAACATTTCGATGAAACTACTCTACTGCATAACCTTAACCAAGTAACCACCTTACTTCTATCATACTAACAGGAATATCGTGAAATTTAAGTTAGCACAAGTGATGCAATTTTAATTGATTATATGCCATACATGAATTTAAGTTCAAGGAAAAATCATAGTCATTGCAAGTCATCCTTGAAAATGTGTGTGATGGCCTGCCTTAGTCCAAAGGAGGGTCACGAAACTCCTGGTCCTCTTCAAGGCAAGTTAAACCTTCTAAAAATAATCAAAATAAAAATGGAAAATGTCACATAAAGGATTTTAATGCACTAGAAAATGTGTACACCAAGGAAAAATCTCAATTTTTGCATGCTAAGAGAGGAGCTTAATACCAAACTCTTGCAAAAAGAATCATGCCATTTGAACTTACGGTTCAGGAATTATAGTTGTTCAAAGTTTCAGTCAAAATATTTGATTTAAAGAGAAAATAGGAAATTACACTGAGGGCCACGTCGAAGGCGTATTCTCAGAATGCGCATCCACTTATACCACTTCGGGAGAGAGGAGAGAGACTGGCAGGGGGCCGCTGTCAGGTTTATAAGAGAAAGAGAGAGGGAACACTGACGGTAGCTCGGCCGGCGATGATTCTCTGGCGAGGGGGCATGCGTGCCGTCGGCGAGGAGGGGAGTGGACGTAGCTCATCACAGAGAGCATGTACGTACCTAGAAATTGAGCAGAGGTTGTCGTCGCAATGTTCTTCTGCAGAGACGGCGGGCGGCGAAGCTTGTTGGAGCTAGGGAATCCGACGAGGTTGAGGGGGTCAGGCAGTAGCATCACGCTGCACGGAAGGTCACAAACACGCGTGAGGGGATGGATTAGAGCGGACGTCATTGGAGAAAGCTGCCGATGGAAAGGGTCCACGACCAACTCCGGTGATGATCGGGGGCTGGAGGCCTGCCTGGCCTTCCCGCGGTGCTTCTCTCGAGGTTTTGAGGCTAGAGGAGGTGAGTGGGGTGGTTAGAGTGGTTTGAGGGGGGGGGTCCTATTTATAAGAGAGGACAAGGCACAACTCTCGGCCACCCGCGAGCATTCTGGAGCAGCGAGATGCGACGAACGGGTCTCAAACGAATGGGAGGGATCATGGGAGACCCTCCAAACACAATGGCAACGTCGGGCCAAGCATATGACGCACGAGCGAGATGAATCAATCACGAGGGCCACTATTCTCCCTGCACTGCCGTGTCCGCATCTACTGGGCCTGCCGTCGGCGTTGGGGAGCGACAGAGAGGGATGACGAGGAATGGGACGAAGTAGCACGAGGTCCGAGACACGCCAGGGCGTCACGGGGCACGCTCACGGGCGAGATAAAGCGCTGACCGACGCGCAGAGCTGGCTAAACGTCTGTCGAATACCTTTGTGCCATGCGGTCACTACGTGCACTGGTACTACACGCGCGCCGAGGTTGACAAACCATGTCTAGGCTCAAGTCCTTTCAAGGGCAGTCCCATTTGTGGTCTTGGTTCATCCCGAGACTGCTTGGACAAGAAATGAGAGATCTAGCAAGTTTCTCGACATAAATTGTAGCAGCAAATTGAGAAAAATTTAGAAAGAGATAAGAGCTGAAACTTGGAGGCCAAGGTTTGGGTTGGAAGGTAGCCATGCTAGAAACATTTCAGCTCAAATGGAGCAGGCAAAAGTACATTTCCTTCACAAAGTGATCTTTTTGTCCCGAAAATAAAATACTTTATTGAGCCAAAATTCTTCACATGACCATGAGAAAATTTTGCATAGAAAGGTGAGGCATGACCTAAAGAATACCAAGGAATATATTCAGATTTTTCCGGGCAAGAAAAATGAGGGTTTCTTTGGAGCATAGGAGGGAAATACTCATCTTCAAGGAGAAACTGAATATTGTGCTTAAAATAAAATTATTTAAATGGCAATATCAGGGGAGAGATCATGCCTCAAGATGGTTTGAGAGAACTAGGAGTCACTTGGGTGGAGATCAAAAGAATGCCCAAGTGAAAATCCCCATGAGATGATTCAAAAACTCAGTTTCAAATCAAATTTTCAATAAAATCAAAGAAAAGAAAGAGGGGCAAAAACCAGGGTGTCATAGTTTTGGATCAACTACATATGCAAACATTTGTGAAGTCAAGTCACTCGAATTCCTCAAAGGAGGATACCATCCTAACACACTACATCCCAATCATTTTAATGCATGTTGACATTCAAGATAAATCATTATGCACTCCTAGCTACTTAAGCATGGCATGAGCAACTGCAATCACTAATTTTCATCATAAACATGTTTACTTATGATCTACTAAATCAAGGTACTAAGTTAAACATATTTACAAAAGCAAAAATAAGAAGGTTCATACGAGCTTTTCCTCGCCATAGTCACTTCATCAAATTATCGTCATTATTTCCTTTCAATTGTATGATCAAATTATATGGAAATAATAATAGTGCAAGTGTGCCATGTACTAAACTAAAATCTACAAACGATTTTATTCAAAGGAAAAGATTAGGTAATATTGGCTCTTTGTTAGTTAAATAATAATGCATGTGAGAGCCACTTTAATACTTATAACATAGTCTTCTCCTTACAGCGACTCAAAGAAAATAAAAGAAATTCAAAGAAACACACTAAATTATTTTTGGAGTTTTTTTCTTCTGAAGAAAGCGAAACAAGGAACAAAAATAAAAGTGAGAAAAGCTATTTACACGAGAGAACTCCCAACAAGTAAAGAAGAAGAATGAAAAATCTTTTTGGGTTTTCTTTTTGTACTAGCTAATAACTAAACAAGAATATAAAAACCAAAAAGAAGTGAGAAATGGTTTTGGATTTCAAAGTTTTTCAAACATACAAAAAGGAAAGCTAAATAAATCTAAACATGGATATACAATGAAAATGATGAACACCGGCAAATGGAATGGATGTGTGAACATGAATGTAATGTCGGTGAGAAAGCGTACTCCCCCAAGCTTAGGATTTTGGCCTAACTTGGTGATCGTCATCCAAAAAATCCATGAGGTCCAGGAGGAATGTAGCCAGGCTATGGTACTTGAGCGTCCGAAGGTTGGACCTCGTTCTATGTTGCAATGATATCGTCGAACATGATGACATATACGTGCCTGACATGATAGTGAAACAAAGAAGATGGAGACAACGAACTAATTTCACAAGTATTCTCATTGTATACCAAGTTATAAAGAATATGCGAGGAGGTTCAGGGCCATTAATGAAATGGTAATCTATCATGGATTTGTGGTATAAATAAACCTGAGGAATCAAGCGATCCTCACGTCGAGTTTCAATATTAAAGCATGCAATAAGGAGAGTAGCATAGATACCATCATGAATACTACCTCTAGTTCTATCAGTGTGCATGCGACATGCAATAATGCCCCGAGGATATAAGTTCTATCACGGTATAATGCACTACACAAAATGATAAGGTCGGGGGTGCTAAGCGTGCCACCCTCCTGCCTATCAGTCAAACATTTCCCTATGAATAAACCAAAGTAATGCACAACGTTGAAAATGTAAACTAGTGACCCTCGCCTTAGATACTCCCCTATATTCCCCTAGAGTTAAAGTAAGTAGGAAATTCTCAAGATCCTCGGGTCGAGGTTCCTTCATTTCCCCTTCAAAGGGGATCATGCAAATTTCACAAAATTTAGCAAGTGGTATTTTGAGGAGTTCAACATATAAACCAAAACGTACCATTGGAATATCCTGTCTAGGCTTGAAATCGAAATTTTGCACAACGGAATTTGTAAGAAGGTGGTACTGGTCACAGTCATCTGTGAGGAAGTTTGTCAACCCGGCATTGTCAACAAATTGTGCAAACTCTTTTTGAAAGCCCACTTCATTCATGAAGGGATTGTGTGGCCTTTTGCATGGTCGTACCTCGACCCTACACTTGAGGTGAAGGTCTGGTGCTCCGCTCACAAATCCCTTCCCTTGGAACTCTGGCTCGATGAACCTCTCCTGAACAAGTTCATCTTCCTATGAAAAAAATCTGAAACTTTTGGGTCACAAGAAGATGCCAATAAAACTTAACAGAAGTGATAGCAACAACTCCTACAAGTGTCCAAAGGCCATATCAAGCATTCAAACTACTTAGAACCCAATGAATTCAACATGCAAGCTCATTTTCAAAGGAACCAACAATAGCAAAATAAGCCAATATAATCCATTGAAACAAAAACTAATTGGAGCAATGCAGGAGTTACATACCAAAGAACAATCCCCCAAAACAATTTTCAAAATGGAGTTCCGAGCAAAGAGATTGAAAATCTCAGTTTTGGAGGTAAGAACATGAGAACTCGGGCTACCACTATTTTTTCTAGAGGATGAAGATGAAGTGGACACATGCACTAAGTGAGTGGGGTCCTGTGGACCCCATAAGACATCATGGCGCACACTAGTGGGATGGTCATGGTGTGTTTTCTTGTGGACAACAAGTGCACCCTGTAGGGTGTGTCTAGTGCCAACAATTCTTAAATATTCAAAAAAAAATCATGGCAAAATTTTATGACATTGTGAGACTTTTTGTTTGGGTCATTTTTTATTGCACGGATAATTCAGAAAACATGATAATCATGGCATTTAACTTTATTAAACTTTAAATAACAAGGAGTAAACTAAGATTATAGATAGTTGTGCTTACGAAATGCATTCACTTCATGATTCTAAAAATAATTCATTAATAAGGTTAATTAATTCTTATTAACAAACTATTTCTGAGTAACATGGAACCGAAGAATTTCCGTGTAACACTAAGTTACCTCAACATGGATATGCATTGTCCCAACAAGAAGAGTCTGGTATATCTTATCACGTACTGGAAGAGGGAATTAAAAAACATGTAATAGTGATTGCCATAATCTTTTCAATGGAATTGATATTATTCACTTTGTTTTTGTTTCTTTGGAAATTATATCGCAAGCTCTTTATTGTTGACATGAAAGGTAACCTTGCTTTTGTTGCAATCAATAACAGGCTATGCAATATTCAAAAGGGGTCTACCAAGGATAATCGATATGTTGTCGTCCTCGGGCATATCAAGAATAATAAAGTTCGTTAAGATAGTAATGTTAGCAATAACAAGGGTAACATCCTAACAAATATCAATGGGTAAATTAGTTGATTCATACACCATTTGCAAATAGATCTTAGTAGGTGTCAACTTATTCAAATCAAGTCTTCCATGTAAAGAGAATGGCATAACATAACACCAGCTCCTAAATCACACAAAGTAGTTCTAACATAATTAATTTTTATAGAGCATGGTATACTAGGTATTCCAAGATCTCCCAACTTCTGAGGTACTTTCCCTTCAAATGAATAGTTTGCAAGCATAGTGGATATTCCAGCCTCCGATATTTTCCTTTTATTAGTGACAATATCTTTCATGTATTTAGCATATGGAGGCATTTTCCTAATTTCAGTAAGAGGTGTTCTCAGATACAAAGGTCTAAGCATTTCAACAAAGCGATCAATAGCATCTTCATCTCTATATTGCACAGCCTTACTAGGAAATGGCATCGGTCTCTGAACCCATGGCTCTCTTTCTTTACCATGTTTCCTAGCAACAAAGTATTTTTTTCTTGTATCTTTTATTCTTAAAAGGTGGGTCATCAAAATCTACTTCAGGTTATATTTCTACATCATTTTCATTCTCTTTATTATTATCTTGGAGAGCATCAACATGATTATCATTAGCATCCTTTTCATTATCACTAGGTGTATGCTCACTACCAGACTGTGCCTCATCATAGAAATAGAAATATCATTAGAATTCTCAGGAGGGTTTTCTATATCAGGTTCACTAGAAGCATTCAATGTTATATCCTTATTGTTTTTATTTTTCCTCCTTCTAGGTGAACTAGGTACACCTTATTAGTTATCTGAGAATGTTGCTCAATTCTTTTATGGTGACCTTCAGGATATGGAGGATCCTGGGTCATTTTACCTTCTCTACTCACTACCCTAGCAACATAATCATTCATTTTATGAAGCAAGTAATTTTGTGATTTAGAAACTTGTTCCAAATGAGTTCGAACCATAGAAGCATGTTTGCATAAACCCTTAACACCACTAACAATCCTATATATCATGTCACTTAATTGCTCAATCATAATGGCATTATGTCTCAATTGATCACTCGTTTGGATATTGAAATTGTTTCTCTTAACAATAAAATTATCAAATTTATCCAAGCATTGACTAGGAGACTTATGTTAAGGGATATCACCTTCATCCAATCTATATAATGAATTTACCTCCACTACCTATGTCGAGATATCAAGTCCATATATTTCTTCAGTATTAGGCAAATTCTTAACATCTTCAGCTTCGATACCCTTTTCATAGATTTATTTTCCTCTTGCATATCTTCTAGACTGAGGAATATAATACATATTTTCTTTGGAGTTTGTTTCGGTGGTGGTTTAGGAAGTGTCCAAGTATCGGCATTCTTTAATATATTATCCAATAGTTCTTGTGCGTGTTCAATAGTTCGTTCCCTGGAAACACAACCAACACATCTATGTAGGTAGTCCCTAGAAGCATCAGTTAGTGCGTTATAAAATATATCAAGTATTTTATTTTTCTTAAGTGGATGACCAAAAAATCATTTAATAGTTGGAGGAGCCACCCGCAAGCTCGAGGGAGATTCTCTTCCTCAAATTGCACAAAGTTAAATATTTCTTGTATGGCAGCTTGTTTCATATGAGCAGAAAAATATTTTTTGTGAGAAGTAGTAAAACATATCTCGGGGACCACACACACATCCGGGAGCAAGAGTATTATATCATTCTATAGCATCACCCATTAATGAGAATGGAAATAGTGTAAGGATATAGTAGTAGCGAATCATTTCCTCATGAGCAAATAGGGTGGCAATATCATGCAATTTAGTAAGATGCGCAACAATAGTTTTAGATTTATAACCACAGTAATCAGTTCAGGATCAACACAGAATTCATAATCCTTATCATTTACGGCAATAGGATAAGTTGCAAATTTTGGATCACGTTTCATTAGCTCGTTCATGGATTTTT
Source organism: Hordeum vulgare subsp. vulgare (assembly GCF_904849725.1). NCBI lineage: Eukaryota > Viridiplantae > Streptophyta > Magnoliopsida > Poales > Poaceae > Hordeum > Hordeum vulgare. The sequence goes on from NC_058523.1 coordinate 310,585,178, forward strand.
CTTTCAACATAGCTAAGAAACCATATATCCCCTTACTAGTATCGTAAGCCATAAGTTCCCTAGTAATCTCCTTAGGAATAACATTACCATAAGGTACATCAATCAATTTAGGACTAGCATAAGTTCTAGGTGTAACAGGTGATTCAGTATTTCATCAGTTTCAACATTTTCAAGTTCTCTAGCTTTAGCAATACGAGCATCAAGAAACTTACCCAGTGGCATAGTTTCATAAAAAATAGTAGTATTATCAAGCACAATTCTAGCACCATCATAAGTATCATTCATAGTAGAAGTAGTGTCTATTACTTGATTGGATAGCAGGTGGTGGTGTCGCAAGCTGACTTAAAATAGAAGGTGAATCAAGTGCAGAGCTAGTTGGCAGCTCCTTACCACCCCTCGTTTTAGAGGGTATAATCTTAGTTCGTGAGTCATTCAGATTCCTCATAGTGACAATAAAATAGAAAATATCCAAGTGGACTCAATAAATATACCTATACACCCCGGCAACGGCGCCAGAAAATAGTCTTGATAACCCACAAGTATAGGGGATTCCGACAATCTACGAGGGTAGTATTTCGTCCTATTTATTGATTCAACACAAGGGGAGCCAAAGAATATTTATCAGACCTAGCAGTTGAGTTGTCAATTCAACCACACCTCAAAAACTAAATATTTGCAGCAAAGTGTTTAGTAGCACACTAATATGATAGTTTAATAGTAGTGGTAAGAGTAGCAGTAGTAGTTTTCTAGTAACTATAACAACAACAGTAGTAGTAACTTAGTGGAAAACAATATTCGAAAAGCATGGGCATTGGACCAGTGATGGATATTTGGATAATTGGATAACATTCATCATGTAACTATCACAACCTAGAGCGACACAGGACTAGCTCCAATTCATCAATATAATGTAGACATGTATTCCATAAATAGTCATACATGCTTATAATAAGAACTTGCATGACATCTATTGTCGTGCCCTCCCTTGGTAGTGGGGTCCATAAGGAAATCTAAGGGATATTAAGACCTCCTTTTAATAGAGATCCGGAACAAATGATTAACACATAGTGAATACATGAATTCCTGATACTACACTCATCACTAGAGTTGATCCAATTATTATCACTTTGGGGACTACGGATCATAACACATAATAGGTGCATACAACTGTCAAGACATGATCCAAAACACTCATATTTATAGAAACATACTAGGTTCAGATCTGAAATCATGCCACTTAGGCCTGATGACCCACAAGTATAGGGGATCAATAGTAGTCCTTTCGGTAAGTAGAGTGTCAAACCCAACGAGCAGAAGGAAATGATAAGTAGTTTTCAGCAAGATATTCTATGCAGGTGATGTAAGTAACAATGATAGATAGTTTTGTAGCAAAATTATTCGTAAGAAGTGACAAGTAACAATAGTATCAAGTGTGCAACAATATAGCCCAATCCCTTTTATAGCAAAGGACACACCTGAAAGTACTCTTATATGAAGCAAGCACTCCTGAGGATCCTGCTACGTCTCCAAGTATCTATAAATTTTGATTGTTCCATGCTGATATATTATCATTCTAGAATACTTTTGTGGTATTTATTTACCAATTTATATTATTTTTAGCACTAACCTATTGAACCAGTGCCCAGTGTCAGTTGATGTTTTCTGCGTGTTTTTCACTTTTCAGGTTTTCCATACCAAACAAAGTCCAATTGCCCTAAAACTTTTTGGTGATTTTTTCTTGACCAAAAGAAGACCAACGAGCCTTGTAAGAAGGTTGGAGGCCTGACGAGGGGGCCACAAGCCAACATGCGCGACCTGGGGGTGCTGATGGCTTGTGCCTCTCCCGTGGCCCTACCGGATCTGTTTTGTGGCTTATAAATTCTCATCTACCCTAAAAACATCAGAGGGAGTCCCAAAACACTTTTTATGCTGCCGCAAGTCTCTGTTCCGATGGGTGGCCATCTAGAGCTCCGTTCCGGCACCCTGTCAGAGGGGGATCGATCATGGAGGGCCTCTTCATCAACCTTGCTGCCCTCACGATGATGTGTGAGTAGTTCACCAGAGACCAACGGGTCCATAGTCAGTACCTAGATGGCAATCTCTCTCTTTGATCTTTAATACAATGATCATCGCATCTTCGCTTTCATCCATATGATGTAATTCTATTTATGCGGTGTGTTTGTTGGGATCCGATGAATTGTGGGTTTATGTTCAGATTATTCATGATAAATATTTGAGTCTCCTTTGAATACTTATATGATTCTTATGTGCATGATTATGATAGCTTCGTAATTCTGTGTGATCTATTGGAATAGTTTGGCATGCGAGTAGTACTTTGATTTGTGATGAAACTAATAAAACTTTGCAACAAGTATATGAGTTCTTTATGACTAATGCGACACCATGGACATACACGATCTCAACTCCTCATATTTGCTAGCCTCTTCGGTACCATGCATTGCCTGTTCTCACTCTGAGGATCGGTGTAACTTTTGCCGGTGCATCCAAACCCCATGACATGACACGCTCTATTGCACATAAACCTTTTGATATCCTCCTCAAAACAGCCACCATACCTACCTATCATGGCATTTCCATAGCCATTCTGAGATATATTGCCATGCAAATGTCATCATCACTTCACATGACTAGTTTGTTCATCATCATAAATGCTTTGCATGATCATATAGAGCTGACATAGTATTTGTGGCAAAGCCACTGTCCATCAATTTTTTTGATACATGTCATGCTAGATCTTTGTACATCCTGGTACACTGCAAGTGTCATTCATGCACAGTCATATCGTCCTATTAGTTCTCATATTGACTTGTGAGTAAATAAAAGTGTGATGATCATCATTATTAGAGAGTTGTCCCAGTGAGGAAATAAAAATGGGGGAGGCCAAATGAGCCCACTATAATAAAAAAAAATGAGAGAAAAAGAGAGACGTGACTTTTCTACTATCCTTTACCACACCTGTGCCTCAAAGTGACACCTTGTTCTTCATATAGAGAGTCTCATGTTATGTCATTCATATGCTAGTGGGACTCACTTTTTCATAAACTTGGCTTGTATATTCCAATGACGGGCTTCCTAAAATGCATGAGGTCTTCATGAACAAGCAAGTTGGATGCACATCCCACTTAGCTTCAATGGAGCTTTCGTACACTTATTGCTCTTGTGCCTCATTTGCATGGCAATCCCTACTCCTTGCATTGATATCTATCGACGGGCATCTCCATAGCTCGTTGGTATGCCTAGTTGATGTGAGAATATATTCTCCACTTTTACCCCTTTGAAACCTACCACCATATTCTATTCCACCTTTACGCTCTGTCCAATGGTTCACGCGCATGTATTGTGTGAAGAATAAAAAGTTGATGTATATTGAAAAAGTATGATCCAATTGCCTGACTTGGACACCATGGTGCTTTACATTTGTATTAATTAGGTGAGATGGAGCCATGCCTGGCTAATAATAAAGACGGATAGGGCTAAAACAATCTTTGAGGATTGTATACTTTGAAAGATTAATGATTTGCTGCTTATACCTATAAGTATTGTTGTGTTAATGTTTGTTAATTCATCATTTCTCAATGAGCATACATGCATTCTCTTTTTATCATTTACCTACTCGAGGTCGAGCAGGAATTAAGCTTGAGGATGCTTGATTCGTCTCCAATATATCTATAATTTTGGAATGTTCCATGCTGATATATTATCATTCTAGAATAATTTTGGGGTATTTATTTACCAATTTATATTATTTTTAGCACTAACCTATTGACCTAATGCCTAGTGGCAATTGTTGTTTTCTATGTGTTTTTCACTTTTCAGGTTTTCCATACCGACCGAAGTCCAATTGCCCTAATTTTTTTTGGTGATTTTTCTGGACCAAAAGAAGATCAAGGTGCATCGGAAGAAGGCTGGAGGCCTCACGAGGGGACCACAAGCCAACAGGGCGCGCCCTGGGGGATGATGGCTTGTGCCTCCCTCGTGGCCCTCCCACCTCCGTTCTCTGGATTGTAAATTCTCCTCTACCCTAAAAACATCACACAGATTCCCAAAACACTTTTTATGTCGCCACAAGTCTTTGCTCCGACGGGAGGCCATATGGAGATCCATTCTGACACCTTGCCGGAGGGGGAATTGATCACGGAGGGCCTCTTCATCAACCTTTCTGCCCTCATGATGATGTGTGAGTAGTTCACCACATACCTACGGGTCCATAGTCAGTACCTAGATGGCAATCTCCCTCTCTTTGAACTTCAATACAATGATCATCGCATCTTCGCTTTGATCCATATGATGTAGTTCCTTTTGTGTAGTGCGTTTGTTGGAATCCAATGAATTGTGAGTTTTTGTTCAGATTATTCATGATAAGTATTTGAGTCTCCTGTAAATACTTATATGATTCATATGTGCATGATTATGATAGTTTCATAATTCTCTCCGATCTACTGAACTAGTTTGGCCAACTAGATCGATATTTGTTCGGTGAGAGAGGAGCGTTGTTGTTTCAACATACTTCTTCATATGTGGTTTTGGTAATTGATGGAAATCCCTATAGTCGCCCTACCTGGCACGACCCCATCACGAGAGTGACCACACATCACTCCCGCCACTAGTAATGTGTCTCTTTGCTAGCACCGACCAGAGTAATCAACACAACCCCGTCCCATATGGGGTTACGTGGTCGTACTGGTAAGGTTGGGACGGTCGACACATCATAAATATAATCCCATTTCCAAAACCATACTCACACAAATACCTGGTGCACCACTTCACCAAAAGTGGCCACCTAACTCATCATCACCCTCGGGCATTAGTGGCACCCGACGGGGCTTTTCATAAATCTTTGTTTTATACCAACAACATGCTCATGCTATTTACTCTAGAATTACTTGTCAACATGATACTAGCATGATCCTCAAGGGGGTAGGATCAAGCTCAATGCATGTGCTGTGGAGGAGCCACCGGTAACACCACCTTAGTGATTTATCGGCACTTATGATCATATGCAACGGAGATACTTGTTATGCAATATAACATATGCTCAGTCATGGTCAAAGGGATGCGTGCCTTTGGTCACATAAGCCCTCAGGGTCTTCGAGGCCTTCCGCTCCAACTCCGAGTACTCCATCTACCCGCCAACTATCGTCGGAAACAACCACGGTAAGCCACAGAGCAGACAGAAATAAAAGTGCCACATAATAGAAGTTATGTTTTTCTTGGACCTCTCCGGTCTTAAGAAAAATACCTGAAGCTTGCCATAGGAGGTTTGGATCACCAGGGATTTCTGAATGGAGGAAAGGAGGAGGAGGGGATTATTTATGAAGTCCACAGAAGCTATTAGGATAAAAATGAGCGAAGACACTCATTTAACAGAGAACAACTTTAGAAATATTTAGGAAGTTGTTTCACTGGATTTGGAGTTGAAATGATTATCCTAGGAATTTTTCTATATGGAATAAATAGCAATAGGAGGCTATTTATTTAATGCAACAGAATAAAGCCTGACAAAAATGTTGACCAAGGCTTTGAAAATAGGGCATGATATTAGAAGGCTCTGGAATTAAGAATTACTCCAATTGGAGTCGATTTGAGTCCTCTAGGATTTTCACAAAGTGTTTTTAAATTATCCAAATTTGGATTTAAATAAAAACACCACAAACAGATTGCTTGGGAAAATGTGCAAAGCACTTATTCGGATAGCCCTCAATTTTAGGAACATGCAGGAGTTTGAATCAGACAATTTGGAGTTAGAATGATTTTTGGATGGATTTTTTAAGTTAATCAAAATAGGAAAAAGAGAAAAGAAGCTCAGCCTCGGGGGTTATCTTGCGCCCATGGCGAAGGAGAGGGCGGTGGGCCGGCCTAGTGGCTCTCTGGCGCCAGCCACGCCGAAGGCTGCTTCTGAGGAGTGCACTTCCGCCTCAGAGTGGCGTATTCCCACGGGGCGCAGCCACTTAAGGCTGGGACCCGGCCCGTGAGTGGCTGATGCGGGGGCCCCGCCTCTCAGCTCCATCTCCCTCCTCCTGCCTGGCCTGGGCACGCACAGTGGCCCGGTTGGTCGATGCAGGGGCCGACACCGGCGGCGCTCCGGCCATCCCCCGCCGAGGAAAGAGCACTGGCGGGCTCGGGGAGCCACACCGCCCCCATTCCCAGGCTCAACACGTGCGGGGAAGCTTCGGGGCGCGCTGCCCATAGCCGCGACAGAGGACGACGATGGAGGCCGTGGGGAGAGGAGCTCCGGCCACCTGGAGGAAATAGGAAGGAAGGGGATGGGTGCTGCAGGTCTGGGGGGGTTCTGCTGGAGGCACTAAGGAGGAGGGATCTCAGGGCGGCTCGGATGCAGGCATGGCCGAAACGGCCATGGTAGCCATGGAAGAAGAGGAGGAGCTGGGGCCGTCTTGGGATGTTTGGGGAGGTTTGGGAGGCTTCTAGGGAGAGTGGGAAGTGGATCAGGGGTCGAGGGTGCTCGAAAAGGCCATATGGACAGGGGGGAGACGAGAATGATCTTGGATGCTCCCTGGTGCTCTCTGGGCACGATGGCCACGCGTGCTTGAGCCATCATGGCTGCATCCTGGCATCGGGGAGGGCTTGGACCGGTCAAGGGGAGCGTCCTGGCGCGCTGAGACACGCGGCAACGGCTAGGAGCGGCCCGGAAGAAACAGACAAGGTGCAGAGCACCATTTCTGCACTCCAGGGTGGTGGTCACCACCCCACTTGGTGTCCTGGGCCACCCGTTGGCGAGGCCAAGGTGTCAAACATGCAAGGCTTGCAGGCCACAAGGCACTGGTGAAGTTTAGCCCCAAGTGGAGTTGGTTTGAATTGGTTTTCACTGCTGTTAAGATTGCAGCAGCAAACTTAGGGCTACCAAAGAGGGCACTAACAAGAGGGATAACGGGGGGAAAGCATGTCTAGCAGCATTAGGCATGGAGGGACTACATTTCTGCAAAGTTTCAACTCAAGCAAGGGAGGGTAGATACTACTTGGTGTACAATGCTACTTTATAGCCAGAAATCTAGTTGTAGATGTGCTGCTCATTTTCTTCATATGAGAATGCCATCTCTTGGTTTGAAACAATGATTTGGGATGCTAGGTACCCTATGGGAAGAGGTGGGGGCTTTGGCTTAAGCAGTAGTGAGGCAAGAGGGGTAACAATGGTGATTCCAAGGGTAAAATGAGGAGTTGTTACATGGACCCTCTATCCAATAATTGACCAGTGGCCATGGAAATGTTACTGGAGGTAAAATGTAACTATATGAAGCTGTGGTAGAAAGTTGAGCTCAAGGGTTAAGTGGAAGAGGCCAAAGTAGCCAATAAAGTGAATGCACACAAGGTGTTTGATGAGTGGCAGAGCCATCATATCGACTTCAATGGATATGAAACTTAACATGATCAAATAATAGATGAAAAAAGCATGGACACCAAATTTCGGATTTGGTGGACATGGTTTCCTATGTAGACTTAGAAAACCCATGAAATTGGCAGAAATAGCTTTCTGCTTACAAAACTATTCAAATCAAGTCCCACAAATCCAATAATTGGTGTGGGGGGCATTATTTGAGCATTAAGGCATGCACAAAAAGTTTGGGGTCAATTGGAGAAACTATATAATGTAAAGTTTCCCAAATTCAAAAATCGACAAAGAGGGTTTTGAGGGGCTTGGGACAAGTTCTTCTATTCTCCTTGATGCACCCCTTGGTGTTGATGTATTATTGGAGTATCAGAACATGTCCACCAAATTTGAGCACAATAGGAGATACTTGACAATGTAGAGTTGCTCAAATTTGGTTCTGGACATATAGGGTTTTGATGTAATTAAGTGAATCAATTCAACTTGGATTGAGATGAAACTTGACAGGGTCATCATTTATATCATATATGACATGCTAGAGTTTTACTGGAATTTATGAAGGATATTTTTTATAGAAATATTCCAAAAGTTTGAACTGGGCACAAAGGGTTTTGAAGGGGTTTGCCCAATAATCTGAACATGACCATCTGTTAAAACTCACAGATATGGAATATATATGTCTATTAAGTTTCCCTAAATTTTCTCAAATATTTTGAAAGCAAGAAAAATAACTTTCCTTCATAAGAGGTCATTTCTCGCCTCACGGGAAGGCTTTTAAATAAAATAGTAAAATAACTTATAAAATAATACAATCTTGGTTTTGGGAAGTCATTTTGATAATGGGGTTGAAATAAAATAATTGGTGCAAAATAAATTCCCTAATTTGAGGACTTGTAGTACAATTCTCATGTGAGGTGTTTTGAAAGCTTAATTCAAAGAAATGCCTTTTTGGTGAAAATAATATTTGGTAAAAATAGTTTCTGATCCTAAACACATGTCATGATCATTAGGCAGGAGTTTTGGGTTAAGGAGGTGAGTTGGAGAATAACAAGAATTATTGAGAACCAACACAATCATACCATCAAGCAAGCAAACAAGAGTCACTTCAAGCATCACACGCTTTCACAAAAAAAATTAAATTGGTCCTAATTTTTGAAATAAATTAATTAGTCAGGAAAGCTAAACACAGGGTGTTACATACCTTACCCCCTTAAGAAAATCTCGTCCCCGAACAAGGGCCTACTCCTGCTATGCTGCTGGACACATCGATATCAATTTTCTAAACACGCGGTTCGGCGTGGTCACCTCAAGAGTGTCACTTATTAGTGCATCTGCGTTCTACAAAGATGTTGGAGGAAGGAAAATTGCAATCCCTGGTTGCTAGTCGTACGTGCTGCTTGGAATCCACTCCGGCTGACAGGTGGGCCTAGGGGCCGCCGTCAGCCTCTTCTTCTTCCTCTGATTCTTCTTTCCTGAGTGAGTCGCATGTGCTGCCTCCACTTGCGATGCCTAGGGCGTAGGGTGTCCGTGGCTGCCCTGCGGTGGTGCACAGTGAGCCAACTACCGGTGCAGCGAGCACTCACCTCGCGGGCCTGGGCATGCCGGCACTGCTCTAGGATTCGCAGCGAGCACCGACGGCCGAGCGGCAAGCGGGGCTGGTGGCCTTGCTAGTGGCTCTCCGAGCCTGGCTATAAATTGGCCAGGGAGTCCTTCTTGTTCTCCCACTCGGCCTCGTTTCTTGCTGCTGCTCCGGTCCTCTTCCTCCTCCTTCTTCTCCTTGCACGTGCTTGAGGAGGGATGCCAATGGAGGACGAGACCCAGGGTGGCTCATAATCTTTCTGTCCGGGATGGTGGCGTTGTTGGTCGGGGTCTCGACGCTGTACTGCACGATCGTCCACGATGATCATCATGATGCTGTCACCCACACGGCAATTCTCCGTGGTGGCAGGGTTCATGACGATTAGGCATCTGCTTAGTGTATGTGTGGTGCTAGTGTGTTAGTGGTGTATCCGCGAATAAATACATATGCGGTTTCTTCTTACGAAGGAACCGAGGGGTGCCATTGTGGCAAGTGGTTAGGTGTTGATGTGTGTGTGGCCATGAACGTAGTCGTGGTTCGCGTGGAGGTTGCTCCCGGTGCGTCTGTCCTTGCTGGTCTTATTGTCTTGCATGTCGTAGTCGGCGTAGTGGACGTTGGAGTTGCAATTAAACGTGTTGTTTCTTCTCCATTGTCGTGGCTCCTTAATCATGTCGATGCTTCATCATGCTTGCGGAAATGATCTTTGGTTGCCGGAGGGTTGCAGTCTGCGGAGTCTGTGGCTCATCTAAACGGGACTGAGGCGCTCGTCCTCTTACTGGCAAATGAGCATGTCATCTGCGAGGACAACAACATATTTTTCCCAGGCATCACATAAGCACCATGCTCATGAGATAGGCGAGGGGAACGGGATCTTGATATGGGTGGGGTACTGGCCATATTCCAACGACTTGGAGTCGTTTTCTATGGTCGTAATCCGTCCATCTTGTGGCTTGGTGAAGCGTAGGGTCTCAAGGAACTTAGGATGTGGGCGAACAGTCATCATCTTATCTCTAAGCACATTCCTTAGATGCCAGTAGTTCGTCCTCTAACTCGGGACGACATCATCGCATTTCATCAAAGATACCATCTCACACGGTCATCTCCACGCTGCTCATGCTAGTCAACTCCGGGGTTGAGGGGAGAACTAAACCCAAACACTACAAGTATGGCGTAGCTACAATGCACATGCATTTTTATGCAAGAACCTCGGGAAGGCATACAAGCTCCTAAGCTTGAATTTAAGACACCACAAATCCAAATGTCCAGCTAGATCATTCAGTGGACAAGGTACTACATTCCTATATTAAGGAAACACATAGTATACCAACCCAATATCTTGTTTCCTTTCTACAAATCCGATCATTCAATATTGGACCCATCACTCCTACAAATCCAATATTGATGGGGTTCTATATAATCTCTTAGAGTCCTCATAACTCATATATTATTGCAAGGTTTATGCCACAGTATATCCACCAACTTCTATAATCATGGCCATCTAATCTCCAAGGCCAATCCACATAGGTTTGTTAATCAATTTGACAACTCCAAGTATACGCACTCACTATCCACCGAGAAACATGGTATCACGATCGAGATTATCGGGCTAATTCCAATTTACTCCGAACCATGTGGCCTCATACATCATTAATAGTCTGTTGGGACTACCTATTTAAATCCAAAACTCAAGTCCAATAATAACTCTTACTTGCTACTCCAAGTCATTATGGTAAAATCACCAAACTATGTCAGCTACGTGATAAAGTCAATTATACCACCAAGAATTAATTGCTCGTGATCAAATCGTCCTACTAAATCCAATCTTACTCCAGGAATATGTAGGTTACGCTACTATATCAACTTGTTCCACCAAATTTACCTGCTTTATGAGGGTATTGCGGTACACCAAGATAGTCCGGCTATATCTTCAAGACAACTTATCATCATCACAACAATCTTTACTATAATACTCTTATATCAGAGGGCGGTCCTTCTCATGGTATTAGGGTTATGGTGCTAGCTTTAAGAACGAAGGATGCTCGTTCACTGTGATTACTTGTTCCATAAGGAACCCGGTGCTAAGCGGGGTTCTAATCGGGGATCGACGGGTGTTCTCGCAAGTCCGTGTACTAGACACGTGACCAGAAAATTTGAGCCGGAAGGGTTTGTGGAGGTTAGTCTGGTCTAGTGTGGTTTTCCAATCTTGAGGGAAAAGCATAACTACTATGGGTTGTGTGCGGTTAAGCATAACACAACTAGTGTCTTCAGTGTCAGTCGTCCTTCGAAGTGGATCCTTAGTGCATCTTGTCTTGCCGTCTTCAGTTGTCGAGAGGGGTGAAGGAGAGAGAGTAGCATAGAGGGAAGTGTCTAAGGGTTTTAGTGCAATCAAATAAGAGTTGGAAAGTCAACTCAACAAGTGCCAAATCCTTTCAAACATCAAAATAAGGAAGGTGGTATAACCGCATGCTTGTTGCCTAAGCAAAAGTGCGACTTATACCAAAGCACAAACAACAAAACAACCAACACTCAACGCGGTCCATCCGAACCATTTCACGGACTTGACTTCACATAGGGGATTTACGACTCATCCTACCCTAGGGTTCTCGGACTCGATAGTTGTGCTTGCTTCGTGCTCCAGGGAGGAGTCCGCTAAGTATTCTGGACCTTCTCATGGTGTTGCCATGTCTCTTGTTGTTGCTCGCCGAATGTCTCGGGTGGAGTTGAAAGAATCATTGATGACTTTTCATTTGGGCAGTCGCTGACGAAGGTAGTTCTTCATTGCTGTCATGGACACGGTCTTATGTTGTCTTCATGATCTTGTCATTGTATTCTTGTCTTGTGAGGCTCCGAGAGTCTCAAGTGGACATCTTCATGCATCGATATTTGCAAGACATGATAGAGTTCTGATCTGTCAATCATACTAATTCCGATATCGACACCTAGAGCGGGGGATGAAGAGAACCGCTTTCCTGCTCACTAAGGTGAGGCGGACCAAATGGCGAGGTTCTCATCCACCGGGGGTGGTCGACACAATCCTTATTATTGACAGGGTCGCTCTATTAGTGATGCAGATCATAGCTTGCATATATTACATCCACATTATCATAGGTGTAAGTGGCATCACTCTGGAACATTGCCGGGGTGTTGCCATCTTCTAAGCCTTGAGGTCCTTGTTCCTCTTGGAGGTTCTTCTGTTAGTATCGTCTGGTCATAGAGTTGTCATCTTTGTCCTTCAGCACATGGCGATTGCTTTGAATGATTGCTTCCTTCCAAGTTGCTCAAGAGGATTGGAAGTAATTCCATGGTCAGGAATAAGGGTGCTAGCGGCTATTTGCAAGTTTGAAGGTGCAGACGAGGGATGTCAAGAAAATAAGAGTGGGAGTGCTAAGGCAAAACCTTGCTTCCTTTGAAACTTTAGGAGAGGTGAGAAAGATACAGGTTTGTAAATACTTTTGAAAAGCCTGGAAAGCAGTTTTATCCTAATTAACGTCTGTGCTAACTAAGGGCTTCCTACAGTCAGGATAGCTCTGATACCAGCTCTGTGGGGACCCCGACTTACGGTGCGAGATCGCCGAATGAACGTGCTCAGTGATCCGAGAAATCAATGCTCACCGAACACACATAAACTGAATAATAACAGTCTTACATCCATGCATACCGTTGGATACAATAAATGACCATTTCGGTCGAGTCTTACATATATAGGGCCTTGAAGGCCAACGCACCAAACTGGACCAATAGCGGAATTATTGGTTGAAAGCGTGAACCCATGGCATCAGCCTTATCCTACATGCATTGTGACTAGGAAGCGTCCTAGCTCGCAAGAACGTCACCGAGTTACTCTTTGCCGTACCCTGTTCTTTTATACCTGGTAAATGAAAAAACCAGTGGCAAGCCAATGAGTACGTTTGATTGTACTCGCAAACAGCCCATGATATAAACAATGAAAGTGAAGGATAACAATAACATGCATCTTTGGTGGATTTCATCTTGGTGGAATGATCATGAATATGCATTAAGTCAAAGAATTACTTTTGAAGAACATGTTACAGATATCAATAAATCTGTCGAGGCTGAACCATCCGGGTTCACCCTATATGCCAAGTCACCAAACTTGGTCATATCAACTGTTTCATAAAACTTCGTTTACCACACACTCACAAACACTTGGTTTATGCGGAAACAGTTGGACGTTGTTTAAGCAGGATTACCCAACTGTCCTTGACCGTGGACATGGCTATTCGAATAGTTTTACACTCTGCAGAGGTAGTACGCTGGACCCACAAGATCCGGGAAACTTACGTGTCATCCACGACTCGCGGTATATCACATACCCGAGGTAAGTACCCGATTAATGTCTTTCCCCTGACGATACTAGACAAAGAGGTCCACTCGATTGGTACCCAGCCCACATGTTGTACGTCTTATGAGCACCGACTCTAGACAATATCAACCATGCGGGGACCAACGGTGTGCCTCGAACTCATAAAATTGGCATAGTCGCCCTACCTGGCACGACCCCATCATGAGAGTGACCACACATCACACCCGCCACTAGTAATGTGGCTCTTTGCTAGCACCGACCAGAGTAACCAACACAACCCCGTCCCATAAGGGGTAACGTGGTCGTACTGGTAAGGCTGGGACGGTCGACACATCAGAAATCTAATCCCATTTCCGAAACCATACTCACACAAATACCTGGTGCACCACTTCACAAAAAGTGGCCACCTAACTCATCATCACCCTCGGGCATTAGTGGCACCCGACGGGGCTTTTCATAAATATTTGTTTTAAAACAACAACATGCTCTTGCTATTTAGTCTAGCATTACTTGTCAACATGATATTAGCATGATCCTCAAGGGGGTAGGATCAAGCACAATGCATGTGCTCCGGAGGAGCCATCGGTAACATCACCCTAGTGATTTACCTGCACTTATGATCATATGCAACGGAGATACTTGCTATGCAATATAACATATGCTCAGTGATGGTCAAAGGGCTTCTTACCTTTGGTCACATAAGCCCTCGGGGTCTTCGAGGCCTTCCGCTCCAACTCCCAGTACTCCGTCTACCCGCCAACTATCGTCGGAAACAACCACGGTAAGCCACACAACAGACAGAAATAAAAGTGCCACATAATAGAAGTTATCTTTTTCTTGGACCTCTCTGGTCTTAAGAAAAATACCCGAAGCTTGCCATAGGAGGTTTGGATCACCGGGGATTTCTGAATGGAGGAAAGGAGGAGAAGAGGATTCTTTATGAAGCCCACAGAAACTACTAGGATAAAAATGAGTGAAGGCACTCATTTAACAGAGAACAACTTTAGAAATATTCAGGAAGTCGTTTCACTGGATTTGGAGTTGAAATGAATATCCTATGAATTTTTCTATATGGAATAAATAGCAATAGGAGGATATTTATTTAATGCAATAGAATAAAGCCTGACAAAAATGTTGACCAAGGCTTTAAAAATAGGGCATGATATTAGAAGGCTCTGGAATTAAAAATTACTCCAATTGGAGTTGATTTGAGTCCTCTAGGATTTTCACAAAGTGGTTTTAAATTATGCAGATTTGGATTTAAATAAAAATACCACAGAAATATTGCTTGGAAAAATGTGCAAAGCACATATTCAGATAGCCCTGAATTATAGGAACCTGGAGAAGTTAATCAAAATAGGAAAAAGAGAAAAGGAGCACATCCTCGGGGGTTATCTTGCGCACATGGCGAAGGACACGGAGGTGGGCCGACCCAGTGGCTCTCTGGCGCTAGCCACGCCGAAGGCGGCTTCTCAGGAGTGCGCTTCCGCCTCAGGGTGGCGCATTACCACGGGGCCACTTAAGGCTGGGACCCGGACGGTGAGTGGATGACGCGGGGGCCCCTCCTGTCACCTCCATATCCCTCCTCCTACCTAGCCAGGCCACGCACAGAGGCCCTGTTGGTCGATGCAGGGGCCGACTCCGGCGGTGCTCCGGCCATCCCCCACTGAGGAAAGAGCACCGACGGGCTCGGAGAGCCGCACCGCCCCCATTCCCAGGCTCAACACTTGAGGGGAAGCTTCGGGGCACGCTACCCATAGCCGTGACAAAGGGCGGCGATGGAGGTCGTGGGGAGAGGAGCTCCGGCCACCTGGAGGAAAGAAGAAGGAAGGGGATGGGTGCTGCAGGTGTGGGGGTTCTCCTGGAGGCATTAAGGAGAAGGAGGGAGCTAAGGGGGGCTCGGATGCAGGCATGGCCAAAACGGCCATGGCAGCCTTGGAAGAAGAAGTGGAGGAGCTCGGGGCAGTCTTGGGCTGTTTGGGGAGGTTTGGGAGGCTTCTAGGGAGAGTGGGAAGTGGATCAGGGGCCCAGGGTTCTCGGGAAGGCCATATGGAGAGGGGGGACGAGAAAGATCTTGGATGCTCCTTGGTGCTCTCTTGGCACGGTGTCCACGCGTGCCTGAGCCACCATGGCTGCATCCTGGCATCGGGGAGGGCTTGGACCGGTCAAGGGGAGCGTGTTGGCGCGCCGAGACACGCGACAACGACTAGAAGCGGCATGGAAGAAACAAACAAGGTGCAGAGCACCATTTCTACACTCCAGGGTGGTGGTCACCACCCCACTTGGTGTCCTGGGCCACACTTTGGCCAGGCCCAGGTGCCAAACATGCAAGGCATGCAGACCACAAGGCATTGGTGAAGTTTGGCCCCAAGTGGAGCTAGTTTGAATTGGTTTTGACTGTTGTTAAGATTGCAACAACAAACTTAGGGCTACCAATGAGGGCACTAACAAGAGGGATAATGGGGGAAAAGCATGTCTAGCAGCATTAGGCATGGAAGGACTACATTTCTGCAAATTTCAGCTCAAGCAAGGGAGGGTAGATACTACTTGCTGTACAAAGCTGCTTTACAGCCAGAAATCTAGTTGTAGATGTGTTGCTCATTTTCTCCATATGAGAATGCCATCTCTTGGTTTGAAACAATGCTTTGGGATGTAGGTACCTGTTGGAATTATGCCCTAGAGGCAATAATAAATGTATAGTTATTATTATAATTCCTGTATCAAGATAATAGTTCATTATCCATGCTATAATTGTATTGAATGAAGACTCATTTACATGTGTGGATACATAGACAAAACACCGTCCCTAGCATGCCTCTAGTTGGCTAGCCAGTTGATCGATGATAGTCAGTGTCTTCTGATTATGAACAAGGTGTTGTTGCTTGATAACTGGATCATGTCATTAGGAGAATCACGTGATGGACTAGACCCAAACTAATAGACGTAGCATGTTGATCGTGTCATTTTGTTGCTACTGTTTTCTGCGTGTCAAGTATTTATTCCTATGACCATGAGATCATATAACTCACTGACACCGGAGGAATGCTTTGTGTGTATCAAACGTCGCAACGTAACTGGGTGACTATAAAGATGCTCTACAGGTATCTCCGAAGGTGTTACTTGAGTTAGTATGGATCAAGACTGGGATTTGTCACTCCGTGTGACGGAGAGGTATCTCGGGGCCCACAAGGTAATACAACATCACACACAAGCCTTGCAAGCAATGTAACTTAGTGTAAGTTGCGGGATCTTGTATTACGGAACGAGTAAAGAGACTTGCCGGTAAACGAGATTGAAATAGGTATGCGGATACTGACGATCGAATCTCGGGCAAGTAACATACCGAAGGACAAAGGGAATGACATACGGGATTATACGAATCCTTGGCACTGAGGTTCAAACGATAAGATCTTCGTAGAATATGTAGGATCCAATATGGGCATCCAGGTCCCGCTATTGGATATTGACCGAGGAGTCTCTCGGGTCATGTCTACATAGTTCTCGAACCCGCAGGGTCTGCACACTTAAGGTTCGACGTTGTTTTATGCGTATTTGAGTTATATGGTTGGTTACCGAATGTTGTTCGGAGTCCCGGATGAGATCACGGACGTCACGAGGGTTTCCGGAATAGTCCGGAAACGAAGATTGATATAAAGGATGACCTCATTTGATTACCGGAAGGTTTTCGGAGTTACCGGGAATGTACCGGGAATGACGAATGGGTTCCGGGAGTTCACCAGGGGGGGCAACCCACCCCGGGGAAGCCCATAGGCTTTGGGGAGACACACCAGTCCTTAGTGGGCTGGTGGGACAGCCCCAAGGGGGCCTATGCGCCAAGAGAAAGAAATCAAAGGAAAAGAAAAAAAAGAGGGAAGAAGTGGGAAGGGAGGGGGACTCCTCCCACCAAACCAAGTCCAACTCGGTTTGGGGGGGGAGTCCTCCCCCCCTTGGCTCGGCCGACCCCTTGGTAGTCCCTTGGACCCCAAGGCAAGGTCCCCCTCCCTCCTCCTATATATATGGGGCTTTTAGGGCAGATTTGAGACGACTTTCTCACGGCTGCCCGACCACATACCTCCATAGTTTTTCCTCTAGATCGCGTTTCTGCGGAGCTCGGGCGGAGCCCTGCTGAGACGAGATCATCACCAACCTCCGGAGCGCCGTCACGCTGCTGGAGAACTCTTCTACCTCTCCGTCTCTCTTGCTGGATCAAGAAGGCCGAGATCATCGTCGAGCTATACGTGTGCTGAACGCGGAGGTGCCGTCCGTTCGGTACTAGATCGTGGGACTGATCGCGGGATTGTTCGCGGGGCGGATCGAGGGACGTGAGGACGTTCCACTACATCAACCGCGTTCTCTAACGCTTCTGTTGTACGATCTACAAGGGTACGTAGATCACTCATCCCCTCTCGTAGATGAACATCACCATGATAGGTCTTCGTGCGCGTAGGAAATTTTTTGTTTCCCATGCGACGTTCCCCAACAGTACCCTCTAGGAAGAGGTGGGGGCTTTGGCTTAAGCAGGAGTGAGGCAAGAGGGGTAAAAATGGTGATTCCAAGGGTAAAATGAGGAGTAGTTACATGAAGCCTCTCTCCAATAATTGACCAATGGCCATGGAAATGTTACTGGAGGTAAAATGTAACTACATGAAGCCGTGGTAGAAAGTTGAGCTCAAAGGTTAAAGTGGAAGAGGCCAAAGTAGCCAATAAAGTGAATGCACACAAGGTGTTTGATGAGTGGCAGAGCCATCAGATGGACTTCAATGGATATGAAACTTAACAAGACCACATAATATATGAAAATAAGCTTGGACACCAAATTTCGGATTTGGTGGACAAGGTTTCCTATGTAGACTTGGAAAACCCATGAAATGGGCAGAAATAGCTTTCTGCTTACAAAACTATTCAAATCAAGTCCCACAAATCCAATAATTGGTGTGAGGGCATTATTTGAGCATTAAGTAATGCACAAAAAGTTTGGGGTCAATTGGAGAAACTATATAATGTAAAGTTTCCCAAAGTCAGAAATCAATAGAGAGGGTTTTGAGGGACTTGGGACAAGTTCTTCTATTCTCCTTGATGCACCACTTGGTGTGGATGCATTATTGGAGTATCAGAACATGTCCACCAAATTTGAGCACACTAGGAGATACTTGACAATGTAGAGTTGCTCAAATTTGGTTCTGGACAGATATGGTTTTGGATTAATTAAGTGAATCAATTCAACTTGGATTGAGATGAAAGTTGGCAGGCTCATCATTTATATCATATATTACATGCTAGAATTTTACTGGAATTTATCGAGGATATTTCTTATAGTAATATTCCAAAAGCTTGAAATGGGCAGGAAGGGTTTTGAAGGGGTTTGCCCAATAATCTGAACATGACCATGTGATAAAACTCATATATATGGAATATATATGTCTACTGAGTTTCCCTAAATTTTCTCAAATATTTTGAAAGCAATAAAAATAACTTTCCTTCATAAGAGGTCATTTCTGGCCTCACAGGAAGGCTTTTAAATAAAATAGTAAAATAACTTATAAAATAATAAAAATGTGGTTTTGGGAAGTCATTTTGATAATGGGTTTTAAATAAAATAATTGGTGCAAAATAAATTCCCTAATTTGCGGACTTGTAGTACAATTCTCATCTGAGGGGTTTTGAAAGCTTAATTCAAAGAAATGCCTTTTTGGTGAAAATAATATTTGGTAAAAATAGTTTTTGGTCCTAATCACATGGCATGATCATTAGGCAGGAGTTTTGGGCTAAGGAGGTGAGTTGGAGAATAACAAGAATTATTGAGAACCAACACAATCATACTAGCAAGCAAGCAACAACAGTCACTTCAAGCATCACAAGCCTTCACAATTTTTTTAAATTGGTCCTAATTTTTGAAATAAGTTAATTAGTCAGGAAAGCTAAACACAGAGTGTTACACCTTGAGTTATATTCGAAGGATTTGTCCATAGGCAATTATTGAAGTCCACCTGTTGGATTCAAGGAGTTTATATGATGACCAAGGTGGTATTCAAGGTTGAATCCAAAGGTTGGTCATGAAGACACAAGGTTGATCAAGACTAATTCAAAGAGTGAATCAAGTTGATCAACACACAAAGCGTACAAGATGTACCGAGAGGGTTCAAGTGATCCCATGGTATGGTAAGCATTGTCCGTTACGCTTTTGTGTACTAACCCATGGTCTACGTGAGAGTTCTATGTGGGGTTAGGTATATTTCCATGGGCTTGCATCAATAGGAAGATCTAATATGACCCATGGAGGATGACATCAAGTGGTGATCGTCATCAAGATTGTGGTGTGCAAGTTCAAGTGGAGCATCATGAAGAGATCATGCTTGAAGCTTGACGTCCATTGTGGTGGCAATGGGCTTGTGAAGATGTGTTAAAGAGTGGCTCACGCATAGTGGAGTATGGGGGAGCAATCTACTAGTCTTCATCAAGCTAGCGCAATAAAGAAAGGTGGTCCGTCTTGAGGAGTACAACATCATCATCATCTATCTCAAGTGGACTATGCATAAGGAAATGATTTGTCCTTGATAGATTTCTATTTTACCGGTCTGAATGTGTTAGTTGGGAGACCGGGTTACATGATAGATTGTCGTACTATTAAGAAGGGCTCTCAAGTCAGTAGCTTGATCGTGTCATTTGTTGAGAGCTCAAACCATCGCATTCTTGTCATCATCATATTTCTTGGTTCTTGGTTTGCTTTTCTCGATGTGGGTTCTTGATCTTATGGTCATTTTCATGACAAGCTCAAGTTCATAAAAATGGAGTTCATGTGCATCTTCTATGATGTTTTTGATGTTGGAGTTTTTGCCAGTTCTTCATTCATAGAGGTTTAAAATATCTATATCATTGGCATTTTCATAACTTCATGTTCTTAAGATAATACTTGTTGTGTACTATCCAATAAGCTTGAGTTTTCTTAATTCGGAGCTCGCATGCGAAAGTTATGGCAGTTTTATTGTGAGGGCATGTTTTCTCTCTCAAGCAGAAGTACCGCTCGGGGTTGTGCCGTAGAAATGCCCCAGCGGTACTGCCGCCCTCCAGGTTCGAACCCTCTTCCTCTTAGTTTTACTCTGTGGCATCTTCAATGCAGTTTCCATTTTTGAGCGGCAGTACCGCTTGGGGAGGAGGGGTAGTATCGCTCCAGCAGTACTGCCGCCCTCCCCTCCCATTCTTTCTTCTGCTTATTTTTTCCTTCTAGCATCGTTGGTCCATGTCGACTATGTTGAGCATAAGTACCGCTTGGAGCTGCATGGTAGTACCGCTTTGGCGGAACTACCGCTTCCCGAACTATGATCTTTTGAGTGTGGTGCCCACTACTTCCATGTAAGCGGAAGTACCAGTCCCCCGCGCAGTACTACCGCTTAAGTGTGTCCATTGGGCAGAAAAACGGTCACATTCTTCCCACTATATATAGAGGTCTTCTTACCCAATGGTTTTCATCACTTGAGCTCGTGTTCTTCCCCCATTGTTGACCTTCTTCGAGCTTGCTAACTCTCAATCACTCCAATGATTCTTGCTAGTTCTTGTGGGAAAAGAGAGAGGATATCTAGATCCACATTTACACCAATGACTTTCTCCTCTATGTGAGGGGAACCCCTTGTATTTAGATCTTGGAGTTCTTTGTGAGCTCCTTGTTCTTCCTCTCATATTCCACCATAACTTCTGTTGTTGTGGAGGGATTTGAGTGTGAGGAACTTGACCACTTCGTATGTTCTTGCCATTGCATTAGTTGCATCGCTTTGATTTATCCACGGTGACACGTGGAAGTGAAAAGTTGAGAATCTTATTACTATTGGGTGCTTGGTACCCTAGTGCTTGTTCTTCTTTGGTGCTTTGGCATCCTGGAAGCTTGGTGGTGCCTTGGATCTCAATCATTGTGGTGTAAAGCTCCGGGCAAGCGTCGGTGTCTCCAATTCGGTTGTGGAGATTGCCCCGAGCATTTGAGATCACCTCGGAGCCACAATCCATTGTGGTGAAGCTTCGGGGTGTTGCTGGGAGCCTCCAATTAATTTGTGGAGATTGCACCAACTTGTGTTATATGAGTTCGGTGACCACCCTCAAGGGACCCTTAGTGGAATCACAACGTCTTTCAGTGTGCGAGGGCGTGAGGAGATTACGGTGGCCCTAGTGGCTTCTTGGGGATCATTGTGCCTCCACACCGCCCCAAACAAAGATTAGCATCCGCAAGGGTGCGAACTTCAGGATACATCGTCGTCTGTGCGTGCATCGGTTATCTCTTACCCGAGCCCTTTAATTATGCACTCTACTTTGTGATAGCCACATTGTTTCTTCTTATATATCTTGCTATTAATTAGTTGTTTATCTTGCTTAGAATAAGTTGTTGGTGCACATAGGTGAGCCTAGTTGTTTTAGGTTTTGTGCTTGACAAATTAACGTTATTTTTATTCTGCATTTGTTCAAGCCTAAACTGTAATTATGGTTAAGTGTCGTGTAGTCACGTTCACACGACACCACTAAGAGAAGCAACAACATAAATATCATCAAAATATCAAACAAATACCAACTTCACATGATTACTTATAAGACGACTTCTCCCATGTCACTGGGAACAAAATTAACTACTCACACATCGTCAACTTGTTCAAGATGAGAGGTGTAATAATGATAATTAAGGATTTGAACGTAAGTGTTAGGGCATAATTGTCGCCACCTTCAAGGGCACCAATTGTGGAATCACGACATCTCACATTGTGTGAGGGCGTGAGGAGAATACGGTGGCCCTAGTGGCTTCTTGGGGAGCATTGTGCCTCCACAACGCTGCAACGGAGACGTACTTCCTGTCAAAGGGAAGAAACTTCGGTAACACATCCTTGTCTCCATCGGTTCCACTTGCGGTTATCTCTTACCTTTACTTTGTACTTAGTATTGTTGTGGTGTAGTCCTTGCTTGCACTATTGTCCTTGTTGTTAGCATCATATAGGTTGCTCACCTAGTTGTTCATATAGAGAACCTTTTGTTGCTAACCCTAATTTGTTAAGACAAGCTAAACTTTGCTACTTGCCTATTCACCCCCCTCTAGTTAACAGTATCGATCCTTTCAATTGGTATCAAAGACACGTCGCTTTATTAAGGGTTTCACCAACCGAAGAGTATGGTTGACACCGGTGGGGTTGTGCCCGATGGGTCCGAGGCCGTGGAGTTGGTTTCGATCACACAGGATGACTTAAATGAGGCCATGGCCTCACTCAAGACGTCCATGACGACCGAAGTCAAGTCCATGCTTAAAGAATTACTTGAGAGGATGAAGAATTCTCCCAACCCGTTGCTTGTGGTTAAATCCACCACATCGGAGTCGGAGTCCAATTCCGATAAAGAAATGGCTAAATGTACTCAACTTATTCCCTTATTGACAAGAATGGGACGGGAACCTTTGCCACGGTTCCTCCTCTCCTGGTCTATGGAGGACCGGTCCCTACACCGCATATTAATAACCTGGGCCCTCCTCCTAAACTTGTTAGAGGTGATTTTTCTAATTGGGTCTTTCCACCAAGTCTCATTTGAATCACGGCTCAACAAATCTTTGGAGAATCATCGAACAAGGCAATTACCCACATGATCCAAAAAACCTCACTCCAAGAGAAGAGGCGGACAATCAATAAAATCATTCTACATTGTTCATCCTTCAATCCATGGTTCCTCCAGAATATCTACCTCACTTGCGCACCTTCTCCCGTGCAAAGGATTGTTGGGAGCACATCATCGTTTTGTACAAGGGGAGCTCAAGCATTCAACGGTCTAACTTTGAAGTGGTTCTTGATCAGGCTAATGAGTTTGTGTTGCTAGAAGATGTGGACCCTCGTGATCTCTACCCAAGGGTGACTGCTCTTGTCGTTGCTCTCTAAGACCATGGGAGCAAGGATATGGATGACGCTTGGATCAAGCGCAAGTTTCTCAAGGCCATCATGCCATTCAACAAAGCCATGTATTCTGTCATTCGTCAAAGGCCATATTTCCACACCTTGACCTCAGGCGAAGTGTTGGATGAGTTCATTGCTATGGATATTATGAACAAGACCGCCGGCAATGCTCTTGCTCGTGTCCAGTCGAAGCTAGCCTCACCCAACCTTCCTTTGAGAGCCAAGGCCATTGTTGTTGAAGAAGAAGAGGAAGAAGATGGCTGCCCCGAAGACACAAAGTATGCTTATCACGAGCACATGGCTCTTGCATCAAGGTAGTTTTGGGGCAACAAGAGAAACTCAAGGACCAACTTCTCCAAGGTCAACTCAAGTGGGTCCAAGAACAAGCAACGAGTACAAACATGCTACAACTGCGGGAATGTGTGTCACTTTGTGGCAGATTGTCGTTATGAGAAGAGGGAAGACAAGAGGGGCAAGCTCAATCGCAAGGACAGAGCCAAGTCCTTCCCAAGCAAGAACAACTTCACCAAGAAGACTCCTCCAAGGGGTTTGGTGGTCCATGAAGAGTATACCTCCGATGATGACGAAGATGACATAGGTCGTGAGGGGATGGCAACGGCTACCGTGGCCATTGCCACTTCCTCCCCCAAGGTGTCTCTCTTCGGCGCCACCAATGAGAACTGCATCGCCAAGTGCCTCATGTCCAAGGGTATCAATAAGGTAACCCCCAACATTAAGACCACTAACACTACCTCTCCTTCTTTGTTAGATTGTGTTGATAATAGTGAAGTAGTGGAGATTGATGAGAATGAGTTTGTCAAATTCCTGTGTAAAATCAAAGGTGAAACCAAGAAGCACTTTGTTGCTCTTTTGTAACAACTTGGTGGGGCAATGACCTCATTGAGACTCATTAGGATACTATCTTCAAGTTGCAAGTACATAGTCGTGATTACCCCAATGAGATAGTAGAACTATCCATTTCTCTAGAAGAAGAGTGTGGTCTTTGTTTGTGTCTTGTGGAGTCACACGACGTTGATCATGCTAAATTACAAAAAGATCTTGATCATGCTATTGTTCTTACTCGTGTGCTTAAATCCGAGAAAGATGCAATTGGGGTTGGCCATGATAGACTCAAGGAAGAATTTGACACACTTGACAAGGCCCACAAGGTCTTGAAAGGTGCCCATTTCTCTCTTAAGGTGTCTCATGATCAACTCCAAGTAAAACTAACCAAGGAGATTTCTACTTGTCCTCCTTTTGTTCTAATTGATAATGCTTGTGCTACTCACCCTTGTTGTGAGCATGTGCATCTTTTGTAGGAGAATGACAAGTTGAAAGAACAACTTGAAAAGGTCCTTGTGTCATGCATCCAAGGCGAGAAGAATCTAAATGACCTTTTGAGTAATCAAAAGGAAGTGGTACGAAAGGAAGGACTTTGCACCCAAGTCTAAAAAGAAAAAGAAGAACACGACCAAGCTTTCTACCCCTCTCAAGGACATCTTTGTCAAATAGGGTGATAGTACTCATAAGAAGATGAAGAACAAGGAAGGGGTGACAATACCAAGAAGGGCAAAACCACCTCTACCAACAAAGCCGACGACTTTAACCCCTCTTATGTTTTATGTCATGCTAGTGATGGGCATGTTTATGCCAAATATGTTGGTTCTTATTATGAGTACATTGAATGGGCTATTTGGGTTCCTAAGACCCTTGTTTCTAACATCAAAGGACCCATTCAAGAATGGGTACCTAAATCCAAGCATTGATCTCTTGTAGGAGTTTGCTTCTGGTGGAGTGTCAAGGTTGCTCGACAGTGGAGCCACAAATCATATGACCGTGAGCAAGGACTTGGTGGTGGATGTGCATCCAATTCCATCTATGCCCACCCATGTCCAATTTGTTGATGCCTCAACATCCAAGGTAATGGGATTTGGTAAGGTGGTCATCTCTCAAGATTTATATATAGAGAAGGTCATGCTTGTTGAGTCCCTTGCATACAATTTGCTTTCCGTTCGCCAGCTTGCAATTATGTGCTTTGGCACATTCTTTAATCTTGATACCGTGGCCCTTTTGTGGAGCAAGACTCCTAAAGTAGCCTTTGTTGGACATGTCGAGAACGGTCTCTATGTGGTGAACTTTTCGGATCGACCTACTAAGATCGCAACTTGTTTAATGGCTAAAGTTGATGTGGGTTCGCCGTGGCAGCACCATGTAGATCATGTGAGTATGAGATCTTCACAAAGTCTCCTCAAATGGGACCATGTTCGTGGACTAAAAAGTGTGAGTTTTGCCAGAGACTGTGCTTGCAGTGCTTGTATTGAAGGAAAGCTTCATGAAACAGCTCACCGTCCCACAACTATCATCTGCTCTAAAAGGCCTTTGGAGCTGCTTCACATGGATCTCTTTGGTCCTCCATATTTTGATAGTCTTGGGGGGGGAAGAAAGTATTGCTTGGTGATTGTGGATGACTACTCAAGATACACTTGGGAATACTTCTTCAAAAGGAAGAGTGAGACTCAACAAACTGTCATTGACTTTGCTAATGAAGCTCAACGTCAACATGAAGCAAAGATACTGATGATTAGAAGTGACAACGGCACCGAGTTCAAGAACTACACCTTGAATGAGTTCTTTAGTGATGAGGGGATCAAGCACCAATATTCAGCACCCTATACCCCGAGAGAACGGTGTGGCGGAGAGGAAAAACCGGACGTTGATGGACGCGGCAAGAACCATGATGGAAGAGTTCAAATCTCCGTACAACTTTTGGGCCGAGGACATTAGCACCGCATGTCATGCATCCAATCGGCTCTACCTACGCAAAGGATTGAACAAGACTCCATATGAGATTCTTACCAGGAACAAGCCAAATCTCAAGTACTTTCGGGTGTTCGGGTGTAAGTGTTTCATACTCAAGAAATGTGTTCGTTTGTCTAAATTCGAAGCTAGAGCTCAGGAGGGCATATTTGTTGGTGATGCTACAAACTCTCATGCTTATCGTGTTCTCAACAAGTCCACCAGACTCATTGAGGAGACATGTAATGTAGAGTTTGATGAAAATAATGGCTCCCAAGTGGAGCAAAGTGGTCTTTGGGATGTAGGTGATGAAATTGCTCCTCGAGACATAAGAAGAATGGGGATTGGTTAAATACTCCCCATTGAGGAACCCCTTGTGGCAAAAGGAGAAGGAAAATGCTCTACTCAAGTGGAGCCATCACCTTTGCTAGACCCACACGCTTCCGAAGAACAAAGTGAAGGCCTTCAACCTGATGAACAAGATAAAGGACAAGATCAAGCTCATGAAGATGGTGTTGCACCAAATGATGTACAAGATCATGCTCAAGGCTCCAAGTTTGATCAAGATCAAGTGCAACCACAAGATCAAGGGCAAACTAGTGAGAAATCTCAAGACGATGCTCAAGATGTTCAAGAAGACACTCCTAAATTATCAAGTAGGGAAGTCTTGAAGCGCGGCGCTTCCAGGATAGTTAACAGGCTCCGGGTTAGACAACATATCTTCAAGAATGTGCTTGGAAGCTTCCATAAGTGGGTAAACACTTATCAACAATTATCTAACTTTTGTTTGCATCACGCGTTTTTTTCGTGTGTTGAACCCCAAAAGGTACATGATGCGCTCGATGATGAGGATTGGCTTGAAGCCATGCATGATGAAGTTAACAACTTCGAGTACAATCAAGTTTGGGAATTAGTGCCAAGGCCAACGGAGGAACATAATGTCATTGGAACCAAATGGATCTTTAAGAACAAGCATGATGCAAATGGTGTTATCATTCGAAACAAGGCAAGACTGGTGGCTCCAGGCTACTCCCAAGTCGAGGGTATGGACCACGGTGAAACCTTTGCCCCTACCGCTCGTCTTGAATCTATTTGCATGTTGCTTGCATTTGCTTCTCATCATGATTTTAAATTGCAACAAATGGATGTGAAGAGTGCTTTTCTTAATGGTCCCTTAAATGAGTTGGTATATGTCAAACAACCTCTGGGATTCGAGGATCCCAAGCTCCCCACTCATGTATACAAACTCAAGAAGGCACTCTACGGCCTTAAACTAGCCACACATGCATGGTATGAGTACCTTACCGAGGTGTTGCAAGATCGTAGGTTTGAAATTGGGAATATTGATCCCACCCTTTTTACCAAAAATGTCAAAGGGGATTTTTCAATATGCCAACTATATGTTGATGATATTATTTTTGGTTCTCCTAACGAATCTTTCAATGAAGAGTTTGCTGCACTGATGACCGAGAAGTTTGAGATGCCTGTGATGGTAGAGTTGAAGTTCTTTCTCGGGTTTGAGATAAAACAAGGAAGAGAAGGAACATTCATCAAACAAGACAAATACACAAAATACATGCTCAAAAGGTTCGAGCTCGAGGACGTCAAGCCGGTCAAATTTCCCATGCCAACCAAATGCAAGCTTGACAATGATCCCAATGGTAAAGCAGTGGATCAAAAGGTATATCGCTCCATGATTGGATCCTTGATTTTATCTTTGTGCATCTAGACCAGATATCATGTTGAGTCTGGGAATTTGTGCATGGTTTCAATCCACACCAAAGGAAAGCCACTATGTGGTAGTCAAATGAATCTTTCAATATTTGGCTCATACCCCAAACTTTGGCTTATGGTACCCCAATGGAGCAAGCTTTTGTTTAGTAGGTTACTCTAACTCAGATTGGGCTGGAGACAATGTTGGAAGGAAGTCAACTTCTGGAGGATGCCAATTCCTTTGTCGCTCTTTAGTAAGTTGGTCTTCGAAGAAAAAAAATGTTGTGTCACTTTCTTCCATCGAGGCTGAGTATGTAGTTGCCGCAAGTTGTAGTGCTCAATTATTATGGATGAGGCAAACTATAAAGGATTACGGTGTCACTTGTGACAAAGTGCCTCTTCTATGTGACAATAAAAGTGCCCTCAAGATATCTCTCAATCCGGTGCAACATAGCAAGACCAAGCATATTGATATTCGTCATCATTTCATTTGAGATCATATCAAGCAAGGAGATATTGAGGTCCTCTTCATCAACACTCAAGAGCAACTTGCGGATATTTTCACTAAACCTCTAAATGAAGCAAGGTTTCGCGAGTTAAGGCATGAGCTAAATATCACTGATTCAAGTAATGTGGATTGAAACTAGGCACACCACACCTCACTGATCTGTTGGAATTATGCCCTAGAGGCAATGGTAAATAAAGTTATTATTATAATTCCTCTATCAAGATAATCGTTTATTATCCATGCTATAATTGTGTTGAATGAAGACTTAGATACATGTGTGCATACATAGACAAAACACTGTCCCTAGCAAGCCTCTAGTTGGCTAGCCAGTTGATCAAGGATAGTCAAGGTCTTCTGACTATGTACAAGGTGTTGTTGCTTGATAACCGGATCACATCATTGAGTGAATCATGTGATGGACTAGACCAAAACTAATGAACGTAGCATGTTGATCGTGTCATTTTGTTGCTACTGTTTTCTGCATGTCAAGTATTTATTTCTATGACCATGAGATCATATAACTCACTGGCACCGTAGGAATGCCTTGTGTGTATCAAACGTCACAACGTAACTGGGTGACTATAAAGATGCTCTACAGGTATCTTCGAAGGTGTCCATTGAGTTAGTATGGATCAATACTGGGATTTGTCACTTCGTGTGACGGAGTGGTATCTCGGGGCCCACTCGGTAATACAACATCACACACAAGCATTGCAAGCAATGTGACTTAGTGTAAGTCACGGGATCTTGTATTACGGTACGAGTAAAGAGACTTGCCGGTAAACGAGATTGAAATAGGTATGCGGATACTGACGATCGAATCTCGGGCAAGTAACATACCGAAGGACAAAGGGAATGACATACGGGATTATATGAATCCTTAGCACTGAGGTTCAATCTATAAGATCTTCGTAGAATATGTAGGATCCAATATGGGCATCCAGGTCCCGCTATTGGATATTGACCGAGGAGTCCCTCGGGTCATGTCTACATAGTTCTCGAACCCACAGGGTCTGCACACTTAAGGTTCAGCGATGTTTTATGCGTATTTGAGTTGTATGGTTGGTTACCGAATGTTGTTCGGAGTCCCGGATGAGATCACCGATGTCACGAGGATTTCCGGAATGGTCCGGAGACGAAGATTGATATATAGGATGACCTCATTTGATTGCCGTAAAGTTTTCGGACATTACCGGGAGTGACGAATGGGTTTCGGATGTTCACCGGGGGGGGGGGGCAGCCCACCCAGGGGAAGCCGTACGCCTTAGGGGTGCCGCACCAGCCCTTAGTGGGCTGGTGGGACAGCCGAAGACGCCCTATGCGCAGGAGAAGAAAAAATCAAAGGAAAAAACGGGAAGTGGGTAGGAAGGGAAGGACTCCACCTTCCAATCCTAGTTGGACTAGGATTGGAGGAGGATTCCTCCCCCCTTGGTTCGGCCGACCCCTTGGGGCTCTCTTGAGCCTCAAGGCAAGGCCCTCCCCCTCCCTCCTATATATACTGAGGGATTAGGGCTGATTTGAGACAACTTTGCCACGGCAGCCCGACCACATACCTCCATGGTTTTTCCTCTAGATCGTGTTTGTGCGGAGCTCGGGCGGAGCCCTGCTGGAATAGATCATCACAAACCTCCGGAGCACCGTCACGCTGCCGGAGAACTCATCTACCTCTCCGTCTCTCTTGCTGGATCAAGAAGGCCGAGATCATCATCGCGTTGTACGTGTGCTGAACGCGGAGGTGCCGTCTGTTCGGCACTGGATCGGAGCGGATCATGGGACGGATCACGAGACGGTTCGTGCGACAGTTCGTGGGGCGAATCGAGGGATGTGAGGACGTTCCACTACATCAACCGCGTTTCTTAACGCTTCCTGTTGTGCGATCTACAAGGGTACGTAGATCGAAAATCCCCTCTCGTAGATGGACATCACCATGATAGGTATCGCGTGTGCGTAGGAATTTTTTTGTTTCCCGTACCACGTTCCCGAACAGTGGTATCAGAGCTAGGTTCATGCGTAGATGTCATCTCGAGTATAACACAAAAGTTTTTGTGGGCGGTGATGTGCGATTTTCTGCCCTCCTTAGTGTTTTCTTGATTCCGCGGTATTGTTGGATCGAAGCGGCTCGGACCGACATTACTCGTACGCTTACGAGAGACTAGTTTCATCGCTACGAGCAACCCCGTTGCTCAAAGATGACTGGCGAGTGTCGGTTTCTCCAACTTTAGTTCAATCGGATTTGACCGAGGAGGTCTTTGGAGAGAGGCTAAATAGCAATTCATACATCCCTGTTGTGGTGTTTGCGTAAGTAAGATGCGATCCTACTAGATACCCATGGCAACCATGTAAAAACATGCAACAACAATTAAAGGACGTCTAACTTGTTTTTGCAGGGTATGCTTGTGATGTGATATGGCCGATGATGTGATGTGATATATTGGATGTATGAGATGATCATGTTGTAATAGTTAATATCGACTTGCACGTCGATGGTACGGCAACCGGCAGGATCCATAGGGTTGTCTTTAAACTAATGTTTGTGCTTGCAGATGCGTTTACTATATTGCTAGGACGTAGCTTTAGTAGTAATAGCATGAGTAGCACGACAACCTCGATGGCGGCACGATGATGGAGATCATGATGATGGGGATCATGGTGTGGCGCCGGTGACAAGAAGGTCATACCGGTGCTTTGGTGATGAAGATCAAGGAGCACTTGATGATGGCCATATCATGTCACTTATGAATTGCATGTGATGTTAATCCTTTATGCACCTTGTTATGCTTAGAATGACGGTAGCATTATGAGGTGATCTCTCACTAAAATTTCAAGACGAAATTGTGTTCTCCCCGACTGTGCACCGTTGCTACAGTTCGTCGTTTCGAGACACCACGTGATGATCGGGTGTGATAGACTCAACGTTCACATACAACGGGTGCAAAACAGTTGCACACGCGGAACACTCGGGTTAAGCTTGATGAGCCTAGCATGTGCAGACATGGCCTCGGAACACATGAGACCGAAAGGTCGATCATGAATCATATAGTTGATATGATTAGCATAGGGATGCTTACCACTGAAACTATCCTCAACTCACGTGATGATCGAACTTGAGCTAGTAGAATTGGATCATGAACCACTCAAATGACTAGAGAGATGTACTTTTTGAGTGGGAGTTTAGCAAGTAATTTGATTAGTTAAACTCTAATTATCTTGAACATAGTCTAAGTCCACTTTGAAAATATTTGTGTTGTAGATCAATGGCTCACGCGACAGTCACCCTGAATTTTAATACGTTCCTAGAGAAAGCTAAGTTGAAAGATGATGGGAGCAACTTTGTAGACTGGGCTCGTAATCTTAAGTTACTCCTGCAAGCTGGGAAGAAGGATTATGTCCTCAATGCTACGCTAGGAGATGAACCACCCGCCTCGGCTGACCAAGATGTTAAGAACGCTTGGATAACATGCAAGGAGGACTACTCAGTAGTTCAATGTGTAGTCTTGTATGGCTTAGAGCCGGGACTTCAACGTCGCTTTGAGCGTCATGGAGCATATGAGACATTTCACGAGTTGAAATTTATCTTTCAGAAGAACGCCCGGATCGAGAGGTATGAGACCTCCAATAAATTCTATGCTTGCAAGATGGAGGATAATTCGTCTGTCAGTGAACATGTGCTCAAAATGTCTGGGTACTCAAACCGTCTAGCTGAGCTGGGGATTGAACTCCCGCAAGAGGCTATCACTGACAGAATTCTTCAATCACTGCCACCAAGCTATAAGGGCTTTGTGTTGAACTATAACATGCAAGGGATAAACATGTCACCCGGCGAGTTATTCGCGATGCTGAAAGTCGCAGAGTCAGAACTCTGTAAAGAGCATCAAGTGTTGATGGTGAATAAGACCACTAGTTTCAAGAGAAACGACAAAGGAAGAAGCCCAAAGCTGGACCTAAGCTTGAAATGGAGTGCTATTATTACAAGGGTATGGGTCACTGGAAGAGCAACTGCCCCAAGTATCTGGCTGATAAGAAGGCGGCCAAGGAAAAATCAGGTATATTCGATATACATATTATTGATGTGTACTTAACTAGCTCTCTTAGTAGTGCTTGGGTATTCGATACCGGTTCTGTTGCTCATATTTGCAACTTGAAACAGGAACTGCGGAATAAGCAAAGGCTGGTGAAGGATGAAGTGACGATGCGCGTGGGAAATGGTTCCAAGGTTGATGCAATCGCCGTCGGCACAGTTTCACTTCAGTTACCATCAGGATTAGTTATGAACTTAAATAAATGTTATTTAGTGCCCACGTTAAGCATGAACATTATATCTCGATCCTGTTTATTGCGAGACGGTTACTCGTTTAAGTCAGAGAATAATGGTTGTTCTATTTCTATGAGTAATATCTTTTATGGTCATGCACCCAATGTGAGAGGATTGTTCATATTGAATCTTGATAGTGATAATACACATATACATAACATTGAGACCAAAAGAGTTAGAGTTAACAATGATAGCGCCATGTTTTTATGGCACTGCCGTTTAGGTCATATTGGTGTAAAGCGCATGAAGAAACTCCATACCGATGGACTTTTGGAGTCACTTGACACGTGCGAACCATGCCTCATGGGCAAGATGACTAAAACTCCGTTCTCCGGAACAATGGAGCGTGCAAGTGACTTGTTGGAAATCATACATACCGGTGTGTGTGGCCCGATGAGTGTGGAGGCACGCGGCAGATATCGTTATTTTCTCACCTTCACTGACGATTTGAGTAGATATGGTTATGTCTACTTGATGAAGCACAAGTCTGAAACATTTGAAAAGTTCAAACAATTTCAAAGTGAAGTTGAAAATCATCGTAACAAGAAGATCAAGTTCCTACGGTCTGATCGTGGGGGTGAATATGTGAGTTTCGAGTTTGGTGCTCACTTAAGACAATGTGGAATTGTTTCACAGTTGACACCGCCTGGAACACCACAGCGTAATGGTGTGTCCGAACGTCATAATCGTACTTTATTAGAGATGGTGCGATCTATGATGTCTCTTACCGATTTGCCGTCATTGTTTTGGGGTTATGCATTAGAAACAACTGCATTCACTTTAAATAGGGCACCATCCAAATCCGTTGAGACGACACCATATCAGCTGTGGTATGGCAAAAGACCAAAGTTGTCGTTTCTTAAAGTTTGGGGATGTGATGCTTATGTCAAAAAGCTTCATCTTGAAAAGCTGGAACCCAAAGCGGAAAAGTGTGTCTTCATAGGTTACCCAAAAGAGACAGTTGGGTGTACCTTCTATCTCAAATCCGAGGGCAAATTGTTTGTTGCTAAGAACAGAGCTTTTCTCGAGAAGGAGTTTCTCTCAAGAGAATTGAGTGGGAGGAAGATAGAACTTGATGAGGTTGTCGAACCTCTCATCCCTCTCGCTGGTGGCGCAAGGCAAGGGGAAACCTTTGTCGTTGCGACGCCGGTTGAGGAGGAAGTTAATGATGATGATCATGAAACTCCGGATCAAGTTCCTATTGGACCTCGCAGGTCGACGAGATCGCGTACTGCTCCAGAGTGGTACGGTAATCCCGTCTTATCAATTATGTTGTTGGACAACAATGAGCCTGCGAATTATGAAGAAGCAATGGTGGGCCCGGATTCCAACAAATGGCTGGAGTCCATGAAGTCCGAGATAGGATCTATGTATGAAAACAAAGTGTGGACTTTGGAAGTACTACATGAAGGCTGCAAGGCTATTTAGAACAAATGGATCTTTAAGAAGAAGACGGACGCTGACGGTAATGTGACCGTTTATAAATCTCGACTTGTGGCAAAGGGTTTTTCTCAAGTTCAAGGATTGACTACGATGAGACATTCTCACCCGTAGCAATGCTTAAGTCCGTCCGAATCATGTTAGCAATAGCTGCATTTTTCGATTATGAAATCTGGCAGATGGATGTCAAAACGACGTTCCTTAACGGTTTCCTTAAGGAAGAGTTGTATATGATGCAACCCGAAGGTTTTGTCGATCCTAAAAATGCTAACGAAGTGTGCAAGCTCGATCGATCCATTTATGGACTGGTGCAAGCATCTGGGAGTTGGAATAAACGCTTCGATGAGGTGATCAAATCATTTGGGTTTATACAGGTGGTTGGAGAATCCTGTATTTACAAGAAAGTGAGTGGGAGCTTTGTGGCGTTTCTAATATTATATGTGGATGACATATTGCTGATTGGAAACAACGTGGAGCTTTTAGAGAGCATAAAAGGTTACTTGAATAAAAGTTTCTCTATGAAGGACCTAGGAGAAGCTGCTTACATTCTAGGCATTAAGATCTATAGGGATAGATCGAGACGCGTGATAGGACTTTCACAAAGCACATACCTTGATAAAGTTTTGAAGAAGTTCAAAATGGATCAGTCCAAGAAAGGGTTCTTGCCAGTATTACAAGGTATAAAATTGAGTAAGACTCAGTTCCCAACAACTCAAGAAGATAGAAATACAATGAGTTCCGTCCCCTACGCTTCAGCCGTAGGTTCTATCATGTATGCAATGTTGTGCACTAGACCAGACGTTAGCCTGGCCATAAGTATGGAAGGCAGGTTCCGTAGTAATCCAGGAGTGGGTCACTGGACGGCGGTCAAGAATATCCTGAATTACCTGAAAAGGACTAAGGAGACGTTTCTCGTATATGGAGGTGACAAAGAGCTCGCCGTAAAAGGTTACGTCGATGCAAGCTTTGACACAGATCCGGACGACTCTAAGTCGCAGACTGGATATGTATTTATTCTTAATGGGGGTGCGGTAAGCTGGTGCAGTTCCAAGAAAAGCGTCGTAGCTGATTCTACATGTGAAGCGGAGTACATGGTTGCCTCGGAGGCAGCTAAGGAAGGTGTCTGGATGAAGCAGTTCATGACGGATCTTGGAGTGGTGCCGAGCGCACTAAATCCAATAACCCTGTTTTGTGACAACACGGGTGCCATTGCCTTAGCAAAGGAACCACGGTTTCACAAGAAGACCAGACACATCAAACGACGCTTCAACCTCATCCGCGACTACGTCGAGGAGGAGGACGTGAATATCTACATAGTGCACACGGATCTGAATGTAACAGACCCACTGACTAAACCTCTTCCACGGGCAAAGCATGATCAACACCATAAATGTATGGGTGTTAGATTTATTACAATGTAATTCGCATGACGATGTGAGGGCTAGATTAATGACTCTAGTGCAAGTGGGAGACTGTTGGAATTATGCCCTAGAGTCAATGATAAATAAAGTTATTATTATAATTCCTGTATCAAGATAATCGTTTATTATCCATGCTATAATTGTGTTGAATGAAGACTTAGATACATGTGTGGATACATAGACAAAACACTATCCCTAGCAAGCCTCTAGTTGGCTAGCCAGTTGATCAAGGATAGTCAAGGTCTTCTGACTATGTACAAGGTGTTGTTGCTTGATAATTGGATCACATCATTGAGTGAATCATGTGATGGACTAGACCCAAACTAATGAACGTAGCATGTTGATCGTGTCATTTTGTTGCTACTGTTTTCTGCGTGTCAAGTATTTATTCCTATGACCATGAGATCATATAACTCACTGGCACCGAAGGAATGCCTTGTGTGTATCAAACGTCACAATGTAACTGGGTGACTATATAGATGCTCTACAGGTATCTCCGAAGGTGTCCTTTGAGTTAGTATGGATCAAGACTGGGATTTGTCACTTCGTGTGACGGAGAGGTATCTCGGGGCCCACTCGGTAATACAACATCACACACAAGCCTTGGAAGCAATGTGACTTAGTGTAAGTCAAGGGATCTTGTATTACGGAACGAGTAAAGAGACTTGCCGGTAAACGACATTGAAATAGGTATGCGGATACTGACGATCGAATCTCGGGCAAGTAACATACCGAAGGACAAAGGGAATGACATACGGGATTATATGAATCCTTGGCACTGAGGTTCAATCGATAAGATCTTCGTAGAATATGTAGGATCCAATATGGGCATCCATGTCCCGCTATTGGATATTGACCGAGGAGTTCCTCGGGTCATGCCTACATAGTTCTCGAACTCGCAGGGTCTGCACACTTAAGGTTCGGCGATGTTTTATGCATATTTGAGTTATATGGTTGGTTACCGAATGTTGTTCGGAGTCCCGGATGAGATCACGGACGTCACGAGGGTTGCCGGAATGGTGCGGAGACGAAGATTGATATATAGGATGACCTCATTTGATTACCGGAAAGTTTTCGGACATTACCGAGAATGTACTCGGAGTGACGAATGGGTTCCGGATGTTTATCGGGGGGGCCAGCTCACCCGGAGGAAGCCCATAGGCCTTAGGGGTGCCGCACCAGCCCTTAGTGGGCTGGTGGGACAGCCCAAGAGGCCCTATGTGCAGGAGAACAAAAAATCAAAGGAAAAAGAAAAAAGGGGAAGTGGGAAGGAAGGGAAGGACTCCACCTTCCAATCCTAGTTGGACTAGGATTGGAGGAGGATTCCCCCCCCCCCCTTGGTTCGGCCGACCCCTTGGGGCTCTCTTGAACCTCAAGGCAAGGCCCTCCCCCTCCCTGCTATATATACTAAGGTATTGGGGCTGATTTGAGACAACTTTGCCACGGCAGCCCCACCACATACCTCCACGGTTTTTCCTCTAGATCGTGTTTCTACGGAGCTCGGGCGGAGCCCTACTGGAATAGATCATCACCAACCTCCGGAGCACCATCACGCTGCCGGAAAACTCATCTACCTCTGTGTCTCTCTTGCTGGATCAAGAAGTCCGAGATCATCGTCGCATTGTACCTGTGCTAAACGCGGAGGTGTCGTCCGTTCGGCACTAGATCGGAGCGGATCATGGGACGGATCGCGGGACGGTTCGTGGGACGGTTCGCGGGGCGGATCGAGGGATGTGAGGACGTTCCACTACATCAACCGCGTTTCTTAACGCTTCCTGCTGTGCGATCTACAAGGGTACGTAGATCGGAAATCCCCTCTCGTAGATGGACATCACCATGATAGGTATTGCATGTGCGTAGGAAATTTTTTGTTTCCCGTACCACGTTCCCCAACATGATCATTATATTTTGCTCTAGGTGTAGGCATGGACATAGGGGGAGTGTTGTTCTCTCAATGAACTTTCCCTCCCCCATTATGTATAAATTGATCACGTCTTTCACATTAGCCATTGTTGATGGCACTTGTGCTTCAAAGACGATTTGTGGTCATGAACCCAAGGATAATTCTTCGCGGTTTCATACCATTTGTCTCCAACATTGGTGGCTCTGGCCACCACCCTCTCTTCGTCAGAAAATTCGGTTATGTGTTCATGTTGTGTGCGTGTTTATTTTTATCTTACCTTGGGTTTTCCTGTGCTTTTTCTCTTCCTCTGGCAAGGTTCAAAGTGTTTTCATAAAAAGGGGGCAAGGTTCAATGTGTTTTGTTAAAAGGGGCACGGTACTACCGCTCCACGCACGACAGTAAACTTTTACTGCCGTTGGACGAGCAGTACTACCGCGATGACTGTGGTACTACCGCGCCGCCAGGGCCATGCGGGGGTATTTTAGGGCAGGTGGCAGTTCTTTCTCCCCCATACACATTCATCTCGTGGCTCTCTCTCTTATTTTCTCTCTCTTCTCAAGAAACGCTGTCGGAGGGTCTCATCGGATCTCCTTCTCCTGCCACTCTCCTCCGATTCCGTTTGGTGGGATCGTCTCCCTCCTCTCCCTCGTGCCATGGACCTCGGTATTGCCCCTCGTTCCCTTCTCTTTGCCTCGTTTTGTTGAATCTAAGGTTAGGGGCATGTATGTTTGTTCATCGTTTCATGGCACCATCTCTTCATGCTAGGAGCGTTGGGAAGTACTTGTGTGGTAGAATTTTTGTCTGTGTAGGTTGCAACATGTCAGTTTGGCTCTCCGGTAGTACCAGATCTGCAATTTCCCTCGTCAGATCTGGCACTTCCTCGCCCGTGCAGTACTACCGCTCCTCCTGGAGCAGTACTACCACTATGGAGCGGTAGTATATTTTTTACAACCGCTTGAGCAACGGTACTACCGCTGTCAGAGAGGTAGTAAAAGTTTACTACCGCTTGAACACCGGTACTACCGATGTTCCCTGAGTGCACATGTTATGTCCTTCCAGTTCTCCTTGCTCTAGGATTTTCTGGTTTACTTTGGGCTTTGCATTGACTTCTTTTGTCGTTCTCTTGTGTTTGCGTTGCATGTCATAGGTGGTGACTCCAGACGCTCTAACCCACCTCGGGATGCCAGTTCCAAGCGACCTCGCTCTTCAGATGTACCTAAGGGATCACAGGCTCCGAAGCGCAATTTCAAGCGACCCACTCACAAGAACAAGACAAACACTGTCGATTGGGATGCTATGCCACTTGCAGAGTTTCAGCTTCGCCGAAAGGTCAACCCCTATGACAGCGAAATGTTCTGGTCTAAGCATCAGTCTCTTATTTATGAAGATGTGATCAAGACGAAGAAGAATATTTATGTACGAGTTCAGTGGATTGATATGGATCATCTAAAGAAGGACCCTGCATACTTTGGTGAAGCTCTGGCCATGGTGGATCAACTTCAGATTGAAGAACTCATCACGTTTCATTATGACTTTGATCCTGAGGTAGTGGCTCGGTTCTTTGTTACTATCCACTTTCCCTCTGATGACGAGCACACTATGTCTTGGATGACCAATGGGGAGACGTTGTCTGCTACGTGGAAGGAGTTTACGGATTTGTTGTACGTCCGTGATGAGGGGCTTGAGCACTCAGTTGGTTTGCGCCCACATGCTAAGCCTTCTGCTACTGCTAAGGAGAAGTTGTTGCCATTCTTTATCATGAAGGAATCCCCATTTGGTGAGGTCTCCCACGTGCTGAACCCATTCCTTGATGTCATGCACCGTATCTTTCGCAATACTCTTTATTCATGCGTTGGCAACAAGGACCAGGTGCATACATACCTGGTGGATATGGTTATGATGTGTCAGAAAGGGCGGACTCGTTCCTCTGGACCACTTGATGTATCTCACGTCATGTGGAGCGAGCTTCACTCGGCAGTCTTCCACCGTAAGGTCCCAATCTGTTTTACCTGATCAAGAAGAAGTGGGCGCATGCCTTCCCAACTATTGAGTTACATGCTCCCGGGTGGATTCACCATGAGTCTATTAAACTGCGACAGAAGAACAAATGGGCCAACACCACCATTGCACCTGCTACTGCCACTATGGACTCTGATGAGGATGAGGATGCGGCTGAGGATATTGTCGTTCTAGAGTCACATGTGCCTTCCTATGTCGAGCCATCTTGGGCCAAGAAGCTCACGAATTGGATGAAGACCTTGTTCTACATGCAGGCGAAGGGGCAGTACATGACTCATGTTGCTCAGAAGGAGAGCCGTTAGCGCGACAAGCTGATTATGAGGAAGCTCGACACGCACATCTCTAGTGGGTCTGAGGAAGACATCACTCCTGAGGCTGCTTGGATGAAAAATAACAATCTTCAGTGGGCTGAGTCTGACAAGGAGTCTCATGAGGAGACAGAAAACTAGACTGATGAGGAGTATTTTGAGGAGTCTGACGGCTGAGTCCTCTCCAGTTCGAGCTACCACCTGTGTCGTAGGTGTCCTCTGTGCCTTTTGGGTGTCCCGATGCCAAAGGGGGGAGAGTG
Source organism: Hordeum vulgare subsp. vulgare (assembly GCF_904849725.1). Lineage (NCBI taxonomy): Eukaryota > Viridiplantae > Streptophyta > Magnoliopsida > Poales > Poaceae > Hordeum > Hordeum vulgare. Next base: position 310,625,029 of record NC_058523.1, read on the forward strand.
TAGGATTCGCGAGTTTCCTCGTTTTCTATGTTGCTTTATTTGTTGAATTTTGGTTGTCTTCGCTTTGTGTGTGAGACCAGGAGATGTCGTACTTTATCATATAGTGTGACACATATGCTATCACTCCTCTATCTTTATTTTCTCATTATTATCCAGTTTATTAGTAGCTTGTGAGCCTAATTATTATGTGCCCTTATCTTCATGCTCATATGCTATGCCTTGTGTCGGTGTTCTGGGAATGGGGGTACCCAGACCTGCCTGCATGTGGCCCATGACTGGCCCACTTCATCAAGCAAACACAACCGAGCGTGGCACCACCCAAGACAAGGCCCTCGCGAGGGGCCAAGACTCGTGAGGAGGAAAAACACTGAGACCAGTAGGGGGGCCTCCTCAGGACCCCTCTGGAGAGGCGGATATTCCGAGGCGAGGCTCGACCTCAGGAGTCAAGGATGACCCATAGGAAGGACAGGCGAGCAGCATACAGTAGGGCGGTGCAGTTTCCCCTTTAGTGGAAAGGGGGCAAGGACGTACCGGGGTTCCCAAGGCATCTTCCAAAGGTTTCCTTTCTGGTGCAACAAGGCCGTCGTGGCCCGCCAGTAGGACAGACGTCATACCGGGGCCCGTTCCTGCAGTGCGGGCAGCGACTTTGCAGGCGAAGACCACCTTTGGGCAGAGGAGCATGTTCCCCTGTTCCCCTTCAAAATTGGCCACTGTGGGATCCCTTCCCGCCGAAACGATAAGGGAAGAGGACCGGGGCCGCCACTATATATAGAGCATAGGTTGCTTCATAGAGGAGGATCCCCGATCCATTCATTCACCCACTAGCACCACACAAAGCTACTCAGCCTCCGGAGGCTCCCGAGCACTGTACTAGTTCATCCACCCACCTCCAAGAGAGGCAATCCACCAAAGCAGGAGTAGGGTATGACGCTTCCCACCGGCCCGAACCTGGGTAAACTGCAGTGTTATGTGTCTTCCTCACCATCGAGTGAGTTTTGTGCCTTGTCGATCGAGTAGCAAGCTAGGCGAGGTGAGTCCGAGAGAGATCTTTGCACACGCCCCTGGTTTCGAACTTTGGGGTTTTGTGGAGCCCGAAATCTCACACCTTGCTTCCATGCCTAGTGTTTATTTAGTTTGTTGCAAGGATTGCCTCGTCTATAAAATCTAGGGGAGAGCTGTTCTTTGGTTGTGTGTTGGGCAGTCCATATCCCTTTTCTAAAGTATGCACACATCCACGGAGAGTCTTTCTCTAGTTTGTAGATTTTGGGTTTGCATATGCTATTTTTATATCCTTTAGTGCAAATCCTATATTGTCATCAATCCATTAAAAAGGTTGAGATTGTTAGGGCATATTTCTCCCTAAGTGGTTTCGATGATCGATGACAATGCATGTGCGGACTAATCGTGTGCATTGAGCATTTTAGATAATTCATGACTATGCACAAGACGATTCGATGCCCCTCTGAGTCTTTCAAAGACGGTTGCTTTCTACGTTTCTCTTTGGTGGATTTGAGTCGTAGGAAAGCCGTACTATTAAGAGGGGGTCTGCTTTGGAAAGGTTTGGGTGGAATCAACACGTACACATTTCTGTTGCACCACCTTTCCCTTGCTTCAAATGGAGCTCCAACCTTGTTTTACATGTATGTGCAAAAGGGCCAGCGGTAGTACCACTGGCACAGCGGTAGTACCGCCCTCGGGGTGGTAGTAGTTTTTTTACTACCGCTCTCTGGGTGGTAGTAGTTTTTTACTACCGCTCTCTGGGTGGTAGTAGTTTTTTACTACCGCTCCGTCGGACTTTTTGCGCACCCTTTTGCCTCAGCAGTGGTAGGCACGGAAGTATTTTCTTACTACCGTGGTTGGTGAGCTGTCGTGCGACAGTACCGCTCCTACGAGCGGTAGTACCGCTCCTAGCAGCGTTAGTACGGCTCCTAGCAGTGGTAGTACCGCTTGGCTAGTGCAGTAAGTGGGGGGTAATAGTTGGATTGTTCCCCCCACTATATCAAGGTGTCTTCTTCCCTGAGAAGACTACCTCTTACCTCCCCAAGCTCCATTCTTGCTCCAAATCTCATTCTTGCCTGATCTCTCTCCCTAGACAATCAAACTTGTTGATTTCCTAGGGATTGGTAGAGAAGGCCTTGATCTACACTTCCACCAAGAGATATTCGATTCCCCCCACTAATCCCTTGCGGATCTTGTTACTCTTGGGTGTTTGAGCACCCTAGATGGTTGAGGTCACCTTTGGGCCACATTCCATTGTGGTGAAGCTTCGTGGTCTTGTTGTGAGCCTCCAAGCTTTGTGTGGAGATAGCCCCAACCTTGTTTGTAAAGGTCCGGTCACCGCCTTCAAGGGCACCAATAGTGGAATCACGTCATCTCGCATTGTGTGAGGGCGTGAGGAGAATACGGTGGCCCTAGTGTCTTCTTGGGAGCATTGTGCCTCCACACCGCTCCAATGGAGACGTACTTATTGTCAAAGCGAAGGAACTTCGGTAACACATCCTTGTCTTCGTCGGTTCCCTTTGCAGTTATCTCTTACCTTTACTTTGTACTTAGTATTGTTGTGGTGTATTCCTTGCTTGCGCTTGTTGTCCTTTTTGTTAGCATCATATAGGTTTCTCACCTAGTTGTTCATATAGAGAACATTTTGTTGCTAACCCTAATTTGTTAAGACAAGCTAAAAATTGGTAGTTGCCTATTCACCCCCTTCTAGTCAACCATATCGATCCTTTCAATAATATCTTCGACGAAGTAAACCAACTAGCATCAACTACGAGACGTAATCAACACTACTAGTAACCCACATGTACCAATTAGAGGTTTTGAGACAAAGATTGAGTACAAGAGATGAACTAGGGTTTGAGATGAGATGGTGCTGGTGACGATGTTGATGAAGATTTGTCCTCCCATGAAGGAGGAAGCGTTGGTGATGATGGCTTTGATTTCCCCCTCCTAGAGGGATGTTTCCCCAGCAGAATCGCTCTGCCACAGAGAAAAAGGGCCTCTGCCTAGGTTTCCGCCTCGAGACGGCGGTGCTTTGGCCCAAAAGTCTCTTCTTAATTTTTTTCTAGATCAAGACACACCTGATAGCACAAGAGGGAGCTAGGACGTGACTCCTTGCTGATTTGCGTTGGTTTCCCTCAAAGCTTAAAGGGCGATGTAGCAGAGCGACGACAAGTATTTCCCTCACTTATGAAACCAAGGTATCAATCCAGTAGGAAGATCCACAAGACTATGTAACCGGCACCTGCACACAAATAGCAAGTCCTCGCAACCCAACACATGGAGGGGTTGTCAATACCTAGTTGGTAAAGTAAGGATAGATTGATCGATACAAATAAGAGTGATATCAAATAAAACGCACGAATGTATTTTTGGGCTTTTTGATAATATAGATCAGAAAATAAAAGAGAAAATAAAATAGAAACGTGAATAGCAAAGCAGAGATTGCAAATAGATGATGTCAAGTAGACCCAGGGACTGTAGGTTTCACTGGTGGCTTCTCTCGAGTAGCAAACTGTGGGTAGACAAATTACTGTTAGGCAATTGACAGAAAATCAAATAATTATGACGATATTCAAGACAATGATCATGTATATAGGCATCACGTTCAAGAAAACTACACCTACTTCTGCCTGCATCTACTTCTGTTACTCCACACATCGACCGCTATCCAGGATGCATCTAGTGTATTGAGTTCATGGAGAAATGGAGTAATGCCTTAAGAAAGATGACATGATGTAGACAAGATCTATTCATGTAGGAATAGATCCCATTGTTTTATTCTTGATATCAATGATACATACATGTCATGTTTCTTTCTATCACTGAGATTGAGCACCGCAAGATCGAACCCATCACAAAGCACCTCTTCCCATTGCAAGGTAAAAGATCAAGTTGGCCACACAAAAACTAAATATCAAAGAATAAATACGAGGCTATAATAATAAAGCATGAATATGATTTCATAGATCTGATCATAAACTCTCAATTCATCGGATCCCAACAAACACACCGCAAAAGAAAGACTTGCATCATATGGATCACCAAGAGACCATTGTATTGAGAAAAAAACGACAGAGAAAGCCATTTAGCTAGTGCCTATGGACCCGTTGGTGTGATATGAACTACTCACACATCATTCGAGGTGCACCAATGAGGATGATGAACCCCTCCTTGATCGTGTTCCTCTCTGGAACAGGCTCTAGATTGGATTTCGTGGCTTCTCGAACTTGCGGCGACATAAATGATTTTTCATCGACTCCTCTTAGGGTTTTCTGAATATTGGGGTATTTATAGATCTGAGAAGTGGTGGAGGAGGTGCTCGAGGGCCCCAATAGACACAAGGCTGCGCTAGGGGTCCTGGGCACACCTTGGTGCCTTGTGGGCTGCCTAGGCCTCGTTTGGTGATCCTCCTTGGCTCCCAAGTTTCCTTGTGGTCCAAAAAAATCTTAGTAAAGTTTTGTGGCATTTGGACTTCATCTGAAATTGATTTTCTGTGAAGGAAAAAGAGCAAGTGGCATTAGGCACTATGTCAATAGGTTAGTCCCAAAAAATGATATAAAGTTGCTATAAAATGATCATAAAGCATCCAAGAATGATAATATAACAACATGTAACAATCAAAAGTTATAGATACATTGGAGATGTATGAGCATTCCCAAGCTTAATTCCTGCTCGTCCTCGAGTAGGTAAATGATAAAAACATAATTTTTGATGTGGGATGTTGCCTAACATGTTCATCACATTCTTTTTTTCTTTTTTAGTATGAACATATGGACTTGTAGATGATTCAAAACAATATTCTATAGTTTGACATGAAAATTTCAGTACTCAAGCATATCAACAAGCAACTAGGTCTTTAAAAATATCAACGCTAAAGAACGCTATCCCTAGCCCATCATGCTCTATCATTGATCCATTCATGCAACACACCCAAATATTAACTATATCCAATGCTCAAGAATGATAATGGTGTTCTTAGTTGGTGCTTTATAAGAGAAGATGGAGACTCAAATTTAAAATAAAAATTGCATAAAGTAAATAGATAGGCCCTTCGTAGAGGGAAGCAGGGATTTGTAGAGGTGTCAATGCTCAAAGTGAAAAACTTAGAGATATTTTTTTGGGTGGCATGCTTTTCCTGTCAACGAAAATGACTAAGAGTTTCCAATATCCTCCATGCTAAAAAAATTACACGCGGTTCCCAAACTAGAAATAAAGTTTATTCATTTTTCCACCATTCTTTCACATTCCACGGCTAGCTGTATCCACGGGTACCATCCATACCAACACTTTCCAAGGAATTTATTATTTGACAATAAAAAATATTTTTTGCATTTTGGGATTGTGCATCCCTATTACCGCCATACTATCATGCAACGATAAGTGAATAAACACTAATGTTGAGAATAACCTATTTAACATGGAAGATACCGGCCACCCCTCGTCGCTTCATCAGCGGTACGGGCACACAAAACAGAAATTTATTTTGAACATTAGAGTTGGCACTTGCAAATTTACTTGGAACGACATTGAAATACCACATATAGGTAGGTATGGTGGACCCATTTGGCACTACTTTGGGTTTAGTAGTTGGATGCACAAGTAGTATTCCCGCTTAGTACAAGTGAAGGCTAGCAAATAGATTGAGAAGCGCGCAAACAAGGAATGAAAATCATCATAAGTGAGCATTAAACATAACTAACACCGAATAATGCAACACAAGTAGGATGTAATTGTTGGAAATATGCCCCAGAGGTAATAAATAAAGTTGTTATTATTATGTTTCCAGTTCATGATAATTGTCTATTATTCATGCTATAATTGTATTAACCAGAAACCGCAATACATGTGTGAATATATAGATCACAATGTGTCCCTAGTGACCCTCTAGTTTGCTAGCTCATTGATCAATAGATGATAAGGTTTCTTGATCATGGACACTGTATGTCATTGATAACGGAATCACATCATTGGGAATGATGTGATGGACAAGACCTAATCCTAAGCATAGCACTAGATCGTGTTGTTCGTCTGCTAAAGCTTTTCTAATGTCAAGTATCATTTCCTTAGACCATGAGATTGTGCAACTCCCGGATACTGTAGGAGTGCTTTGGGTGTATCAAATGTCACAACGTAACTAGCTGATTATAAAGGTGCACTAAAGGTATCTCCGAAAGTGTCTGTTGGGTTGTACGAATCAAGACTGGGATTTGTCACTCCGTGTGACGGAGTGGTATCTTTGGGCCCACTCGGTAATCCATCATCATATTGAGCTCAATGTGACTAAGGAGTTATCCACGGGGTGGTGTGTTATGGAACGAGTAAAGAGACTTTTCGGTAACAAGATTGAACAAGGTATAGAGATACCGGTAGACAAAGAGAATTGCATACATGATTGATTGTATCCCCGAAATTGTGGTTCATCCGATGAGATCATCGAGGAACATGCGGGAACCAACGTGGATATCCATACCCCGTTGTTGGTTATTGAGCGGAGAGGTGTCTCGGTCATGTCTGCATGTCTCCCAAACCCGTAGGGTCTACACACTTAAGGTTCGATGACACTGGGGTTATAGGGAAATAGTGTACGTGGTTACCGAAGGTTGTTCGGAGTCCCGGATGTCACGAGGAGTTCCGGAATAGTCTGGAGGTAAAGATTGATATATAGGAAGTGAGGATTTGGTCACCCGGATTGTTTCGGGTGACATCGGTAATATACTGGGACCACCAGAAGGGTTCTGCGGTCCACCGGGAAGGGCCTACAACCACGAAAGGGTATTTGGGCCAAAAGGTGGATGGGAACTAGCCGAAAGTGGGCTGGTGCGCCACCACCACCTAGCCCAAGGTACAAGGAGGCAAGGTGGGCCAAAACCCTAGGGCGTGGGGGCTTGCCTTGGGTGGCAAGCCACCCCTAGGACTGCTGCACCCTTGCCCTGCCCGCCGTCCCTTGCCTCCCATCTGAGGGGCTGCCGCACCACCTAGGGGAAACCCTAGGATGGTAGGCCCCTCTCACTCCCTCCTATATATACCCAAGGGTTTTGGGAGGGCTTCACACAACTTCTCCTCCCTAGACGGCGCGACCCTAACCTTCCTCCTCCTCGCCTTCCACATAGCTTAGCGAAGTTCTGTCGGAGTGCCACGTAGCTCCACCGTCACCATGTCGTCGTGCTGTCGGAGCTCTCCCTCAACCTCTCCTCCCTCCTTGCTAGATAAAGGCGTTGGAGACGTCACCGGGATGCACATGTGTTGAACGTGGAGGCACCGTCGTTCGGTGCATAGATCGGAATCCACTGCGATCTGAATCGCTGCGAGTACGACTCCATCAACCATGTTCTAGCAACGCTTCCGCTTAGCAATGTTCAAATGTATGAAGATGCTCTATAACCTCTCTCGTTGCTGGTTTCTCCATAGATAGATCCTTGCATGGCATAGATTTTTTATATTACTACGATCCCCAACAGTGGTATCAGAGCTAAGGTTCTATGCATAGATTCTATGCACGAGTATAACACAAAAGTTGTGGGCGCTGATTTTGTCAATTGCTTGCCGTTACTAGTCTTATCTTGATTCGGCGACATCGTGGGATGAAGCGGCTCGGACCGACTTTACACGTACTCTTAGGTGAGACTGGTTCCACCGACCGACATGCACTAGTTGCATAAGGTGGCTAGCGGGCGTATGTCTCTCCAACTTTAGTCAGATCGGATTCGATGAAGAGGGTCCTTATGAAGGGTAAATAGCATTTGCATATTAACGTTGTGGCTGTCACGGAGGTAAGAAGCATTCTTGCTAGAAACCCTAACCAACCACGTAAAACTTGCAACAACAATTAGAGGATGTCTAACTTGTTTTTGCAGGGTATGCTATGTGATGTGATATGGCCAAAAGGATGTGATGTTACATATGTGATGTATGATATTGATCATGTTCTTGTAATAGGATTCACGACTTGCATTTCGATGAGTATGACAACCGACAGGAGCCATAGGAGTTGTCTTAATTTATTGTATGATATGCAACGCCATGTTGATTACTTTACTTTATAGCTAACGGTTAGCTATAGTAGTAGAAGTAATAATTGGCGTGACGACTTCACGGGAACACAATGATGGAGATCATGGTGTCATGCCGGTGACAATGATGATCATGGTGCCCCGAAGATGGAGATCAAAGGAGCAAGATGATATTGGCCATATCATGTCACTATATGATTGCATGTGATGTTTATCATGTTTTACATCTTATTGCTTAGAATGACGGTAGCAAAGATAAGATGATCCCTTATTAAAATTTTGAGATATGTATTCCCCTAAGTGTGCGTCGTTGCGAAGGATCGTTGTCTCGAAGCACCACATGATGATCGAGTGTGATAGATTCTAGTGTTCGCATACAATGGGTTTAAGCCAGTTTACACATGCAAAACACTTAGGTTGACTCGACGAGCCTAGCATGTATAGACATGGCCTCGAATACGGGAGATCAAAAGGTCGAACATGAGTCGTATGGTTGATACGATCAGCATGGATATGATCACCATTGATGACTAGTCAGTCTCACGTGATGATCGGACATGGGCTAGTCGACTTGGATCATGTAACACTTGGATGACTGGAAGGATGTCGATCTAAGTGGGAGTTCATTAGTAATTTGATTAGATGAACTTAATTATCATGAACTTAGTCTAAAATTGTCTTTACAAATATTGTAGATCAAATGGCCAACGCAAATGTCCCATTCAACTTCAACGCGTTCCTAGAGAAAACCAAGCTGAAAGATGACTGGAGCAACTATGCGGATTGGGCTCATAACTTAAATCTCATTCTCATGGCTTCCAAGAAAGCATATGTCCTTGATGCACATCTAGGTGATCCTACCATTCCCGCGGCAGACTAGGACGCTAGGAACGCCTGGCAGTCGCGGAGTGATGACTACTCTCTCGTTCAGTGTGGCATGATTTACATTTTAGAACCGGGGCTCCAAAGGCGTTTTGAGAAACATGAAGCATATGAGAAGTTAGAGGAGCTGAAACTTGTTTTTCAAGCTCATGCGTGGGTCGAGAGATATGAAGTCTCCGACAAGTTCTTTAGCTGTAAGATGGAGGAGAATAGTTCTGTTAGTGAGCACATACTCAGAATGTATGGCTTGCACAACCGCTTGACCCAGCTGGGAGTTGAACTTCCGGATGATGCGGTCATTGACAGAATCCTCCAGTGGCTTCCACCTAGCTATATAGGCTTTGTGATGAATTACAACATGCAAGGGATGGAAAAGACTATTCCCGAGTTGTATTCAATGCTGAAATCTGCGTTGGTAGAAATCAAGAAAGAGCATCAAGTGTTGATGGTCAATAAGACCACCAGTTTCGAGAAGGGCAAGGGTAAGAAAAGCTTCAAGAAAGACGGCAAAGCAGTTGCCGCGCCCGGTATGCTAGTTGCCGGGAAGAAGCCAAAGAAAGGACCTAAGCCTCAGACTGAGTGCTATTACTGCAAGGGAACCGGTCACTGGAAGCAAAATTGCCCCAAGTACTTAGCGGACAAGAAGGCCGACAACGTCAAAGGTATATGTGATATACTTGTTATTGATGTGTACCTTACTAGCGCTTGTAGTAGCTCATGAGTATTTGATACCGGTGTTGTTTCTCACATTTGTAACTCTAAGAAGGAACTATAGGACAAGCGTAGGCTGGCTAAGGACGAGGTGACGATGCGCGTCGGGAATGGTTCCAAGGTCGATGTGATCGCCGTCGGCACGCTACCTCTACATCTACCTTCAGGATTAGTTATAAACCTTAATAATTGTTATTTAGTACGAGCTTTAAGCATGAACATTGTATCAGGATCTCGCTTCATGCAAGATGGCTACTCATTTAAATCTAAGAATAATGGTTGTTCTATTTATATGATTGGTATGTTTTATGGTCATGCCCCGCTCGTAAATGGTTTATTCCTTATGAATCTCGATCGTGATGATACACGTATTCATATTGTGAGTACTAAAAGATGTAAGGTTGATAACGATAGTCCCACATACTTGTGGCACTGCTGCCTTGGTCATATCGGTCTAAAGCGCATGAAGAAACTCCATGTTGATGGACTTTTGGAGTCTCTTGAATTTGAATCATTTGACACATGTGAACCTTGCCTCATGGGCAAGATGACCAAGAATCCGTTCTCCAGAACAATGGAGCGAGCAACCAACTTGTTGGAAATAATACATACTGATGTATGCGGTCCAATGAGCGTTGAAGCTCGCGGTGGCTATCGTTATGTTCTCACCCTCACTGATGATTTGAGTACATATGGGTATGTCTACTTAATGAAGCACAAGTCTAAAACCTTCAAAAAGTTCAAGGAATTTCAGAGTGAGGTGGAGAATCAATGTCAAAAGAAAATAAAGTTTATACGATCTAATCATGGAGGAGAATATTTGAGTCACGAGTTTGGTACACACCTAAGGAAATGTGGAATTGTTTCACAACCCACGCCGCCTGGCACACCGCAGCGTAACAGTGTGTCTGAACATCGTAATCGCACTTTATTGGATATGGTGCGATCTATGATGTCTCTTACCGATTTACCGCTATCATTTTGGGGATATGCATTGGAAATCACCGCATTCACTTTAAATAGGGCGCCGTCTAAATCAGTTGAGACGACACAATATGAATTATGGTTTGACAAGAAACCTAAGCTCTCGTTTCTTAAAGTTTTGGGCTGCGATGCTTATGTGAAGAAACTTCAACCAGAGAAGCTCGAACCCAAAGCGGAAAAATGCGTCTTCATAGGATACCCTAAGGAAACTATTGGGTACACCTTCTATCTTAGATCTGAAGGCAAGATCTTTGTTGCCAAGAATAGGTCCTTTCTAGAGAAAGAGTTTCTCTCAAAAGAAGTAAGTGGGAGGAAAATAGAACTTGATGAGGTAATTGGACCTCCTCTCGAATCAGAGAGTAGCGCAGCGCAAGAAAATGTTTCTGAGGTGCCTGCACCGACTAGATATGAAGTTAATGATGATGATCATGAAACTTTAGATCAATTTGCTATTGAACCTCGAAGGTCGACAAGGGTACGTTCTGCACCAGAGTGGTACGACAACCCTGTCATGGAAATCATGTTGTTGGACAACAGTGAACCTTCGAACTATGAAGAAGCGATGGCGGGCCCGAATTCCAACAAATGGCTTGAGACCATGAAATCCGAGATAGAATCCATGTATGAGAACAAAGTATGGACTTTGGTGGACTTGCCCGATGATCGGCGAGCCATAGAAAATAAATGGATTTTTAAGAAGAAGACTGACGCGGATGGTAATGTGACCATATATAAGGCTTGACTTGTCGCTAAGGGTTATCGACAAGTTCAAGGGATTGACTACGATGAGACCTTCTCACCCGTAATGATGTTGAAGTCGGTCTGAATCATGTTAGCAATTGCCGCCTTTTATAATTATGAAATCTGGCAAGTGGACGTCAAAACAACATTCCTGGACGGCTTTCTTAAAGAAGAATTGTATATGATACAGCCTGAAGGTTTCGTTGATCCTAGCAATGCTAATAAGGTATGCAAGCTCCAGCGCTCCATCTATGGGCCGATGCAAGCATCTCGGAGTTGGAACATTCACTTTGATGAGGTGATCAAAGCGTTTGGGATTGTACAGACTTATGGAGAAGCCTGTATTTACAAGAAAGTGAGTGGGAGCTCTGTAGCATTTCTCATATTGTATGTGGATGACATATTGTTGATGGGAAATGATATAGAACTATTGGAAAACATCAAGGCCTATTTGAATAAGAGTTTTTCAATGAAGGACCTTGGAGAAGCTGCTTACATATTAGGCATCAAGATCTATAGAGATAGATCGAGACGCCTCATAGGTCTTTCACAAAGCACATACCTTGACAAGATATTGAAGAAGTTCAATATGGATAAGGCTAAGAAGGGGTTCTTTCCAGTATTACAAGGTGTGAGGTTGAGTACGACTCAACGCCCGACCACGACAGAATATAAAGAAAAGATGAGTACCGCCCCCTATGCTTCAGCCATAGGCTCTATCATGTATGCCATGCTGTGTACCAGACCTCATGTGAACCTTGCCATAAGTTTGGTAGGGAGGTACGAGAGTGATCCAGGAGTGGATCACTGGACAATGGTCAAGAATATCCTAAAGTACCTGAAAAGGACTAAAGATATGTTTCTCGTTTATGGAGGTGTCGAAGTGCTCATCGTAAAGGGTTACGTTGATGCTAGCTTCGACATAGATACGGATGACTCTAAGTCACAAACCAGATACGTGTATATTTTGAATAATGGGGCAGTTAGCTGGTGTAGTTGCAAGCAAAGCATCATGGCGGCATCTACATGTGAAGGGGAGTACATAGCTGCTTCGGAAGCAGCACAATAAGGAGTCTGGATGAAGGAGTTCATCACCGACCTAGGAGTGATTCCAAGTGCGTCGGGCCCAATGAGTTTGTTCTGTGATAACACTGGAGCTATTGCCATTGCAAAGGAGCCCAGGTTTCACAAGAAGACCAAGCACATCAAGTTTCGCTTCAACTCCATTCGTGGATACATCCAGGATGGAGATATAGATATTTGTAAATTACATACAGATCTGAATGTCGCAGACCCGTTGACTAAACCTCTATTAGAGCATATTTCTCCATATGTGGTTTTGGTAATTGATGACAATCCCTATGGACTAATGGTTGCCTTAAGTTATATTTATAGGATTTGTCCATAGGCACTTCTTGAAGTCCATCTGTTGGGTTTGAGTTTATATGATGACCAAGGTGGTATTCAAGGTATTATCCAAAGAATGGTCATAGGGACATAAGGTTGATCAAGATCATCAGACAAAGAGTAAATCAATATGATCAACATACAAAGCATACAAGATGTACCGAGACAGATCAAGTGATCCCATGGTGTGTTTCCATGGGCTTGCGTCAAGAGGAAGATCTCATACAACCCATGGACGATGACGTCAAGTGGTGATCGTCAACAATATTGTGGTGTGCAAGTTCAAGTGGATCATCACAGAGATATCATGCTTGAAGCTTGCCGTCTATTGTGGTGGCAATGGACTTGTGAAGATATGCTGAAGAGCGGATCACCGATAGTGTGTATGGGGGAGCAATCAACTAGCCTTCATCAAGCCAACGTAATCAAGAAAGGTGGTCCATCTTGAGCAAGCCAAGATCATCGTCATCTAGCTCAAGAGGACGAGGTGCAAGATATAGGTTTTCCCTTGATAGGTTTTCTGTTTTAAGATAGATTGATGTACTGTCAAGGGGGACTCTCAAGTGAGTAGCTTGATCACATCGTTTGTTGAGAGCTCAAACCATTTGCTTCCTTGCATCATAATTCTTGGTTTTTGTTTGGTGTTTCTCTTTGGTAGTTTTACAGCTTATGTTCATCTTCATGACAAGCTCGAGTTCATCGAAAATGGAGTCAATATGCATCTTCTATGATGTTTTCGATGTTGGGAGTTTTTACCGGTCTTATTCGAGGAAGGGTTCTCACCATTTTCTTATGGGCCTTCTCTCACTTGCTTCTTATTGATATTTCTATAAATATTGTGTTATCCCATGTCGTTAGCTTTCTAACAAACTTGGTTTCATTGAATTCGGAATACGTATGTGAAAGTTAAGGCAGTTTCTGTGGCGAGCGATAGTACCGCTTGTGCCAAGCGGTAGTACCTCTCTAGGAGCGGTAATACTGCTCCGTCGTACTTTATTTGCGCATCCTTTTTTCCTCAACATGGTTGGTGAACCTACCGAACAGTAGTACCGCTCCCACGAGCGATATTACCGCCCCGTCGGACTTTATTTGTGCATCCTTTTTGCCTCAGCATGGCTGGTGAACCTACCGAGCAGTAGTACCGTTCCCATGAGCGGCAGTACCGCTCTGTGCGGGCTGTGAAGCATAACGGTTGGATTTTTTCCCACCTATAAAAGTGGGTCTTCTTCCCCATTGAACCTTATCCGTGAATCTCAAGTTTGCCCCTCCCATTGTTGACCTTCTTCGAGCTTGCTAACTCTCAATCCCTCCAATGATTCTTGCTAGTTCTTGAGGGGGAAAAGAGAGGAGATCTAAATCCACATTTCCACCAATCACTTTCTCCTCTACGTGAGGGGAAACCCTTGGGTCTATATATTGGAGTTCTTCGTGTTCTTCTTCGATTTTCCTCTCATTTTGCTCCCTAGCATTAGTTGCTTTGGTGGAATTTGGGAGAGAAGGACTTGGGCACTCCGTGTGCCCTTGCCATTGCATTTGGTCATCGGTTTGAGTTATCCACGGTGATACGTGGAAGTGAGAAGTTGAGAAGCTTATTATCCTTGGGTACCTGGTACCCCTAGAAGCTTGGTGGTGCCTCGGAGCTCAATCATTGTGGTGTAAAGCTCCGGGCAAGCGTTGGGGGTCTCCAATTAAGTTGTGGAGATTGCCCCGAGCATTTGTAGTCACCTCGAAGCCATATGCCATTGTGGTGAAGCTTCATGGTGTTGTTGGGAGCCTCCAATTAAGTTGTGGAGATTGCCCCAACCTTGTTTGTACGAGTTCGGTGACCGCCCTCAAGGTTCCCTTAGTGGAATCACGACATCTTGCATTGTGTGAGGGCGTGAGGAGATTACAGTGGCCTTAGTGACATCTTGGGGAGAATTGTGCCTTCACACAGCTCCAAACGGAGATTAGCATCCGTAAGGGTGTGAACTTTGGGATACATAGTTGTCTCCGCGTGCCTCGGTTATCTCTTACCCGAACCCTTTGCTTATGCACTATACTTTGTGATAGCCATATTGTTTCTTGTCATATATCTTGCTATCACTTAGTTGTTTAATCTTGCTTAGCATAAGTTGTTGGTGCACATAGGTGAGCCTGGTTGTTTTAGGCTTTGTGCTTGACAAATTTACCATTAGTTTTATTCCACATTTGTTCAAGCCTAAACCATAATTATTTTAAAGCGTCTATTCACCCCCCCTCTAGGCTACATTCGCGTCCTTTCAATTGGTATCAGAGCTAGGTATCTCTTTATTAGGTTTAACCACCTAGACAGTAAGTATGTCGACTAGGGGATTAGGATTCTCTGGCACTCTTAGTTTTGATGGCACAATTTTTTATGCTTGGGTAATTCGCATGCTTAATCTCTTTAGGGTCATAGACCCAAATTTAGAGCGAATTGTAGATATGGGTTTTTCTCCTCCGAAGGGTTCTCAAAATATATCTTTAGAGGATGAGAAAAACTCTTATCTCAATGCTCAAGCTTCTAATGTGCTTTGGATGCTTTGAGAAATTTAGTTATATTTCAACTCATGCCATTCTGGGATGCTCATGGGTTGTGGACAAAGCTTCAAGATAGATATGGTGTGTCCAAGATTTGTAGGGATGATTGTTCTCCCTCCACCTCCAGTCGTGTGGTCTTCTAACCTTCATCCACTTCACCTACATGTGGTTTGCCACAAGGTAATGGTATGGTGAGTAGTGGTGATCATTGCAATGATGATAGTGGGCTTATTATTGATGATCCTTCATCACTATATTATTGCAATGCTTCATCTTTGGGCGTTATCACTTCGAGCACTCTAAATATATTACATGCTTGTATTGATAGTCCTTGCATATCATGTAAAAACTGCTTGATTAAATCTCATGATTATATGCTTTCTATATCTTGTTGTCATGATAAAAATGTATCTATTTCCTCGAGTTGTGGTGCGAACAGTGTAGAGGAAATTCATCACTCCATGGAACAAGATGTGGCCTTGAATGATGCTTCAAGGGATCCTACATCATCATCTATTGTTACTCACTTTTGCCTGATGGCTAACGCTTCAAAGTACCTCCTACTTTGAATCCCAATGTATCTCATGATGATGATGTTGATGGTAATGAGGATGCGGATGATGATGAAGAGAGTGATAATATCGCATCCTTAAAAATTAAGGATGAAATGATTTTTAAATCTCTTTATAAGAATAAACTTGCTTGTTCCAACTTCTTGGAAATCATGTCTATTTGCCACCGAGGGCAAGAAATACATTGAGGAGTTGGAAGCTCATCTCGAGGAGCATGAGGCCACCATTGAGACAATGGAAGGTCATGAGCGTGATTACGCTAATGAGATCGTGGAGCTATCTCAAGCTCTTGAAAATGAACAAACCACCATGGAATCTCTTGAGTAAACCTTTGCTCTAGGATTATCTAGATTAAAGGAATCCCATGACAGAGCTCTCGAGGTGGCTAATGATTTTAGAACTAAAAATGATAAGCTTGAAGTTGCACATGCTAAACTCCTTAAGGACTATGAGCACCTCGAAAATGGCTCAAGGGCTATTAAGAGTTCGCTCATCAAACTCACCGAGTCTCATGCTCAACTTGAAGCTTCATATTCTAAAGAGCTTGCCAAGTTGCCTTCTCCTCTTATTGCTAATGATGATGCTTGTGCTACTAACTCTACTTCTTGTGAAGCATCCTTTCTAAAGGAGAATGTTGAGCTAAGGGCTCAACTTGAGTTGCTATCTAGAAATTATGGGAAATTGGAAGAAAATCATGTAATGCTCACAAGCTCTCATGATGATCTTCTAGCATCCCATAATGTTCTAAAATTATTTCATGAGGCTATTACTACCAAGGTAACATCAAGTGAGCCTCATGTGGACAATGGCACTACGAATAATGTTGCTACCCCTTGTGATGAATTACTTTCCTTGCCTTGTTGCTCTAACAATGAAGCTTATACTTCCTCTAGTACTTGTGTTGATACTAACCATGTAGAGTAAATCGAACAGCTCAAGGCCCAAGTCACTTCTTTGAAGAAAGACTTGGAAAAGAGTCATGAAGGGATGTCCACATTCAACAATGTCTTGTGTGGGAAAAAAATCCCTGAATGACAAATATGGACTTGGATTCAACTCCAACAAGAAGAATAAGTCCAAAAGCTTCAAGAAGAAGGGCCAAGAACAAGTCAAGAACTCGGCCAAGATTATTTGCTTCAAGTGCAAAATTGAAGGGCAACATGTTAGATCTTGCCCACTAAAGAAGAAGCCCCAAAGTCACAAGCAACAAGGAAAGTGGCCACAATTTCAATCACATACTCAACTACAAGTTGAAGAAAGGTCTCTTCCCAAGAAGACCCAAACCGACACTCCTCATGTTGAGAAATCAATAGGGAAGAAATTAAAGGGTAGATGTTGCTACTTATGTCGTGAGAAGGGTCACTTCGCTTCTTCTTGCACGAGAGGTAATTTATCCAACCCAATTATTATTGATGATATCTATTCTCTTGGGAAGTATAAGGTTGGCAATGTGTTTGCCAAGTTTGTTGGTACTCAAAGTGGTGTCAGTAAAAGTACCATTTGGGTTGCCAAGCCTATTGTGACTAACCTCTTAGGACCCAACGTGGTTGGGGACCAACAAGCTCAAACTTGATCAATAGGTGATTGTGGAGGACATTGGACACTTGGATACATAATTAAGAATTAAGGGGTCTTCATCATTCATATTATCTCAAGCCAAGTCATTTGGATTATCGAGTTTCTATCTTATATCCAATGTGCCTCCTAAGGGTAACTTGTACTTAAATTGTTTACATTGTTAGTTACTTGCCCCTTTGCATGTTGTGGTTTTGTACCTTGCATGTGTTTGTATATGTTGTGCTTCCAACTTGCTTATCTTGAGTAATCGAGTATGTGTATGTTGGTTTGCACATCATGTACGTGTGAGTCTCTTATTGAGCCTTTTTGCATCTTGTTTGTATCTATGTTGGTTCTTGTGAGAGATTAATGGATTATCCAATTGTGGGGGAGTGATGTGCTTTGCGCACCTCACAATCCTATAAATGTGTATACATGAGGAATGCCACTTAGTTTTGATATTTCAAAATTATCTAGTCTCTATGTGGTACGTCTTACTCATGAGAAATTCAAATTCCAAATGGTCCATTAATAATCTCTTGTTGGTTTTCATTTGCCACTTGTTAATAACGTTGGGTTATCACATTATGGGGGAGTAATATGCTATGTGGGTATTACAAGCCCAGAAAATGTCTATATTTGAGATATTGCCACTTCGTGTTGATATTGTAAGTTATCTTGTTCCTAGGTGGCATGTTAGCTCTACAAGTGTCATTTTCTTGTGTTTTTTGAGTAAAGATGATGTTGGATATATTTTCGTTCTACCAATAGGAATTATTTCCAAATACTTCTTGTCCATTGACAATTGGTATTCCCTTCATGTGGTAGAAATTGTTAATAATCTTTACATTGGATTTTGTGTATCGTTTGTCTTCCTTGCCTTTTGTGGATCTATTTGAACATGTCTAGTGTTCTTATCATTATAGTGAAAGTGATGATTCCATCTTGTGCATTTTGTATTCAAATGCAAATTCTATATAATGCACATATCTTGGGGGAGTAATACTATTTTCTTTAGAACACTCTCTTTATGCGTTTATCATAACATCTTTTGATCCCCATCAAGTGTGTGTTGATGGGAGGCAAGTCTTGCTCTTTATGATGCTCTGTGCCATCATGAATATTTGTCGAGGGTTTGGTTTGTTTGGAACCTTGCTCTCTTTTGGGAACTAGATACCTCGTGTTTTCTTTCCTTTCAATTGGTATATTGTTGCCTTTTATTTGGATTGTATCAATGGAAATCATTCCTTGATGTATCTTTTAATTGATATCCTTCAAGTGATAATTTTTCGTTTGGTATTTTATTTTCACTTGATACATTGCCTTTTGGTGTCTTATCAACTATGTGTTGATGTGATTCTTGAAAGCCTTGAGCATGCATATTTACTTTATATATTTTTTATTTTGCATGCTTTCTTCCTTTGACCCGATATATAAGGGAAACTCCACCTTGTCATAAATTGACTAAAGTGTGCTTGAAATTCAATTTCATATCTATATGCACATATTTATGTGGAGTTTGTCCTATGTATTGTTGGTTTTCTAACTTTTTGGTCCCAATGAGTTTGGGCACCATGTTGTTTGGTTTTTTGTTCTAGGAACAATTGGAGATGCATTGGATGCTCGGCTCACCTACAAGGAAGGTGTTGACACCATGTGCTTATTGGAGCCAAGTCACGATGATCAACGGACAACTATCTACTACATAAATCCAATGTTGTCTCGGTAACAAGTATCTACTTCATGCATACATTTCTTGCAAAGGCCCGAACCTGCCTTTTCTTGGCTGAGCAGTACTACCGTGGATAGCCACGGTACTACCGCTGGAGAGGTGTTACTGCTGCACTCGTGCACTAGCAGCACCGACACGGTACTACCGCATCCAGCACGCAGTATTTTTGTTCTGCGGTGGACGAACGATACTACAACCCAGCAAGCGGTTGTAAAATTTTACAACCGCTGGCCAGGCGGTACTACTATGATGACGTGTGGTACTACCGCGCCGTCGGGACCGTGAGGGGTCATACCCTCCTCTCGTGGTTCTGTCTCTCTCTCCAAGTTGCATCATGGCATGAATCTCTTGATTCGTTCTTGTGGTACTTGTTTCCTTTCTCAAAGCATCCGAACGATGATGTCTTATTGCTAGTTGGGATGTCTTTGATGTTTGTATGTTGGAAGTTCATATTGTACAATAAGAAAATATTAGGCCATGTGCTATGCTTCCAACCAAAGATCTTATTGATATATTGATGACTTCCTTTTGGATATCTTGTTTGTTCCTTCTTGTAACCATTTCGTGTGTACATCCTTATTTGTGGGTATATATCATCATGATTGTCTTCTACCTAGAATATTTTACACATGAGATAAGTTACACCTCTAATTGATATCCTCTTTTCCTTCATGTCCGCCGTTGCATTTCCTTTTTCAGTTTTTGGTAGCTTTGTTAAAGGATTTGTCTTGAGTGTGTATCTTATATTCTTGCATCTTGATGCACTCTTTGGTGGTGAAGATTATTTTTCATCATGCTTGTCTTGATGAGGTTTTTGCCATTTCGATTGGCATCCCTCCTCTTGACAAGGTTATTATTTCCTATCTTCGCCATGGGTTGTCACAAGCATTGGTTCTTATTTTGTTTATTAGTAAGTTTGTGAGCCCATTTTCTAGAGTGTGTGTGTGTGTGTGGAAATGATATGTCTTGCACTTTGTTTCTCATTTCATCAAGACTATGTTGATGAGTAATGCTCATCCTTATCTTAGTCTTCTCAAGTGCTTTGCCATGACTCACACACATCAATTTGGTTGAGCCTATCCTTAAGTTGCCTCTTTTACGTGATTCTCAACCATATGTTTTGTGCAAGTTATATGCTTATTGTCTCATCTATCTTCTTGCACTCGTTGTGTGTTTTTATTAATTTTGGAGGAGCAACGATCCTATTTGGTGTACTTGTATCAAATATAAAAACTCTTATTAGTGCACAAATCATGGGGAGCTTCTCTCATTTTGATAAAACATTAGATTTATCATAATATCTTTTATTCATGTCGTTTGAAGGACCATGTGATTGTTTGTTCCATCTCGTATCTTTTGATTGCTTGCTTCTATTTTTGTATGCCTTTGTGGCTTACGATCCTTCTTTTTGCAATTTTTGGGTCTTCGATATAGTTTGTTTTCCTCCAGCTTCTTATTATTCTTTATGTTTATTTCTTTGCACTCTTTTTCTGAGAAGTACACACTTTTTGGAGTACCACCTACTATATTGGCTTTCTAAACTTTTTGTCCATTTCGGAAATGGATGCCAATGGGGGAGAAGTTTTGAGAGTTTACTTTGGATATGTTTAGAGGGTTTTGCTTTTATTGCATAAGCATTTACATCTTGCACACATGCATTATTGCTTTGTATGTGTGCACTTGGTTTTGCTTATTTCCTTATATAAACTCTCTTGAAGTGGTTGTCATCAATTACTAAAATGGGGGAGATTGTTAGAGCATATTTCTCCATATGTGGTTTTGGTAATTGATGACAATCCCTATGGACTAATGGTTGCCTTAAGTTATATTTATAGGATTTGTCCATAGGCACTTCTTGAAGTCCATCTGTTGGGTTCAAGGAGTTTATATGATGACCAAGGTGGTATTCAAGGTATTATCCAAAGAATGGTCATAGAGACACAAGGTTGATCAATATCGTCAGACAAAGAGTAAATCAAGATGATCAACACACAAAGCGTACAAGATGTACCGAGACGGATCAAGTGATCCCATGGTGTGTTTCCATGGGCTTGGGTCAAGAGGAAGATCTCATACAACCCATGGAGGATGACATCAAGTGGTGATCGTCATCAAGATTGCGGTGTGCAAGTTCAAGTGGATCATCACAGAGATATCATGCTTGAAGCTTGCCGTCCATTGTGGTGGCAATGGACTTGTGAAGATATGCCGAAGAGCGGCTCACCCATAGTGTGTATGGGGGAGCAATCAGCTAGCCTTCATCAAGCCAACGCAATCAAAAAAGGTGGTCCATCTTGAGGAAGCCAAGATCATCCTCATCTAGCTCAAGAGGACGAGGTGCAAGGTATAGGTTTTCCTTTGATAGGTGTGACATCCTCCGCTTTTGCTACAGTGTTGTATGTAATTAAGCTACAGTGATCCCACGCTAATGGTGCCACATGACCGTGATTGCTATCATTAATCTTGTGTTAGTTCCAAACCGAATCAAATTCCAAATTTAAAAATAAGTCAAACGAGGCAAATTCTCGAATGCAAAAATAAAAATGTCGGATGAGTTACAACTATTACCTAAGAATTTATAAAGTTGAATCGGGCATTTTTGGAATTAATTTAAAGAATCTAAATAAATAAAACAGAAACCATATTTTTTAAATAAAACAAAAATAGAAAAAAGGAAAAAACCACTCACCCTTGCTGGGCCGGCCCCCAGCTAGCCCATAACCCCGATCCATCCACCACGGGGTATTTAACCCCCCTAGGAACCCTAGCCCCAAACCCCACTCCCCACTCCCACCCTCGCGACCAGAACCAGCCACGAGGGGCTGGTTCCCTCGGCCCCCCTCGCTCGCGCTCACGTCGCCCTCCCCCGGATCGGCCCGAATCACCCCATGCCTTGCTCTCTCCTCCCGTGGCTCGATTCCCAGACCGAAGCCCCCTATCCCTCCCGCTCCTCTCCCTCGTGCGCTCGCCAGCCACCGGCGCTCGCCGATGCTCCCCTCGCCGTCCGCCACCGAGCCGCCCCGCCTTCACCGAACCGCCCGGCCTCGTTGATCCCCACTACGCTCGAGACCAACGCTAGCCACCACCACCGCCGGCTCCCTCCCTCGTCCACGCCTCCAGCACCGGCAGCCACCCTCGTCGTCCCTGCGCCTCTCCTCGCCGGGCCCCCTCCTCAACCGGCCGAGCTCGCCGGCGCCAGGAGCTCCCCGCCACCCACGTCGCGTGCCGGATCCACCTCGAGGACGCGCCCTCGCCCCGCTCCACCTCCCGGTGACCCTGCACCGACCCCGACGCCCTCCACCATAGTACCGCCTCGGCACCGGATCACCACCTCCTCGGCCGCACCGTCGCAGGATCCTCCCTCATCGCCTCCCTCCACCGAGCCCACTTTTGCACCCCTACCGGCTCAACGTAAGCCTCATTTCCTCCTCCTCCTCTCTCTCTCCACCGCTGCGTAGCTCGTTGTCGGCGCCGTTCCGGCGACCAAACGCCCCCGCGCATCCCTGGACGGAGCCCTTGGCTCGTATGCCCGTACGCTTCGTCGGCCCTGCCCTCATCGTGTCGCCCTAGTGCCCGTGGCTCCTGGACGGCCCCAAACCGAGCTGGTTAGTGGGGGAATCAACCTCCCCCACTAATCCCTTTTTTTTGTGTGAGAATGACAAAGGGGGCCGAGGAACCCCCCCCCCCCCCCACTCTAAAATTGTTAAAAAATAAAAATAAAATTATATATATATGTTTTAATAATAATAATAAATAAAGTAAATAAATATTTAGTTATATTAACTAATTAATTAGTTAATTAATTAAATAGATGATTAAGTATTAATTAAAGGCTATTAATTAAGTCTCCTAATTAGATAATCCTAAGAGAGTATGACACGTGGATCCCCCACTAATTAATCTGATAAATTATTAGTTAATCTAAACATTTAAATTGTGCCTATGACACATGGGACCCACTGGTCAGTTTGACCAGTCAAACCTGTTGACTCTTGATGTCACCATGACATCATGCTCATGTCATAATTCCATTTAATTGATTTAATTTAATCTGTTTTAATTTCAGAATATTAATAAAACTTTGAAAATTAATATAAAATAAATCGTAGCTCAGATGAAAATATTTTCAACATGAAAGTTGATTAGCAGAACGAGACGAACCCGGATATGTTATCCATTCGTGTGTCACGCGTTCCTAGCATAGCAAATGTGGAACATTTCCACCGTTTTCATCTGACCGGTAGTAGCCACACACCCGGGAAATATCATCTCATATTTTCCCGACGCGTCTATGACGGATGATAGTGCGTTAGCTCATGCCTAGCCCTGCATCTTGACATGTCATGCTTAGTGTTGCACCTGTTGCTATTATTTATTGTTTCTTCCCCCCTCTTCTTACCGGTAGACCCCCGAGACTGACGCTGCTGCCGGGTACATCAACCCATCTGACGACCAGCCCTTTGCCGCAGAGCAACAAGGCAAGCAAACCCCCTTGATCAAAAACTAACTATTTGGATAGCCGTGTCCACGGTTACAGGACGACTTGGAGTTGTGCCCTGATCTTATACAACTACAACTGTTACTTAACTGGAATAGTTGCTCCGAGATTGCTTCTTCGCATGGAGTCGAGGAAGGATCTCTGGGCTTGACCTCGTAGTAATTTTGCTGCAACAATATGACTACAAATTGTGTTTTCCTGTTCTACTCTCGTCTATTGCTGCAAGACCCCTGAAGATGCTAGTCTTTGATAGGACTATGCCTTCTCTCTATATTATTGCATTGTTGCAGTCAGTCCACATATAAACCCTTCCTTTGATACTGAGGCATACTTAGCATAGTTCTGATGTCAGCTTGCGAGTACTTTGTATGAGTACTCATTGTTGCTTTGCTCCCCCTTTGCTCCCTTGATTCGTTGGTGCGACCAGATGATGGAGTTTCCCACCGACGACGACTACTACCCCGATGGTGCCTACTACTACATGGAGGCTGTTGAAGACCAGGAGTAGTTACGAGGTTCCCAGGCAGGAGGCCTCGCCTCGTTCAATCGTTGTTTTTTTTGTGCTAGCCTTCCCTAAGGCACCTCATGTTTAATGTCCGTACTCAGATATTGTTGCTTCCGCTGACTCGTGTTTTTTTTGAGCTTCTGTATTCTAGCCCTCGAGGCCCTTGGCTTGTAATATGAAGCTTGTATGTTTTATTTGTGTCTAGAGTTGTGTTGTGATATCTTCCCGTGAGTCCTTGAGTTTGATCGTACACATTTGCGTGTATGATTAGCGTATGATTAAATCGAGGGTGTCACAAGTTGGTATCAGAGCCGACTGCCTGTGGGTAGCCCCCTTTCAAACTCCTTGGCCGAAGTTGAGTCTAGTGTTTGAAAAACTTACTAACTTTGATGTTGTGGCTTACGGGCCCACATCTCAATTGGGTGGTATTAGTATCTTTTACTCCTTTTCTATACTCTCGGTTCTACTCTCTCTTCTCTTTTGGGTTAAAGAATTTACTAACTCTAACATTAGGTTCTCGTAATCACATCGACCCGGAGGGCTGGACTATCTACTCTTGTTCTTCTGATATTATATTACACACACTGTCATTTGACATTCGTGAATCTTTCTTTTCAGATGCGTCCCGCAAGATAGCACATGCGCTTGACACTAGCCACTGAGACGGCTGGGTTCCCGACCATTTTGGTCGACCTCTTGACCAGGCTGGGATATCCCTGGTACCCCGAGTACACTGTGTACGAGGACTTCCGCGAGTTCAACCAGTACCAGTACCAGGCCGAGGTTCGCATCTTCGACCAGATGGGAAACTCCACCCACGAGCGCCACATCTTCTGTGGTATTGGATTGTCGATCAAGATGGTTGTCCATGATGCAGCCTATGTTGCTATCACCCGTCTCCGTGGAGCGTACCCTCACCTGGAGGAGAGTGATTTCAGATACATCCCGTATGTTCCTGCTGGGGATGAGACTGGGTCTGATCTCACTGCCTACACTGTTCGCGTTCGGGAGCGCAACGACCGGTCCTACGTCGCTGTCTGCGCCACCTACGTGACGCGTCGCTACGACGCACGGGTTTTGGTGCAGTACACTGAGGCACTGGATCGTGCTTTTTGAGCTCTGACTATGGAGTTGTACGCTACGCGTGCTCGTCTTTACGACGCATTGACAGAGCTGGAGCCAACAGTCCACCCGAGGGTCCACCCTGCGCACATCCTCGAGCCAAGCAGGACAGAGTTACCACCAGGTCTTGAGTGGACTGATGTTGGGGGTAGTACCCCTGCACTTGGACCTCTGCTCCCCGATTGGATGTGGTTCCCTCACCAGAGTCACCACGGAACGCAGGGTCCTGTTCCTACCTTCTATCACCGCCAGCTACCCGGATTTGATCGTTTTCTCCGACGTTGATGTAGCCTTATCGATATGTCTCATTGTGGTACTCTTCCAGCACGTGGATGCATGCCGCCTAGTGAGTCCAGGTTATCGTCTAATGCATCCAGGTTATCGCCAAATTTTGAATTTGGAATCGATGGTCTGTAATCGAACTTATGTATGGGTCTGTATGTCGAACTCAACTACTATGAAGTATCTATCGCATTTCCCTTTCGTCATGCTTGATTACTTCATGAATGCGTATGATGCCTTTGCAATTACTTTAAGCTAAACTACCCCTGTTAAATATTTAGAAGGATGGTTAGACCAGTTGGCCGCCCGTGTGGCCCCGCCAATCATGCACCACCCCCGCCTCCTGAATTTATGGCGGGCATGATCCAACAGTTTGAACTGAACCGCCAGTTTATGCAGGGGCTCATGGATCAGTTCCAAAGGTCGAACATGAACCAGCAGCAAGGCGTGACACTGCAAGACTTCTGCCGACTCAACCCTGCAAGCTACCGCAGCTCAACTCAGCCTCTTGATGTTGATGACTGGCTCCGTGACATTGCTTATGAGCTGGAGTCTGCCAATGTGCCCCTGGCGAGCTATGTCAACTTTGCCGCCTACTTCCTGAAGGGTCCCGCTGCTCAATGGTGGGACAGTCACCGGCGCTCTCATCCCGTTGTAACTGTCACCACTTGGACGGAGTTCAAGGTTGACTTTCATGCTCTATACATTCCTCAGGGAATCATGGACCGGAACAAGCGTGACTTACGCAACCTTGTCCAGGGCAACAAGACTGTGGATGCTTATCAGCGGGAATTTTTGGACTTATCTCGCTATGCTGAAGAAGACATTGCAACTGATGTGCGTAGACAGGAGAAGTTCCATGAGGGCCTTCTCCCTGATATCAAGCTGACACTCCTCGTTCAGGACTATGCTGATTTCGCCACCCTGGTGAACAAGGCTATTCAGGTTGAGACTGGTCTGCAGGAATACAAGGATAGCAGCAAGCCAACCGTGACATGGGCTCATCTGCACATAAGCGGAAGATCTGGATTCCCAACAACATGTACTATGCACCTGCTCCTTCTCCGAGGCCGTCCTATGCCGCTCCGCGCCTGCCTTCTTCACCACCTAGGCAGCCGAGGCTTCCAGCTCCACTGCCTCGAGTTCCTACTTCCCGTCCTGAGGACGGGCTGTGCTTCAAGTGTGGTTGTCGAGGTCACTATGCTAGAGACTGTCGGCAGAATCCGAATCAGCTGGCACTTCCTTCAACTGGCAGTGGCAACAACCAGAATCGCAACAACAATGCCAAGCCTGCTTATGTTCGTGGTCAGGCCAACAACATTGATATGGGTCAAGCTCAAGACCAGCCTGCTACTGTGATGGGTACACTTCTCGTTAACTTAGTACCTGCTTCTGTATTGTTTGATACAGGAGCATCGCATTCCTTCATGTCAGAAAATTTTGCATTCATGCATGGCGTTAAGTACGAAGAGATGAACACCCCGATAGTGGTAAACACCCCCGCGGGCCAATGCTGACCCTCCATCGTCTGCCCCAATGTCCCCGTTAAATTGGAGGATTGGAATTCCTTGCCGCTCCCATGTTATTGAGTTCTTCCAACATTGATCTCATACTAGGGAATGGACTGGTTGAAAGCTCATATGACTTCAATTGTTTGTGCCACCAAGACCATCCACCTCCTACACCCTTCAGATGAATTAATAAGCTACCATCCTCATCTCGTCTGAGATGCTGAGGCATGGTTGTATGCCTTGAATGCATTAAATGTGTCGCCTCTTGAAGGGATCGGACACATTCTAGTGGTACGGGAATTCCAAGCTGTCTTTCCAGAAGAGCTTCCGGGGATTCCCCTGCTCGAGCTATTGACTTTGTCATTGACTTGGTACCTGGTACCACTCCTATCGCCAAGCGTCCTTATAAAATGCCACCACATGAACTTCTTGAACTTAAGTAAGATATTGACAACTCGCTTCGTCTGGTTTCCATTCGTTTGAGTTCCTATGCTTGGGGAGCACCTACTCTCTTTGTTAATAAGAAGGATGGGACAAATCGATTGGTTCAAGACTACCGTCCTATCAACCAGGCAACTATTCAAAAGAAATATCCTCTCCCTCGAATAAATGATCTGTATGATCAACTTGTTGGTTACACAGTCTTCTCTAAACTCGACTTGAGGTTGGGATACCACCAGATTGGTGTTCGCAAAGAGGATATTCGAAAGACCGCCTTTGTTACTCGATATCGATCATACGATTACACCGTCATGTCCTTCGGCTTAACCAATGCACCAGCAAAATTCTCTCGATTGATGAATTATATATTCATGGACTACCTCGACAAATTCGTCATGGTGTATCTGGATGATATTCTGGTATTTTCGAAGAATAAAGAAGAGCACGCTGAACATCTTTGTCTTGTACTGGATAAGCTTCGGGAGCATAAACTCTAAGCAAAGTATTCAAAATGTGAATTCTGGCTGGACGAAGTAACATACCTTGGTCATGTGATCTCCAAGGATGGTATTGCAGTCACCCCTGAACGAATTCAAGCTATTCTTGACTGGACTCCCCCTAAGAATGTGAAGCAACTCAGAAGTTTTCTCGGACTCGCCAGCTATTGCCGTCGGTTCGTCGAGAACTTCTCCAAGATTGCAAAGCCCTTAACCAATCTGCTTCACAAAGGTGTTAAGTATGAGTGGATTGATGAATGTCAGGAAAGTTTCCAAGCACTCAAGGACAAACAGACATCCGCTCCAGTACTTGCTCCTCCGGATACGAAAAGGGATTTCGTCATATATTACGACGCTTCTCGTCAAGGATTAGGCTGTATCCTGATGCAGGATCGCAAGGTGATTGCTTATGCCTCACATCAGTTGCGTGCTCATGAAGAGAACTATCCAGTTCATGATCTCAAACTTGTCGCAGTTATTCATGCACTAAAAGAATGGCGACAATAGCTTGCCGGTAATCGTTGTGAAATCTACACCGACCATCAAAGTCTGAAGTATCTGTTCACTCAGCCGGAGCTGAATCTACGTCAACAAAGATGGATGGAGCGTATAGCAGATTTTGAGTGTAGTATATCATATACCCCTGGCAAGGCTAACGTAATGGCTGATGCCTTGAGTCACAAGTCTTACTACAACCACCTCCAGGTTCATAAGGTTCACGATTGTCTGCAAGAGGAATTCCGTAAGCTGAACCTCCATATTGTTCCTCACGGTTATCTTGTTCCCCCTCCTGGAGAGTTTCGCAAGATGAATCTCCGTGTGGTAAATCAGGGTTCCCTCAGTAACCTGGTTGTTGAACCAGATCTTGTGGGCACCATCAAGACTCTGCAAGGTTATGACGATGATGTCAAAAAAAATAAATGTTACTTTACAAAAGGTAAACCCTCCTTATTCACTATTGCTCAAGATGGCGCCTTGTACTTCAAGGGTCGCCTATTCGTTCCAAATAAGAAGGAAAATCTCAGAATGATCGGAGAGGTGATGAAAGAAGCTCACGACACACCATTGTCTATTCACCCGGGTAGTACCAAGATGTACCAAGACATCCATCAAAGATTCTGGTGGCCCAGTATGAAGCAAGACATTGCATGCTATGTGGCAGAATGTGATATTTGCCGGCGTATGAAAGCAGAACATCAAAAGCGGCTTTTAAAACTTTGTAACCTATCTATATTCCTGAGTGGAAATGGGACCATGTTGAGATGGACTTTGTCACTGGTTTTCCAAAATCACAGAACGGTAATGATGCTATTCTTGTCGTCATTGACCAGCTGTCCAAAGTTGCACATTTTCTGGCCGTCAAAGAAACAATTAATGCTAGTCAACTAGCAGATCTTTATATCTCAAGAATTGTTTCACTTCACGGTATTTCGTTGGTAATCAGCTCATACCGTGGCAGCTTGTTCACTTCAAAATTCTGGGAAAGTTTTCACAAGGCTATGGGGACTCATCTATCCTTCAGCACTGCATTTCATCCTCAATCCCAGGGACAAGTTGAACAAGTCAACCAAATTCTCGAGGACATGCTTCGAGCTTGTGTCATTTCTTTCGGTAAGAAATGGGAGGAATCTCTCTCGTATGCCGAGTTCTCCTACAACAATAGCTATCAAGCTAGTCTGAAGATGGCCCCTTTCGAAGTATTCTATGGACGAAGGTGTCGAACTCCTCTGGATTGGTCAGAAACTGGGAAATGATCACTCTTCAGTTCAGATATTATCCAACATGCTGAAGATCAAGTCCGCGTTATTCATGAGAATCTGAAGGCTGCTCAGTCTCGTCATAAGATTCAGTATGACCGTCATCATCAAGATATGGTCTATCAACCTGGCGAAAAGGCTTATCTTCGTGTCACACCAATGAGAGGTGCACATCGTTTTGGGATCAAGGGCAAGTTGGCTCCTCGCTATATTGGTCCTTTCACTGTTCTCGAAAGGCATGGAAAAGTGGCTTATCAGTTGGAACTGTCGGCGAACCTTTCTCAGGTTCAGGATGTCTTCCATGTGTCTCAGCTCCACCGCTGCTTCAAAGATCCTATTCTAGTAGTGGATCATGATATGCTTGAGCTGCAACAACACCTCTCTTATAAAGAGCATCTGGTCCGCATTCTCGACCAGGCTGAATGACAGACTAGTCGCAAAGTCACCAAGTTCCTTGAAGTGCAGTGGTCAAATCATTCTGAAGATGAAGCCACTTGAGAATGCGAGGATCATCTTCGTGATGAATACCCCGAGCTCTTTCCTTCTACCTCTTAATTCTCGGGACAAGAATTCTTATTAGTAGGGGAGAGTTGTGCATCCTCCACTTTTGCTACACTCTTGTATGTAATTAAGCTACAGTGGTCCCATGCTAATGGTGCCACCTCACCGTGATTGCTATCGTTAATCTTGTGTTAGTTCGAAACTGGGTCAAATTCCAAATTTAAAAATAAGTCAAACGAGGCAAATTCTCGAATGCAAAAATAAAAATGTCGGATGAGTTACAAGTATTCCCTAAGAATTTATAAAGTTGAATCGGGCATTTTGGAATTAATTTAAAGACTCTAAATAAATAAAACAAAACCATATAAAAAAGTTAATAAAACTAAAACAGAAAAAAAGAAAAAAAAGAAAAAGGAAAAAACCATTCACCCGTGCTGGGCCGGCCCCGAGCCAACCCATAACCCCGGCCCATCCACCACGGGGTATTTAACCCCCATGGGAACCCTAGCCCCAAACCCCAATCCCCAATCCCACCCCCGCCGCCAGAACCAACCACGAGGGGCTGGTTCCCTCGCCCCCTCGCTCGCGCTCACGTCACCCTCCCCCGGATCGGCCCGAATCACCCCACGCCTCGCTCTCTCCTCCCCTGGCTCGATCCCCACACCGAAGCCCCCTCTCCCTCCTGCTCATCTCCCCTGGTGCACTCTCCAGCCACCGGCACTCCCCTCGTCGGCCGCCTCGCCTCCACCGGACCGCCCAGCCTCGCCGATCCCCACTGCGCCCGAGACCAACGCTGGCCACCACCACCGCCATCTCCCTCCCTCGTCCATGCCTCGAGCACCGGCAGCCACCCCCGTCATCCCTACGCCTCTCCTCGTCGGGCCCCCTCCTCCAACGGCCGAGCTCGCCGGCGCCAGGAGCTCCCCCATCGCCCACGTCGCTCGCCGAAACCACCTCGAAGACGGGCCCTCGCCCCGCTCCACCTCCCAGCGACCTGCACCGACCCCGACGCCCTCCACCGCAGTACCGCCCCAGCGCCGCATCACCTTCTCCTCGGCTGCACCATCGCCGGATCCTCCCTCATCGCCGCCCTCCATCGAGCCCACTTTTGCACCCCTACTAGCTCAACTTGAGCCTCATTTCCTCCTCTCTCTCTCTCTCTACCGCCGCGTAGCTCGTCGTCGGCGCCGTTCCGGCGACCAAACGCCCCCGCGCCCCCCAGAACCGAGCCCCTGGCTCGTATGCCCGTATGCCTCGTCGGCCCTCCCCTCATCGCGTCGCCCTAGCGCCTCTGGCCCCTGACCCCTGGCCCATGGACATCCCCATACCGAGCTGGTTAGTGGGGGGTTAACCCCCACTAATCCCTTTTTGTGTGAGAATGAGAGAGGGGATTGAGGAACCCCCCCTCTAAATATGTTAAAAAATATATAAAAAATAAATAAATTATATATATATGTTCTAATAATAATAATAATGTAAATAAACAATTATTTATATTAATTAATTAATTAATTAGATGATTAAGTATTAATTAAAGGTTGTTAATTAATTCTGATAATTAGATAATCCTAAGAGAGTATGACACGTGGGTCCCGCATTAATTAATCTAATAAATTATTAGTTAATCTAAACATTTTAATTGTGCCTATGACACATGGGACCCACTAGTCAGTTTGACCAGTCAAACCCGTTAACTGTTGATGTTAGCATGACATCATGGTGATGTCATAATTCCATTTAATTGATTTAATTTAATTTGTTTTAATTTTAGAATGTTAATAAAACTTTGAAAATTAATATAAAATAAATCGTAGCTCAGATGAAAATATTTTCAACATGAAAGTTGATTAGCAGAACGAGACGAACCCGGATATGCTATCCGTTCGTGTGTCACGCGTCCCTAGCATAGCAAACGTGGAACTTTTCCACCATTTTCATGTGACTGATAGTAGCCACAGACCAAGGAAATATCATCTCATATTTTCCTGACCCGTCTATGATGGATGATACTGCGTTAGCTCATGCCTAGCCCTGCATCTTGACATGTCATGCTTAGTGTTGCACATGTTGTTGTTATTTATTGTATCTTCCTCCCTCTTCTTACCGGTAGACACCGAGACTAACGCTACTATCGGGTACATCTACACACCTGATGACCAACCCTTTGCTGCGGACCAACAACGCAAGCAACTACAACTTTTACGACGACTTGGAGTTGTGCTCTGATCTTCTACGACTACAACTGTTACTTAAACGGAATTGTTGCTCCGGGATTGCTTCGTCGCAGGGAGTCGAGGAAGGATCTCTGTGTGTGACCTCATATTAATTTTGCTGCAACAATATGACCATAAATTGTGTTATCCTGTTCTACTCTCTTCTATTGCTGCAAGACCCCTGAAGATGCTAGTCTTCGATAGGACTAGGCCTTCTTTCTCTATTCTTGCATTGCTCCAGTCAGTCCACATATAAACCCCTTCTTTGATACTGATGCATACTTAGCATAGTTCTCATGTCAGTCTTGCGAGTACTTTGGATGAGTACTCACTGTTGCTTTTCTCCCCCTTTGCCCCTTGATCCGTTGCTGCGACGAGATGATGGAGCCCAGGATATGGAGTTTCCCGCCGACGACGACTACTATCCCGACGGTGCCTACTATTACATGGAGGCCGCTGAAGACTAGGAGTAATTAGGAGGTTCCCAGGCATGAGGCCTCGCCTCGTTCAATCGTGTTTCTTTTTTGTTAGCCTTCTCTAAGGCACCTCATGTTTAATGTCTGTACTCCGATATTGTTGCTTCCACTGACTCGTGTGTTTTTCGAGCTTTTGTATTCTAGCCCTCGAGGCCCCTGGCTTGTAATATGAAGCTTGTATGTTTTATTTGTGTCTAGAGTTGTGTTGTGATATCTTCCCGTGAGTCCTTGAGTTTGATCGTACGCATATGCGTGTATGATTAGGGTACGATTAAATTGAGGGCGTCACAATAGGTTTTCTGTTTTAGGATCGATTGTCGTATTGTCAAGGGGGGCTCTCAAGTGAGTAGCTTGATCGTACCGTTCGTTGAGAGCTCAAACCATTTGCATCCTTGAAACATACTTATTGGTTCTTGTTTGGTGTTTCTCTTTGTTAGTTTTAGATCTTATGGTCATCTTCATGACAAGCTCGAGTTCATCGAAAACAGAATCCATATGCATCTTCTATGATGTTTTCGATGTTGGGAGTTTTTACCAGTCTTATTCGAGGAAGGGTTCTCACCATTTTATTATGGGACTTTTTTCACTTGATTCTTATTTATATTTCTATCAAGATTGTGTTAGCCCATGTTGTTAGCTTTCTAACAAACTTGGTTTCATTGAATTCGGAGTCCGTATGCAAAGTTAGGGCAGTTTCTATGACGAGCGGTAGTACCGCTCTAGGAGCGGTAGTACCGCTCCGTCGTACTTTATTTGCGCATCTTTTTTTACTCACCATGGTTGGTCAACCTACCAAGCGGTAGTACCGCTCCCACGAGCGGTAGTACCGCTCCGTCGGACTTTATTTGCGCATCCTTTTTGCCTCAGCATGGTTCGTGAACCTATCGAGCGGTAGTACCGCTCTATGTGGGTTGTCAAGCATAACGGTTGGATTTTTTCCCACCTATAAATGGGGGTCTTCTTCCCCATTGAACCTTATCCGTGAAACTCAGGTTTGCCCCCCATTGTTGACCTTCTTCGAGCTTGCTAACTCTCAATCCCTCGAGTGATTCTTGCTAGTTCTTGAGGGGAAAAAGAGAGGAGATCTAGATCCACATTTCCACCAATCACTTTCTCCTCTAAGTGAGGGGAACCCCTTGGGTCTAGATATTGGAGTTCTTTGTGTTCTTCCTCGTTTTTCCTCTCACTTTCCTCCCTAGCATTAGTTGCTTTGGTGGGATTTGGGAGAGAAGGACTTGGGCACTCCGTGTGCCCTTGCCATTGCATTTAGTGCATTGGTTTGAGTTCTCCACGGTGATACGTGGAAGTGAGAAGTTGAGAAGCTTATTACCCTTGGGTACTCGGTACCCCTAGAAATTTGGTGGTGCCTCGGAGCTCAACCATTATGGTGTAAAGCTCCGGGCAAGCATCGGGGTCTCTAATTAAGTTGTGGAGATTGTCCCGAGCATTTGTGGTCACCTCGAAGCCATATGCCATTGTGGTGAAGCTTCGTGGTGCTGTTGGGAGCCTCCAATTAAGTTGTGGAGATTGCCCCAACCTTGTTTGTACGGGTTCGGTGACTGCCCTCAAGGGTCCCTTAGTGGAATCACGGCATCTTGCATTGTGCGAGGGCGTGAGGTGATTATGGTGGCCTTAATGGCATCTTGGGGAGCATTGTGCCTCCACACCGCTCCAAACGGAGATTAGCATCCGCAAGGGTGTGAACTTCGGGATACATCGTTGTCTCCGTGTGCCTCGGTTATCTCTTACCTGAACCCTTTACTTATGGACTTTACTTTGTGATAGCCATATTGTTTCTTGTCATTGCTATCACTTAGTTGTTTAATCTTGTAGCATAAGTTCTTGGTGCACATAGTTGAGCCTAGTTGTTTTAGGTTTTGTGCTTGACAAATTAACCATTAGTTTTATTTTGCATTTGTTCAAGCCTAAACCGTAATTATTTTAAAGCGCCTATTCACCCCCCCCCTCTAAGCGACATCGCGTCCTTTCAACCTCTTCCACGGGCAAAGCATGATCAGCACGAGAACTCTATGGGTGTTCGATTCATGACAATGTAACTAGATTATTGACTCTAGTGCAAGTGGGAGACTGTTGGAAATATGCCCAAGAGGCAATAATAAAGTTGTTATTATTATATTTCTAGTTCATCATAATTGTCTATTATTCATGCTATAATTGTATTAACCAGAAACCGTAATACATGTGTGAATATATAGATCACAATGCGTCCCTTGTGAGCCTCTAGTTGGCTAGACTCTAGATGATCATGGTTTCTTGATCATGGACATTGGATGTCATTGATAACGGGATCACATCATTGAGAATGATGTGATGGACAAGACCCAATCCTAAGCATAACACTAGATCGTTTTGTTCGTTTGCTAAAGCTTTTCTAATGTCAAGTATCATTTCCTTAGACCATGAGATTGTGCAACTCCCGGATAGCGTAGGAGTGCTTTGGGTGTATCAAACATCACAATGTAACTGGGTGATTATAAAGGCGCACTACAGGTATCTCCGAAAGTGTCTGTTGGGTTGTACGAATCGAGACTGGGATTTGTTACTCCGTGTGATGGATAGGTATCTCTGGGCCCACTCAGTAATCCATCATCATATTGAGATCAATGTGACTAAGGAGTTAGCCACAGGGTGATGTGTTACGGAACGGGTAAAGAGACTTGCCGGTAACGAGATTGAACAAGGTATAGGGATACCGACGATCGAATCTCGAGCAAGTATCATACCGGTAGACAAAGGGAATTGCATACGGGATTGATTGAATCATTGACATCGTGATTCATCCGATGAGATCATCGCTGAACATGTAGGAACCAACATGGATATCCAGACCCCGCTGTTGGTTATTGACCAGAGAGGTGTCTTGGTCATGTCTGCATGTCTCCCGAACCCGTAGGGTCTACACACTTAAGGTTCGATGACGCTAGGGTTATAGGTAAATAGTGTGCGTGGTTACAGAAGGTTGTTCGGAGTCCTGGATGAGATCCTGAACGTCACGAGGAGTTCCGGAATAGTTTGGAGGTAAAGATTGATATATAGGAAGTGAGGATTTGGTCACCGGAATTGTTTCGGGCGACACTCGCAATATACCGGGACCACCGGAAGGGTTCCGGGGTCCACCTGGAAGGGCCTATAGCCACGAAAGGATATTTGGGCCAAAAGGTGGATGGGAACCAGCCCAAAGTGGGCTGGTTCACACCACCACCCAGTCCAAGGAGCAAGGAGGCAAGGTGGGCCAAAACCCTAGGGCGTGGGGGCTTGCCTTGGGTGGCAAGCCACCCCTAGGGCTGTCACACCCTTGCCCTACCCGCCGCCCCTTGCGTCCCATCTGAGGGGTTGCCGCACCACCTAGGGGAAACCCTAGGGTGGACGACCCCTCTCCCACCCTCCTATATATACCCAAGGATTTTGGGAGGGCTGCACACAACTTCTCCTCTCTAGACGGCGCAACCCTACCCTTCCTCCTCCTCGCCCTCCGCATAGCTTAGCGAAGCTCCGCCGGAGTTGCCATGTAGCTCCACCGTCACCACGCCATCGTGCTGCCGGAGCTCTCCCTCAACCTCTCCTCCCTCCTTGCTAGATCAAGGCGTTGGAGACGTCACCAGGCTGCATGTGTGTTGAACGCGGAGGCACCGCCATTTGGTGCATAGATCGGAATCCACCATGATCTGAATCGCTGCGAGTACGACTCCATCAACCGTGTTCTAGCAACGCTTCCGCTTGGCAATCTTCAAAGGTATGAAGATGCTCTATAACCTCTCTCGTTGTTGGTTTCTCCATATATAGATCCTTGCATGGCGTAGGATTTTTTTTTTGAAATTACTACGATCCCCAACAGTAATTTCATAGCATAATTACTAACTTCATGTGCATGCATAGGGAATCACAAACCTTAACACCAATATAATTACTAAAACATAATTACTCATCAACTTAACTCACATATCACTATCTTCATATCACAAAACTTTTGCAAAGAATCAAGTTTAACATCCGATGACCTTCATGAAAGTTTTTATTCTATCTTTCCTAGATATTCATCACTTTGGGACTAATTTCATTTAAAGAAAATTGCCTTTGCAAATAACAAGCTCTCAAATAAATATAAGTGAAGAACAAAAGCACAAGTTTCTTTAAAAATTTCAACTCACAAAATAATATAAGTGAAGCAAGAGAGGATTTCTCCAAAATTTCTACTACTCTCAAAATAATCTAAGTGAAGCATGAGAGCAAATTTCTTCAAAATAACAACACCACCGTGCTCAAAAAGATATAAGTGAAGAACTTGAGCAATTCCATGGCACAAAAAATTGAAGTGAATCATAAAGAGCGATTCTAACAAATTATAGCATAATTTGGATCTCTCAAATGGGTGTGTCCAACAAGGTTTATTATGACAAAAAAACCAGCAAAGAAAGCAAATACACAAATTATACAAGACACTCCAATAAAAACTCATGATATGTGACGAATAAAAATATAGCTCCAAGTAAAATTACCGATGGTTGTTAGAAGAAAGAGGGGATGTGTTCTCGGGCATCCCCAAGCTTAGTTGCTTGGTAATCCTTAGATATTACCTTGGGGTTCCATGGGGCATCCCCAAGCTTAGGCTTTTATCACTCCTTATTCCTTCATCCATCGTGTTCTCAATCAAAACTTGATTACTTAAATCACACAAAACTCAACAAAAAAAAATCTGACATCCGTTAGTATAAGAAAACCAAACTTTACTTTAGGTACTATTGAAAACCTATTCCAATTTTGTTTTTCATTATACCTACTGTATTCTAACTTTACCATGGCTTATACCCCCCCCCCCCCGATACAAACCATAGAATCATCAAAACAAGCACATAGCGCAAAGAAAACATAATCTGTCAAAAACAGAACATTTTGTAAAGATTTGAATTTTACTCATACTTCTGTAACTCCAAAATTCTGAAAAATTAGGACAACATAGGGAATTTCTATATCAATCTTATGTAAAACATTCATATACTTGTGACGCTTCTGTGATGTTTAGGATTTTTTCTACTGGACGCAAAGGTTTCTATTTTTCAATCTCAAAGGCTTTACTTTGCACAAACACTAAATAAGACACAAAAAACACAATTATAACAGTAGCATAATTGTGCAAACACTCAGGAATATAAATAAAAAGTGAAAAATAAATTATATTCATTGGGTTGCCTCCCAACAAGCGCTATCGTTTTACGCCGCTAGCTAGGCATATAGCATAGATTTTAAGTGATGTCATCCTTAGTGATTGATTCATAGGCTGCCATCATGATTGATTCATCTGGTAATTCAGTCTTAGTTCTAGGGAAGTGTTCCATGACTTTTCT
The DNA here is from genome assembly GCF_904849725.1 of Hordeum vulgare subsp. vulgare. Classification (NCBI taxonomy): domain Eukaryota; kingdom Viridiplantae; phylum Streptophyta; class Magnoliopsida; order Poales; family Poaceae; genus Hordeum; species Hordeum vulgare. The sequence goes on from NC_058523.1 coordinate 310,663,334, forward strand.
TAGTGGAAACTGAAATTTAATATTCCCTTCTTTCATATCAATCACGACCCCTATAGTACGCAAGAACGGTCTACCAAGAATTATTGCACAAGATGGATTGCAATCAATATCAAGAACAATAAAATCTATGGGGACATAATTCCTATTTGCAAGAATAAGAACATCATTAATTCTTCCCATAGGCTTTTTAATAGTAGAATCTGCCAAGTGGAAATTGGGAGAACATTCTTCAATATTGGTAAGACCAAGCACATCACACAGAGATTTCAGAATTGGGGAAACACTAGCACCCAAATCACATAAAGCATAGCACTCAAAATTCTTAATCTTGATCTAAATGTTGGGTTCCCATTCATCATTTAATTTTCTAGGAATTGAAACCTCTAGCTCTAACTTTTCTTCCAAATCTTTTATTACCGCATCCAGAATATGTTTAGTAAAAGCTTTATTTTTTTCATAGGCAACATGTAAGTTTATCATAGATTGCAACATAGAAATACACTCAATCAAGGGGCAGCTATCAAAATTAAACTTTTTGCAATCCGTAATAGTGGGTGCATCACTAGCTAAAGTTTTGACCTCTTCAATCCCACTTTTATCATTTTTTCAATAGGATTTTTCACCCTCCAAATCATGTCAACGCCCTCTAGCTAAAGTTGACTCTTCTTCAGTTCCCTCATCATTAATTTTAACATTACTAAACAGGGAATCAATAGAAGAAACACCAATTATTTTAATATCTTCATCATTTTTATGGAAGCAATTGGGAAACGTTATTTCTAGAAATTCTCTTTTAGCTCTGGGCATATCGATTCTTTTCTTAATTTCATCTATGGAAACATACAAAGCTTGAATTGTTTCATTAATATCAACCTTAGGAAAAAAATTATTCTTGAGATTTTCTACATCATGTGAAATTCTATCAAAACTTATAGACATATCATCAATCTTATTCGACTTTTCTTCTATCATAGTATTGAATGATTTTTGCGCATTGATAGATTGCTTAATATTACTCTCAAGATTAGAGGGTATCCTAGCATTATTATTATGAGAATTACCATAGGAATTACCATAATTATTTGAAGAACTTCCAAGATACGGCCTAGGATTAAAATTGTTCCTATAAGCATTATTATTAAAGTTGTTTCGCGAGACAAAATTCCCATGTATGGGATCATTACTTTGCTCAATCAAAGTAGACAAAGGCACATCATTAGGATCAATAAGAGCATGCTTACTAGCAACTAATTTCGTAAGAGCATCTATTTTATCACTCAATGCATCAATTTCTTCAATAGAATTAACTTTTTTACTAGTAGGAGTATACCATTGTGAATAATTAGCCATAATATTATCAAGCAATTTAGTAGCATCACTCAAAATAATTCCCATAAAAGTACCATCCATGATGGAATCTAAAAGATTTCTAGAAACAAAATTCAATCCCGCATAAAAAAATTGTATGATCATCCACAAATTAAAACCATGAGTTGGGGAATTTCTTACCATTGATTTCATCCTTTCCCAAGATTGGGAAACATGCTCATGCTCAAGTTGTTTAAAATTCATAATCTGATTTCTAAGAGAAATAATTTCCATGGGAGGATAATACTTTGTGATAAAAGCATCTTTGCACTTGTTCCAAGAATCAATACTATTTCGTGGCAAAGAAGAAAACCAAATTTTAGCACGATCGTGCAAAGAGAACGAAAATAATTTCAACTTGCAATATCATTGTCCACATCTTTCTTATTTTGCATATAACACAATTCTATGAAAGTGTTTAGATGATATGCGACATCGTCATTAGGAGTACCAGAAAATTGCCCTTTCATAACAAGATTCAACAAAGTGGTATTAATATCATAAGACTCCACACTAGTGGCGGGAGGAGCAGTCGAAGTGCTAATAAAATCATTGTTATTGTTATTTGAAAAATCACACAACTTAGTTTTTCTTGAGTCATCATGACTACACAAACAAGAACACAAGCAAACAAGAGGTCCCACAAGAATATGGCAAACGGAAAGAAGGCAAATAAAAGGCAAAAAATTGTGAAGTGGGGGAGAGGAAAACGGGAGGCAAATGGCAATTAATGTAATTTCAAGGAGATGAGAGTTGTGTGTAGGAACCTGATAGATATTGACTTGATCTTCCCCGCCAACGGTGCCAGATATCTTGACTCCCCGCTGATTTGCGTTGGTTTCCCTCCAAGCTTAAAGGGTGATGTAGCATATCGACGACAAGTTTTTACCTCAGTTATGAAACCAAGGTATCAATCAAGTAGGAAGATCCACAAAACTATGTATGCGGCACCTGCACACAAATAGCAAATCCTCGCAACCCAACGTGTGGAGGGGTTGTCAATCCCTCATGGGTAAAGTAAGGATAGATTGATAGATGCAAATAAGAGTGAGAGAAAATAAAACACATCAAGGTATTTCTGGGTTTTTGATAATATAGATTTGAAAATAAAAGAGCAAATAAAATAGAATCACGAATAGCAAAGTACAGATTGCAAATAGATGATGTGAAGTAGACCTAGGGGTCGTAGGTTTCACTAGTGGCTTCTCTCGAGAAAATAGCAAACGGTGGGTAGACAAATTACTGTTGGGAATTGATAGAAGTGTAAATAATTATGATGATATTCAAGACAATGATCATGTATATAGGCATCACGCCCAAGACAAGTAGACCGACTTCTGCCTGCATCTACTTCTATTACTGCACACACCGACCGCTATCCAACATGCATCTAGTGTTGTGAGTTCATGGAGAAATGGAGTAATGCCTTAAGAAGCATGACATGATGTAGACAAGATCTATTGATGTAGGAATAGAACCCATTATTTTATCCTTGATAGCAATGATACATGTGTTTCATGTCTCTTTCTGTCACTAAGATTGAGCACCACAAGATCGAACCCATCACAAAGGACCTCTTCCAATTGCAAGATAAAATCTCAAGTTGGCCAGACAAAAACGAAATATCGGAGAAGAAATATGAGGCTATAATAATCAAGCATTAATATGGTTTCATAGGTCCGATCAGAAACTCACAATTCATTGGATCCCAACAAACACACCGCATAAGAAAGAGTTACATCATATGGATCTCCAAGAAACCATTGTATTGAGAAACAAAATGTGAGGGAAAGCTATCTAGCTACTTGCTACGGACCCATAGGTCTGATATGAACTACCCACACATCATCGGAGGAGCACCAATGAGGATGATGAACGCCTCCGTGATCGTGTTCCTGTCCGGAATGGCCTCTAGATTGGATTTCGTGGCTTTTGGAACTTGCGGTGGCTGAACCGATTTTTCGTCGACTCCTCTAGGGTGTTCTGAAAATTGGGGTATTCATAGAGCTCAGGGGCAGTGGAGGCGGCGCCCGAGGGCTCTACTAGACAGCAGGCTGCGCCAGGGCCCTCGGCACGCCCGGGTGCCTAGTGGGCTGCCTGGGCCTCATCTGGTGATCCTCCTTGGCTCCAAGTTTCCTTCTGGTCCAAAAAAATCTCCATAAAGTTTCGTGGCATTTGGACTTCATCTAATATTGATTTTCCGCAAAGGAAAAAACAGCAACTCGCACTAGGCACTATGTCAATAGGTTAGTCCCAAAAATGATATAAAGTTGCTATAAAATGATAATAAAACATCCAAAAATGATAATATAACAACATGTAACAATAAAAAATTATAGATACGTTGGAGACGTATCAGGAGGCGAGCCAGGGCACCGCAAGCTAACATGGCGTGCCTAAGGGGGTGGACGCAACCTCTTTGCTTGTGGCCAACAGGTGGGTTCCTTCTGGTGTATTTTTGGCCCAATAATTCTTATATATTCCACAAAAATTCTCCGTGAAGTTTCAGGTCATTTGGACGTGAGTGATTTTTAGCCTTTTTCTTAGTTTTTAAGTCCAGAATTCCAGTTTCCGGTAATTTCCCTCTTTGTGACGTACCTTGTAAATTTAGATAGCAAAGTCATAAGAATTGTACCATCATGAGGAATAGAGGAGAAGTATAACATAAATATCAATTGGAAATCATGATGCAAAATGGATGTATCAACTCCCCCAAGCTTAGACCTCGCTTATCCTCAAGCGAAAGCCGGACTCGATACTAATGACCACATAACTTCAGACACAGGTGTCAATAAAAACATAATACGCACATGATAGAATCATGAATATTAACATAGCAGGAAGCTTTTCATCATATAGGTTCTCATAAACAAGTAAAAATCTATCTGCAATTGTCGAAGTATGATGCATAAACCTTTTTGACAATCAACAAACTATGTTCTTAGTCATTGAGACAATAACAATTCATCATATTTCAGTGAAGAGTCTATGTAAGAGCTTTCATTTTAGCAAGTTCACATACTCAACTATCATTTAGTCCTCTATGATTGCTGAAACTCTTTTCATATTTTTGGATCTAATGTTTTCGTCGCACACATAGGAAGATAGGGGTTTTATTGTTTTTACCATCCAACTCATTTACCTCAAGAATAATGTCAACAATAATGAATCATGATCACCTACATCCAGATGAATCAAACACTATTTCGATCCTGGGATGAGAATAGTTATTCTGATCCCAGGCTGACTCGTCCTAGCAGTAGCACTTGAACTTCCCAATGTGTTCGGTTGAACTTCCATAAAAAGTGTCCAAATGGGACTTGCAATATACCATTTGAAAGCTATGGACACCGTCGTAACATCCTAGGTTGAATTTTTGTCAAAATGTTGACGGTTTAAGAGCAGTTTCAAAAATCGTTTTTGTTCATACAAAAAAACGTGAATCGTATTTTTGATACTATTTCTGAAGTATTTGTCAAAATGAGGCAAATGAGACGGCGTTTGATAGGTGCTGGAAATCCCCTCATTTCCTAAGTTGAAAGTTTTTCCAAATTCCCTACGGTTAAAGAGGAATTTAAAAAATGGCGGAATTTCTGAAACCGAACAGCCGGGTACGTATTTCGGAGTTTATTTGAAAAACGGTGAGTCTGATCAACGCAAGTGATATGTCATTTGAAAGTTGATGAAAATGCACAGTTTTTCATATATAAAGTTATTTCCAACTATTAACGGTTTAAAAGTAATTTAGAAAATGGTAGAAGTTATACCGAGTTTGTATTTTCGCTTTAATTTCTCAATGTTTTTTCGGAATGGAGCAAATGATATAGCGTTGGATAGCTTGAGAAAATGGGGAAAAAATTATATGTAGATTGTTTTTTACAATTGCTTATGGTTTTATGTCAGTTTTCAAAATAGCTCAAAACATTTTTTTACCGTAGTTTTTACAAACTTTATTGAAATGTGGCAAATAATATACAGTTCAAAAGCTATGGAAAATGCGAAACTTTTTCATGTAGATAGTTTTATGGGATTCCTAGCCATTTCTAAGCAATCTCGAAAACAGCGAGATCATGCGTTGTGCCTTTTTTCGTGAAACACATCCTTAAAAAGTGCACCATGTGAAGAACTTGACCTTCTCACCATGCCCACTTTAACTTCGGTTTTCCACGTGTTGTTTTTTGCTCGTAACACTCCATCCACTCACACTGGTAATATTCTCCAAATTGGGCTTGCGGTACACCGTTTGAAAGCTACGGACGCCCTGGTAACAACCTAGGTTGAATGTTTGTCAAAATGTTCATGGTTTAAGAGCAGTTTTGAAAATCGTTTTTGTTCATACAAAAAACGTGAATCGTATTTTTGATCCTATTTTTAAATCATTTGTCAGAATGAGGAAAATGAGATGGTGTTGAATAGCTGCTGCAAATCCCCTCATTTCACACGTTGAAAGTTTTTCCAAATTCCATACGGTTAAAGAGAAAATTTAAAAATGGCGGAATTTCTGATACCGAACAGCTGGGTTCATATTTCGGCGTTAATTTGAAAATGGCTAGTCCGATCGACGCAAATGATATGTCGTTGGAAAGATTCTGGAAATACGTAGTTTTTCATATAAAAAGTTTCTTCTAACTATGAACAGTTTAAAAGTAACTTAGAATACGACACAAGTTGTCCCGAGTTCGTATTTTCGTGTTAATTGCTTTTCGTGTTAATTGCTCAACGATTTCTCGGAATGGAGCAAATTATATGTGGTTCGAAAGCTTGAACAAATGCGACACTTCTATATGTAGATTTTTTTTCAATTCATTACGGTTTTAAATCAGTTTTAAAAATGGATAAAAACATTTTTTGGTCGTAGTTTTTACAAACTTTATCAGAATGGGGTAAATTATAAACTGTTCAAAAGCTACGGAAATGCAAGACTTTTTCATGTAGATGGTTTTCTCTGATTCCTAGCCGTTCTCAAGCAATTTCGAAAATAGCGAGATCATGCGTTCTGCCTTTTTCGTGAAACAAATTCTTCAGAAATGCACCGCGTGAAGAACTTCCCAGCTTTGTCTACTTAAACTTCACTCTATTATTCCTTTTGTACAAACCTCTTCCACAATAATTTCATTAACTTTCTCCCACCAATGACTTGAACTTATAGCAACAAAAATTTGGACCTTGGCTTTTTATTCAATTTTCTCATATTAAACACACACCATGTAGTACGTGAACTTTCTCTATTTTTATAATTATTTTTTTCAGTTTCTTTTTTTAAACCGAATTGCTCCCAGATAATAGCTAAACTTCTTTGTGGATTGAGTGAGTTATTTCAGAACACAAAAAACAATTTCATTTTTTTGCTTTTAAACATGGAAATACAAGGTGAACCTCTCTCGCGATAATATTTGAACTTCCTCGGGGTGAACTTCTTTCAACAAACCTTTTAAGCATTTATTTTTCTATTCTTTCATTCTCACGTGAAACACATTTCTTGTAGTACTCGAACTTCTTGCTGTTTTCAACATTAACTTCTCTCACGTTTTTGTTTGCAGCTCTCACTTTTTTCCTAGTTTAGCAAAGAGAAAAAATCGTGCTATACACGTCGAACTACTCCATTATTTTAATTTTAATTTTTGAGCTTTTTTATTTTGAACTTCTATGTATTTATTTTATAAATAGGGAAAATAAAATTGATATGTTTTTCGTGTAAAGAATTTACCGAGTTTAATTTGAACTTCTCAGATTTTTTATTTTAACTTCTTCATTTTACTCTTTAGTAATGCAAAAAAAAAAATCTGAGTTTTTACATACTTCGAACTTCTCTGTTATTTCAATTTGACTTCTCGGCCTTTTTTATTTCAACTTCTCATTTTTTTCTTTAGTAAAGATCTTTTTTTTGAGGTTTTTACATGCTTCGAACTTCTGTATTATTTTAATTTGAAGTTCTTAGTCATATTCTTAGGAGGTAAATATGTTATTAAGGAAGCACCAACCATTTCTTAAAATTGAACTTGTAGTTTTATTTTTCTTAGAAACGAAAATAATTTGAGTTTCCGGTTCACATCGAACTACTCCTTTATTTTTTGAACTTCTTCATTTTTATTCTTTAGTAATAAGGAAAATCTAAGTTTTTTATAAATATCGAACTTCTCTATTTTTGTAATTTGAACTTCTTGGTTTATTTTTCTTAGCATTGAAATATCCTAGTTTTGTAATAAACATTGGACCTCCTCCACTTTCTTTTTAAATTTTAATTTATTTGTAGAAATGAAAAAATACCGATAATTTTGTACTCTTGGTTTTACTTTCTAGATATAAGAAAAAATCTTTTTTAAGAACATGAAACCCTTGTGTTATTTTAATTTGAACTTCTTGGTTTTGTTTTTGAAAAGGGAAAATCCACTTTTTAAAGTTCATTATTTTATTTTGAACTTCCTATTTTTTTAGAAACATAAAGGTTTAAAACATTGTACTTCTGTGTTAGTTTAGTTTGACCTTCTTTTGTTTTTGCTTTCTTGATACATTTTTTAATTTGCCATTTAAAATGAAAAAAAACGAAACCAGATATCTGACCATTCCTTTTATTGGGGAAACATGGAAAATCCGTTTTTAATAAGTAGTGAACTTCTATCTTTTTAATAACATGGAAAACCGGATATCTAATCTGGACTATCTTTTTAAATTTGAACTTCTATTTGTTGACATAGTAGCAGCATCACACACAATAGCCATAGCTGCATCACCAACTGCATCCATACCTCATTGCTGCACTCCAAAGCCAACTACATCACGAAATTCATCCAAAAAAGTACAGGGAACCAATTTGATTGTGTAGGAGGCCGCATGCAATTCACAACTACCGTACACATTTCACACACGTACAAATGCCGCTACTGCTACAGTGCTACGTACAACGCTAATACACTTTTAATAAAGAGTTACTAAAGTGGCTTTCATAAACATTTAGCCGTTTTAATTTAAATTTGAACTTCTATATAAGTGAATAGTGGACCTCTCTATCCATCACCATGAAGTACATGAAGGAACTTGTCGGGAATTAGCACAAACACATACTGTGCACACGCCATGGACATCCAGTGATAAATTATGCATCAAAATGCACATCAAAAAAAAGAAGAAAACGCACCAGGGTCACAAATTTGAAGCTCCAGGAGACATCACGACCAAGTGCACAACATACTAGATCTCCACGGGCTCTGGGCGCAACTTTCTTCTAGATTGCAAGTCGTTCAGCGCTAATTATCCAGCGCCATTGGCCATGGGTATCCAGTGGCAACTACTCTACAGTGGCACAATCAAGAAGTATTTTTGTACAATGCAAATTATCATGCCTGTTAAGGCAGTTGCTTACAGGCCCTCCCTATCGACCATTCTGTTTTCAAACTGCACTGAACTTTGTTAGGACTCAAATATATTTTCCCCTAGATCACGTTGAACTCCATTTCTTATTCTTTCCGAACTTGCAAGAAGATACTACTTTTGCCCACATATATATGGAAATTAATGGTGCCACAGAAAGGGCAGAACCCAAAAGCCTGGACTAAAATTCAGTACTGTTGAACATATCCCTGATCTGAAAATGGCTCATACTATCAACACATAGCGACCTGAACTTCTGATTGTTGGGAAATCATTTGCTGAACTTTTTAGTAATCAGTAGCACAAATCGTATTTTAGACGAAGCAGCACATGAGTTCAGTTAGTTTATCTGAACTTTTCCAAATACAACGAGCCAAGAGCAGACGAACGGACGAGCGGCCGCTCGCTGCTATCACAACGGGGAGGGAAGTAGCCACACTGTCGTGAGTGGTAGCCGACGACGCATAATGGAAGCTTGGCACTGGAAAGGTAGGTCGAGGCGGTGTGCTGGAAGCTCCATGCGGTGGCAGTGTATTTGGTGACAGAGGGCGGAGGTGCGTGGCGAGCCAGGTACGACTCGGCCGCTCCATGGATGAACCTTCCTTCGAGAAGGTCAAGGTGGCCCCCGTGAGAAGGTCGATGTGGCCGGCCAGGACAGCGTGGGGTGGGGATCCTGGCCAGCGGGGTGACGAAGAAGGGCATGCGTGGATAAGACCCACTTGGACAGGAGAGCTCCACCATTACGCAGGCTCGGGAGGGTCCTCTCCAGGGCAGCGGCAAGAGGAGGAACGCGGGAGTTTGTCGGGGCTAGCTTCGCCGGTGGGATCCGGTGGGATCCGGTAGGATGTGGAGGTGCCTGGTGTTTCTGGTGGGCGGCCGCGGAAGAGGTTGTCGGTGGCGGCGGCCGCGGATTTCCGGTGGGCAACGACGACAGATGGAGGTGTGTCGGAGCCGGGGTGACGGAGGCGCGTCGTGGTACGGATGGTCGGCGGCGGAGGTGCTTAGGTGCCGGCGTAGGTGGCGGCGGGAAGGGGCCGAGGGGGCGGCGGCGGGAGGCCCGCCGAAGCCAGGGAGACAGCGACGGGAGGTTGCTCGGGGAGGATCAGGATGCGGGATAAGGTGAGCGCCGAGAGTGGATTAGAGCAAATCTAGCCCATCCCGCATACTCGAGCCGCAAAATAACCCTCAAAATGTGGGTACGGACCGAAAAACCTGTTCAACCAGACCCCGTATTTCGTCCCGGTCCGCAAAAATTTTTATGGGACGCGGCAAATTCCCGACACCAATCCAGAAAAACGCTGGTTTCCCCCTTGCGGCTGCGGTGCCCTGCATCACAGAAAATCAATTGGCGGGAGGGACATTTCAGCCCGCGCTCTTTTTCCCCTCCTTCCGTCGTCGTCCGCCCTTGCTTCCGCCCGCCCGCCGCCGGCGATTCCGGCCATATCTGTAGGCGAGCCGCTGCACCGCCCCTCCGGATCCGGCGAGAAGAGCCCCCCTGCCGCCGCTGCCACCGGGGATCGACCATCGTCGAGCGCACCCCCTTGTCGCCGTCCGAGATCACCCGCCACCGGTTAGTTCATTTTTTGTGATTTTTGCGAGCTGTGCGAGAAGATGGAGTTGGCCCCGTGCGAGAAGTTCTTACTATCCGATTCGTCCGATTCGGACGACTCGGATGTTGAGACCATGCTTGCGAACTTTCGGCAACAAGCATTACTCATGGCGCTTGTCGTGAAGAAGCATGAAGACGAGCACCGGAAGAGGAGGCGAGGATCGACTGTCGGGCGTTTGTGCATTCCTCGGAATCGCCATCTTGGGAACGAGATGTTGATGCAAGACTATTTCACGGAGAATCCTACATATCCTCCGCACCTCTTCCGGAGAAGGTACCGAATACGCCGATCCCTCTTTGTGAAACTTGTTCAAGCTTGCGAGGCAAATTGCCGGTATTTTACTCAAAGAAGGAATGCCGCGGGCTTAAAGGGATTTAGTGCATATCAAAAAATCTCCGCAGCTATGCGGGTGATTGCATATGGCGTTCCGGCTGACTATGCCGATGAGTATCTTCGCATTGGTGACGATAGCACAATTGATTCTATGCGTAGATTTGCGAAAGTGATCATCCGTGTCTTCGGTCCTGAGTATCTTCGGGCACCCAATGAAGATGACACAAATAAATTGATGGCATCTAATGAGAGGAAAGGTTGGCCTGGCATGCTAGGTAGCATTGATTGTATGCATTGAAGTTGGAAAAGTTGCCCCAAGGCTTGGCAAGGAATGTATTGTGGCAAGTCTCGTTGAGCACCATTGGCAAAGGAGATTGAAAATGCAGACACCCACTTTCAACTTCAGGAAGATCTCATTAAGCACCATTGGCAAATGGCTGGACAATGACTTATTTTTGTATTCATTTGTATTTGTATTCATGACAAGTTTTGTATTGCACTATTTAAGTTTTCTACGGTTATTTGAATAATTATTTGTAATGCAGATGATTATTGTATTATGTTTGATTCGAATAATTCAGTTTGTTTTCGATTGTTGAATTATGTTGTATTTGATAGTTGCGGGCTGATAATATGCGGGATGCAGCGGCGCAAAGAGCAGACCCCGCAAAGCCGAGCCGAAAAAAAATATACTCCACGAATATACTTTTTTACGGATCCGTTTGGGAGTCTGCATCTGTGCCAGCCTGAGCCAGCCCGCAAAAGCTGTTTTGCGCGAACTACAAACCCGTTTTGCGGGCCGGCGGGATGTGGGGTCTGCTAGAGTTGCTCTTAGGTGGACGTGGAGCGAGGTAAAGTTTTTTTCTTTTTCGAGAACTTCGGGTGATCGAGAAACACCTCATCGCGTCTATATACGGGCCCATTGGGATCAGAATAACTATTCTGATATATGATCAAAACAGTGTTACCTTATATATTCTGATATAGACCTTTCCCAACACATGATGTTTGTCAACTAGATAATTAATAGGTAGAAATAGTGATAAACATTATTTGACTCTTGGATAAAAGTGAATACATGAAAGTAAAAGATAGTCCCTTCGCAGAGGGAAGCAGAGGTTGTCACACGCCTTTTTATTTTCCCTTACAATAAAAGATCATATATGTTTAGGAGTAATTTTTATTGGTTTATGCATTGATCACAAATTACTTGAAGGATCTTATTCAATACATAGGTATGTATGGTGGATTCTCATGGCAAGAAACTAGGTTTCGGGGTTATGGATGCACAAGTAGTATCTCTACTTAGTGCGAATTTTGGGGCTAGCAAAGGATCTAAAGCAAGCAACACATGTTAGAGGATCCATGACAATATAACTTCTATGTGAATGGAAACAAACATAACCATTATGATGTCTTCCTTGTCCAACATTGATATGTCTCCATTGTATCTACTTTTTCAAACACTTTTGTTGTGGTTTTGACCTCTGATTTGCATGATTTGAATGGAACAAACCCGGACTGATGTTGTTTTTTAGCAGAACTACCTTGGTGTTATTTTTTGTGTAGCAATAGAAGTTCTCGGAATCGGGCAATACTCTTTGTGAATTTTTTCCGACATTTATAAGGATTTATGGATGGCTTATGGGGCTCACGTGGCTCATCTGATCCTAATTCCAGTCCTATAAAATAACACCTTCGGAGAAAAAAATCAAAGAGAATTTTACATCACGTTCCACGAGATGGAGCCGCCGCCACCTCCCGTTCTTCCTCCGGAGGGCTGATCTAGAGTCTGTTTGGGGCTCCAGAGAGGGGGATTCATCACCGTCATCATCACCAACCCTTCTTCGTCAACACCGCCATGATGCTCATCACCGGGAGCGAGTAATTCCTTTGTAGGCTTGCTGGACGGTGGTGGGATTAGATGAGATTGATCATGTAATCGAGTTAAGTTTGATAGGGCTTGATCCCTAGTATCCAATATGTTCTAAGATTGATGTTACTATGACTTTAATATGCTTAATGCTTGTCACTAGGCCCCGAGTTGCATAATTTCAGATCTGAACCTATTATGTTTTCATGAATATTAGAGTGATTTGGATCCTATCTTGCAAGTTGTAGTTACCTATTACGTGTCTTGATCCCCATACCCGAAGAAGACAATAATTGGGATTCTTTCCAATGATTGCCGTAGTTTGAGGAGTTCATGTATTCACCGTGTGTTAATGCTTTGTTCCGGATCTCTATTAAAACGAGGCCTTAATATCCCTTAGTTTGCAATAGGACCCCGCTGCCACGGGAGGGTAGGACAAACGATGTCATGCAAGTTCTCATCGCAAGCACGTATGACTATATACGGAATACATGCCTACATTATATTGATGAATTGGAACTAGTTCTGTGTCGCCCTAGTGTGTAACTGTTATATGATCAATGCCATCTAAATCACTATCCATCACCAGTCCACGTGCCTACGTTTTACATATACTGAATATTGCTAAGTTACTACTGTTGCTGCTACTATCACGCTTGCTACTCGATTGCTACTGTTACTACTGTTACCAAAATTGCTTGTATCATTGTTACTGTTGCAACTATCATTTGTTGTGCTACTAAATCCTTGTTGCACAAAGATATCCCATTTGCGGTTGAATTGACAACTCAAGTGTTACAACCAATAAATATTCTTTGACTCCCCTTGTGTCGAATCAATAAATTAGGGTGAAATACTACCCGTGAAGACTGTCGCAATCCCCTATACTTGTGGGTTATCAAGACCTTTTTCTGGTGTCGTTGTTGGGGAGCATAACTTGATTTATTGTGTTGACTTGAGGATATTCAACTGCCATTATGAAGAATCTGAAAGATAATCAAACTAAGATCATCCCCTCTCGCACGAGAGGAGGTAAGGAACTGCCATCTAGCTCTGCTTTTGATTCACCTATTGTTTTGAACTAGCTTGTTACACCACCCCCTGTTGATCATCCTCATAGTTCACATGAACTTGATGATGCTACTTCTAAAGTTAATCATGATACTATTGCTACACATGTTGAAACTGAAACTGTGCCACTATGTGAATTACTTGATGCTCATATTGCTAGATCTAGCAAACTTGAAAATGCTCAAACTGATGAAGATTTTGAATCACCTATTACACCTCATCCTCCTAATAGATATGAATTACCTTATGTACCTGAAGGTTATGTTATGGATGTTGAGGTAGCTAATGACTTGCTTGCTTGCAATGATAGAGATGATTTGAAAAAGTTACTATGCAAACTGAAAGAAAAAAACTATGATGGAGAAAATGAAACATGATTCTAAATTTGCTACTTCTCCTTTATTTATCACTGATAAAGACTATGAATTTGCTGTAGACCCTGAAATAATTCCTATAGTAGAATCTGATCCTTTTCATGGTTATGAAAATGAAACTGTGGTCGAACACCTTATGAAACTGAATGATATTGCTGCTTTGTTCACCAATGATGAAAATATACGCTACTATTATATCCTTAAGTTTTTTTCCTTTCTCGCTGAAGGGCGAGGCCACGGAATGGTTCCTTTCTCTTGCTCCTAGTTGTATGCATAGTCCCCGGAATATACTTTATTTCTTCCCTAGAAGATATTTTCCTGCTCATAAGAAAAAAGTTGCTTTACAGGAAATATTTTACTTTGTGCAAATTAAAAAATAGAATCTCCATCAAGCTTGGGCGAGGCTTCTCCAGTTACTTAGAGCTTTGCCCGATTGTCCTCTTGAGAAGAATGAAATTCCTGATATCTTTTATAATGGACTAACTGATGCTTCCAGGGATATCCTAGATAGTTGTGATGGTTGTGTTTTCAAGGAAAGAATAATTGCACAAGAAAAAGAGCTATTAAATAATATATTACAAAACGTCAAAGATTGGACACTCCCTGAACCATCAGTGAAACCTATTCAAAAGAAGAGAGGTATTGTATTGCTCAACCCCGAAGACATGCAATAAGAAAAAACATATATGAAAGAGAAAGGTATTAAAATTTAGGATGTCAAGAAATTATCACCGATTGAAGAAATACATGGACTTGATAACCCAACACGGGTAGTAGAGGTAAACTCTCTCTGTTCCTTTATTGAAAATGATATACCTTACGGTAAGACTCCTGATCAATCCATGGATGAATTTGATAATTACATTGTTAAACAAGAATACTTCAATAACTATGTTAAGGATCAACTGAATAATAATGCCATGATGATAGATCGCTTAAGTGACTTGATGTTTAGAATTTCTAATTATGTGTAAGGTCCAGGTAAACATGCCTCTATGGTTCACACCCAACTAGATCAAGTAGCTAAGTCACCAAATGTTTGCTAGCTGAGATGAATAATATTAATGATCATGCCGTTAGAGTAATGACTAGAGGAGGTAGAATGACCGAGGAACCCCTTTATCCTCAAGGTCACCCTAAAAAAGAACAGATTCCCAGAGAATTAATGATGATACTCCTAGTCCCATTAAGATGAAAAAGAAAAAGAAAAATGATAGGGCTTCACATGCCCCTAGTGAACCTGATATTGAGAAACCTGTTGAGAATCATAATGATGTTTCTATCTCTGATGCTGAGACACAATCTGGTAGTGAACATGAACTTAATGATGATGATAATTATAATAATGATGTTCACGTAGAAGATCCACCAGATATTAATAAGGAACCTAATAATGATTTTCAGATAGAACTTGCCGAGGGTCTTGATAACCCACCTCCTAAAAATAAAAGTTGTTATAAGAGGGACTTTGTTGCTAGAAAACATGGAAGGGAAAGAGGGCCATGGGTTAAAAAACCCATGCCATTCCCTCAAAAGTCTTCTGAAAAGTAGGGATGATGAAGATTTTGAATGCTTTGCTGAAATGATTAGACTTGTCTTCTTGCGCACTCGCGTGAATCATATATTGAAAATGCCTCCGTATGTTAAATACATGAATGATATTATTACCAATAAAATAAAGACACCCGAAGCTAAAATTGCCACTATGCTTGCTAATCACTCTTTTGATGGTGGAATACCTAAGAAGTTGGGAGATCCAGGTATACCCACAATACCTTGCTCTATTAAAAGAAATTATGTTAAAATTGCTTTATGTGATTTAGGAGTAGGTGTTAGTGTTATGCCTTTCTCTCTGTATAAAAGACTTGAATTGGATGAGCTTACACACACTGAGATATCCTTGCAAATGGCTGAAAAATTCACTGCCTTACCTATTGGAATTTTTGAGGACGACCCTATTGTGGTTGCAAATGTTACTATCTTAATAGACTTTGTTATTCTTGATATGCCCGAGGACAAAATATGTCGATAATCCTTGGTAGACCTTTTCTAGATACTGCATGGGGCTGTTATTGATTACAACAAAAGCAACGTCACTTTTAATGTTAATGGCAAGCAACATATGGTGCATTTTCTGAAGAAGCAAATTGTGTTTAACAATATTAATGTCATTGAGCCTATTCCTACGATCATCATTGGAGATTTTACCATTCCTCTTCCTACTGCCAAGAAAAAGAAATACTATAATCTTATTGTGGGGGATATGCAAATCCCCATTGAGGTAACTTAGTGATGTACAAAATTCTTTTGTTTCATGTTAATCAAAAACGGTTATTAATAAGACTTGATCAAGCTTGTTAATGGATCCTTTTCGAAAGACATGTGATTGATGAATTGAGTATTCACAACTCTGTGCACCCCAAGTTTATTATCTGTTCTTTTAACTATAGAAAAATAAAATGCCATGATTACCCAGTTTTTTGAGTTTTCCGTACCATAGAAAAATGACCCAAAAAATAAAAAGTCTCGGAATGTCGTAAAATTTTAACATGGTTTTTATGGAATAAATGAGATTGTTTGGCATAAAATAACATCAGGGAGATGCACGTGTGGGCCACAAGCCAATAGGGCGCGCACCCTAGGCGTGCCGTGATGTCTTGTGGGAACCATAGGCCCCCCCTACCGTATCGCTTTAGCTCACATCATCCTCTACCTCAAGAAAGAAAATTCCTAGATCTCTCTCCCGTGTTCTTCCTCTAGAAACTAAAATTTTCGATCTCTTTGCTTGAAAACCCGGTTCCCAAACTGTTTTGAGGAAATTGTTCCTTGGTATGTGACTCCTCTATCTCTCCAATTATTTTTGCCATAGTGTTTTATATTTGGCATAAATTTATGCACTTGGTGCTACAGAAAATGAGCTTGCATGTTAAATCCTTTAAGTTCCAAGTAACATGAATGCTTTATATAGATTCTAAGTATCCATATGAGTAGTTGCTATCATTATCATAAGGTTTTATTAATATATTTTTGTGGTCCAAAAATTTCAGAAATTGTGTGTAAGAAAATGAACTTCTTGAGTAGATGTGCATGAAGGAAGGGTTCTTTGACCGAAGTCCCAAGGGACTTGCAGGAAGGACTCAGGATTGTGACATCAAGATCTTTCGCAACATGGAGGTTAGGCCTTGTGAAGGGCCACATACACCCTTCATGAGTGAAGCTGTTTTTTGTGAAGAATTCATGCAATGTGTTGCAAATGTTGGGCTAACCAACTTCCTCACAGATAAGTGTGATCAATACTATCTCCTTACTAATTCCTTCGTTCAAAACTTCTATTCCGTAAACACACCCGATGCTCCCACAGTATGTTTTGACTTATATGCAACAAACTATGAATTGCCTCTTGATAGATTTTGTGAAATATGCTTGCTTCCCTCTGACAGGGGGATACACGAGCCTAAGCCTGAGGAATTTGATGGTTTCCTCCTCACCCTAACTGCGGGGGAAACTAGGGCCATATCAAACGCCAGGGCTGCTACTTTGCATTTTCCTTCTGTGCATTGTTTCTCTCTATTTATAGGAAAATGCATAACTGTTATGGAACAGGGTGATGGTCTTAGTGCCCCAACTTTGGCTATTTTATGCCACGCACTTTACGGTGATAATACCTACAACCTAGGAGCTATTGTTGCGCGCCACTTGCATCTTAATTGAAGCAAATGCAAGATTCATGGTGGTATTTATACCACACACCTGGCTAAGTATTTTGAAGTGGCTATACGCCCCACTGATTATTTGTTGCCCCAGGTTTATCTCGACCACCAATCTATGATGGAACATCAATTCACTCATGCAATTGATATACCACAGGGAATTCACTATAACTTAGTATACAGAGAGATTACTCGTGATATTATTGTGTTACCTACACCTTCTTTGTTTAACTTCCATGCCAGGAACGGGTGCACCATCATGCCAGATGACATAATTGCATTTCGTAATGAGTTGGCTGCTATGGAGGCCGAGACCCAGGATTGGGATGCTTAGGTGCCACCACAAGAGCACTTTCCTGGACCTAATGGTTACTACTAGTGGTGATTACCAAGATAGTCAAAAGCCTAAGCTTGGGGGAGTACGTATTTCTCACCAACATTACATTCATGTTCACACACTTCATATAAATTGTTGGTGTTCATCCTCTTTCATTATATATCCATTTTAGCTTTATTTTTTCGCTTTCTTCTTGTGTGTATGCTTTTTTTTAGAAAATCCAAAAATATTTCTTGCTTCTTTTTGGTTTTCTTTTCAGTTCAATTAGTTGTAGCATTAAAACAAAACCCCAAAAGATTTCCTTTTGCTTGTTGGGAGCTTTCCCATGTACATAGTTTTCTCATTCTTTTTTTCCTTTAGTTTATTTTGCTTGTTTAAGATTTCTTTTCCAAAAATGTTTTAGTTCGTTTCTCTAAATTTATTTTCCTTTTGTTGAGTCGGGAAAAGGGAAGACGACGATGAAAATGATGAGTGGCTCTCATATGCTTTGTTGTTGATATAACGAAGATCCAATATTACCATGCCTCCCCTTTTGTTTAAAACTGCCCTCCAGATTCCAACTTTGTCCACGACACCGCTGCACTTTTATTATTATCACATCATGCGGTCGTGCAAGTGAAAGGAAATAATGACAATATTTGATGAAGTGATTGTGGCAAACGAAACGGGTATGAACTCTTTTTGTTTTCATTTTTGTAAATATGTTGGCTTATTCGTTCTTTATTCAATATATCATGAGTGAACATGTCTATGATGACAATTAGAGATCATAGATTTTCATGCGATGCTTAAATATCTAGGAGTTGGTAATGATTTACTTGTGTCTCAACATGCATTAAGATGGTTATGGTGTGATATGGTAGTATGGTATTTTCTTGTGAGTAATTCAGGTGGTTTACCTTGTCCCATGTGCTAACATGTAGTTGATTCAAAACCAATGCAACCTTCATGATATTTAAATTTAGAGTGTTTATATCGTACTCATGCTTTGTCCAAAGTTGATTATTTTCAATGCATGTTCATAACCGTTGTTGCTCTCTAGGTTGTCGCTTCCCAATCTTTTGCTAGCCTCCACCTGTACTAAGCGGGAATGTTGCTTGTGCATCCAATATCCTTAAAACCAAGTTATTCCATATGAGTTCACCATACTTACCTATATGAAGTATTACCCTGCATTTCCAAGTAAATTTGCATGTGCCACCTCTAAAATCTTCAAATAAACATCCATTTTGTGCACTCGTACCACTCATGGAGCGCGGGGAAATTGGTATCTTCCATGCTAAGTTAGTTACTCTCACGATGGGTGTTTATTTGTCGTCATTGCGCGAGAGAGGTTGGTAACAAGGATGACCAGTCCTACTTAATTAAAATTAAATTAAAACAAAACTCCTTGGGAGAGTTTATATGTTGGAGGGCACCCGTGAAATCTAGCTAGGCATGGTTGTGTATGGATGGTGGATAGGAGTAAAACTTTACAATTCTGTTTGGGAACCACCAATGATGAGTTTAGCATGGAAGATACTGAAAACATTTGTCGTAACATTGACAGTAAAGAACACCACTCAAAATTATATCTTCATTACTGCTTTAAAAACTTGAGCTCTCGCACCTCTGCAAATCAATGCTTCCCTGAGTGAAGGGCCTATCTATTTACTTTTATGTTGAGTCATCACCCTCTTACTTACAACACCAGACTGGAGAGCACTATAGTCATTTTTATGCATTGAGTCTAGCCAATGTTGGATATGAGTATGACTAGGATCTTTTCTCTTCTGAATCATAATATTTAGTCAATGCTTGAATCTCAGAGGCGCTCTACATTTATATTTTCGGTCTCAGAAAGGGCTAGCGGGATACCATGTCACCATATTATATCGTGATTGTTTCGAAAAATTGTTGGCATCTAAGATATCTTATTATTGCTTACTAGTTGGTTATGTATTGCCATGATTGGATATGATGCTTAAATTATTATCATGGATGTGTTTATTTGTGATTTGTGCTGAAAACATAAACACTAGCTAAGCATATGTATAACGACGAGAACAAAAGAGTTTGTAAAAGTTTTCTTTATCACTTTCAGTTTATCAACTGAATTCTTTGAGGACAACCAATGAGTTAAGCTTGGGGGAGTTGATACATCTCCAACGTATCTACTTTTCCAAACACTTTTGCTTTAGTTTTGATCTCTAATTTGCATGATTTGAATGGAACTAACCCAAACTAGCGTTGTTTTCAGCAGAACTACCTTGGTGTTATTTTTTGTGCAGAAATAAAATTTCTCATAATTGATCGAAACTTTTTGTGAATTATTTGTAGCATTTATAAGGATTTATGGAGCGAAGATATGTCAGAGAAATACTGCCAAGGGGCCACAAGCCAACAGAGCGTGACTGTCGGTGTTCTAGGAATTGGGGTACCCACACCTGCGTGCCTATGGCCCAGGGCGAGCCCGCCTCACCGGAACAAACCAACGGGCCCATCGACATTCAAGGTAAGGCCCTCGTAAGTGGCCAAGCCTCACGAGGAGGAGCAGCGTCAAGACCCGTAGGGGGCCTCCTTAGGACCCCTCTGGAGCGGCGGATATTTCGAGGCAAGGCCGGGCCTCAAGAGTCAAGGCTCAAGGGTGATGCCAGGAAAGGACAGGAGAGCAGCAGATGGCAGGACGGGGGCGGTTTCCCCTTTGGTGCAAAGGAGGCGGGAGCGTACAAGGGTTCCAAAGGCATCTCCCAAAGGTTTCCCTTGTGGTGCAACAAAGCCGCAGCCGCCCGCCAGTAGGGCAAACGTCACCCACGACCCGTCTCTGCAGCGCGGACAGTTACTTTGCAGGCGAAGACCACCTTTGGGCAGGGGAGCATGTTCCCGTGTTCCCCTTCAAAATTGGCCGCTGTGGGATCCCTTCCCGTCGAAGCTATGAGGGAAGAGGACACGGGCCTCCGCTATAAATAGAGGGTAGGATACTTGAGAGGGGGATTTCATTCGGACGGTAGAACAATTCACCTAGCCACTTGGCCTCCGGAGGCTGAAGAGCACTATACTAATTCATCCACCACCTCCGCGAGAGGCAATCTACCAAAAGTAGGAGTAGCGTTTTACACTTCGCAGCGGCCCGAACCTGGGTAAACTGTTGTGCCATGTGCTACCCTCGCCATCGAGTGAGTCCTTCATCGTTCCCATCAAGTAGTGAAATAGTTGAGGCAAAGCAGGGAGAGACCTTCGTACACGCCCAAGTGTTCGAATCCTTAGGGTTTTGCGGAGCCCGAAATCCGATAGCGGCCCCCGTGGCCGCGCCCTGGTGGCTTGTGGGGCCCACATGGCTCCTCCGACCCTAATTCTAGTCCTATAAAATCACATATTCGGAGAAAAAAATCAGAGAGAACTTTTCATCGTGTTTCACGAGACGGAGCCACCGCCACCTCCCGTTCTTCCTCCGGAGGGAAGATTTGGAGTATGTTTGGGGTTCCGGAGAGGGGGATTCATCACTATTGTCATCACCAACCCTTCTTCATCAACACCGCCATGCTTCTCACCACTGGGAGTGAGTAATTCCTTTGTAGACTTGATGTAAGGTGGTGGGATTGGATGAGATTGATCATGTAATCGAGTTAAGTTTGACAGGGCTTGATCCCTAGTATCCGTTATGTTCTAAATTGATGTTACTATGACTTTGCTATGCTTAATGCTTGTCACTAGGGCCCGAGTGCAATGATTTCAGATTTGAACCTATTATGTTTACACGAATATGAGAGTGATTTGGATCCTATCTTGGAAGTTGTTGTTGCCTATTACATGTCTTGATCCGCATACCCCATGGTGACAATAATTGGGATTCTTTCCGGTGATTGCTGTAGTTTGAGGAGTTCACGTATTCACAATGTGTTAATGCTTTGTTTCGGTTCTCTATTAAAAGAAGGCCTTAATATTCCTTAATTTCCAATAGGACCCCGCTGCCAAGGGAGGTAGGACAAAAGATTTCATGCAGGTGTCAGGGGAAAGCACCAACGACGATCTATGGGACTTGGGAGGCCCCTTTGATGGTTCTGCAGGGGGGGCTCCAGCGCGTGAAGAGCATCAATAGGGTTCAAGTACAAGTTCGGGCAGCTTGGGAGCGTAAAGCCCTACGTCCTATGTTGGTGGTTGTTGATTAGGTGGGTTCAAGTACAAGACCGCTGCCGCCTCATAAGGATGCTCGAGAGGTACAACTACGCGTGCAATTGAACAGAGTGTCGACCCCTCCAAAGGTAGCCATGGACCTCCTTTTGTAGGATAAGGGGTTACCACAGTGACTATAACGGTCATTTTACTAGGTGTACAATGCGGATTGCAGTGACGGGACTGCTTGCCAGGATAGTGATGACCCACAAGTGTAGGGGATCTATCGTAGCCCTTTCGATAAGTAAGAGTGTCGAACCCAACAAGGAGCAGAAGGAAATGACAAGCGGTTTTCAGTAAGGTATTCTCTGCAAGCACTGAAATTATCGGTAACACATAGTTTTGTGATAAGGTAATTTGTAACGGGTAACAAGTAACAATTTTAACTAAGGTGCAGCAAGGTGGCCCAATTCTTTTTGTAGCAAAGGACAAGCCTGGAAAAACTCTTATATAAAGAAAAGCACTCCCGACGACACATGGGAATTTATGTCAAGCTAGTTTTCATCATGCTCATATGATTCACGTTCGTTACTTTGATAATTTGATATGTGGGTGGACCGGCGCTTGGCTGCTGCCCTTACTTGGACAAACCTCCCACTTATGATTAACCTCTCTCACAAGCATCCGCAACTACAAAATAGGAATTAAGATAAATCTAACCATAGCATTAAACATATGGATCCAAATCAGCCCCTTACGAAGCAACACATAAACTAAGGTTTAAGCTTCTGTCACTTTAGCAACCCATCATCTACTTATTACTTCCCAATGCCTTCCTCTAGGCCCAAATAATGGTGAAGTGTCATGTAGTCGGCGTTCACATGACACCACTAGAGGAGAGACAACATATAACTTACCAAAATATCGAAGGAATACCAAATTCACATGATTACTTATAATAAGACTTATCCCATGTGCTCAGGAACAAACGTAACTACTCACAAAGCATATTCATATTCATGATCACAGGAGTATTAATAATCATTAAGGATCTGAACATACAATCTTCCACCAAATAAACCAACTAGCATCAACTACAAGGAGTAGTCAACACTACTAGCAACCCACAAATACCAATCTGAGGTTTTGAGACAAAGATTAGATACAAGAGATGAACTAGGGTTTGGAGAGGAGATGGTGCTGATGAAGATGTTGATGGATATTGACCCCTTCTTGATGTGAGGATCGTTGGTGATGACGATGGCTTCGATTTCCCCCTCCGGGAGGGAAGTTTCCCCGGCGAAATTGATCCATCGGAGCTCTAGATTGGTTCTGTCAAAGTTCCGCCTCGAGATGGCGGCGTCACATCCCGAAAGGTTTGATATGATTTTTTCCAAGTCAAAACCCTTCATATAGGATAAGATGGGTGTTGTAGGCCTGCCAGGGGGCCCACGAGCATGCAGGGCGCGACCAGGGGGGTAGGCCGCGCCCCCCGGGCTTGTGGCCACCTGGTGGGTCCCCTCCGGTATATCTTTCACCCATTTTTTATATATTCCAAAACAATTCTCCATAAATTTTGAGGACTTATCGAGATGTGCATAATAGGTCTCTCAAATTTGCTCCTTTTCCAGCCTAGAATTCCAGCTGCCGACATTCTCCCTCTTCATGTAAATCTTGTAAAATAAGAGAGAAAGGCATAAGTATTGTACCATAATATGTAATAATAGACCATAATGCCATAAATATTGATATAAAAGCATGATGCAAAATGGACGTATCAGATAGGTAGTGGGAAATACCTAACTCTTACGGACTGGGATATGCACATTGAATGTGTCGTGAGGTGTGCGTGGCCTACATCTCCTAGCAAGGATTGACTCTCTCTTTGTGCTTTCCTCCCAACTACCTCTTAATATGCTACCACGTCGCAGGACAGGTGCCATCATGGTTGGAACACACCCGTTGCCACAACCATGTGCCCCTGCCAGCTCTGCGTGCCCGCCTGCCCGCTTGACACCTCGATTGATGTAGACAATCAACTCCTTGGTGAGGTGGAGCAACGACTTGGCGGGTTGGGATCTTGCAGGGCGCCACGAGTGGACGATTGCATAGGCCGACAGGAGTCTTGCCGCCCCGCCTTAATATTTGTCTTGGTTTGCCTCGGGGCTCGGAGTAAGCCTCGCAAGGAGTTGCCGGCGCGGGGGCCGCGATTGCCCATGCCTAACTTAGGGGGACTAAGGACCCCATTTCTTAGTACATTGACAGTAGCCCCCATGTGTGGGCCATACACGTACGCACGCAGTATTGTTGGGATAGGCCCAAAAACAGTGCACGGGCATGCGCGGCCACACTTCTGTGTAATGATGATTTTGCTGGCTGTCCGCATCGGGAAAGGCCGCTCGCCTTGTGGGGGACGCCATTGGTGGAGAGGGGTGGTCGCCCAAGCAGTACGCTCCGTAGTGAACGGTGACGTTGGTACACTGGCGGCCAACCCCCTAGCCTTCCTAGGGGTGTGTAACGGGGACACTATGCAGTGCGTGCCCGCCTTCCATCATTAAATGACATTGTTCCTCCTCCTGTTTTGACTGCGCCTTGGGGGATGTGCGCTTCACCATTGGTCGAGGAGGGCGGCCGCTTGGGGCGCGTGCGCGAGCGGACGTGCGTCCGCCCTGGATCACGAGGAGCCAACCCGCTCTCCCCTGCTCCACATCTCCTTGTGCTCGGCCCTATAAATTGGGGGAGGACCGGAGGGAGGGCACAACTCACTCCTCGTCTGTTGCTCCTCTCTAGTGCCTAGCATCTTCATCTTCTTCCTTTGTCGTTCCTTCAGCACACCCCCCTCCGCCATGGTGAGGGGCCATGGACGGGCTTGGAGCTCCAGCGCGCCTGGAGTGGTAGCTCCCAGAGCCCGATGCGCATCATGGTGACGACAACGGGGGCCGACTCGAGCTCTCGCGGATAGACGACATCCAGGGGTCGTGCGTGGGCAGCCCCATCGACCCGCGGCGGTGCCCCTTCCCCGTAGCCCCATGAAGGGATCCATGCGGGAAGGAGGCACACGAGTTCGTCGTGGTGACCCCCCGCAGGCACCGGAGCTGGCTACTACTCCCGGACCTTTTTGCGATGGCCATGGAGGGCAGACGACCGTGCGGCTTGTGGTTCCGGGCGGACGATTGCTGCGATGGACCTGTGTGGGCAGTGATTGACTTCACCCTCGATAGTGTCATGTTCCCGACACGGGGGTGGAAGTCGTTTTCCCATTCTCGGGGGATTTGGCCCAGGCATCTCCTCCACTTACAGTTAGACGGCTCCGCCACCCTCTTCGTGAAGTTCTTTGGAGCGAGTGGTGTCCGCCTAGAGTTCTATGTTGAAAGTTCAAGCGGCAGCGACGTCGACACCTCTAGCGACAGTGGCGATGAAAGCAACATTTTTCGGCGTCAAGCAGGAGGGCGTCGACTCCGAGTAGCAAGGCCATCGCCATGGAGGGATTCGGAAAACGAGGCCCCGCCCTTGGGGTCATTTTCGGATCGATCACCACATCGTAGTGGCAGATCTCCTCCTAGGTGCCAGTGGTGGTCTTAGAGGAAGTCGTACTCCAACTTAACCTTGTCACCGCCGCCTCTTACCTCGAAGTAGCTTATTTTATCTTTGAATAGGACCCAATGTAACCCTACAAGGAAATCAAAGAAAAACGTTGGGTATTACTATTGTGTCAATGAGCTGGCTTGTCTCTCTCTTCTTTTATCTATTTTGTATGATAACTTCCATCCGAACGCAAAGGTTGTCCCCGGGTGCTCTTCTGACTTTGACACGTAACAGGAATGCCTGGTGGCAAGTGCCTTCTATTCGTGGGACGCTTCTAAGGATAAATCTTGAGCACCCCCTCGGCGGCATCATGCCGGCAAGGCTGGCCCATCATCCTTGCCGCGATCACGCGGGGTACTGGGCCTGCTTCCATTCCCGTGGCATGCAACAATC